>NC_056080.1:0-702000 GCF_016772045.2 Ovis aries | reverse complement strand
GAAAGGCTACCCAATCCAGTATTTGGGCCTGCAGAATTCCATGGACTATTCCATGGGATTGCAGAGGTGGACACGACTGAGCAACTTTTGCTTCACTTCACTTGGCCAGTTCCAGGTGGCTCAGTGGTAAAGAATCTGCCTGCAAGGCAGGAGACACGGGTTTGATCTCTGGGTCTGGAAGATCCCCTAGAAGAGGAGATGGCAACCCACTCCAGTATTCTTGGCTGGGGAATCCCATGGACAGAGGAGCCTGGCAGGCTACAGTCCGTGGGGGTTGCAAAAGAGTCGGACGCAACTGAGGGAGTAAACAGCTGCAGCGGGAGAAGCAAATTAATACAGCACGGAAGTGGAATCACACAGCGAATGATTTCTCTTGGTCTGGCCTTCCCACACGTTCAGACGGGCTGACATCCATCTCTCACCTTCCTCCTCTGTTCCTAACTCTTGGGTGCTCACTGGCTTTCTTCTTCGGAAAAGCTCTGGTTCCTGGCCACTACTGCCAGCCAGTCTCTATGGTCATTTATATCCTGGGGCTGCTGTAGGAAAAAACCTGAAATACTGTTGAAGCAGAACCAAGATGATCATTTGATTTTTAAGGCACAAGGCCATATGTCATCGGAACCCAGTGGCTCGGAAGTATAAGTTACAGAATTTGAAAAATGCATTTCCCTACTGCATTCACTTTTTTTTTTTTTTTTAGCACTGAAGATGACTTATTTCTAGCTCTCTTTATAAATGACTTAGTATTTTCAACCACAATATTCTGGGTTATAGTCAAGGCATATCGTAAGCATTTTCAGGCAATTTACCATTGCACATAAGATATTCTGCTTTGGGATCCTATGTATATATACTGATAAATTCAAGGCAATTCTTCAATCTCAATGTAAAATTTTGGTTCAAACAGAATCAGTGTCAAGTGAAAAAGTGTCAGTCACTCAGTCATGTCCAACTCTTTGTGACCCCAGGGACTGTAGCCCTCCAGACTTCTCTGTCCCAGAAAATCTCCAGGCACAATACTGGAGTGGGTTGCTATGCCATTCGCCAGGGGCTCTTCCCAACCCAGGGATCAAACCTGAGTCTCCTGCATTGTAGGCAGATTCTTTACCATCTGAGCCACCAGGGAAAGCCATTTGTTGTTGTAAAGATTGGTTTGTGCCATTGTGGGGGCAGGCTATGCAAGTCTGAAATTTGTAGGGCATGCAGTTAGGAAGGGCAGGTCAGAATATTCTTGGGAACTGACTGAAACTGTTGTCCCCAAAAGAAATTTCCTCTTTGTCATGGAGACCTCAGCTGGGCTCAGCAGGCCTTTTACCTGACTGCATGGGATCCACTCAGATTATCTGAGATCATCTCCCTAGTTTAAAGTCAACTGACTGTGGACTTTGATCACGTTTACAAAATACCTCCACAGCAACACTTACAATTTGCTGTTGTGGTGGTTCAGTCGCAAAATCCTGTGCAACTCTCTGCAACCCCATGAACTGCAGCACACCAGGCTTCCCTGTCCTTCAGTCACCCCCAGAGCTTGCTCAGACTCATGTCCATCGAGCCTGTGATGCCATCCAACCATCTCATCCTCTGTCGTCCCCTTTCCCTCCAGCCTTCAACGTTCCCCAGCATCAGGGTCTTTTCCAGTGAGTTAACTCTTCACATCAGGTGGTCAAAGTAGTGGAGTTCATCTTCAGCATCGGTGCTTCCAATGAACATTTAGTGTGAGTGTTGAGTTAAATTGTGTCTCACCCAAAAAGGTATGTTGAAATCCCAACTTCTGGTATCCGTGAAAGTGATCTCATTTGGAAATAGGTAGGGTCTTCTCTCAGTGGCTCAGCAGCAAAGAATCCACGTGCAATAAAAGACCCACAGGAGACCCAGGTTCGATCCCTGGGTCGGGAAGATCCCCTGGAGAAGGAAATGGCAACTCACTCCAATATTCTTGCCTGGAGAATCCCATGGACAGAGGAGCCTGGCGGGCTACAGTCCATGGGGCCATAAAGAGTCGGACATGACTAACCAACTTTCAGTTTCATACTAAATTAGGGTAGTCCTAAATCCAGTGACTGGTGTTCTTCGAAGAGAAAGGAGAAGAAGTTTATTTATTTATTTTTGAAAACATTTTTTGGCTGTGCCACATGGCATGGGGGATCTTAGTTCCCCAATCGGGGATCGAACCCACAACCGCTCCCTGCCCTGGAGCCATGGAGTCTTCACCACCAGGACCCTGAGAGGGAGGTTTAGACACACACACAGCCACATGAAGATGCCGGCAGAGATTGGACACGATGCAGCTCCAAGCCAAGAGCACAGTAAGGATTCCAATAGCGGGAACAGACTGAAAAAGAAGAATTTCTTTTCCCCTCCTAGAGCCTTCCATGGCAACCTGTTCTTCCCAGTACCTCGAGTTTGCACTTCTGGCCTCCAGGGGGAAAAAAAAAAAAAAGGAAACTTATATGGTTTTAAGCTCCTGTGTTATAGGTACTTTGTTACAGCTGCTGCTGCCCTAGGAAATAGACACACTGTCTGACTGAATCACTGCCAACTGTGTGAAGATGTGTGAGGTTAACACATCAAAAGCCCATGACACCTGCCTCCCCGTCTTATCTGTCTGCCCTAACCTTCTGCTCCTGCATGGAGCTCTTATCCTAGCCGGGGAAAACCCAACAAAAACATAAACATCGACATGTTGGCTCATGAGGGAGAGAGAGAGAGAGAGAGAGATTGGTGGGGGGGGAGGGGTCCCTCATCCCAGCAGAGAGCCTAAAGTTCGCTGAGGGTCCCGGGTTGCCAAGGAAACGTATGGGACGTGGGGGTGGGGCTTGGGGGGGACGGGGAGAGGGGAGGGGGAGGGGAGGGGGAGGGGAGGGGGAGGGGGAGGGGCGAGCTGAGAGCATTTTGGAATGAGTTCGGGCTGGGGTGGGGGTGGGGAGGGGGCTGAAACCAAGTAGGTGCGGGGAAAGTGAAAAAAACCCAGAGCATCCTGCCTCTCACTAATTTTCGTTTGTCTTTAAGACACAAGAACTGAGCGTTCCCGGTGGCTTAGACGGTAAAGCATCTGCTTGCGATGCAGAAGACAGTGGGTTCGATCCCTGGGTCGGGAAGATCCCCTGGAGGAGAACATGGCAACCCGCTCCCGCATGCTCGCCTGGAGAATCCCCAGGGACAGAGGAGCCTGGCGGGCTACAGTCCCTTGGGTAACAGACACCACGGCTTACAGGCCTGTGTGTCCCCTCTTGTCCATATGTCTTGACATTTTTATATAAAATTTATTTTCTTGTCTCCTCTCCAGAGGCCTCTTTCAGTTTCTTCAAAATGGGATTGTATCTGTGTGTACAAGCTCAAGTGCTTTATATTTTCAAAATAGTTGTCTCCACTGAAACAGACCATTCTGAGTTGCTTCAGCAAGCTTCTGACATTTTAGAATAGTCCCAGAAGCACACACAGTTAGGGCTGAGACTCTCATCTGCCCCTCACCTGGTTCCCCCTACGTATGGACAGGCTTTGTCACAGTAAACAAATTGACCTGGGTCCATGACAGTGACCTAGACTCCAGACCGTTTGTGGATTTTCCCAGTTCTTCCGCTGAGATTCTTTTCTGTCCCGGAACAGAGTTCAGGCATCTGCTTGGGTGCCTCAGGGCTGGGTCAGGGTCTCCATCCTTCCTGTTTTTGATGACCTTGTCCGTTTTGAGCAGCATCAGGCAGGTATTTTATAGAATGTCCTTCAGTTTGAGTTTGTGTCCCCTTTTACTCATGAAGAGACTGGGATTGTGGGATCTGGGAGATGCTCAAGCTTTTCCTGACACTTCTTTGCTTATAATGTTTCAACAGACATGGCATGAGTGTGGGCTAGACCTGTCTGACTCCTTGCAACCCTGTGGACTGACACCCGCCAGGCTCCTCTGTCCATGGGATTTCTAGGCAAGAAGACTGGAGTGGGTTGCCATTTTTTCTCCAGGGGACTCTTCCTGACCCAGGGATCAAACCTGGGTCTCCTGCATCTCCTGAATTGGCAGGTAGATTCTTTACCACTGAGCCACCTGGGAAGTCTCCGCAGACATCAGTATATCCTAAACAAGAATCATACTTAAACTAGGAATCATGTGTTTAGCAGCTGTGATCATTTATTTACAATCATTTACTTAGTAGCTGTAATCTTTGCCCTCTCTCCTTAAGAATGCAGAAAGCTACGGGAGATGCAGCCACCATTTGGTATTCTTAGCTCCTTATATGAAACCTTTCCATCTTCAAATTCTGCCATTCTGGGAAGAACTGTAACATTTAAAATTTCAAACCTCTTTGGAATTATCTAGTCATTTGAAAAAGTTATTTTCGTCATCCAAGGGGGATCTATGCAAAGGCAATCTACCCTCCTTTTGGATCTTATTTCTAGTTTCCCTGCCCCAGAAATCATCTCAAATAATTCCGGTGCTTTTAGCCACTGTTCAGGCTGTGCCTGGGAAACCCGCTGGCTGCTGAGGTCAGCTCCACATTCGAGTGACCAGACAGCAGTGTGTAGCCATGGATTTCCATGGCTGCAGAGAGTCTTATCCGAAGCAGTCATTTCCAGAAATGTGACCGATTCCGATGGTTATCTCAAAAATAGATTAACACGTTCTTTCCCTTTCTCCCTTCCTTAGGGACATTTTACGAACTGTAGACGACATACATCTGACCTCAGTAAATGGCTTCAGTCAAGTGGTCATAGCAACAGACGGGAAGAGTTTCTCACACACGTACTAGGGAGAAGCCCTGTGTTCCAATTCCTTTGAGTTTAATGGTGCTTTCCTGAATCTGCTGAGTTTTCTGTTTTTTTTTGAAGTCAAGTTTCAGTTCAGTTCAGTTGCTCAGTTGTGTCATGCTCTTTGGGACCCCATGGACTGGAGCACGCCAGGCCTCCCTGTCCATCACCAACTCCTGGAGCTTGCTCAGACTTATGTCCATCAAGTTGGTGATGCCATCCAACCATCTCGTCCTCTCTCGTCCCCTTCTTCTCCTGCCTTCAATCTTTCCCAGCATCAGGGGCTTTTCCAGTGAGTCAGTTCTTCCCATCAGGTGGCCAGAGGATTGGAGTTTCAGCTTCAGCATCAGTCCTTCCAATGAATATTCAGGACTGAGTTCCTTTAGGATGGACTGGTTGGATCTCCTTGCAGTCCAAGAGACTCTCAAGAGTCTTCTCCGACACCACCGTTCAAAAGCATCAGTTCTCTGGCGCTCAGCCTTCTTTATGGTCCAACTCTCACATCCATACATTATTACTGGAAAAACCATAGCTTTGACTAGATGGACCTTTGTTGGCAAAGTAATGTCTCTGCTTTTTAATATGCTGTCTAGGTTAGTCATAACTTTTCTTTCAAGGAGCAAGTGTCTTTTAATTTCATGGCTGCAGTCACCATCTACAGTGATTTTGGAGCCCAAGAAAATAAAATCTGTCACTGTTTCCATTGTTTACTGAGATATAATTTACAAGCTTCCCTGGTGGCTCAGATGGTAAAGAATCTGCCTGAAATGCAGGAGACCTGGGTTTGATCCCTGGGTTGGGAAGATCCCCTGGAAGAGGGCATGGCAACCCATTCCAGTATTCTTTCCTGGAGACTCCCATGGATAGAGGAGCCTGGCAGGCTATAGTCCATGGGGATGCAGAGTTGGACATGAGTGAGCAATTAAGCAGACTTCCTAAAAAGAGAGCTATCGTGGGCTTCTCTGGTGGCTCAGTGGTAAAGAATCTGTCTGCAGCGCAAGATGGGAAGGAGACCCAGGTTCGATCCCTGGGTCAGGAAGATCCCCTGGAGAAGGGAATGGCAACCCACTCCAGTATTCTTGTCTGGAGAATCTCACGGACAGAGGAGCCTGGTGGGCTAAAGTGCAGAGGGTCGCAGAGAGTCAGACACGACTGAAGCTCCTTGGCACACAGGCACCTGGAGTGATGACGTGCATGTAGTGCGGTGAGTTTGTCCCTTCCCTTGCTGAGGGACATCTGGGTTGTTTCCAGGATGGGGCATCTGTGAGCCAACCTACAAGTGTATAGCCTTTCTTGTGAACCTGCATTTTCACTCTCTTAGGTGACTTAAGTAGGAGGCAACGGCTGGGTTGTGTGTGCCCATCTGAGCTTATCAGGTGGCTATTCATTTCATCAAAACATCATTAGAAAGGCCTTCTGACAAAGGCAGCAGAGGGGGAAGAAAATGCAAATATTCCACCTCCACGTACTTTCACCTGTGCTTTGCTTTTCTTGCAGCTGCTGAATGTTCTTTGTCAATGTAGGAGCTTGACTATGTGGGAGATGATTTTTGTGCAGCGACTATTTATAAAATCTTCTCCTCTCCCAGGCTCCTTCTCCACAGTGACTTTTAAACAGTAAATGCAGAAGTGGAAACAAACCGGGGGGGGGGGGAATAAAAAACACAGAATGTCTTATAATGAAATATGGTTACCAAAATAGAGAGGGAGGAGGAACAGCCTTTTGACAATTACTGTCTCCTGTTAGTTTGTAACTGTAAGAGCCATGTCCTTTGAGTAAACCCAGGCAGCTCCTTGGTTGATGTTCTGCGTGTTGCTGGGTGGGTGGGCTTGGAAACTGTTCGCTGATCCAGAGGCAACGTGGTTTGTGTTTAGGAGGGCCGTAGGAGTTGGAACTACAATAGATGGGCCACTTTGGAAAGTAGAATATGAATATTGGGGCTCACCTGGTGGTTCAGATGGTAAAGAATCTGCCTGCAATGCGGAAAACCAGGGTTCCATCCCTGGGTCGGGAAGATCCCCTGGAGGAGGGTGTGGCAACCCACTCCAGTACTCTTGCCTGGAGCATCCCATGGACAGAGGAGCCTGGCGGGGCTATAGTCCATGGGGGTTGCAAAGACTCGCACATGACTGAGTGACTGATATACACAACAAAACAGGTCTACACTTGAATGCCCTGAAACCTGTATGTCGAGGCCGCCTTCTCTGGCCAAAGGGCACTTTGCAGACATGGCTCAATTTAGAACTTTGAGATGGAAAGTTAACAGTTTGGGCTAATCGAATCACCAGGATCAGGCAGGAGGGGGCTTGCTCATCGGGAGAAGGACACAAGCAAAGGGAGGTCACGTGTCAAGGCCTTTGGGATCGAGACACTGGAAAAGGCAAAAGGAGCCAGATTCTCGTCTGGAATCTCTGAAAGAACCAGTCTGCCAACAACTCAATGTTAATTAGCCCAGTGAGACCCACAGGGGACCTCTGGCCTCCAGAATGGTCAGATAACGAGTTTGGCTTGTTCTCATTCTTAATTCATTTTTGGCTACACTGGGGCTTCATTGCTGCGTGGGTTTCTGTCTAGTTGTGGTGAGCGGGGGGTTACTCTCTAGATGTGCTGTGCACACTTCTCTCTGTGGTGCCTTCTGTGGTTGTGGAACTTGGGCTCAGTAGCTGTGGCCCATGGGCTTAGCTGCCTCCGTGGCACGTGGAATCTTCCCAGGTCAGGTGTCAAATCCACGCTCCCCCCTGAGTTGGCAGGGGGATTCCTAACCCCTGATCACCAGGGAAGTCCAGATAATACATTTTATTTATGTATTTTTTTAAAATTTAAGCCATTAAGTGTGCGATAATTTGTTGCAGCAAGAAAAGGAAACTGATACAGCCCTTAACCTCTGTGAGACTGGACTTTCCTCCCCTGTGAAACGAATATAGGATCCCTACTGTATCTCCCCAGCAATGTCATAGGTTGCTATGGCAACGGATGAGCTCGTCTTTGAAAACTGTTTAGGAAACCATCAGAGCACTTTCGCAGCTAGGAGAAGCCTCGGTTCTTCCTTTGCCCACCTGCGTCTGCTCCTGTCAAGATAGGTTTAATTTCCCCGAGTCCTTCGAATGGCCTCCACCCTCTCTGAGCGGCTGGCTGTCCCCAGGCATTTCTGGGCCTTTTTTCGGACCCATCCCCCCATACAGGATGGGCTGGGTTCCTGAAGACACACTGCTGCTTTTCCGCTATCCTGTTCCTTCTGCCTTTTCTTCAATGTTAATGAAAGGAGTTCCTTCACATAACATTTTATGGAAAGTGTTTTCTTCGTAGTTATTTTCGCTGTGTCGGGTCTGGGTTGCAGCATGTGAGCTCGCTAGCTGTGGAGTGCGGAGATCTCGCTCTAGATTCCACGTGCGCGCTTTTCATCGCGGTCGCTTCTCTCATTCTGGGTCGCAGGCTTACTTTCTCTGTGCCACGTGGGATCTTAGTTTCCTCACGGGGGATCGAACCCAAGAAGGCGGATTCTCAACCACTGAACCGCCAGGAAAGTCCCTCTGAAAACTTTTTGAAAACACACTATAAAAACAGAAAAAGAATTTTCTAGGAAGAGGTCGGCAAGTTACATGAAGAACCTTGAGTCCTTCAGTTCAGTTCAGTTGCTCAGTGGTGTCTGACTCTTTGCGACCCCATGGACTGCAGCACGCCAGGCTTCCCTGTCCATCACCAGCTCCCAGAGCTTACTCAAACTCATGTCATTGAGTTGGTGATGCCATCCAACCGTCTCATCTTCTCTCCTCCCCTTCTCCTCCCACCTTCAATCTTTTCCAACACCTGGGTCTTTTCCAATGACTCAGTTCTTCGCACCAGGTGGCCGAAGAATTGGAGCTTCAGCTTCAGCATCAGGCCTTCCAGTGAATATTCAGGACTGATTTCCTTTAGGATAGACTGGTCCTTTAGGATGATGTCCTTTAGGATGGACTGAGTCCTTTGACTGCCCAGAAACGCGTTTCTAGGCCAAGTAGTCAGTATCATTCATGCCTCACTGGGTCACTGACCTCTGCTTTTATAGTGCTGTGAGCTGGAAACGAATGCACACATGTGTGTTTCGATAAAGCTTTATTGATGGACACTGAATTGAAGTGTGACCTAATTTCCACGTCACGCAGTATCACTGTTTGTGTGGTTCCCTCCCCGCCCCACCCGCCAACTCTTTTAAAAACTATTTACTTTTGGCTGCGCTGGGTCTTCATTGCTTCAGGCGCTGTTCTCTAGGTGTGGCGAGTGAGGGGCTAGTTTCTGGGTGCGGTATGCTGGCTTCTCATTGCCTGTGGCTTCTGTTGTGGCAGAGCACGGGCTCCAGTGGGCTTCAGTAGTTGCAGCTGGTGGGCTCCTGGGCTCCAGAGCAGAGGCTCGGCAGTTGTGGTGCATGAGCTTAATTGCTTTGCGGCAGGTGGGATCCTCCTAGACTGGCAGCAGGTGGGATCTTCCTGGACCGGGGATTGAACCCGTGTCTCCTGGGTTGCAGGTGGATTCCCAAGGAAAGCCCAGTGATTCCCCCAGTTTTTAAACAATGTGTCCTTAGCTTGCAGGTTGTGCAAAAAAAAAAAAACAAAAAAACAAACAGGTGTCAGAGCTGTCCACTGCCAGCTCCTGTCCTAGCACAGAAGCCCCATCAGGGCAAGGAATTTTTCCTGTCTTGTTCATTACAGGTTCCCCAGAACCTGTGTTTTATAACACCTTTTGATATTTTTTTGATCATGGAGGTATCTTTTCAGTGTTAATTCAGCATTTAAAAATATGAATTAGGTTGACGAGTTAAGTTTTTGGCTCCCCCTTAAAGTCATCTCGATCTAGGGTCCTGGCCCATGAACCATGGGAGGGTATTCCATGCTGGTGACATGGATTAGTCCTGCTAAGGCCACAGGGCCATGGACAACCATCACACTTTCTCCCTCGGGAGACAGATTAAAGGGACTTCATGAACTTGGGTGGGAAGAACCCCTGCAGCGAACCTAAATGTAGCATTTCCGAAGAAAACTGTGACTATAGAGGAGATGACAGTTAACGGTACCTTTCATTTGCCACCAAGCTGTCACCAAGAGAAGTCTGATGTGTTTTCAGAGCAGGTTGCAGTTGAATTGCATTTTGTTTATGTGAACCACTGCTTTGAAATGATGGAAGTTATTAGTCCCACCTCTAGAGCTTATGATTGGAAGGACTGAGAAAGAAGGGCATGTATCATGACACTGGAAGGCCTGAAAAAAAAATTTAACTGCATCTTAACAGACTTGAGTTTCTTTGTCATCTTACGTGTATTATGTATGTATGCATTTGGAATCAATATAATCACTAAATTGCCAGAGAAGGTCTGGGGCATGGAAATTGTTACAGAGCCCCTTCCTCAGTCCTTTAACTTCTTGAAAGCGTTGCGACCCCATGGACTGTAATGTGCCAGGCTCTTCTGCCTATGGAATTCTCCAGGCCAGAATACTGGACTGGGTAGCCTATCCCTTCACTGGGGGGATCTTCCCAACCCAGGAATTGAACCAGGGTCTCTTATGTTGCAGGCGGATTCTTTACCAGCTGAGCGACCGTGGGTCCAGTCTTCCCCTCTGAACCCTAGAGATAAAAAAATCCCTGCCCTCCAGTATTCCGGGGAGGATCATATTGGATACTGTTTTACCAGCTCCTCCAGGCCAACTGCAAGGTATTTTCAGTATTGGAAGGGTGAGAACTGAACGTGACACTCCAAACAGAAGGAAACAACCACGACTCAAGTGAATTACTCTGTAGGCGCCGCCATAACAAAGCACCGCAAATTGGGTGGTTCAAGGAAGAGAAATTTACGGGGGCTTCCCGGCTGGGCCAGTCCTTAAGACTCTGCACCACCCAAGCAGGGAGCAAGGGCAAACTGGTTCGATCCCTGATGGGGGAACCAAGATCCCACCCGCGGTGTGGGGAAAGTTTTAAAAAAAAAAAGTGTTTTCTCACCATCTTGGAGGCTGGAAGTCTAAGTCAGGATGTTGGCTACGTGGAGTTCTCCAAAGATCTCCCTTCTCGCTGTGTCTTTACAGGTCATCCCTTGCTGCGTGTTTGTGTCCTAATAGTCTATTCTTGCATGTTTGTGTCCTAATAGCCTTTTCTTGGAGAGGCAATGGCGTTCTTGCCTGGAGAATCCCGGGGACGGGGGAGCCTGGTGGGCTGCCGTCTATGGGGTTGCACAGAGTCGGACACGACTGAAGTGACTTAGCAGCAGCAGCCTTTTCTTAGAAGGACACTAGTCAGATTGGATAAGGAAGGGTCACCGTAATGACTGCCTCTGATTCATTTATTGCTTTATAAGCTGGCTTTCCAAAAGCAGTTGCTCTCTGTGTGCCGCAGCGCATGGGGTCACCAAGAGTCGGACACGACTGAGCGACCGAACTGAGAGGAAGGTATTAGGGCTTAGGACTTGAACACAGGAGTTTGAGTGAGGAGACACAATTCACCCCACCTTGAAGCAGAGAAGAGGGATTTTCCTGGTGGTCCAGTGATTAAGAATCTACCTTTCGGCGCAAGGGTACGTGGGTTAGATTCCTGGTCAGGAACTAAGATCCCACATACCTCAGAGCAATGGAGCCCGCTTTATTGCTGGGTTGTCTTTATTTACTGTTAAGCACCACAGTGAAAATCCTGTGTGTTGCAACCATGACCCGATGCAGGCAAAAATAAATAAATAAAAAGATGCTGTTGGCCCAGCTGCGGAAGAATCCGCCTGCAACTCGGGAGTCCTGGGTTCGATCCCTGGATTGGGAAGATCTCCTGGAGAAGGGAACGGCTACCCACTCTAGTGTTCTGGCCTGGAGAATTCCACGGACTGCTATAGAGTCCATGGGGTCACAAAGGGTCGGACACGACTGAGGGACTTTCACTTTTCTAAAAAATAAAAAAGAGAGAGATGTGATGTCTCCAGCTCAGGAGGAGAAGAAAGGGTACCACCTACCTCATCTCGCCTCCATGTCAGATAATGGACCTCTCTCTCTGTCCTCAGCCCTGTTTACTTCTCCAGGGATGTTTGTGCTCAGCCTTCTTGTATAACCAGCCCGTTTTATAGTTTCCATTCCGGTCTCCCTAAGGAAAATTAAAAGCAAGTGCCCAAAGCAAATGGGCTTCCCTGGTGGCTCAGCTGTAAAGAATCTGCCTGCAGTGTGGGAGACAGGGGTTCGATTCCTGGCTCAGGAAGATCCCCTGGAGAAGGGGTAGGCTACCCACTCTAGTATTCTTGGGTTTCCCTGGTGGCTCAGCTGGTAAAGAATCTGCCTGTAATTCGGGAGACCTGGGTTCTATCCCTGGGTTGGAAAGAGGCCCTGGAGGAGGGCATGGCAACCCACTGCAGTATTCTTGCCTGGAGAACTCGTTTCATAAGGGAAGCTTGTGGTAGGTAGATGCTTCCTCAAAAGTGAGACATCCTCTGCGACCATCACCGAGGCATGGAGCACAGCAATCCTGGAGTCTCGGTCCTTTCTGAGATTTGCAAGCAAATATTGCCCTGTGTGGGCTTCCCAGGTGGCTCAGATGGTAAGGTGCCTGCCTGCAATGTGGGAGACCCGGGTTCGATCCCTGGGTCTGGAAGATCCCCTGGAGAAGGAAATGGCAAACCCACTCCAGGACTCTTGCCTGGAAAATTCCATGGACGGAGGAGCCTGGCAGGCTACAGTCCATGGGGTCGCTAGGAGTCGGACACGACTGAGTGACTTCACTTTCACTTTATTGGCCTATGTCTGAGGAGCTGCAGAAAATCATACGGGCCTCGGTGAAATTAGATAGTGGATTCAATGAAAACTAGGCAGTAATTCTCGAGAGAAGCTTAATACCTCTTCCTACTGTCTCTCTTTTTTTAAAAAAAAAAAATATTAATAGACTGTTTTTTAAAGAATGGTTTTAGATGTACAGAACAATTTAGCATACAGTACAGAGAGTTCCATTTTCCCACCTCCTACACGGCATTTTCAGCGTGAACATCTTTTGTGTGAGAGTGGTACATTTGTTACCACTCTTTATCGAATCAATATCGATAAAACCCACAGCTGAGATTCGAGGTCACTTTCAGTGCTGGCCAGGTCTACCTGTTGGGACAAATGCAGAATGTCATGTACCCACCACTCCAGTTTCATACAGAGTAGCTTCACGGCCCTGAAAAGTCCCTTGGGAGCCCCATGTTCAGCCTTTCTTTCTCATCCTCAGAGCCCCCAGGCAACCACTGACCTTTCCAGTTTGGTGTTTTCTAGAACGTCATAGACGCTTACTTCTTGGAAGAAAAGTCATGACAAACCTAGGCAGCATATTTGGAGAAGGAAATGGCAACCCACTCCGGTGTTCTTGCCTGGAGAATCCCAGGGATGGGGGAGCCTGGTGGGCTGCCATCTATGGGACTTAGCGACTTAGCAGCAGCAGCAGCAGGCAGCATATTAAGAAGCAGAGATGTTACTTTGCCAACAAAGGTCCATCTAGTCAAGGCTGTGGTTTTTCTAGTAGTTGTGTATAGATGTGAGAGTTGGACTGTGAAGAAAGCTGAGCGCCGAAGAACTGATGCTTTTGAACTGTGGTGTTGGAAAAGACTCTTGAGAGTCCCTTAGACTGCAAGGAGATCCAACCAGCCCATCCTAAAGATCAGTCCTGAATATTCACTGGAAGGACTGATGTTGAAGCTGAAACTCCAATCCTTTGGCCACCTGATGTGAAGAGCTGACTCATTGGAATAGACCCTGATGCTGGGAAAGATTGAGGGCAGGAGGAGAAGGGGACGACAGAGGGTGAGATGGCTGGATGGCATCACCGACTCAATGGACGTGAGTTTGAGCAAGCTCCGGGAGTTGGTGATGGACAGGGAGCCCGGGCGTGCTGCAGTCCATGGTGTCGTGAAGAGTCGGGCACAACTGAGTGACTGAACTGAGCTGAACTGAGAATGTCATAGAGTCGGACTCATACAGGATGTAGACTTTTCAGGCTGGCTTCCTTCACTCGCTGACGTACATTTAAAGTTCCTCCATGTCTTTCCGTGGCTGGATATCTCATTTCTTTTCGTTGCAGAGTAATATTCTACCATATGGACGTGTCCCAGTTTACTTACCTGTCCACCTACCCACTTAACATCGTGGTTGCCTTCGGTGTTGGGTGAGTAAAGCTGCTAGACATCGCTGTGCGGGTTTTTCTACAGACTCAAGTTTTCAACTTAGCTGGGTTAAAAACCCGGGAGCGTAGTGGTATGTTTCTGCTTTATAAGAGGGCTTCCCTGGTGGCTCAGAGGATAAAGCATCTACTTGCAATGCAGGAGACCGGGGTTCAATTCCTGGGTTGGGAAGACCCCCTGAAGAAGGAAATGGCAACCCACTCCAGTATTCTTGCCTGGAGAATCCCATGGACAGAGGAGCTTTAACTGACCAACTGCCTTCCAAAGTGGTCTTAAGTTTCACATTCCCACCAGCAGGGCATTCAGGGTTCCTGTTTGTCTGCATCCTGTTACCATTTGAGTTTTTTCCTTTCTTTTGTTTTTGCCCTGCTTGCATTCTCTTGGTCCCCAAACCTGGAACAGAACCAGGGGCCTCTGAAGTCAAAGTACTGGGTCCCTAACCACTGGTCCGCCAGGGAGTTCTCAATGTGATATTTCCCTGTGATATATAATATTCCACAACTTTTCATGTGCTTGCTTGACATCTGTCTATCTCTTTGGGGAGATTTTGTTTCCAGACCTTTTGTCCATTTTTATTTTGGATTTTTGTCTTAGTGTCCAGTTATGAGACTTTATCTTTGCCTATTTGGGGTTCAGTCCTTTATCAGATATGGATTTTTTGCAAATATGATCTCCCAGTCTGTAGCTTGTGTTTTCATTCTCTTAACAGTCTCCTTTGTAGAACGTTAAGTTTTAAATTTTAATAAGTCCAACTCATCATTTTTTTTTAAACAGGGATCATGTTATTGATATTTTATCTGAAAACTCATTGCTAAGCCTAAAGCCATCTAGATTTTTCTCTTATGTTTTCTTCTAGGAGTTTTGTGTTTTTTGCCTTTTGTGTTTAGGCAAATGATCCATTTTAAGTTAGTTTCTGTGAAAAGCCTAAGGTTTGGGCTAGATCAATGGTTTTGTTTGTGTTGTAAATGGATGTCCCTTGTTCCAGCACCATTTGTTGAAAAGGATATTCTTTCTCCACTGAAAAACCTTTGGTCCTTTGTCAAAAACTAGGTGACCGTATTTGTGTGGGTTCTGGCTGCCCTTTTATTACAAATTTGGCTGCTGTTTAGGGGGAATACTGATAGCATTTGTTGCAAGCAGATTCTTGTATTCCAGCTCTTTCCATCAACAACCAAAAATTGTTTGCAGTACAGACATTGTGCAGTGGATAACTGTGGAAATCATTGCTGCTGAGGCCTCCATGGTAGCCTTTATACCCTTGTCAGAATGCACGAGCTCCTTTCCTGCTCGACCTTAACGTGCTCTTTTTTTCTTCCACCATTTGAAAAATCCGAAAGCCACATTAAATAGTCTAATTTCCCACCTACCCACCGCCCATCTAGCATTCAGAAAGTGGGATTTCAATGTTATTATGGTAATATAGGGGTCGCCTTTCCTATCTGAGGTCACAAAATCCCTGGGGGCTCCTAGGACTCTCTGATAAAGGTGCTCCAGTCTTAACTTGTAAGAAGACCCCTGGGATTGCTGGGAGCCGATCAAACAGGAAAGATGAACCCCAAACTCCCTTGCATTGTTAGTTACAAGGATGTGAAAGTCACTCAGTCCTGTCTGACTGTTTGCGACCCCATGGACTATACAGTCCATGGAATTCTCCAGGCCAGAAGACTGGAGTGGGGTAGCCTTTCCCTTTCTCCAGGGGACCTTCCCAACCCAGGGATCGAACCCAGGTCTCCCGCATTGCAGGCATGGATTCTTTCTGAACCAGACCAGCTGCAAAAACCGGCCACGCCGGGGTGTAGGAGGGAGGGAAGATTTCCACCACTTTTCCATACTTAAAAAATGACTGGCATCTGCCAAGACATCAAAACATACAAAAGAAGCCTTTCTCCTGGTCTCGTTCGGTTCGGAATTTCCAAGCAGCTCCCGACGAGCAGCTAGCGGTGGCAAGCCAGAGAGGGCCAGGTTTGGCTGCGCGGCTACTCGAGAGTGTGCGGTAGCCGAGGGCCGACGTCCCCGTAGAGCAAAGCGCGGTAATGATGTCAACTTGTTATTTACTTTCCAAATCTGAATGACTGAGCAAGGCGAAAGGAGAAATCAATCAACCGCAATGTGACCCTACAGGCGGAAAAAAACGCAGCGCTCCCACCAGCGGGCGGTGGGGGGAAGGGAAGCACGTGTAACCCGGGCCGAGTTGCATCAGGCGCCCTAGCCGGCCTGGGTTTTCTGTTGCATAGCCTTGGTTTTTTTTTTTTCCGATTGCATAAAAAGACCTCAGCCTCAGTCCTCACAAGCCCTAGGAGCCCGGGAGCCAGGCCGGGCAGGCTGGAGACAAGGCCCCGCCACGTCCTTTTGTGTGTGTGTCTGTGTGTGTGTGGTGGGGGGTGGGGAGAGGCTTGAATGGCAACCGGTAGAAAAGAAGGGCAAAATCTATTCTGCTGATTCACAATTATGGAGACCGTGTAAGTGTCTTTTTTTTTTATTGCTGTGCTCGAATAATGGTGCAGTCACCGTCGTTTGAAATCATTGACGTTTTACAGCAATATTCGGCAACGTCATTTTGAGGCCGCCTTTTGGAATGGAGGATCAGCCCCTTAAAAAAAAAAAAGTCACCTCGCCTCCCCTCCCCACACGGTCAGGAACAACAAACGGCCCAGTGTCCCAGAAAGGAGCAAGCGAGGTTACAGTGCAAAATGCTGAGTATCCTGGGCTCTTTAGGGCAAAAAAAAACCAAAAAAAACACAAAAAACCCTCGTTAGGCACCAAAGGGAGGGGCTCGCATCCTTGAAAATATTTGCCAAAGCAGACAGCCAAGGTGCTGGGGTGCGTGTGCAGCGCGCGCGTGTTTGTTTCAGCGAATTCAGGTCACGCGTGGTGGGCAGTTGTCACCAACCCGGAGGGGGAGAAAGCAACCTGGGGCCTTGGGTTTACCAGGGCTGGGCCGAGTCAGCTATTGCAACAGCAAACAGCTTTGCAAATGTCCCAGGTTCTGCAGCCTGCGGCTGGAGGTGGGGGTGGGGACGGGTGAGAAGGCCCCAGGGCCCCGGTTCCACCACCACACTCCCCCCAAAACCCCCGCCCGGAGCACCCCCACCCCAGCTCCTGGCGTCCACCCCAGTATGTCTTGAGTTTCTTTTTCCCCAAGCGCCTTCCCTGCTAGGGATTTTTGCAAAGGTGGAGGCTTCACTGGAGCCCCCACTTTTGGGGGGAAGGGGAAGAGGCCGCGGGGGGCGGGGGATGGCCTTTCGGCCGGCGACTTGGAGGGGGCTGACACCCTCAGGCAGGTTCGGGGAGGGGGGTTCATCTCTGAGCTGGGGGAGGGTAACAGCAGTAGCCCTGTCTCCCTGCCCCCCCACCCCCACCCCGGAGACCACGGGGGTGGCGATTCGGTTCCTGTCCCCTCCTGGATAATGGGTTTGGAACTGGGTGGGGAGTAGGTCCGAGTTTTCTGATGAGCACCCCCCCCCACCACCCGATGGAGGCCACTGGGTTGGGACAAGGTTCGCAGAGAGGAGGGAAGAGGCCGGGGTTCCTCTCACCCACCCCAGGCGTGGCGGGGAGCGGGGAGCTGGGGGAGGGAGGGTGAGGGACAGGGAAGGGTCGGAGGGTCCCCCTCCGCGGGGGAGGGGGTGGATTGGGACACAGGTTTCCCGCCCCCCCCCCCGAGGCCGTGGGGGAGGGGCCCAGGCTCACACGGCCTGCACCGTGGGGGAAGGGCAGGCCTGGGTGCGTGGGGGAGGGGAGCTGGCCTGGGACCGCGGCCCCTTTGGGCGTGGGGGAGGGCGATGGGGGAGGGTCTGGGTGGTGGGGAGGGGGGACGCGGGTTGGGGGCGGGCGCAGGGGACCTGGGCTCCCCTCCCCTGGCGGTGGGGGAGGGGGCGGGCTGGGGCCGTGGGGCAGGGGCTGGCCGAGGACGAGGCCGCTTTGGGGGTGGGGGAGGGCGGTGAGAAGGGACCCGGGTGGGGGAGGGTGCAGGGGCCCCTTTCCCTGAGGCGGGGTCGAGCGCAGGCTGGGGGCAGTGGGGGAGGGCGACGGGGAGGCCCCGGGTGCGGGAGGCCGCAGGCTGGGGATGTGGGGGGCGATGGGGGAGGGCAATGTGGGGGCCCCGGGCTCCCCTCCCCCGGCGGCGGCGGCGGCGGCGGCGGGGGCGGGCGCAGGCTGGGGGCGGCGCCCAGGGCCGTCCTCCCGGCCGGGGTCGGCGTTCCGGCGGCCGCTCCCCAGCGGAGGTCACTGGCCGCGCCGGTCCCTCCCGCGTCCCGCCCTCTCCCGCTGCCGCCGTTTCCCCCCCCTCCCCGCCCGCCCCGTCCTCCGCGCTCGGGAGCGAGGAGCCGCCCGCGCCCCCGCCCCGCCGCCGCCGCCGCAGCGCCCTCGCCGCCATTCGGCACCCGAAACTTTCCAGCGCCCGCGCGTCTCGGGGACTCGGCGGCGGCGGGGGACGCGGGGCGGGGGCGGCCCGGGGGGGCGGCGCGCGGCGGCTCCGGGCGCCGGGCCCTCGGCGGCCGCGGCGCGGCCCGGGCTCGGCGGCGGCGGCGGCGGCGGCGGCCGGCGGGGCGCAGGCTCGGAGCGGCGGCGCCGGACACAAGTTGCGCGGCTCAGGGCGAGGTGAGTGTGCGCGCGGGGCTCGGCCCGGGCCGGGCGCGCTGCGGAAACTTCTCTCGCTCGGGGTAGGGGGGAGGCCCGGGCCCAGCTCATTCCGGCTCTCCGAGGGGTTCAGGCCGGCCGCCCGCCCGCCCGGGGACCCCCGTCTCTGGTTAGGGGGGCGGGGTGCAGTGGAGAGGGGGGCCCAGCTTCCCCAAGTGTCCCCCGGGGGCTCGGGCTGGGGTGCTGCGCGCGCTCCCTGCAGGCTGAACAATACCCCGATGGGGCCGCTCCCCCAAAGTGTGCCGGCGCGTCGGGGGTTGTGGGGGCGGGCGGAGACTGGAGTGGGGGGGAAGGGGAGGCTTCTTTGTTTTGGGGAGGGGGAGGTGACCGGTAAGTTTTGGCGAGGAGGGTGGGGGTGGGGAGCGCTCCATTGGCCCTCTCGGGTGCCGCTTTTGTCTGCCGGGCCCGAGGCTGGCCGGGCAAGCCTGCGCGGCCTCGGGGACCCCCCCTCATGGGGGAGGGGAGCCCCATTCATCGCCCCCCCCGGGGGCGCGGGCCGGGACCCCGGGGGGCGCGCCGCGGCGGCGCGCGTAGGGCGCACTGTGTGGCGGGCGAGGCAGCGCGGGCCCGCGGCGGTTCAGTTTCTGCGGCGCGGAAACTGTCAGGAAGTGGGGAGCTCCCCCCAACTTGCGCCCCCACCCTCCCTGCCCGGCCCGTAGCGAGGAAAACAGGATGGGGACACCTTGGGTGGGTGGGGGTGGGCGTCCCTAGGCGATCACAGAGCGCGCCCCGGGGGGGGGCGGCTGTAGACCTGTTGCGCCCGGCCTGGGGGGGAGGGGTGCCCCGAGATCCGCGTGCCAGGCAGTGCTTCCTTCTCCCCACCCCCTACCCCGCCACCCTCCCGAGGGGACCTCGCCCACGGCGGTGGGGGTGGCCGGTTCGGAATGGAGTGGGGCGCGCCATCGTGGGGTCGGGGGCCGCCGGAGGTCGCCGGGGGCTGTGACACTTGGGGGTCACTAGAGGGCCCCCCCCAACTCGGGGCTCTGGGACTTCACGTGCGTTGCCCGTGCGCGGCAAGGCCCGCGCCCGGGATGGTTTTAAGGCACGGCCTGGCCTTCCTCCGAGTCCACTGCAAATTCCACGAAGTTAAAAAGTCCGAGGTGTGTTGGTGTTGTTGATTTTTTCCCCTCCTGTCGCCGATGTTGTAGCGCGGAACCGCCAAGGAAATAGAAATCCGTCTCCTCTGTTCCTTCTGCCGCGGCTTGGGTTCTTGCTTGGCTTTGTCACATGTGGCTTGAGCTGACTTCTTAAATGTTTTTCTATCCAGACGCGCCGCCTGAGCCCTTGGGTTAACCTGGCAGGCGAGGGGCGGGACTCCAGCCTGGGGGAGGGGGGCGTGCGGGTGGTGATGGCGGGGAGGCTCTGGTTAAGTCCAGTCTGATCGGTGGCCTCAGGGGTAGCAGATGGTGGAAGGTCTTCTGGGAAGTTTAGTCATTCCTAGAAGAGACGCGATCGGGTGGGGGTGGGGAGATGTCGATTATGGAAACCATTGAGAGTTGAAGACGCTTTTCACGTGGAAGGGATGTTCAGATATCTCAGATGTACTGCAGATTGCCGTGGAAAACCACCCAGCTGGATAACGAATCCGGAAATGAAAGTTTGAAGTCCCATCCCTTGACCCACGTCTTAAAATGGCCCCTGAAGGATCATTCCGTGTGAAGTTCCTTAAGTGAACACACACCTGTGGAACAGCCCGTGAAGACTCTAAGGTGTTTTTCCTTTGGTGCTGTGCAAAGCAAGGAGGTTGGGTCTGCTTTTATTCCACGGCTTAGTCACTCCAGGTATTATCAGCACCTGCACCCCCCCCCCCCCCCCATCCGCCCGCCCCCCCCCCCGCTATTGAAATTTCACCCCTGGAGCCTGAGTCTCGCCCCTCCTGCAAGTTGGGGTGTTTTAGTTAAAGTTCATGAAGTCAACCCCTTTGAACCAGAGGAGCTTCAGTGTTCTCATTGGTGATGACTTCCTGAGTGTACCTGGGTGGGAGGTTTGTAGGTTTCAGTGCTAGGCAGCCAAAGACCCCCTGAGTCCAGCTCCGTGGGGACACGTAAAACTGCTTTTGCTGGAAAAGCAACCTTTGTCCCCATCTGGCCTGAACTAGTGAAACAGCCCACCCTGATGTCCTGCTCCACCATTGACCTTGAAGTCTTGCCAGTTTTCCGGGTAACATTTGCTATATGTGCAAAAATAAAAATGGGAACTGAGATCACGGTACTCATTGGATAGTGCAGGGGCAGAGAGGAGGAACCGTTATGTGTAAGTTTTTTTGAAAATGTCGAGTTCACTTGTAAATTTTCACTGTTGCTCTGGCGCAGATAGATTCATCGTCCTTTGGTTACTCAGATGCCATGCACTGAGGATTTTACAGGCACTTAACGCCCTGTGTGCAGCGATTATTATTTCCATTCAGCTGCAGAAGACACTGACTTTGCTCATCTGTGGTGGAGGGAAGATTGTTTGATTCTGGAAACCCAGCTCTGAAGCTTGGTGTTGTCTTGCTGTGTTGACATGGGGTGAATGTTCCCATTTGGAGACAAACTTGTTAAATTACAGAGACACACTTTCTCCCCCATACAGAATCTTACATTAAACTCTCTCTTTATATATAAAATCCTAGATTTCTCAACAGAAATCATGAAAGGTCAATCACAGTGGCAGCATTGTTTTGTGCGTAGCTTAATTATCTGATGTGGTAGCCACTACCCACCTGGGCATATTTAGATTCCAGCTAATTAAAGTTCATTTAATAGTGGTGGTGTTACTAAAACGCCCAGGTCTGTTGCTTCAGTGCTCTGTCCATAATTCAGATAGCCAACAGGTGTGTGTACCTGGGGGTCACCTTATTGCAACAGTGCAGAACTTGAAGAAAGTCCAGTTTGGGAGTGGTGCTCTGCAGTTTGGTTTCCCCGGGTGGCTCAATGGTAAAGAATTTGCGTGCAATGCAGGAGACTCGAGTTCGATCCCTGAGCTGGGACGATCCCCTGGAGGACGAAATGGCAACCCACTCCAGTATTGCCTGGAGAATCCCATGGTCAGAGGAGCCTGGCAGTCTATAGTACACGGGGTTGCAAAGAGTTGGACATGACTGAAGTGATTTAACACACACTCACTCTATTTTTACTGCAAGTGAGGCTCTGTAAAGAGAACAGTAAAGAGTTAGCCTGCTGCTTGTGGGAGGAGGGGAGAGGCTCTAAGAATTTTAGACAATTTACTGGTCAGTCAGTTCAGTTGCAGTTGTATCCGACTCTTTGCGACCCCATAAACTGCAGCACGCCAGGCCTTTGTCCATCACCACCTCCCACAGTTCACCCAAACCCATGTCCATTGAGTGGGTGATGCCATCCAGCCATCATCCTCTGTCGACCCCTTCTCCTGCTCTCAATCTTTCCCAGCATCAGGGTCTTTTCCAATGAGTGAGCTCTTCGAATCAGGTGGCCAAAGTAAACCTTTAAAAAAAAAAATTTCAGCTAGCAAGTCACCTGGGAAAGTGATTTCAGTAAGATTGACAGCTGCAGTTTTAAGGTTGAGGCAGTGTGGATCACTTCTGAATTGGAAAACCAGGACTCCAAGCTGGAGTTTTCGTGAGGATTCAAGTTTGGAAAAAGTGTGTGCCTCTGTTTCCCTTTCTGAAAAAAAGCCAGTCCTCACGTTGCCTGCCCGAGTGTGTTGTGGCCAGCATCCCTTGGGGGTCTCAAGGTGTTGCCAACAGTGTGGCCCCGTGTAGCTGATTGAGAGACTATCTGATACGCTCCCCTTCTCTCCACTCCCCCAGCCAAGTTTGTGTTCTAAGTTTTAACGTCCTGAGGGCAAAATCTTCTGTATCAAGAAGGCCGACGAGGAATCCTCCCAACAGATGAGACTTGACAATGGTCAGTGTGTTTTTAACAAGTGGCTGAATGGTGGCTGTTTCCTGTACACCGGTCCCTGCATCAGGATGTTATTTTTAATTCCTTAGTTGATGTGTTTGCATAATCTTTTGCGGGTTTTTTTTTTGTTTTTTTTGCCACGGATTAGAAATTTTATTTGTAAATCAGGAGGGTGGGGGGAACCCAGTTTGGCTTTTGGGAGAGAGGTGACTTCCCAGATGGCCCCTTTGTACTGTTTGTCTTTAGTCTTGCTTTCATCTCAAGAGCCGTCTGCCTTTGAGACACCCGGGATAGTCACGATCATTTCGCTTGCAGAGTGGCGAAATGGGTTCCAGCAGGGGGAAGCCAGACCCAGAGAAGGCATCTCACTTAGGTCTTGAGCATCAGAAATTCACAGCCTCCCTCAGTGACCTATTGCGAAGGAGGGCTCCTCACGCCAACCCTGGGGATGCCCCCTTGCCCAGCTCTTGTTCAGGAGCATTGCCAGGTTTGACCGGGGCCAGGGGACCAGCCTGATCGCCCTGCCCTGTAAAATGAGGCCCCCCCAGGTGTGGTCTCTCCACACCTCGCTGTTGCCTCCTGTTTCTCCTTTAGAAAACTATGTGACCTGCTGTTTTCAGCACCCGAGACACTTAAAAAATAGCGTTCAGTTGGGAGGCAAGACTCAAGTTTTGTAAACATGCTTAAGTTGAAAAGATGATAAACTTTTTTTTTTTTCCCCCATAACTATTTTTAGCGTGAAGGAAGTAACTGGACACCAGTTGTCCCCTCGAGGCTGGCCCTCCGTGGCCCTCTCCCCTCATCCATCCTTCCCATGGGGCTGGACCAAACGGATGGGCCTGGCCATACCACCAGTCAAACCAAAAGAAAAGCTGGATGTGTGAAGGGACAGATGGACGGAGTCCACGTGTTTTTTTAAAGGGAAAGGGAGAAAGCAAATTTAAAACCTCAGGGTGGTGGGGGGGTGGGGGTGGAAATGGAGGCGGTCACGAATGTGCTCCCCAGACACTTGATCCAGGGTGGTCGTAAGCTGGCAGAGGGGATGGCCTCCTGCAAGCCCTCTTGTGTGCGATCACCGCCATCAAATATTTTCTGGGAATCCTCTGCCGGATGGAAGCATGCAGGTGTGAAGTGGAAGCCATTGAAAACAGTTTGCTTGGAGCAAACGTACACTTAGAAACAGAGGGGAGATTATTTCCATCTTAGGCCGGAAGTTGGGTACCGCTTCTACGGGTCTGGTTAGCCCTTGGTGGGTAGAAATGAGCCATGAAGCATTGGCTTGCAGGTTGAAGACAGAGAAACAGAGAGAAGACAATTTCCATCTTCTGCAGGAAGTTGGGTACCACTTCCACGGGTCTGGTTAGCTCTTGGTGGGTGGAAATGAGCCATGAAGCATTGGCTTGCAGGTTGAAGAGAAATAGAAGTTTAAGCAGGTGAAGGTAGAGGAGATGGTTGCATACGGAAACCGTGTCCTCAGCGTTTGAACGCGGGAAGCTCATCGTCCCCTCATAGTCCTCAGCTCAGGCACTTTCGCCCCCTACAGTGTTTGGCAGCATCTGGAGACACCTGCGATGGTCACGTGTCGGGGGTTGAGGGGACGGTGGTCTCCCTGGTGGGCCCACGGATGTTGGGTCCCCTCTCACGGTGCTCCTTGGTACAGAGCCACCCCCAAAGAAGGACCCAGCGCTGTGAGTCCTGAGTCCTGTTTTGGTCCGGGGGCCAGTGGGATGGCGGGACAAGGTAGGCGTCGGTCGGATCTCACAGGCCGTTTTAGGATGCTTTCGAAGGAAGGGAGGACAAGGGAACAGGAGGAGGTGGCCAGGTGGATGGCCTTTGGGGACCGCAGCAGCTGGAGGGGCTCGGTGGGCCAGGATGTGTTCACGCCCAGTTCAGCTACCGCTCCGTCTTCAGCCCCAGGCTTTTCAGAGCCCTCGAGGCTTTGCACCCCTGCACTGGGCTTCTTCCTGTGGGTTTTGCTGACGTCACTGCAGATTTGCCCAGGTGTCGCTCTCAGTCAGCTTCTGGGGACTTTGGGTATTTATCGGGTTGGGATGGGGGGAACCCAGCACCTGTCTGCTGTTTTCAGGCCCTCACAGGGCCCAGGGCCATGTGGGTTAACCTGGACTGGGGGGTGGTGACCTCCACTGCTGGGGGTGCTCCAGAGGGCGAGGGGTTAGGGTCCCCTACTTGCGGGATTCAGGCTGGGTCCCCTCTCCTGTGACTAGTGGGTTAGTGGACAAGGGCTGGGGAGCCGCAGGGCTGTGGACCTGCAGTGGGTGGGTGGGGGTCACCCCTGGCACCCAGAGTCTGGTCCCTGCGTGCACTGGGGTCTCCCGGAGCCAGCCTGAAGCGCTTTCCTCTGGAAGCCCTAGGGGAGCGCCAGGCACACCCTGGTTGGGGGCCTTGTGAGCTGCTGGTGGTCCTGGGCGTCGGGGGGCAGGGCTCTGAAGGAAATCTGGTTTGAGGCCAGCTCACCATGCACCGATGTCGCCTTTGGGCATATCAATGATCTCCCCTGGCCTTGGTTTACTCATGTCGAGAGAGAGACAGAGACAGAGAAAAGCAAATTTATTTCTCAGGCTTGTTGTGTTAACAGACAGGGTTATCATCATGCTTGGAGCCCGCTGCGCTCATGTCTTACTCTCTGAAGTTGGGAGTGGCTGGGGAAGCATCCAATAATAACAAGAATACTATGTCTTTATTAGTTCCGGTGGTCTCCAGCAATTGCCTGCTTGCTTTCCTTGTCTTTTTCTCTCCTCTTGAGTTAAATTTCAGGGGCTGGCACGTTCACACACACACAGATACACGCTATATATAGACCCATAGATACTCTGTGTGTTTCCCAGATTTACTACATGATGGAGTTTGAATTTCTGCATGCTGAAATGTCTGTAACCAGCACCACCAGAATCAGGGTGAAAAGGGACAGGGAAATTGTTCAGTTGTGTCCAACTCTCTGCGACCCTATGGACTGCAGCACGCCAGGCCTCCCTGTCCATCATCAACTCCCGGAGTTTACTCAGATTCGTGTCCATCGAGTCAGTGATGCCATCCAACCATCTCATCCTCTGTCTTCCCCTTCTCCTCCTGCCTTCAATCATTCTTTCCCAACATCAGGGTCTTTTCACATGAGTCAGCTCTTCGCATCAGGTAGCCGAGGTATTGGAGTTTCAGCTTTAGCATCAGTCCTTCTGGTGAATATTCAGGACTGAGTTCCTTTAGAACGGACTGGTTGGATCTCCTTGCAGTCCAAGGGATTCTCAAGAATCTTTTCCAAGACCACAGTTCAAAAGCATCCATTCTTTGGTACTCAGCTTTCTTTATAGTCCAATTCTCACATCACAGTACATCATGCTAAATGCCGAGGTGGATAAAACACAAGGTGGAATGAAGATTGCCGGAGAAATATCAATAACCTCACATGACACCACCTTTATGGCAGAAAGCAAAGAGGAACTCAAGAGCCTGTTGATGAAAGTGAAAGAGGATAATGAAAAAGCTGGTTTAAAACTCAACATTCAGAAAACTAAGATCATGGCATCACTTCATGGCAAATAGATGGGGAAACAGTGGAAGCAGTGGCAGACTTTATTTTTTGGGCTCCGAAGTGACTGCAGATGGTGACTGCGTCCATGATATTAGAAGATGCTTGTTCCTTGGAAGAAAAGCTCTGACCAACCTAGATAGTGTATTAAAAATCAGAGACGTTACTTTGTCGACGAACGTTCATCTATTCAAAGCTATGGTTTTCCCAGTAATAATGTATAGATGTTAGAGTTGGACCATAAAGAGAGCTGAGCGCCTAAGAAATGATGCCTTTGAACTGTGGTGTTGGAGAAGACTCTTGAGAGTCCCTTTGACTGCAAGGAGATACAACCCAGTCCATCCTAAAGGAACTCAGTCCTGAATATTCTTTGGAAGGACTGATGCTGAAGCTGAAACTCCAATACCTCGGTTACCTGATAGTGAAGACCTGACTCCTTGGAAAAGACCCTGATGCTGGGAAAGATTGAAGGCGGGAGGAGAAGGGGACAGCAGAGGATGAGATGGTTGGATGGCATCACCGACTCGATGGACATGAGTTTGAGCAAGCTCCGGGAGTTGGTGATGGACAGGGAAGCCTGGCATACTGCGATCCATGCGGTCGCAAAGAGTCAGATGTGACTGAGCTTAGTTAACAGAACACTTGGGCCAGTGTATTTTCCTGAGAATCATTCTGCACCATGCATATCATCAAAAGCAAGGGAAAACCGCACTTAGAGCTTCTTAATACTTGGAAGAGATCATGGTGAAAAAAATGTCAGGTGTCTTGTGGTCTTAGGTGCCTGAGATTTAGTCTCTTCCTATGCCGGGCAGTCCTTGCTTCGAGGTCAGTTGACGTGGGACATTTTTTGGGGGGCCGCGTTCAGAGACTTTCTCCAGCAATCCTGCGGAGAGACATTGAATATGTCCCGTATATTCGTAGCTCGTGTCTTGAGTTTCAAAAACTGGACTTGCCTTTTCGAGGCAGTGGTTTTTCCCAGTGGGTTAATACCGGGGCCATAAGGCAGGCTAAAAATACCCACTTGTGCTGGCATTGGCTTGTTGTAGAAATAAAATTCCTACAGCTGTGTTTCTCTGTGGTTGCTGACCTACATTCTACCTTGGGTCGTCATTTCACTGTCTGTGATCAAGTGAGACGTGGCGTGTTCTCTTAGGACAAGCCTTCGCCTGACGTTTTGGCCAGGTGAGTCCTGCCTTGGGCTTGTGTTGAAGTCATTGAACCTGTGTGTCCTCAAGTGTAGCGTTGAAGGCGTAAAGGAGCTAGCTGTGAAGCCTCTCACATGTCTCGTGTGTGCAGATCCTAATGTGGAAAAGGAAGACTGCTTCAGTGTTGATGATGGCTTTTTTTAAAAAAAATTGATTGCAGTTTTTGGACTGTGATAGGTCTTTGTTGCATCGTGTGGGCTTTCTCGTTCCGGAGAGCAGCGTCTAATCTTGGCAGTGCTTAGGTTTCTCGTTGTGGTGGCGTCTCTTGTGGCAGAGTGGAGGCTCTAGGGTGCTCGGGTGTCAGTAGTTGCAGCCCAGGGCCTCAGCGCTTGTAACCCTCAGGCTTAGTTGCATGGTGGCCTGGGGGATCTTCCCTGGCCAGGGATCGAACCTGTTTGCCTTCCATTGCAAGGCAGATTCTTAACCCCTGGACCACTAGGGAAGCTCCCATCTTTTTTTTTTTTTTTTTTAAAAAACACTCTTATAGGTTACGGATTCAGTTCAGTTCAGTTGCTCAGTCGTGTCTGACTCTTTGCGACCCCATGGACTGCAGCATGCCAGGCCTCCCTGTCTATCACCTACTCTTGGAGTCCACCCAAACCCATATCCATTGAGTCGGTAATGCCATCCAGCCATCTCATCCTCTGTTGTCCCCTTCTCCTCCTGCCTTCAATCTTTTCCAGCATCAGGGTCTTTTCCAAGAAATCAGTTCTTCCCATCAGGTGGCCGGAGTATTGGAGCTTAAATATCAGTCCTTCCAATGAATATTCAGGACTGAGTTCCTTTAGGATGGACTGGTTGGATCTCCTTGCAGTCCAAGGGACTCTCAAGAGTCTTCTCCAACACCACAGTTCAAAAGCATCAATTCTTCGACACTCAGCTTTCTTTATGGTTCAACCTTCACATCCATACATGACTGCTGGAGAAATCATAGCCTTGACTAGACAGACCTTTGTTGGCAAAGTGATGTCTCTGCTTTTTAATATGCTGTCTAGGTTGGTCATCGGAGCAAGTGTCTTTTAATTTCATGGCTGCAGTCACCATCTGCAGTGATTTTGGAGCCTGTGAAAACAAAGTCTGTCACTGTTTCCATTGTTTCCGCATCTATTTGCCATGAAGTGATGGGACTGGATGCCATGATCTTTGTGTTTTGAACCTGGAGTTTATGGTGGTTTTGTATTAACTAGCTGTTTGGGAGAACTGTGTGTCCTGCTTTGTCCTGTTTCCCGTGATTGAAATAGGTGAAATAGGCAATCCTCAACATTGCTAAGTCAGTTGCCTACTTAGGGGAAAAAAAAAAAAAAGCCCTGTAGCATTTCAGAGGACACTTTGCGCTGTGAGTTACCCCCGAATAATTCTTAGGAGTGGTGTTGTCTTCTGATCTCCAGAGACCCTGTGAAAGAAGCAGAAATGATGCTCAGGGCAAAATTCACAGTGTTTATTCTTGTGAAGAGTGTCTCTTGCCTGGAATTCCTGTCATTTATTCCTGTCGTGGTCTGTGTGGCTGGAATGCTAAAAAGGAAACAGAGATCTCTTTATTTACTTCTCTTGAGCCCAAAGGGGATCCCAAATAGCCATCCCCTAGCCCTTTGCTTTCTGGAACAGTTGCCACCAACCTGCCCCATCCATCCCACCCCCCATCCCCGTTCCCCCCCCACCCCCCGACCCCGTACCTCCTCCACCAACTCGATCAGCCTCCCTGTTTTTCTCCAAGACGTTGAAGACTTCTGTGAGAGTCAGCCTCATCCATGTTGGAGCAATCCATGTACAGAGACGGCCCTTCCTGTCTTGGAGAGCTGGACTCGTAACTGTTACAGGCTTGCCCCTTGTCATCCGGCTCTAAGGTGTCTGTGCACATCCGTTATCCACTTTGCAATAATTTCTGTTAGTTTAAACTTTCTGGGAGATGGAAATGTGGGCAAAAGAAGTTTGTGTGATGCCATATTGTTTCTTAAATCAGGAATAGCAAATACTTTGATGTGGTAAAGACCTGGTAAGTTATGATGGAGAACTGGAGAAAATCCTGTGTCACCGAGTAGAGATTTTTGTTTCCGGTGCGTCGTGAGTGATTCTTCCGTTCAGTGGCTCAGTCGTGTCCGCCTCTTCGCAACCCCACGGGCTGCAGCACGCCAGGGCTCCCTGTCCATCACCAACTCCCGGAGCTTGCTCAAACTCAGGTCCATTGAGTCGGTGATGCCATCCAACCATCTCATCCTCTGTCGTCCCCTTCTCCCGCCCTCAATCTTTCCCAGCATCAGGGTCTTTTCCAGTGAGTCAGCCCTTCTCATCAGGTGGCCAAAGTATTGGATTTAGCCAGGTCAACTATGCCTTTCCAGGTACCATTGTTATCTTAACATGCGTTTGAAGATGAGAACTGAGAAAGTAGAGTCTCCTTCATGTCTGTAGTGCTGGTTATGCAGACATAATTCTCAGCATCTATGAAGTTAGCCAGGTAGTTGCCGAGTTTTATGTTGAATTTCAGAAAAGCAACTCAGCAGAGAATTGATTCATTTAGGAGACAGGTTCAAGTTGGGTCCTTGCCAAGGTGGTTTTTCCCAACAGAATCTTATCAGGCATTTTAATCCCTTGAAACTTGACTGCCAACTCAGTGTTGGTTAAAGACTCAGATAGATATTCACGGTTATCAACGTAAGAACCACGGTTGCTAGTTTCTGACAGTTGCAGGTCAGTCTTGGGAGGCACGCTTTGGTTTAGCTCCTAATGTGATCATGGAAAAAGTAATCATGTTAGGTTTGTGTTCCTAAGACGCATGATGATTCTGTGCCAATTTCAACAGTTTCCAGGGATCTGAAGTGTAATTCTTCAAAAAGCTTTGCCAGGAGAGAGAGCGGTGGAGGGGCACCTGGCCCAGAAGTTGGTGACAGTGAGAATTAATGATGTCGCGTGTCCAGGGCATGACAAGAGATGGTTGTAGACCGGCTGAAAAAAGTGGAGGAGTTTATGGAAATGGAACTTGCCTGTTAAATTTCACGGGCCTCTGACTACGTTTCCTTGAAACCCAGAGTCTCCACCTTTAGTTGGGGCCGAGGAGGACACAGATGCCTTGTTTCCGCTTTTAATTCCCGAAGTGGACTCTTGAGAAGTGAATTTCACCTCTGGTAGGTGCTCTGTGAGATTTACTGGAGTGCAGGAAGAAACTTAAGTTGTCTGTGTGTGTTTTTTTTTTTTGAATAGTTAGAAAATGTCTGTGGTCTACGAAAAATGCATGCAATGTTAGTTGAGTGTTATCTCTAGCTAATACTTAGAGGAGTTGGGGTTAATGCTTCAGTGGTTTTCACTGAGAGGTGTATGGTGAAAAAGTGTCTTAGAGATCACCGGTGAGGTCCTTAGAGGTGATGAAGGAAAGAAACTGAAGTCCCTGAATAAAGGGGGGCACAGATGTAGTCTCTGTGTGTGTACACGTGCGTTGTGACAGGCCTGCCACCTTAAAGATCAGACCTCCCCCCAGGGGTGCAGCTATTAATAATGTCATTTGGAGAAACCAGCGTATACAGTGACAGTACTGTATATTTGGGTCTACCGGGTTTTGCCTGCTTTGAGAGCTGAGAAACGATTTGTGTTTCGGAACCGGATGACAGTATCCCAGTTGCAGCTGCATGGGGAAACGTTGGAACAGTGCTGTGCTTTTTAAAGCATTTCTTAACGCCGTGGTGTTTTCATAATCACTCAATTCTGTCTGTAAATCGGCTGCTCTCATTGACGGATGCCCTTGGGGCTCCCAAGAACCACGCTTTTTATTTTTTTTTGTGTGGAAGACGTGATTCCAACTGCACAAGATGTGAGATAGCGCTGGAACAGGCTTGTGATACAGGCCTTTGTGTGCCTTCAGTCTGGCTGTTTATATTGTGTTTTTTTCTTTTTTTCCCCAAAAGACATATTTCATCCATCATGGTTATTTATATATGTGTATATATATATATATTTTTGCATATCACTTGAGAGGCTTTTTAATAGAGAAAAGTGTCATTTTGGTTGATGCTTGTTGGTAGTGTTGCAGAGAGTAAATAAATAACAGAAATTATATTCACAACCCAGACTGCACTGTGGGCTGCAGAGGTGAGACCTGGGACTCACCTCCACACTTCAGGTCTTTGCCTGAGCTTCAGGTCGTTTGCGCAGGACTGCTGAAGCTTCGGTTGTGGCCCACTGAATGCCGACCGCAAGTAGTTCCTGGGTTTCCACAGCAGCCGTTGTGTTTGCTTAGCTTGAAGTGACTGAGGTGTCAGCTTCGGGTTTTGTGTGTGAGTTGTGGTTTTCGAGTCTTGTGTCTCTTTTTGTGGCTCCTGAGTTTGCAGTGTAGCTTTTGTGAGTCCAGGAAAGCAGAGAACCAGCCCTGTGCACACAAGACGTCTGCAGATGACGACCCTCAGGCTCGTCAGTATCCGCTCAAGACATTCATTTGTCCTTGGGTAAACCGATCAAACCGGTCCATCCTAAAGGAGATCAATGGAATATTCAATGGATATTCAATGGAAGGACTGAAGCTGAAGCTCCAGTACTTTGGCTACCAAAGAGCTGACTCATTGGGAAAGACCCTGATGCTGGGAAAGATTGAAGACGAGAGGAGAAGGGGACAACAGAGGACGAGATGGCTGGATGGCATCACCGACTCAGTGGACATAAGTTTGAGTGAACTCCGGGAGTTGGTGATGGACAGGGAGGCCTGGTGTGCCGTGGGGTCTCAGAGTCGGACACGACTGAGCGACTGTACAACAAAACTGATCCATTTAATCTGCTAATGGAAAAAACAGAAGATGGTTCCTTTTATGGTAGTATTCAGAAGACACTGACTGTAAAGACATAGAAGAAACAGGAAGTAGATTTTTTTTTTCCTTTTTTTTAAAAATTGAACCTATGTCTTGCAGGATCTTAACCCCCGTAACCAGGGATAGAACACAGGCCCTTGGCACTGAAAGCTTGGAATCCCAGCCAGTAGACCTCCGGGGAATTCCCGGGAAGTAGAATTTTTGATGTCTGTGTTATGCCCCTTTATCTCTGCTCTCCAGAGATCAGTGCTTGAAGCTCCTGTAACATGGTTTGATGAAAGCCTTTCGGAAGGTACTCTTGTCTGCCCCGTCCCGGATCGTCTAAGAGGCGAGAGACATTGACGCAAAGTATTTTGCTTTTAACTGGATGCCTTAAGCCTCGCCCAGGTCCTGAGCCTCCCCCAGGAGGGCTCTTGGTTTCAGCAGGAGGGGTCTTCGTTGTGACCCCCAGGCACTCTAGCTGTGGCACACGGGTTTCGTTGCTTCCCAGGGTGTGGGAGCTTATCTCCCTGACCAGGGATTGAGCCCCTCGTCCCCTGCATCGGAAGGCGGATTCTCAGCCAGTGGACAGTCAGGGGAGTCCCGGCGACCCAACGTCTTGTTGCACACAGGTCAGCTCAACACTGATAAATCGCTTCAGCTTTGGGCAGGAATCTTTTCCTGTTTTTGTTGTTGATAACTCTCTAATAATTACTCGCTTGGTTATTTTCGAGCCAAATTATGCTAAATAATATTCAGAGCTGTATCAGAGAATAACCATATCTTGAGATTCCTCGAAGAAACGGGTTTAAAAGTTGTTTTTCTTTCCTAAATGCATGCCGCAGGTACCCATGAAGTGCAGAGATCTGTGTATATGTGCTTATCTCTAAGCCATGTCTGACTCTTTGTGATCCCATGGACCATAGCCTGCCAGGCTCCTCTGTCCGTGGAATTTTGCAGGCAAGGATACTGGAGTGGGTTGCCATGCCCTCCTCCAGAGGATCTTCCCCACCCAGGAATTGAACCTGAGTTTCCTGCATGGGCAGGCAGAGTCTTTATAGCACTGCGCCACCAGGGAAGCCCAAGATCTGTCTATGTATACTCCTGGGGAATTACAGTCACAGGTGTGGGAAGCAAGACTATAGGGGAATAGAAGCGACAAATGGTAAGAGCCAGCAGTATGTGGAATATCTGCAGAATGCTAACCTTTGAGGGAAGATGTAAACACTCGAGTCTGTGGTGTTGTGAATTACCATCCACGAAATTTCTATGAAGGAAGGCTGTTATTTCTAGGGAAGCTTGGGTTATGAAAATGAACTATTTTCATTTTCCCGCAGAAATAAAAATCCACTGCAGTTCAAATAATTGTATGTGAAGCTTTACGATTGGAAATCTGAATTTAGCAACATTATGTAACCCCGGTTAATTACATTAGTATATTCAAAGTAAATATTTAGTAAGATTAGCTCATGGAAGTGTTTCTTTTTTCTCTCAGTACAGCTCATACCCACCCAGTCGTTAATAGGTTCTAATGGCCTTGTGTTTTTTCTTTTTTTTGATGATCCTGTATGTGTGTGTTTTCAGAGAAGTTAGTTGAATAAAACCAGAGACTGTCTCTTCACGACTTCCCAGTTTATATTTCAACCTGAAATGGTCCACAGAAGCAGCTGTCCCTCGTGAAGTTTAATTTTGTCAGTTCCTGGCCCAAGAGAAGAGGTCAGCTTGGGTCCCATTTGTCTGGGTGGCGTTTGCTTTAAGGGAAGTTTTGGGTTTGATTCATTGTTTGCTGTCTACAAGTAAATGTTCAACCTCCTTGAATTTCCTGTGGTGTTTGCTTTTCCATTGAATGTTCTATATTTGGACCGCAAATGTGTGTTTTCTGTATGGGTCTCTGATGGCCCAGATGTTCGTCAGAGTGAGATTTCTCTCTGTACACACTGCTGGCGTCGGGCAGTTCGCTTGTTGGGTCGTTCCTAGGACTGAGTGGGACACATTGAAGATTCAGGTTGGGCTTGTCGTTGCTTCTGCGGGCTCTGTTTGCGTTTGCCATCCATCTTTGCTTTGCCTTTGGGTGACTGTCGATGGCTGCCTGCGGTGATTCAGTTAAGAGCTCTAAATCCCGTTTAAGACCACGTTGGCTTTCTATAGCAGTGTTGCTGAGGGGACTCATAACTTTGCTGTTCAGTCACTCAGTCGCGTCCACCTCTTTGCGACCCCATGGACTGCAGCACGCCAGGGTGAGTTTGCTCAAACTCATGTCCGTTGATTGAGTCGGTGATGCCATCCAACTGTCTCATCCTCTGTCGCCTCCTTCTCCTCTTGCCTTCTGTTTTTCCCATCCATCGGGGTCTTTTCCAGTGAGTCATTGGACTGAGAACTGTTGCTTTTGGAGTCATCTCTCTGCATTTGATCGTGAACCCCAGGTCTTCCCACTTGGTGCCCCGGTCCTGTCCATAAACCACCTCGGGTCACAGTTTGCTACTGACCTCTGCTCGTGCGTTTCAGAATCTCGACAGTGGAGTCAGTCAGTGTGCAGGCTTCCAGGCTTGTTAGGTAAGCGCACCTCCTTGGGATGGTTACTTTTTTTTTTTTTAAGTTTGCAGTGTCTCGTAATCATTGGCTAATATCCTCTGCGTTGTTTCTTCTTCCTTCTCTTTTTTTACTTTTATTACTTTTTTAAAATACGACAGCTCTGTTGAGATAGAACTCACCTATCATTTGAGTGTCTCATTCATTCAAAGTGTATAACTCACTGCTTTCCTGGTATTTTTATGAAGTTGTGCAGCCATCACCGCTGTTGGAGCTCAAGAGCATTTTTTGTCACTCCAGAGAAAACCCCACGTGCATGAAGCGTCTCTCCGTCCCCCTCTCTCCACCTGGTCCCTGGCAGCCACCAGGCGTGGTCTCTGTCTCTATGCATCGGCCTGTTCTGGAAACTTCTATCAGTGGGATCATGCAGTACGCAGTCTTTGCTACCTAGCCTTTTCCACTTCGCATCATGTATCAGCTTCTTGTCCCAGCTTCTTGGTGAGCCTTTTGTGGCGTCTCCGGGTGATGGAGCAGGGCTTGGGGGTGGCGGTGGGGAGTTCGGGTGGACACAGCGTATAGGGCTGGGTCAACGGCTCCTCTGGCCCCTCTCAGATGATGCTGAGATGCAAACTGCTTCAGCAGTGAGGAGTGTTTACAAAACCCTTTCCAGTTCAGCTTCCACTCCAGCGGAAACCATGACCTGCTTTCTCTTCCTCTTTGTTTATCCCATCTCTTCCCCTAAAGACGGGTGGAGAAAAAGTTTTGTTCAATTAAAGCTGCACCTGCTGACCGTCTTTATTCAGTTTCAGTGGTTTGGGAGAGATTTTGTGTGTGTGTGTGTAATTTTTTTTTTAATTGGAGGACAGTTGCTCTACAGTATTGTGTGGCACATCAACCTGAATCAGACAAGTTTACATATGTCCCCGGCCTCGGGAACCTCCTTCCCTGTCCTGCATGCCACGCCTCTAGGTCATCCCAGAGTGCTGAGCTGAGCCCCTTGTGCTGTGTAGTGGCTTCCCATTAGCTGTTTTACACATGGTCGTGCGTTTGTGTCAGTGTGTTTCTCTCAGTTCGCCCCACCCTCTCTTTCTCCTGCTGTGTCCCCCAAGTCTGTCCTCTGTGACTGCCCCTCCATTTTTTCCTGCAAATAGGATCATCAGTACCATCCTTCTAGATTGCATACACACACATGCGTTCATATACCCTTCTGTGCTGCCTTTTTGGGTGGAGCTTTACAGCGTCCTTGCCAAGACATTGGAAGCCTGTATTTACCACGAGGCTGGTGTGAGCTTGCTCTGGGGTCACGGGGTTCCAGCCAGCTAGGTGGTTTCTGAGGGCTCCCTGAAGCCACAGTGCCGGCTTACCCTGAAACAGAGTAGCAGAGTTGTTGTTCTAAAGAATTTATAAACTTTCTGTGAGGGGCCAGAATTTCCACTCTGGGGTCAGGTGGGAGAATCTGGAGGCGGATTTTTCTCAAACTGTCCATGGGTGCAACTTTCTAGGGTGTCCGTATCTCTAACGAAGGGCTTACTCTTAGGAACTAAAATGAAGTGAAAGTCGCTCAGTCGTGTCCGACTCTCTGTGACCCCGTGGACTGTACAGTCCGTGGGATTCTCCAGGCCAGAATGCTGGCGTGGGTAGCCTTTCCCTTCTCCAGGGGATCTTCCCACCCCAGGAATCGAACCCACGTCTCCCACGTTGCCGGCAGATTCATTACCAGCTCAGCCACCAGGGAAGCCCAAGAATACTGGAGTGGGTAGCCTATCCCTTCTCCAGGGGATCTTCCCGACCCAGGAAGTAGAGCCGGGGTCTCCCGCATTACAGGCAGATTCTTTACCAACTGAGCCACCAGGAGCTGAAGGTCATGTATTTTCTCAGTTATCTTGTAAATTGACTGTGGTAGTGTCCTGTCACTCTTGGGACAAATGACCCTAGACTTCTGGCTTGAACAACTCAGCTTTATCATCTTATGCTTCCAGACGTCACAAGTTCGAGATGAGTCTCAAGTGTGTTGAGGGAGGCCACGTGCTTTTCCAGAGGCTTTCGGGAAGAAGGCACTCCTTGCCTTCGCCAGCTTCTAGAGGCCTCCTGAGTTCCTTGGCTCAGGGCCCCTTCCTCGTCTTCAAAGCCCACAGCACACCACCTCTCTGATCACGCTTCCGCGGTCGCATATCTCCAACGGTAGCCGGGAGAGATGGCTCACTTAGTGGGGGGCTCACGCGCCCCCGCCGCCCAAGATCTTTAACTTTAGTGCTTCTGCAGAGTCCTTTCTGCCACCCACGGTTGTGTAGGGCCCAGGTATTAGGGCATGGGACTCTCAGGGAGACTGTTATTCTTACTCCATTGACGGTCTTTCCGTTCAGTTCAGTCGCTCAGTGGTGTCCGACTCTTTGCAACCCCATGGACCGCAGCACGCCAGGCCTCTGTGTCCATCACCTACTCCTGGAGTTCACTCAAACTCATGTCCATTGAGTCAGTGATGCCATCCAGCTATCTCATCCTCTGTCACACCCTTCTCCTCCTGCCTTCAATCTTTCCCAGCATCAGGGTCTTTTCCAGTTAGTCAGTTGTTCACATTAGGTGGCCAAAGTATTGGAGTTTCAGCTTCAGCATCAGTCCTTTCAGTGAACACCCAGGACTGATCTCCTTTAGAATGGACTGGTTGGATCTCCTTGCAGTCCAAGGGACTCTCAAGAGTCTTCTCCAGCACCACAGTTCAAAAGCATCAATTCTTTGGCGCTCAGCTTTCTTTATAGTCCAACTCTCACATCCATACATGACTACTGGAGAAATCATAGCTTTGACTAGACGGACCTTTGTTGGCAAAGTAGTGTCTCTGCTTTTTAGTATGCTGTCTAGGTTGGTCATAGCTTTTCTTCCAAGGAGCAAGCATCTTTTAATTTCATGGCTGCAGTCATCATATGCAGTGATTTTTGGAGCCCCCAAAAATAAAGTCTCTCAGTTGTTTCCACTGTTTCCCCATCTATTTGCCGTGAAGTGATGGGACCAAATGCCATGATCTTAGTTCTCTGAAGGTTGAGTCTTAAGTGGGGATGCGGTGGTTGGTGGTGGGGTTGGGGGATGGGGTAGAGGTGAGCAATCATGTCCCGTCCGGCCCCACCCCGACCAGGGACATTCAGCAAGGTTTGGAGACTTCAGGGGATCTTGTGGACAGAGGCCACGGATAGATAGTGCTCAGCCCCTAAGAATGCACGAGTTAGCCCCCCACAAGGAGTTACCTGGCCTGGGGTCTGCACGTGCCCAGCCTGAAGAGCCCCGCACAAACGCAGTTTCCAGGTTACCCTCGCGCACCTTGCAGTTGAAGCACCATGTCTTGTAGTATAGTCGGCACTGGGAAACGGCAGTTGGCAGTCCTTTCCACATAAAGACATAAAGCCCTCCCCAGGAAAAGGGGGTCGTTTAAGTCTCAGAGGAGGCTGTATGCAGGCAACTGGAAACCTGAGGACCTTGACTAGGTCACTAGGATTTCTGTGACTTATTCTTACTGCCTTCGTACTGAATTCATCCTTTCAGCTTTATTACATTTCTTTCTTTCTTTTTCTGTTGCCCAATCTATTTGGTGTTGAAAAATCTGTTTTTTTATTAGGAGATTTCCATTATGAGTTTAATTTTTTTTTTCCTCCAGGTGACCTTTTGCCAACTGTTTCTCTTACGCGTGTATTTTCTTTTCCTTGTCAGTTAGATTGCAAGTCCTTGACAGCAAAGATCATGCCTTTTTCTTTCTGGTCTGCCGCACGACGAGCATATGGTTGTTAACGTCAGTTGCTAGCCGTGTCCGTCGAAAAGCGCGTTGTGTCTCGTGGTTAAGGCTCATGTACCAGGCCAGCCTTTTATATCTTGCCGTCGATTCCGGTTTGAGTCTTTGAGGGCTGAGGGGTTAGCCTGTTGATGTTCAGGTGCTAAGTGGCAAAAAGAAGCCTTGGACCTCATTTGAGGAAGGGAGAGCCTGATAGCCTCATTGCTTCTCCTATGCAGGCGTTGTTTTATTTTGGTGATTGAAGTGTTGGAGGTGTGAAAAAAAATGAAATGAAATCGGGTTATGTGGCTTGCTGGCAGGACAAGCAGAGGACAGAGAGTGAGTCGATGTCTCCCTGGACCGCACGTGCCTGCACACCAGGCCGATGGAAGATTTCTTCTAAAAAGCCAGCTGGGGAAGCATTTGCCTCTGAAGGTGCTGAGTCCCCTCGAATTTGCTATCACCATGGTGATACTGAGTCAAGCTCCACTGGGACTACCAGCAAGTTTTAGGAAAAGAACTTCGTTATGGAAAACTTTCTTTTCTTTTTTCTTCTCCCTTGGTCGAGTGATGTTGTATTGCCCTGGTTCTTGTTGAATGTGTCTTTGGGACAGTAGTTTTAAGAGGAAGACTTTGTGTTCTTCCTGATTCCCCATGTGAGGCATGACATTTCCTGACATGGGTGATGGGGAGAGGGTCAGAACCCACAGAGACAGTTCCAGCCTTCAGCTGTCCTTGGGTTTTTTTTTTTTTTTTTTTAATTGTTTGACTGTGCTGGGTCTTCACTGTGTACCGCACGGGCTGCTCATTGCTCCACACCGGATTTCTTTAATTGTAGCGCAGGCTCGGTAGTTGTGACTCATCTCATGGGGGCTCTTGGCAGACCAGGGATCCAGGCCTGTGTCCCCTGCATTGGCAAGCGGATTCTCAACCACTGGACCACCGGGGGAGTCCCCAGCTGTCCTTTTCTAATTTTCATTTTGTAAGAAGTGAGGTGTAATTTGATATGTCATCTTGTATCTGGGCTTCCCCTGTGGCTCAGCTGGTAAAGAATCCACCTGCAATGTGGGAGCCCTAGGTTCGATCCCTGGCTTGGGAAGATCCCCTGGAGAAGGGAACGGCTACCCACTCCAGTATTCTTGCCTGGAGAGTCCCCGTGGACAGAGGAGCCTGGCGGGCTACAGTCCACGAAAGAGTCGGACATGACTGAGTGACTAAAGGCCGTTGTGTGAGCTTAAGGTGTGCGACACAATGATTCGATGTGTGTAAACGCTGTGCAAAGATCACAGTGGGTTTAGTAAACCATCACCACACTTGCTTACTTTTTTTTTTCTCATAGAACTTTTAAGATTTATCCTCTTAGTAGTGTTCAGATACAGACTCGAGCGTTATTAACTGCAATCATGTATTGCATCGAATCCCCAGGATTTATTATTTACTTGGCTGTGCTTGGTCTTAGTATTAGCATTTGGTATTCCACGCTTCTTGACGGCCTCAGCGAGGGGGGTCTTAGTCCCCTGCCCAGCAATCGAACCCGGGCCCCCCAGCATCAGGAGCAGAAGTGCAGAGTCGCAGCCACTGGCCCATCAGGGCAGTACCAGGACTGACTTTATGGCTGAAAGTCTGCACCTTTGATGCTTGTGTGACCCACGTCCCCTCTCCCCGCCTCCTCCGCTCTGTTCTTTGACTTTGAGGAGTCTCTGCTTCTTAGGAAAGCACCCTGTCCGACCTGACTCCCCGCTAAGAGACACCCGAGATGTCACTTGTTCTGAACACGTTGCGCTTAGGAGGGAACACACCTTCCCCTTCTGTTTGCCGTGCCTGCATCGAGGCGATCCGAGCCCCCCGAGTCCTGTCCCGAGAGCAGAAGACAGTTCGTGCGATCGTCTCTCGAACATGAAGTGGAAGTGTTAGTCCCTCAGTCCTTTTCAACTCTTCGATCCCATGTACTGGAGCCCCGCCAGGCTCCTCTGTCCATGGGATTCTCCAGGCCAGAATAATGGAGTGGGGTTGCCACTTCCCTTCTCCAGGGGATCTTCTCGGCCCAGGGAATCGAACCTGGGTCTCCCACAGTGGCAGGCAGGTTCTTTGCCATCTGACCCACGGAGAAGAGAAAGTTGTTGAGATTGAGGATGGGTGTGGCCGTGTGTGCACGTGTGTGTGTGAGAGAGTGTGTAAAGAGGAGAGAGGGACAGTCTGATGGAAGCGCCTGCATTGCAGGGGAACATGTGAGGAAGATGTGCTTTCGAGGAAACCTTTGCCGGCAAACCTTTGCCAACAGGCTGGGTGTGTGACCTGTGACTCACAGTGATGAGGGAGATCCCAGGGGTCATTTCCTTCCAGCCTTTTTGTTGGAGCCATGGGGCAGTGTCTCCGTTCAGATCTCCAGAACACGCTCCAGGAGCTCTTGCTGGTCGATGGAGGTGATGTTCCTCGGCTTGCCTCACTGTGTTCTAAAGAGCTGACATCATCAGGTGAGCAGTCCCCTGTGTTCGTTTAATGACTGGGTCATTTGTCAGTGGAGGGTTACACCCTGATCTTCCTGGAAGCTTTGAGTTCTCACAGGGTAAATTCTTCCCTTCTTGTCCGCATGCAGAAGCACCCACAGTGGGAAGCAAATACTTTCAGAAATAAGGTGGATTCTCCTGTTGGGAAACTGGGGTTATTTGAGCCAAGGCAAGTTGCTGACCTTGCCATCCAAGATTTGCTGGATGAAATCAAAGGAGAGCCATGTAACTGTAGATTATAATTTTTTATTTTTTTTTATTTTTGTGATACCAAGACTCTTGAGGGTCCCTTGTTCTGCAAGGAGATCAAACCACAGGCCGTCCTAAAGGAAATCAACCCTGCATGTTTCTTTGGAAGGGCTGATGCTGAAGCTGAAACTCCAGTACTTTGGCCATCTGATTGGAGGAGCTGACTCATTGGAAAAGACACTGATGCTGGGAAAGATTGAAGGCAGGAGAAGGGGACAACAGAGCATGAGATGGGTGGATGGCATCATCGACTCGATGGACATAGGTTTGAGTAAGCTCCGGGAGCTGGTGATGGACATGGAGGCCTGGCGTGCTGCAGTCCATGGGGTCTCAAGGAGTCGGACAGCGGCTGAGCAACTGGACAATATCATGACTGATGTTTACCTGGAAGGAACCCTTAAATGGGAGCTGCATTATTGAGTGTTAGGCCTAATGCTCTCAGTAACCGCCCACTCACTGGCCCCAAGGGAATAAACGAATCATCCCGTTGCTTCTGTCTGCCAGGCCCTCGCGCTCCATGCTTTCTGAAGGTACCTAGCTCACAGTACGGTCATTCCATCTTCAAGACTGTTCACATTAACCTGCCTGGGCGGTCCTGTGGTTAAGCATCCGCCTTGCGATGCAAGGGACGTGGCTTCAGCCCCTGAAAGGCTTCGTTTCAGACCAAAACGAAGGTCCCAAGTGCCACAACTAAGACCCAGCGCAGCCAAATAAATTTTTTTTTTTTGTTTTTTAGAAGGGGGACTGTTTACAGCCTGTAGTTTGAGTTACTAGAAGTATGGGGGGCGGCTAACTTTTTCGGTTGCAGAGGTGAAAGTTATGTGTGGTGAAACTTGGTGGCCACCTCTCTGCCCTTTGGAATGTTCTCTTGTTACCTTTTAGGGAATGCTCTATGCTAGCTCTGTTCCCTGGAAGTTGTTAATGACACAACTGCCTTAACAGGAACCGGGAAAAGGACCCACCTTCCAGCAGTTTGCACGCTATAGGGCTCGTCTTAGCTTGAGCTCTGAGAGCCTTTCGTACCTAGCCAGCTGGATGTGGTATAATTAAAGGCCTGTTTGGACCACCCTCCTATCTTGGCAGCCCCAAGGCCTGTTTTCTGTGGACTTGTCTGTTTTGTGGATAAGGTTAGTTTGTGTCATATTTTAGATTCCGCCCCTAAGTGACATCATTTGATGGTTGCCTGTCTCTTTCTGACTTAGTGTGATTGTGTCTACGCCCATCCACGTAGCTGCAGGCGGCAGCATTCCATCCTTTTTCACGGCTGAGTAATATTCCACCATGTATACTATGTAGCGTGTTTCCTTATCCATTCCTCTGTCAGCGGATATTTACGTTGTCTCCCTTTCTTGGCTGGCTCTGCTGCTGTGAACATAGGGCTGTGTGTATCTTTCAGAATCTTAGTTTTCTCTGAGTATAAACCCAGGAGTGGGATCACAGGGTCCACATGGCAACTCTTGTTTTTAGTTTTATTTTGATGAAGATCCTTCGTATTGTTCTCCATAGTGGCTGCACCAATTTACATTCCAACACTGACCGTGTGCAAGAGATCCCTTTTCTCCACACCCTTTCCGGCTTGTATTATTTGTAGACTTTCTGATGATGGCCATTCTGACCGGGATGAGGTGGTCCCTCGTTGTGGCTTTGACGTGGCATCTCTCTAATGTTAGCGATTAGCCACGTTGAGCATCTTTTCTCGTGCCTGTTGGACATCGCTATGCCGAGACTCATTCTTTACAAGGAATTTGCCCTTAACGTGCGTTCCTAGGTACAGTCAGTGTTCTTAAGCGAGTCCTACAGGGACTGCACAAAGCTATTGTTAAGACCTGTGTGTTGACTCGTTGGCGTCAAGGGAACCGTGGGACATCTCAGTCACAGAGTGCTCGACAGACCGTCAACGATTTAGATTTCCGCATTTCCAGGACTCGAGTCCCTCTCTGAGGTTAGTGTTCTCTGAATTGTTTATGTTCCAACGCGAGAACGGCAGAGCCCGGCTGTGAATGCCCGGCTGCCTTTTTGCTTAGTACATATTTGATGGCGAGACTAGACGGGTGATTAATTGGCTGCGTCTCTGCCGCTTGTTGATCACTCAGTTTTAATATCATGCACTCAGACAACTGGACGACTGGTCCTGGCTTCGTCGGCTAAGCTTTCGATGCTGATGGAAGACCTCCGTTAACTCCTGCGGACCCTAACCACGAGCGCAACTCAGGACTGTGGAAAGCCAGTCTCAGTGGAGGTGGAGCTGTAAAGATGGAACGTTTTTGCGCTTTCTGTTGAGGAGTTTTGGCTGTATTCTTTCTGATGCTTTTGTGAATGATGTCGTCTTAATTTCAGTTTTGGACTTTTGGCTGTATTCTTTCTGATGCTTTTGTGAATGATGTCGTCTTAATTTCATTTCCAGATTGTTCATTGGTACTTGCAGGATATTACATTTTAATGCAATAGGAGACCTTTTTTTTTTCTTTCTTCCTAGTTACAAGAAGAGATCTTTTTTTTTTTTCCTGGTTCACTGCCTGTGTTTGTGGCAGTGAGTTTGTATTGACTTGAAAGACCTTCTGAAGGCTTGTTTGCAGCCTTTGGTTAGCCCCCAGTTTTTAGTTCCCCAGAGCATCAGTAAGAGAGGCTGCTAGATTAAAAAAAAATTTATTTAGACAATTTTCATTTAACATGATTTACTTTGGTTGGTTATAAACCACAGCAAGTTCCAGAAATAGTGTCGAGAGGTCCTGTGTGCCGCCGCCTCCAACGGTGCCGTTGTTACATAACTTCAGACCAACAGCCGAAGCAGGAAATCGGCATGGCGTAACATAGTCACTTTGCCCATGGTCCCTGCTGGGAGTGCAGCAGTTTCTGCTTGCACTCATTGGTGAGTTACACGTTTTTAAAGATAAGCATATGTAATATCTTGTCTCGCAACCCTTGAGTGGAGGATAAATGGAACAAAAGGGGATGGGACGAGTTAGGGCTTTTAAACAGGCACCAGTTAAAAAGAGTCCCTCGACTTTTCCTTGGCGGCCGAAGTGGACGGGACGGGACGGGTGGCAGCCCGCCCCTGAAGGCATGGGACGCTTTGGGTGGTTAAAAAATCCAGATGGGTGCCGTGCCCGAGCTCCCATCGAGGGTGTGCTCCTTTGGTTTTCAATGCTCAGAGAAGACAAGCCAGTTTCTAGATCTGGCAGGGCGATGGGTGAACACAGTGTGGAAGAGAAACCACCCCCATCCCAACTTGTCTATTGCAACCTGAAATCACTGAGTCTGGCTTCATGTCCTTAATCAGTTGCCACGGCCCTTCTTCAGTAAATGGATGAAACAGCCTTTTCTGTTCTCGTTTGATGATGGTTTGCTATTATCCATGCCATCGAGATCCCTCTTTGGAATTTCTTCCCTCTCTTCCTTTGGGGTGATGGTGTACTGCGCGTCTGGCTGGGACAGTGAAGATGCTGTTAATAAACTTATACATAGAATGGACGTGACTCTCCCACCCCATGGAATGCGGTAGAATGGTTTTCTCTCCCCCCTCACTCCTCAGTTTGGAAATGGTCAGTGATAGTCCCAAGGCAGCCCGGAGGTGTATAGCTCTCTGCAGGGTCGTAGGGGTGGGACAGCATCTCTTATCTCGAGAGGCACCCTGTGTGCGTCCAACGCCCCGGGGGAGCATCCCAGCCAAGCCACTCAGGAGCTCCTTCAGGATGGTGGCTGTCGCTCTGGGCATCGAGAAGCTCCTACCCCTTCCTCCCTCCCCGCGTGTGTGAGGTGTATGGTGTAGTTGCAGGAGCTGCTGCTGTGGCTTGAGCCCCTGAGACGTGATGATAAAACTGGGAAGTTGGTGGTGAAGGTCACTGACACAGGGGAGGCTGTCAGATTCTTACAGAGGCTTGCGGGCTGAACCAGAAAGGGCGTGGTGGGCAGAAAGGAGATGACTGTTGCCTGGGACTGGGGAGCTGGGTGTCGCAGCTCGTGAGCGCCGAGGGAGGGGGTTCAGGGCTGCTTCTGGGGTTCCTGGAAATGCTCTGTTGATTCAGCTGATGACCGTTGCACGCGTCTGAATCTACTGAAAGCTCTTCACTTGCACACCTTCCACGGGGTGAATTGTCTTGGTATGTGCTTTCCATCTCAGTAACGCGGTTTTGGAAAAGACCCCGATGCTGGGAAAGATGGAAAGCAAAGGGAGAAGGGAGTGGCAGAGGATAAGACGGTCAGAGGGCATCACCGACTCATGGATGTGAGTCAGAGCAAGCCCCCGGGAGTTGGTGACGGACAGGGAAGCCTGGCATGCTGCAGTCCATGGGGTCGCAAAGAGGTGGATGTGACTGAGCGACTGAACAACAACCACGTGGTGTAGGGGGATCTTGCGTCGTGCGTTTGGCAGAAAGTGCTTAGCTCCCCTTTGTGACGCTGGAGAGTCACGGGGACCAGAGTCAGACACGACTTGGCGACTGAACTGAACTGTTTTAAAACAGATTCGGGACCGCTTTCATACTTTGTTCCCTGAGCACCCGTCCTGTGATCACGGGTGGTGATCAGGGTCCCCCCCCCCAACTCCCCACCCCGTCGGCCACGTGCGAGGACAGGGTGTGACTTTGCGTGTGGGGAGAGCAGATTCAGAGATTTCGGCTCCGGAAAACTGTGTTATCTCCGCTCCAGCCCCAGTTAGGAACCCGGCGTCCACAGTGAGTGGGCAGACAGTGGCTGCTATCAGAGGAAGTGGGGCGGTGTCCTCTCTGTGTGTACATTTTCCCTTTTCTCAGCCCCCTTTGACTCCTCTCTTCCAGCAAACAGACAGCCAAGAGAAGGCCTGAGATTAGGAGGGGGAGGGAGGTGTGGCATGCTGCTTTCATTTAGAACAAAATACACATCTGGGAGGGAAAACAAAGCTTCCTACCCTTGCAACACAGAGATAAAGATGCAGACATCAAACGCGGAGACTTGTACAGTGTCCTTCTGAATATTGAGGGGTAGGAAAATTTTGAAAATAGGGGTACCTCAAGTCACCCTCATCACCTTCTGTGAAACTGACATCAGTTCAATTCCATGCAGTCGTGTCCGACTCTCTGTGACCCCGTGGACCGCAGCATGCCAGGCTTCCCTGTCCTTCACCAACTCCTGGAGCTTGCTCAAACTCATGTCCATCGAGTCAGTGATGCCATCCAACCGTCTCATCCTCTGTCGCCCCCTTCTCCTCCTGCCTTCCATCTTTCCCAGCATCAGGGTCTTCTCCAGTGAGTTGGTTCTTCGAATCAGGCGGCCAAAGGATTGGACCTTCAGCTTCAGCATCAGTCCTTCCGATGAAGATCCAGGGTGGCTCCTTTCCCCACCGTGGAGAGGAAGTGCTTGATGCACGTGTGTGCTCATGTGCGTGACCCCCAGTTCTGTGGTTTGTTCTCCAGTGACTCTTGCTTGGAAATGATTACAACTTTATCCTTCGAACTCACGTGATCTATTTCTCCATTCATAAGCAGAGCCCTGTTTTTTAAAAAAAGCACATCCAGGTGGTCATTTCATTTTCCTAACACTCAGCGATTTTTGCCATGAGCTTTGTACAGTTGGCCCTGTGCTTAAGCTAATCAGGGAATGACTGAAATTAACCGTTGAGGGCGACGGAGCCGAGATGGGAGTGAGGGAAGACACGGAGTTTGTGTCTCCCCAGGAACTTAGCAGGCATTAGTGGGGGGCCTTGCGATTCATGGGATCGCAGAGTCGGACGCAACTGAACTGAACTGAACTTGGGCAGAAGGCAGACAAGACAGCCCCAGGGACCACCAGGGGTTGTTATTTTTTATTCTTTGTTCTGGTTATTTTTATTTGTTTGTTTTTCATCTTGCTCTCTTTTTTTTAATCTCCTTTTTTATTTTTTCTTTGAATTCCCTTCGAAATCCCACTGCTTGTGGGATCATGGTTCATGGGCCGGGGATCATTTCTGAGCCCCTGAGTCTGAAATGCTGAAATAACAGAGACTCCCCCGGCCCCAAGAAACAGTAATTGGAGAGAGGTCTCCATCTCAACACCAAGACCCAGCTCCAGTCAACTGCCCACAAACTCCAGCGCTGGCAACCTCAGGCCAAACAAGTAGTGAGACAGGGACACACTTTCCAACCCATCAAAAAAAAGAAGAAAAAACAACAAGAAATTGCCCTCAGGTTTAAAAAAACCTCAGCACTTAGTCTGCTAAAGAAATGTTGATTACCATTGTCTAAACAGCTGTCTGTTTTTTTTTCTTGATCAGGGTGTTGGTTGGAGCTCTCCTGGTGGTGGGGGGGGGGGGGGGGGAGGGGTGGTTCGTAGAGCTTGTGGGATCTTGTTTCCTGACCAGGAATCAAACCCGGGCCCCTTGTATGGAGGTTGCAAGTCTTCACCACTGGGGAGCCAGGGAGGTCCCGAAGGGGGGGGGGGGGGGGGGGGGCGGTTCATAGAGCTTGTGGGATCTTGTTTCCTGACCAGGAATCAAACCCAGGCCCCTTGTATGGAGGTTGCAAGTCCTCACCAGTGGGGAGCCAGGGAGGTCCCGAAGGGTCATCGTTTGCTACTTTGTTGCGGCACACAAGTCGCATGTCCTCCATGTTGAGTGTATTAGGTGTGCCCTCAGCATAGCAGTGAGGAACAGCAGAAGAGGCAGGCTGGGGATTGAGAGAGCTGAGTGAGGAGGTGACTCCGGACCTCGGGAAGGAGTGACCCTTCCCCCCTTGCCCCAGTGGAACCAGCGCTCCTTTGCGTGTTTCATCTGCAGGCAGAGGATTTCTTGGTGTGTCTTCCTGCGTGTTGCAGCCCGAGCAGCCTGTCCCGCCTCTGACCTCTGCTGTTTGGACTCCAGCCTTGTTCCCGGGTACCCGCTGCATTCTCAGTGGCCAGGGTCATGTCCCCAGCTTGGCACCTGAACCTGGACGTTGGGGCTGGAGTTAGCAGTGTGGCCGAGGTGGGGAGGGAAGGATAAATGTCATCGGTGATGGACATGTGGTTTTTTTCGGTGCTCTCTATCCGCAGGCAGGAAGGTCTGTCCTCCCTGGGCCTGCATGAGGCATCCACATCTGTGGAAAGTCTCTTCCAACCAAACTGAGGGCAGTGACGCGCCAGGTCGCCAAGACAGAACGGGGACTTCAGGGTCCATGCTCTCTGCAGGGCAGGGCTCTTTCTCAACTGCCTGAGGTTTATTCACCCCGAGTTCACGGCACTGATTGCTCTCAGGATTCCACAGGGACCTCTGGACACGGGGTGGGGTCACGGACCGGGTAGCTGGAGGCCTGGGCTGGGTGCATGGGAGCCCTGGAAAAATTGGACGGTGTCCGGTTCCAAAAAGCATCTCTCGGGCCGCAGCGTGAGACAGGCTCCCTTGAAGGCAGAGGCCAGACTTGGCCTGCCACCTGTTTTGGTACAGCCTGCAATCTCAGAATGGTTTTGTATTTTTAAACGGCTGGAAAAAGCCTCATATTCCGTGACACATGAGAATGCTATGAAATTCCCAGTTTTGCTGGAACCCAGCCATACCTGCTCGTTCAGATAGCGTCTGTGGTTGGTTGCCTTCTCCCTCCAAAGGGCATTACAACAGAGTTTCCCTCGGGCCCCTGGAAGCCTCCCGTGTTGATTCTCTGGCTCTTTCAGAACCAGCCTGAAAGGGGATCAGAAATGGTGGGATCCATGCCTGTCCGACTCTTTGCGTCCCTGTGGACTTGTAGCCCGCCAGGCTCCTCTGTCCATGGGGATTCTCCAGGCAAGAATACTGGAGTGGGTTACCGTGACCTCCTCCAGGGGATCTTCCCGACCCAGGGATCGAACCCACGTTTCCCACATTACAGGCAGATTCTTTACCAGATGAGACACTCGGGAACCTGGTATTCCACAATTAGAGAATCACGTGTTTGACATGAAACTGTGTCCCAGTTAAGATGTGATGGTCCCAGAAAAGGTAGAGTGCATTAAACTGTGTGTGTACGTGGATGTGTGTGTGTAAAGTCGTTCAGCCCTGTCTGACTCTTTGTGATCCCATGGACTGTAGCCCCTTCAGGCTCCTCTGGCCATGGAATTCTCCAGGCAAGAATACTGCAGTGGGTTGCCATGCCCTCCTCCAGGGGATCTTCCTGGCCCAGGGATGGAGCCTGGGTCTCTCACATTGCAGGCAGATTCCTCGCCATGTGAGCCACCAGGGAAGCCCACAGTCAGCCGTATCAGTCATGTATATGGCAGGGTTGCAGTGGACGGGGTGCTGGTTCATCAGAGCAGGTCAGGGCCGGTGCATAAAGCTGGGTACAGGGTGCCCCTGCGCTTGGTGGTGAAAGGTTGTTGCTAGGAGCTGTGAACGATGCCAGGATTCTTGGGCCTCCGAAGGACAGGAATTCGTTCTGGGGCCTGTGATGAGGCTTCATGGCTCAGAGCTTCTGTGTAATAAAGTTTTAGTAAAGTATAAAAGAGATGGAGAAAGATTCTGACATAGACACCAGAAGTGGGCAGAAAGAGTGCCCCTCCACCCTGCTAATTTTTAGCAAGAAGTTATTTAGCTATTCGCAAGCTTCTAAATTAGAGGAAGGAAATGTCTCCAAACTCAGAGACTGGCACCAGGCCCCTCACCCACAACATGCATTCTGAGATAACATTGGCACCAGGTGAGGCATACCGGGCCATAAAATGGTTGACATGAACCTTGAAGAAAGGCAGGTTTCTCAGCAAATGTGTAGGTTCATTAACATCGCTTTAGAGGACATTTCCATGAGTAAAACATATTGGTTTGTTGAGCCATTATGGGTTCTGAGTCTTAGGCGGAACCGACTTGAAGAAAAGACAGAGTCTAGGGTAAATACAGACTTCATTAACGTAGTTTCAGAAGAAACATTTTCTTAAGCAAAACGCATTGGTGAGCTCAAGGTTTGAGAAAAGTGAAGTTCAGGTGGAACTGGGTGTCGTCATGGGAATGCAGAGTTTTAAAAGAAACCTTTAAAACTGTATAGAGCAAGGGGGGAAAAGAAAGTGACACCTGTGGTGTGTTTCCTCCTGCCGTTTAAGAGAGAAAAAAAAAGTCTGACACTTTGCAGCCTGTTTCCTCCACTTGGGGACCCGTGGCCTTCCTGCCCGTTACCCTCTCAGTGGGAGAAGAGAGGAAGTTGGGTCATCTAGAAGAGACCTTTGTCAGAACTTCCCTGGTGTCCAGTGGCTAAGACTCTGTGCTGCCAATGCAGGGGGTTGATTCCTGCCCAGGGAGCTGGATTCCACGTGCTACAGCTGAAGACTATGCTTGCTTAACAGCTAAGACCAGGCACCGCCAAACAAACAGAAACTCCCCCCGAAGAGACCTTTGCTCCTGTCCTGCTTTCTCTTCATCCCCGTCTCAGTCACCCAGAGGCTGGGAGTTGCTGGTAGACAAAGGCCACAGCTAAGCGCCCATCTCCAGAGGATGGGATGGTTGGGTGGCGTTGCCGACGCGATGGACATGAGTTTGAGCAAGCTCCCGGAGTTGGTGATGGACAGGGAGGCCTGGCGTGCTGCAGTCTACGGGGTAGCAAAGAGTCGGACATGACTGAGTGACTGAACTGAACTGAAGCTCCTCTCTTCCGAGGAAGATGATCTGCTCGCTGTAGGTCTTGGGGGACAGCCCAGTGCCATTGATACTCGGAATGCAATTGAAAGGCAGGGCCCACCGCTGGGAGGTGGAACAGCTAGGATTTGGCGTGCAGTCTTCTTCCTGGGTGCTGACTACATTCTAGCACCTTCCTGGAAGGCTTGGCTTAACATACTAATGGCGGTAACCCATTTCTTGCCTTTCTACCCTTTTTTTTTTTTTTTTTAAATATGGATCAGTTTTTAAAAGTCTGTTGAATTGTATTGCTTCTGTTTTCATTTTTTGTCTGTGTGTGTGTGTTTTTGATATGGATGAATTTTTAAGTCTTCATTGACTTCGATACAATGTTGCTTCTATTTTAGTTTTTTTGATCTCTAGGCAATGTGGGATTTTAGCTCCCGGATCAGGGGTGGATCCTGCACCCTTTGCGTTGGAAGGCGGGATTCTTAACCACTGGACCAGCAGGGAAGTCTGTTACCCACTGTTGTTTTTCTGGGTTGCTTCTCCTGAAGGCTGGAGTTTTCCAGGTGGCACTAGTGGTAAAGAACCCACCTGCACAAGCTGGGAGATTTGAGAGACCCGGTTCTAGCCCTGGGTTGGGAAGATCCCCTGGAGGAGGAACTGGCAACCCACTCCAGTGTTCTTGCCTGGAAAATCCCGTGGACAGGGGAGCCTGGCGGACTACAGTCCATGGGGTCACAAAGAATTGGACTCGACTGAACCAACTTAGCGTGCTGGCGCTAGAAGAACTTTTCTGAGTGAGAAGCCAGTGCGGCCTTGGACGATTTCACACCTGTAATTTGGAGCCCACTTTACTTTCCGATTACTTCTTTAAACTTGTCTCGTGTTGATGGGCATGGTACGGAGCCAGGGTGTCCCATTAGCTGCGGTATCCTGGGTGGCTTCTGTTCTCCTTCCCACTTCTGTTTTCTTTCTAGATTTCTCAAACCCTCATTACAATGTGCCGGAGGCATCCGCCTTTTCTGGTTGGGAGTGGCATGGAGAGGGACGTTGGCAGAAGGGGTAAAGTTGAGGATTGAAAAGCAGCAGTGACAGAGCCAGGGGGTATCGCTGGTGGCTCAGATGATAAAGAATTGGCTTGCGGTGCGGGAAAAGCCGGTTCGATCCCTGGGTCGGGAAGATCCAGTCCAGTATTCTTGCCTGGAGAATCCCATGAACAGAGGAGCCTGGTGGGCTGTCGAACATGGGGTCACAGAGTCAGACATGCCTGAACAGTTGACAGACACACAGACGTACGCACACACAGCCCAGATCTTTTCCCCTATTAACCTACTTTGAAAGCTGCTAGAAGAATTGTAGTGTGGAAATTTCTCGGCTTTCTCCTGTGCCCCTCTGACAAGATCTACAAATAACCTCAGGGAGAGCTGGGCACATGGCTTGGAGAGTTGGTCTCCTTGGCCTGGGAGATATCAGGGTAGGAACTGAGGCTCCCAAGGGCCTTGGAGTTCTTTGGGAGAGGGTGGGTGGAGCCAGCTACTCTGTTTTTCCTGTACTCACCCCTGCCTGCCATTTCTTGTCCCTTTAAACATGCTCTGTCAACATCTTCCCTTCCTGACCCAGGAAGTGCAACATATATGGGAGCACGGAACAGGATGGACCACGGTGCTATCAGGAGCGGGTCGGACTGGGATGCTCGGCTGTTTCAAGCGTGAAGTAGAAGAGCCTTTAAGAAGGGCCTCCTGTTCTAGATGAACAGGTGTCTGACTGAGAGGCCCTGTGCTTTAGTTGGACAGCGAGGTGGTGGAGGGGTTGCGTTGCATCTGTAGCAGACGGTGTCGCAGATGCCCTGAAGCTTCGGTGTGGCGATTGCTTCAGCGGAGAGTGGGTGAAGCGCCCTGGAGCTCTGGGATGGGGGAGCAGGCCGCAGTGAAGTGGGGCAGGTCTGGGGAGGAGAGCCGTGAAGGAGGGTGTCCACAGGAGCGCAGGGAGCCGGGGGAGGTGGGAGGGAGCAGCCGGAGAAGCAGGAGCTCTCGGGCCTGCAGAGGTGGTTCAGCACCTGGAGGTTGGGAACCTCCTGTGAGAAGCCGAGGGTGGTTTCGGCGCTGGGGAGCAGCCGCTGGAGACGGAGTGACGGGCGAGAGGCTGGAGGTGGCTGGGTTGCGTGCATCTTCTGAAGGCCAGCCCTGAAGGTCAGCAGAGAAGTGCAGCAGCCTTTGGGCTTCCCTAGTGGCCCAGTAGGTAAAGAGTCTGCTTGCAACGCTGGAGACCTGGGTTCGATCCCTGGGTGGGGAAAGATTTCCCTGCAGAAGGGAACAGCAAACCCATTCCAGTATTGCCTGGAGAATCCCCGTGGGCAGAGAGGAGCCTGGCGGGCTACAGTCTGTGGGATCGCAAAGAGCGGGACACGACTGAGCACACACCAAGCAGCCTTTGGGAAGGAAGCTCATGTGCAGAGAGGGGTTCTAGTGTGGGGGAAGACTGGGTGATTGGGTGGACGCCGACAGGAGGTGAGGGCTGCCCTGGCTGCTCGGATCAGAAAGAACCACGTGCAACGCAGGAGGTGGGGATTCGATCCCTTGATTGCGAAGATTCCCCTGGAGAAGGGCATGGCAACCCACTCCAGTATCCTTGCCTAGAGAATCCCATGGACAGAGGAGCCTGGCGGGCTACAGTCTGTGGGGTCACAAAAGAGTCGGGCACGACTGAGCGATTAGTGCTTTCTGTTTTTTTAGTTTAACAGGAGGTGAGAGGTTCAGGAGTTGACATAGAGGATGCGGGCTGTATTCCTCTCCCTTGGAAAAGGAGAGGTGGGTACATTTCTTCTGAGATGCATGGAAAGGTGGTGAGGGTGTAGACTTTCAGAGGGCCGGATTCGAAAGTGATTTCTCTTTAAAAGCTTTACCGAATGATGACCAAGTATGAAGGTATTGGTTTTGTGAGAGAGCCAAGGGTCTTGACCCAAGGGAAGCCAGACGTTTTGGGGCAAGCTGATGCAGGAGACGAATTAGGCTTTCAGACTGTGCTTTGGAACAGAGGCTGTAAGCTTGGTGTAGAGAGCTTGGCGATGTCTCTCCTTGCCTGCCCTTGTCTGCGATCACCGGCTGTACTTGGAATCAGAAGAGTCCTGTTCTATCTACCCTAGATAAGACTTTCTGTTTAACAGGCTGTTTGAGCTCACTGCTTGGGTTTTTAAAAATCAATGGATTGGGACTTCCCTGGTGGTCTAGTGGCGAAAGATTCCACAGTCCCAGTGCAGGGGACATGAATTGTACAGTCAGATCCCGCATGCTGCAACTAAGACCCAGGTGGTGATTTAGTCGCTAAGTTGCGTTTGACCCTGTGTGAGTGCCCATGGGCTGTAAGCCCACGAGGCTCCTCTCTCTGCGTTGCAGACAGATTCTTTACCAACTGAGCCACCTGTGTGTGTGTGTGTGTGTGTGTGTGTGTGTGTGTGCTTTCCTGGTGCCTCAGTTGGTAAAGACCTGCTGCATCCATGTAAATAATTTTAATTTTTTTTTAAAGCCACCCACTGTTGGTGGCATGTGTATGGGTGTCCCTGGTGGCTCCGTTGGTAAAGACCCAGGGCATCAAGTAAATAATTAAAGGGGGGGGGGGGGAAGAAAAGGCTTGAAGCGTAAACCAGGGCAGACTGAAAAGGATTGATCGGAGATGGTCTCATTGAGCAAATATTCTCCAGCAGGGCTTTTTCCGCCGTGATGACGCGTATCTGTATCCTTGCTGTCCGGTGTGGGAGTCGCTGGCCACTTGCGGGTGTGTATTTACGGGGCGTCTCATGAGCCAGCAGGATGAGGGCTTCTCTAATGTCCTATCAGCAGGGCCTCCAGGGGCCAGGGCTTGGGGAAGCTGAAAGTAGCTGGTGGGAAAATGGCCTGGGTGGGGTCAATGCAGAGGATTGGGAAGGGAGAAAGCCTGCGTGCTCATGGCCCCTGCGAACCGAAGCTGGGCTAGCTATATTTTCCTCTCTCTGGCTTCTGTTTGTTTCTTTGTATTTATTTTTTACCTTTGGCCGTGGCGGATCTCTGTTGCTCCGGGCAGGCTTTCTCTAGTTGGAGCGACTGAGGGGCCACTGTTCTTTGCTCAGGTTTCTTCTGTCGCAGACCTCAGGCTCTTGGCCTGCAGGCATCCGCAGTGTCAGCACCCGGGTTCACTGCTTGCGGCTCCCAGGCCCTGCAGAGTACAGGCTCAGTAGTTAGGGCGCACCGGCTTAGTTGCTCCAGACTTTGAGGATCAGGGATCCCACATTCCCCAAATTGGCAGACAGATTCTCACCCACGGCGCCCCCAGGGAAGTCCTAGCTTCTGTTTGTCCTTACTCATTGCTTTGTTGCTCAGTCTGGACCTATTCTCTATGACCCCATGGACTGCAGCACGCCAGGCCTCCCTGTCTTTCACCAACTCCCGGAGTTTGCGCAAACTCCTGTCCGTCGAGTCGGTGATGCCATCCAGCCACCTCATCCTCTGTCACCCCTTTCTCCTCCTGTTTTCGGTCTTTCTCAACATCAGGGCCTTTTCCAGTGAGTCAGTTCTTCACATCAGGTGGCCAGACGATCGGAGTTTCAGCTTCAGCATCAGTCCTTCTAATGAATATTCAGGACTGATCTCCTTTAGGATAGACTGGTTGGATCTCCTTGCAGTCCAAGGGAGTCTCAAGAATCTTCTGCAACACCACAGTTCGAAAGCATCTATTCTTCGGTGCTCAGCCTTCTTTATGGTCCAGCTCTCTCACATCTGTACATGATTACTGAGAAAACCATAGCTTTGACTGTATGGACCTTTGATGGCAAAATGGTGTCTCTGCATTTGAAAATGCTGTCTAGATTTGTGATAGCTTTCCTTCCAAGGAGGAAGCGACTTTTAATTTTCTACTTATTTTCTTACAATTTAAGAGGAGAAGGGGGCGACAGAGGATGAGATGGTTGGATGGCATCACCGACTCGATGGACATGGGTTTGGGTGGACTCCAGGAGTTTGTGATGGACAGGGAGGCCTGGCGTGCTGCGGTCCATAGGGTCACAAAGAGTCAGACACGACTGAGCACTTGAACTGAAGTGAAACTACAGGAAGCTTGGAGTTTCCCGGTTTCTCTGCTCAGCCTGGGGAACTGATCAGTACCAGGGGGCTTTGCTAATTCGTTGTTAGTGGATCGTTGCCGGCCATCTCTGATGACCGCAGGGAGGAGGAGAGGAGCGTGCTCTCCTTGGGTTCAGGGAGGGCGGGAGAACGCCACAGCACGCACGTCTCCATCTGCTGCCCCTGCTCAGCAGCCCCCACCTTTAAATATCAACTCTTGTCAGGCCCTCCCCCCTCTCTGGGGACATTTCAGCCTTGAGAAAGGAAAAGATCATCTGGAACTTTCCATCTGCGTGCCAGGGGGTCTGAGCCCATTGAAAGCGTGGGCTCCGTTGTGTGTGCGCCAGCAAGCAGTCACGTGGTTTGGGGAAATCTTGTTAAAAACCCGTCAGTTTTTTTGGGAGAGGAAAAAAAATATCTCGCGGCTGCGTCTCCTGCAGCCTCCTCAAGGCCTTTTAGTCTAGCGCTGCAAGTGCAAGCCGGGCGTCATAAAAAAGGAAAAGATTAGCAGAACCCGTTTCCTATCCGGGAGCTCCTCGCTCTATTTATGTGTCTCTCCCCACTCATTGCCCTTCTGCAGAGAACACTTTCCCCGTCCCCTGCCTTCCCCTCTCCACAAAGCATCCCTGCACCACGTGCCGTCTGCCCTCCCCCACCCCCACCCCCACCCCCGCCTGGCAGAAGCGGCTTCTGAGTCGCTGTGAATGCCAGATTGTGGGGGGACCCCCCTCGCCTCACCCCGGCTGCTCCAGTGCCCTCTGCTTCTACCAGGCCTGCTTGTCCTGGGACTGGGGTTTGTCCCCCGCCCTGAGGGGCTCCCCAGAAACCCCCATGCCGACAGCAGCAGCGTGGGGGGGCATTGCAGCGTGTCCCCGCTTGGTTATCCAGACTTCAGAGTCCAGTGCCCACGGCTCTGAACAGCTTGCTTATTTGACCCTTTCGCTTCCCTGGTGGCTCGGATAATCCGCCTGCAGTGCAGGAGACCCAGGTTCGATCAGGAAGATCCCCTGGAGAAGGCAGTGGCAGCCCGCTCCAGTACTCTTGCCTGGAGAATCCCCGGGGACAGAGGAGCCTGGTGGGCTGCAGTCCCCTGGAGAAGGCAGTGGCAGCCCGCTCCAGTGTGCTTGCCTGGAGAATCCCCAGGGACAGAGGAGCCTGGTGGGCTGCAGTCCATGGGGTCACAAAGAGTCAGACACGACTGAGCACACACACACACACACACACACACACACACATGTCACTATCCATCCACACACACACACATGTCACTATCCATCCACACACACACACACGTCACTATCCATCCACACCACGTGTTCATCTTCCCAGACTGAAAGTCTGTACCCGTTAAACACCAACTCCCCGTCCCCCCGCCGTCAGCCCCTGGCCCCCAATACGTTGTCTTTGTGCATCTGAGTATATTGTAGGTGCTTACAAATGCTGGCATCACACTGCATTTGTCCTGTGTCTGCTGCTTTTACTTGATATCATGTCCTCAAGGTTCTCCCCTGTTGTAGCAGGTGTCAGAATTTGCTGCCTTTTTTTTTTTTAAGTGCTGAATCCTATGTCATTGTATGGAGAGACCTCATTATATTTATCCACTTATCTGTGGATGGGCATTGTGGCCCCTTCTGCCGGAAGAGGGGTGGTCTCCGATCTCTGGGCTGTAGACCGGTACCTCTGTCTGATCAGCAGTGGCATTAGATTAGAAATAAAGTGAGTAATAAATCTCATGCACTTGAATCATCTCCAAACCACCCCCCACGCTCCCACCTCACCCCCTTTGTGGTCTCTGGAAAAACTGTCTTCCGTGAAACCGGTCCCTGGTGCCAAAAAGGTGGGGATCGCTGCTTTATATACATTTTTTTGGCTGTTGGGACTGCTCTCCATCTGAGTGTACGAACATCTCTTTGAGATCCACTTTTGGTTCTTTAACGTGTGCTTTTTGAACACGATCAGTTGAGTCGCTCCATCATGTCCGGCTCTTTGCCACCCGGTGGACCACAGCACACCAAGCTTCCCTGTCCATCACCAACTCCCGGAGTTTATTCAAACTCGGGTTCGTGGAGTCGGTGATGCATCTCATCCTCTGTCGTCCCCTTCTCCTCCCGCCTTCAATCTTTCCCAGCATCAGGGTCTTTTCCAGTGATTCAGTTCTTCGCATCAGGTGGCTAAAGTATTAGAGTTTCAGCTTCAACATCAGTCCTTGCAGTGAATATTCAGAGCATGACCTAGCAATGGCTTTCACCACTGCCATCATTGCAAAGTAGCCGTGGGTGTCTGCGGTGTTTTTTAAAGTGTCTGAGACATCTGAAAGCTGATCTGAAAATGCCTACAGGGTCCTACCAGTTAGAATCTCAGGCTGTGCAGTTTTCACGAGGGCCCTTTGCCTGTGTTTCTAATGCAGTTACCTATGGAGTTTCGCAAAAGGTGAAGGAAAATAATGTTCGTGCTTTTCCCCAGCCCCCATCCAAGTTCATGGATGCCCTTGACCTGTGGCCTGCGGGTCCATTCCAGTGTGGTCTGCAGACCGGGGTTCCCAGGACGCACAAGGGACTTGCCTCCTCTGTTCACTGCGGGCACTGGTACCTCTGCCCTGGTAGCTCCAGCTGGTATCCCAGCTACGGAAAATGCTTGCTCAGCTGTGGGACAAGGTTCCGTCTCCCCAACTCATGTGTTCATTCATCACAAATAGCTTGGTCTGCGCTGTGTGCTTCCCTGGGTGCTTGGGGTGCCTGTCAGTGACCCAAGAGGGGAGGAGTGAGCAGGCGTCCGTCCTGAGATTGACTGGATCTCAACAGTGATGAGAGTCACGGGGAAACGCAGGCGGCCGTGAAGACAGTCTCCTTCTTAGTTGTGCTGAGAGGAGAGCATCTTAAGGTAGGACCGGAAGGACTGGAGTGAACGCATGCCCGGCCAAGGAGCAGCTTGTGCAAAGGCCCTGAAGTTGCCCGGAGTGGAGGTGTCCAGGGAGAGAGGGGAGGGACTGGCCCCTTTGCCGGGCGTCTGGAGACTGACTTAGAAGTTAGTTCTGTCCTGTGAGTATTGAACAGTAGCTCGGAAGGGAATGCCAGGTTGATGTCCGCTCTGGCTTCTCAGTGGAGAGAGACCTGGAGGAAGTCAGGAAGGGAAGTGCGTTGAGCGATGCTGCCTGCTAGAATATTTTGCAGGGGTGTTTCCTTGGCCCGGGGCAGGTGGCCCAGGACACAGGGAAGGGAGGGGGTCGGTTAAACAAGACTTTGGAAGTTCGTTAGATGTCTTAGGTAGACTCAGTTGGTTAAAGAAGCCCCCAGGAGACTCAAGTTCGATCCCTGGGTTGGGAAGATCCCTTGGAGGAGGGCATGGCGACCCGCTCCAGTGTTCTCGCCTGGAGAATCCCATGGACAGAGGAGCCTGGCGGGCTACAGTCCATGAGGTTGCAAAGAGTCAGAGACAGCTGAGGACAGCATCTTGAGTTCTGCCACCTTTCTCCTCCCTTTCGTTTTCCTGCCACGGCAACCCACGACGACACGATCCTTCTTAATGCGTTTATATTCCTGTCTTACGGTGCCTTCCTTTTAAATCTCTTTGAGACTCGAGGGCACAGCCTTAGCTTTCCTGGCTTTGAGTGTTTAAGATCCAACCCATATTTTACTGAACGTAATGTAACGTTCTTTTCTTCTTCTGGGTCCTGCGTTCCTGGGTGTTTGCACACGTTTCCTGATGAGCACAGTGCAAGCATCAGTCTAACTTGTAAGAGAGGACGTTGTGGGGACCCTCTGAGCTGGAGCGTCTGTTCCTGGAGTTTCCCTGGAGTCTCTAGACTCGCGGGAGGGGGGTAATCATTGTTATATAAGAAAGCGTTCTCAGTATTTGCATTTATAGAGTTTGCTTTTTAAAAAAGAAACTATCTAAATTTTCATGGAAAACTATCTGGATTTTCGCGGAAAAATTATATAGTCTCCCGAGTGGTGTTTTGCCTTTGGTTCTAAGAGCTGGTTGTGAACAGGAGGAAATAACCCCTCTCGTCTGTAATGTAAATGTGTTGGTCTTTATAGCGTATATGGCACGTAAGATGGTACCAACCGGGCCACCGTTGTCGGTGGTTATGTACATCCGCTGTTTTGGAAATCAAATATTTCGGTGTTCATGCACTCGGTATTTTTCCTTATTTGTTGGAGGGGGTGTATCACTGCTATATAAGGAGGCCTTCTCACTATTTGCATTTATAGAGCTTGCTTTTTAAAAAAGAAAAATTATGGAAAAATTGCATAGTCTTCCCAGTGGTGTCTTGCCTTTGCTTCTGTCCTAAGAGCTGGTTGTCAGCAGGGGACGTAACCCATCTCGTCTGTAACGTGAGCGTGTTGGTCTTTATAGTATATACGACACGTAAAGCAGTGCCAACCGGGCCGCCGTGTCACTTTCGGAAATCAAATGTCTTGGGGTGCGTGCACTCTGTATTTTTCCTTATTTGTTTGCACGGGGAAAATTATTATTTTTTTTCTCCAGAGAGATTTTGAGTGTAAACAAGTCCCGATCCTGCTTGAAGTGCAGGCTGTCTTGGCTCCCCCCCCCCCCACCCCCCTCTTTTTTCTGCCCGAGAGGGTTAAGACTTAAGCACCGGGTGATGTGAGTGCTCAAGGTGATGTTCTTGCCTTATTTTTCCTTCTAGGCCCGTTTCCTGTGGAAGAAGTAAGAGTGATGAGTGCAGCTGTGGGCAGCGTTCAAAATGAAGGGGTGTATGTGTGTGTGTGTGTGTGTGTGTGTGTGTGTGTGTGAGAGAGAGAGACTCAGAGAGAGAGGGAAGACACAGTCTCTCTTTGTGTAGCGCAGCCAGCTCTGCGCAGAAGTCTGGCTCAGGGAACTTTCCTGAACTTCTCTGGCCGTGCATTTTGCGGGGAGAGGTTAGAGGTGAGTTCAAAGTAAGCAGAGATGGCAAAAGAGGCCATGTGCTGTTAGAGATGACACCTGTGTCTTCCCCCATTCCGTGTCTGGGTGCTCCGTGACTGGTAGGTTTCAGAGTCGGTCAGAGTATTTATTAACCGGGAGAGAAACATGGGTGACTGTCCGGTCCGGTCTATCCTGGGTTCGGATGTGGAGCTTGGGGAGCGTGAGGTGGCCTCCTGGGTCCCTCACAGGCAGCACTGGGGCCCTGTGTGGCCCCGGGTTCCTGACTTCAGGGGTGGTTGACCTCTGTCTGTGGAGGGCCAAGCCGTACCTGTTTCGGCCGTGGAAGTTCCCACGGTCTGTGTTTCCTTCTGTCTGGAGTCGGGACGCAGCCCCAGACCTGTGTGATGAACTAAATGTGGCTGTACCTAGTCAAATTCCATTGACCTCCAACTTATTGTAAACGGCACGGTTTCATGCTTTTTTACGGCTGTGTAATATTCCACTGGGCGTACATCACATCTCCTTTATCCATTCATCTGTCGATGGACACTTAGCTTGTTACTATGAGATGGCTGGATGGCATCACTGACTCGATGGACGGGAGTCTGAGTGAACTCCAGGAGTTGGTGATGGACAGGGAGGCCTGGCATGCTGTGATTCATGGGGTCACAAAGAGTTGGACACGACTGAACGACTGAACTGAACATGTCTTGGCTATTGTGAATAGTGTTGCTCTGAACACTGGGGTACGTGTATCTTTTTGAATTACAGTTTTTGAGTTTTTTGGAGATACACCAGGAGAGGAATTGCTGGGTTGTATGTGAGTTTCAGAGGTTGGGCTTTTGAAGAATGAGTGTAACTGAGAAACACACCAGCCAGTACCTCTGAAGAGGTTGTGTGCACTTCTTTTTCAGATACCGTGGTGTTTTTAATGTCAGAGAGGGAAAAAAGGACCAAAGACAACGTTAGTTGTACAAGGCCCTTTGAGAAAAACAACTGTTCACGTCTCGTGTGTGCACGGCTAAGTCGCTTCACACATGTCCGACTCTGTGTGACGCTATGGACTGAAGCCCACCAAGCTCCTCTGTGCATGGGGTTCTCCAGTCAAGAACACTGCAGTGGGTTGCTATTCTCTTCTCCAGGGGATCTTCCCGACCCAGGGGTCGAACCTGTGTCCCTTACGTCTCCTGCATCAGCAGCTGCGTTCTTCACCACTAGCGCCACCTGGAAAGCCCGCTTTACATCTCATCACGGCTCTATTAACTGCTGCTGCTACTGCTAAGTTGCCTCAGTCGTGTCCAACTGTGTGTGACCCCATAGACGTCAGCCCACCAGGCTCCCCCGCCCCTGGGATTCTCCAGGCAAGAACACTGGAGTGGGTTGCCATTTCCTTCTCCAGTGCAGGAAAGTGAAAAGTGAAAGTGAAGTCGCTCAGTCATGTCCGACCCTTAGCGACCCCATGGACCGCAGCCCACCAGGCTCCTCCGCCCATGGGATTTTCCAGGCAAGAGTACTGGAGTGGGGTGCCATTGCAATGTGACTTAAATAACTCACCATAATCCTTTTACCCTACATTTAGTCACTAACCCTACACTTGCGCTAAAGCAGTTTTGGCTGGAAGTATTTCGGTTCATTTTTGTCATCAGCGAAATTTTCTGTAAGAGGCTGGATGGTGGGTATTTGAGGATTTTTTGACGGTATGGTATCTGGATGTTGCGTGTCAAAAAGTGGCCATTGGTTGTGTAGACAGATGATGGGCAGCCAGTCACTGTAACGTCTTTCCCCTCCCAGGAGTAAGCTCTGTGCCCATAAGCAGCAGCTGCCCCCTCCCCTCCCCTCCACCCAGCCTCCCCAAACCTCTGTCCTGCTGTCTGCATATGTGACTTGGACCACTCCAGAACGTCACTGTGTTTGTCTGTTCGTGACGGCCTTTTTTTTTCCAGCAAACATCACATCCTCAAGGTTCCGCCGTTATGTAGCGACTGAAACTCTTTTCCTTCGTTATGACTGAATAATACTCCACCGTACTGTATACCAGTAAGTACGTTACTGAAGTAGATTTTCTTTGGTTATTTAGAGTCACTGTAGCTCACCACAGTTCCCTAGGGATTGTCTTAATGAAAGGAAGGCTTAGGAACACGCAGTCTTTCCCATTTGAAGGTCAAGGAGGTCTTGAGAGGCCCTGGAGCTCACCTGCCTATGAAAGTACACGTTGCCTGGTGTTGGAGTCCTGAATCGGGGAAAATGTCTGTGAAATAGAAGATAGGAGGGGTCATCGAGGCTGCTTTTCAGTCACTCAGTCATGTCCAGCTCTTTGCAACCCCATGGACTACAGCAGGCTGGACTTCCCTGTCCATCACTATGTCCCTGGGTTCACTCAGACTCACGCGCATCGAGTCGGTGCTGCCATCCAGCCATCTCATCCTCTGTCGTCCCCTTCTCCTCCCGCCTTCACTCTTTCCCAGCATCAGGGTCTTTTCCAGTGAGTCAGTTCTTTGCATCAGGTGGCCAAAGGATTGGAGCTTCAGCTTCAGCATCAGTCCTTCCAATGAATATTCAGGACTGATTTCCTTTAGGATGGACTGGTTGGATTTCCTTGCAGTCCAAGGGACTCTCGAGTCTTCTTCAACACCACAGTTCAAAAGCATCAATTCTTTGGTGCTCCGCCTTCTTTACGGTCCAGTTTTCACATCCATCCGTGACCACTGGAAAAACCATAGCTTTGACGCTATGGTCCTTTGCTGGCAAAGGGACGTCTCTGCTTTTTAATGGGTTGTCTAGGTGTGTCATAGCTTTTCTCCCAAGAATGATAACCTGTATTGACCAGGCTCTCTTCATTTGCTCACCCAGGAGTTTTGCGGCCCCCTGAGAAGGTGACCCAGTTCTGCAGAGTGGGTCTCCTGGGAAGCTGACTCTGGGTGGGGGGTTGGGTATGCGCGAAGTTCAGGCTGGGGGTGGGACCCCCTTTGGGATCAGCAGCTGTGGGTGGGAGAGGAGGAGGAGGCCAGTTTAGGAGGAAGGGGTAGCCGGGCATGAGGAAGCCACATGGCTTCAGGTGACCCCGGTGCCAGCATCACCCACTCCTGTCAAGAGGCCTTTGCAACCGTTGCCTGCCCACCGACTGTTATTCATTGGGGGCATGCGTTGAGCTCAGGGCCACTCCCGGCAGTTGGGGGGTTCTTTGCAGCAATGATTGCCTCTGTTATACCAGTAACGTATGTTGTTGGCCTTTCCCTGGAAGCCATCATCTAAAAATACCGAGCCTAGAAGTTCTTGGATGGTTTTGCTTTTTATTTGCTTTCTGTGTGCGCACGTGTGTGCTAAGTCGCTTCAGTCGTGTCCGACGCTTTGCAACCCCATGGACCATAGCCCGCCAGGCTCCTCTGTCCATGCGATTCTCCAGGCAAGGATACTGGCGTGGGTTGTCATGCCCTCCCGGACCCAGAGATCCAAACCTGCGTCTTCTGCGTCTCCTGCATTGGCAGGCAGGTTCTTTACCACGGGCACCACCTGGGAAGCCCACATATCAGGATATGACTTGCTGAAATTCAGTCATGAAGGAAGTGCTGGGAGCTAGATTCTGGCAGGGCTGTGTGTCACGGGAAGGTACTTCCAATGGCCCGTTTTGAAAAGCAGTCTTTACTGGGACACTTGGTCACATCCATTGTTTATCCTGAGACTTTCTTCCCTGGGGGCAGAGCTGCGTAGTAGCAACGGAGACTGTCCAGACCATGATGTTGAGGATATTTATCATCTGGTGGGAGACACGGACCACCAGTGCTGTGAGAAATGTGTACAGCTTTCTGGGACGCAGAAGGTAAAGGCGGTCTCTTTGTTGTTCTTGGGTCTCTTCCAGTTTTACTGAGAGCTGATTGACATACGGCGCTGTATAAGTTTAAGGCATGTAGTTTAACGGTTTGATTTCTATACATCATTTTAATCATGACCACAAGAAGTTCAGTGAAAATCTATCATCTATAATTGATACAGAGGCTTCCCTGATGGTTCAGTGGGTAAAGAATCCGCCTGCAACGTGGGAGAGCTGGGTTCGATCCCTGGGTTGGGAAGATCCCCTGGAGAAGGGCATGGCAGCGCACTCCAGGATTCTTGCCTGGAGAATCCTGTGGACAGAGGAGCCTGGCGGGCTCGTGTCCAGGGGCTCACAGAGAGTGAGACTGAGGTACTAAACAGGCAATAGATAGCCAAAAAGGAGAAAAATATTTTTCCTTGTGATGAGAACTCTGATTTGCTCTCTTAACTGTCATGTGTAACATACAAGCAGTGTTCATTACAGTCACCATGGTGTACGTCACATTCCTAGCACTCATATAAAAACTGGAAGCTCACACTGAACGACCGCCTTCATTCACTTCCCTCGGCCCGCCCAGCACTCGTCTCTGGTAACCAGAAGTCTGATCTCTTTTTCTGTGACTTTGATCGTCTGTCTGATTGATTTTGAAGTTGCAGTTGACCTGTAGAGCCGGGTCTCTTCCAGGCGCAGAACATAGAGATTCAATATTTCTGTACGTTTGGAAACGATCCCCGGGGTAAGTCTGTAGTTACCGGCTGTCACCGTGCAAAGGGGTGACGTTATTACTGACTGTAGTCCCTGTGCTGTGTGTTTCTCATGCCTGTGACCCACGTATTTTTGTCACGAAGATGTGTACCTCTTCAAGACCATCCCGAAGAAAAAGAGATGCGAAAAAGGCAAAATGGTTGTCTGAGAGGGTCTTACAAATAGCTGAGAAAAGAAGAGACGCTAAAGGCAAAGGAGAAAAGGAAAGATATACCCGTTTGAAGGCAGACTTCCAAAGAATAACAAGGAAGGGATAAGAAAGCCTTCCTCAGCGGTCAATGCAAAGAAATAGAGGAAAACAATAGAATGGGGAAGACTAGAGATCTCTTCAAGAAAATTAAGAGATACGCAGGGAACATTTCATGCAAAGATGGGCTCAAGAAAGGACAGAAGTGGTATGGACTTAACAGAAGCAGAAGATACTAAGATGAGGTGGCAGGAATACACAGGAGAACTATTCAAAAAAGATCTTCATGACCCAGATAATCACGATGGAGTGATCACTCATCTAGAGCCAGACATCTCGGAATGTGAAGTCAAGTGGGCCTTAGGAGTCATCACTACGAATAAAGCTAGTGCACGTGATGGAATTCCAGTTGAGCTATTTGAAATCCTGAAAGATGATGCTATGAAAGTGCTGCAGTCAATATGTCAGCAAATCTGGAAATCTCAGCAGTGGCCACAGGACTGGAAAAGGTCAGTTTTCATTCCAATCCCAAAGAAAGGCAATGCCAAAGAATGCTCAAACTACCGCACAGTTGCACTTGTCTCACACTCTAGTAAAGTAACGCTCAAAATTCTCCAAGCCAGACTTAAACAGTACTTGCTAACATCTGTTGGATCATCGAAAAGGCAAGAGAGTTCCAGAAAAACATCTATTTCTGTTTTATTGACTATCCCAAAGCCTTTGATTGTGTGGATCACCACAAACTGTGGAACATTCTTCAAGAGATGGGAATACCAGACTACCTCACCTGCCTCTTGAGAAATCTGTATGCAGGTCAGGAAGCAACAGTAATAACTGGACATGGAACAGCAGACTGGTTCCAAGTAGGAAAAGGAGGACGTCAAGGTTGTATATTGTTACTGTGCTTATTTAACTTATATGCAGAGTACATCATGAGAAATGCTGGGCTCAATGAAGCACAAGGTGGAATCAAGATTGCCAGGAGAAATATCAGTAACCTCAGATATGCAGATGACATCACCCTTATGGCAGAAAGTGAAGAGGAACTAAAAAGCCTCTTGATGAAGGTGAAAAAGGGGAGTGAAAAAGTTGGCTTAAAACTCAACATTCAGAAAACTAAGATGATGGCATTCGGTCCCATTGCTTCATGGCAAATAGATGGGGGAACGGTGGAAACAGTGGCTGACTTTATTTTTCTGGGCTCCAAAATCACTGCAGATGGTGACTGCAGCCATGAAATTAAAAGACACTTGCTCCTTGGAAGAAAAGCTTTGACCAACCTAGATAGCATATTAAAAGGCAGAGACATTACTTTGCCAACAAAGGTCCATCTAGTCAAAGCTGTGGTTTTTTCCACTGGTCATGTATGAATATGAGAGTTGGACTGTGAAGAAAGCTGAGCGCCAAAGAATTGATGCTTTTGAACTGAGGTGTTGGAGAAGACTCTTGAGAGTCCCTTGGACTGCCAGGAAGTCCAGCCATTTGCGAGGCTGAATTTCTAACTGGTTGAAGGAAGGTCCCCGCCAAAGATGTGATGCTTCCAGATTCCCGTAGGAGTGGGTACTGGAGTCTGTTGTGTCTGACTATCTACCCCAAACAGTCAGAGCCACACTGGTCCCAGGGCTCAGACACCCCGCCCTTGGTTGCAGGCACTACGTATCCTCAGCCGCACCAAACAGTAACATGAAGGGCTTGGGAGACTCTGGGTGGTGACCTGTAGGAAACCTCGATTCCAGAAGCTTTTCCTGTTCCAAGCGTGGATGAAGAGGTTAATGTCTGGCAACACAGTGAATTAAAAACACGACCCAGGACACAATAGGAAAAGCTCATCAATGTGGGGAAAGCATTTATGAATTCTTCCCCTCTTAGAAGACTTAAAAAGCCTTAAAAGGGTGATTCTGAGAAAAGCAGCACCAGAAGGATCCCGTTTATAGTGTCTTTCCAATGAACGTGTGTTTATAAGCCAGATGTTTTCCTTAATGGAATGAGGTGGTCTTTCCTCTCCTCCTCGTCCGTTTCTTTTGTTACATAAATAGCTTCTGGGTCTGCTTGACATTGTGGGTTCACCAAGTCAAGCAAGATTTGTTTTATTACCTAATGATTTTTATTGTGTGTTCCAGCTTGCCTGCTTCTAATAAATTGGCAGAAATTAAGAGTTTCCTTAAATTTTGCCAGCAGGATTTAAAAGCAATTAAAGCAAATTCAGTTATTACATTCAAAATTATCGTCTGGGTAAATTATACTTTAAAATTCAATTTATACTAAATCCTGCACTTTAATGAACAGACCACATCACAGATATTTTATGTTCTTACATTATCCACGGCTTTAAAGCAGTAGAACAGTACTCTTTTTTTTTTTTTTTTAAAGTGCTATATGTTTTTCCTTCCCCATCCTTTCAAAAGTATTTATGCTTTTTTTCTTTCAATATAGAGTGAGAAAATCCTACCGGCTTCTGAGTTTTAAGGAATAATAGTTTGTCTTTCCGTCACAAATATGCATGTATCTGGCTTGACTTCAGCTTATGAAATCTTAACATGTAACCTTAGGAGAACGTCTCTGGAAGTGTTCCCAAATGTGTCTATTTTTGAATGGCACATTTTCGTCTTTCACCTTCATTCGTACCTTCTGGTCACATTTTTAGATGTATTCAATTATAGAAATAGCTCCCCTTCTCAAAGGGCCTCTCACTGGCTTAGCGGTAAAGAATCTGCCTACCAGTGCAGGAGACCCGGGTTCCATCCCTGGGTCGGGAAGATCCCCTGGAGAAGGACATGGCAACCCACTCCAGTATGCTTGCCTGGAGAATCCCACGGACAGAGGACCCTGGCGGGCTACAGTCCATGAGGTCACAGAGAGTTGGACACAACTGAATACCTAACACCAGAGACCGGTTGAACTGGCCCAGGTGCAGCCCAGTTTTAAGAATGATAGTGTATGTTGAAAATGAAATTAAAAGACGCTTGCTCCTTGGAAGAAAAGCTATGACCAACCTAGACAGCGTGTTAAAAAGCAGAGGCCTTACTTTGCCAGCAAAGATCCGTATGGTCAAGGCTGTGGTTTTTTCCAGCAGTCATGCATGGATGTAAGAGTTGGATCATAAAGAAGGCTGAGCGCCAAAGAACTGATGCTTCTGAACTGTGGTGCTGGAGAAGATTCTTGAGAGTCACTTGGACAGCAAGGAGATCCAACCAGTCCATCCTGAAGGAAATCGGTCCTGAATATTCATTGGAAGGACTGATGCTGAAGCTAAAACTCTGATACTTTCGCCACCTGATGCAAAGAACCGAGTCATTGGAAAAGACCCTGACGGTGGGAAAGACTGAAGGCGGGAGAAGGGGACGACAGAGGATGAGATGGTTGGATGGCATCACCGACTTGGTGGCCATGAGTTTGAGCAAACTCTGGGACTTGGTGATGGACAGGGAGGCCTGGCCTGCTGCAGTCCCCGGGGTCACAAAGATTCGGACAGAAACGAGTAACTGAACAATCAAGTGTGTATTGAGCACTTGGGAGGTCTGAGAAGTTTGGTGGCTTCTGCGTATTCCTTCTCTCGGGGAACCCTAGTAACGACCTTCCTCTTATGATCCCATTATACAGGTGAGGAAAGAGAGGCTTAGAGAGAGGAGCGGTCTTCTACCCAAACACATCTGTTGTTCTTATTTATAGGGGACCGGCGGCCTGGGCCCAGAAGGGTCGTGAACTTCCTTTCCTACTGCTTTTTTTGTCCACGCGTTGGAGCAGCAGAGAGCCTGATAGAGCGGGTGTTAGGCGGCTCTGACTGCCGTAACTGAGGGCTGCACGCTGGGCTTCTTGAAGACATTGCTTCCTCACTGTCCTGCAGGCTGGAGTCAAGAGATCCAGGCGTCCTCGGGGCTGGTTTCCCTCCAGGCTTCTCCCCTTGGCGTGTGGATCCTGTCTCCTCCCTGTATGCTCACTTGATATTTATTCCCTCTGTGTGGGCGCGTCTGCGTCCTGATCGGTTTCACTCTTAACAAGGACACCGCTCGTATGGGAGCCGTGCCCACCCTGATGATGTCGTTTAACTGAATCACCTCCCTTTTTTTTTTAAGCACCGGTCTTCACCTCCAGCCACATTCTCAGGTCTTGGGAGGTCGGGGTGTCATCATCTGAGTTTTGGGGGAAGACACCATTCAGTCCCACGAGGGTCAAGACTTGACGCAGGCGTGTTGGCTGTGTGAGTACCTGCTTCCTTTCCGTGCTCCTTGGGATAGTTCTCTCTATTCCTTATTTTATATCCATGCATTCTTCTCCCACTGCCCTTTTTTGTGGTTCCCCTTAAAGTTTTTCTTTAATTGGAGGGTAATTGCTTTACAATGTTGTATTGCTTTCTTCCATAAAACAGCGTGACTCATCATAACTCTGTATATATCCCCTCCCTCTCGAGCCTCCATCCCTACACACCTTTCTTAAGTAGCAGTTTTATAGACAAAATTTCTTTTTCCATTTTTGAAATGGAGATATAACGGACATATAACCAGGCAGATTTTCTGATTAGTATATAGGAACTTTAAAAGGAAAATATTAAAAGGTGAAGAAAAGGTTTTACCTAAGAATTAAGAAACATGGACCTAGACAATCTTTGGCTTAAGGAGACAAATCCAAAGGGAAATTTTTGTTGCTTAAAGGCACTAAAGAGGAGATAATGTAAAAACTAAAACCAATGACCTAGCAAAGGCTGTCCTGAGAAGAAAGTTTATGACCTGTTACAATTCTCTTTTAATTGGAGAAATAAGGCTAAAAATAAGTGAACAAAGGATTTCTCTTAAAAAACTAGTGAAATGACAATAAAACCAACCAACCAAACAAAAATCCCTTGTAGTCTGTGTGTTACTAGCTCGGCCGTATCTGACTCTTCTGTGACCCCATGGGCTGAAGCTGCTAGACTCCTCTGTCCAGGGGGTTTTGCAGGCATGGATACTGGAGTGGGTTGCCCTTTCCTCCGCCAAGGGGAATCTCCCCGGCCCAGGGATCGAACCTGCCTCTCCTACATTGGCTGGCAGTTTCTTTTACCGGTCTTGCCCCTGACTGGTGTTTACACGAAATTTTGTTGAAGCAAGCAGTTCTGCTCTTCAGAAAAGTGTTCTGATGTGAGGGAGCTAGATGAGGAAAACAGTTGTGGAAACGCTTTGCTTTCCTTCTGCGTGAAAATCTTCAGTGAGAAGACGTGCTTCCCCGTTTCAGGTGTTGAGAAAATGCAGTTTTCAGGTTCTGACCCCCAGAGAAGGGTGTCCACGTGCTCTGAATTCCTCCCTGGACATTCCAGATGCTCGTTCAGTGACCCTCGGGTCAGGACAGTTTCCAAGGCATAAATGGACTGCCTCGCACACAGTTAGACCCAGAGTAAGGACGTGGTGACGGTTTGGTATTTATGCGGTATTGTGAGAACATGAAGGTGGGGCGGGTGCTGAATTAGCAGCCCAGAAGGATTGGGTTGCCAGGAGTTCAGACAGCGTCTCTGCCTCTGGCTGTGATACTCGGGGGGCTACGGTTGAGTTCAGTGACGGTGCCGCATCTGTTACTTGTTTAGGAATCAGTTGTTGCTTAGCCTCTTTGTCATGTGCAACTGTTTTGCAGCCCCGTGGACGGCAGCCCACCAGGCTCCCCAGTCCATGGGATTCCCCAGGCAAGAATGCTGGCGTGGGGTTCCCATTCCCTTCTCCAGGGAATCTTCCCCACCCAGTGATTGAACCTGTGTCTCTAGCGTTGGCGGGTGCCGTGAGCAACCAAGGAAGCCCCTTAGAAATCCGTAGACCATCATTAATGCCTAATGCTTAGCACTAATGAAAACATGCTTTATAATCTTACTGTTTGGATATAAATAAGTTGTTGCTCAGTCGCTCAGTCGTGTCCGACTCTTTGCGATCCCTTGGAGTACACCACGCCAGGCCTCCCTGTCCTTCACCATCTCCCAGAGTTGGCTCAAATTCATATCCATTGAGTCGGTGATGCCATCTAACCATCTCATCCTCTGTCATCCTCTTCTCCTCTTGCCTTCAGTTTTTCCCAATCTATATAAATGTGCACGTGTAGTCGGTTGCTAAATTGTGGACTCTCTGTGACCCTATGGACTATACTCCGCCGGGTCCCTCTGATCACGGGATTTCCCAAGCAAGAATACTGCAGAGGGTTGCTATTTCCTCCTCCAGGGAATCTTCCTGACCCAGGGATAGAACTCCGGTCTTCTGCATTGACAGGCAGATTCTTTACCACTGAGCCATCTGGGAAGCCCGGTCTATATAAATAAGTATGTCTGTATAAATAAGTCTCTATATAAACTCTTTATTTAGGCGCACCTCTACATTACTACTGTGAAAAGAGTATTTAGAGGGAGCTATTTTATTGCAATTATGGGCATGGGAGGTTTTAAAGTGATGTAAATTTAACAGACCAGCAAGAGCATTGGGATCTGGAGGCATGAATGTTTAAGGTCCTATGGTTTATTCCCCAAGTGTTTTTGAATGATTCATTTTTTACATGGGTTGCCATTTCCTGCTCCAGGGGATCTTCCCGACCCAGAGATCGAACCACGGTCTCCCCCATTGTAGGCAGACGCTTTACCGTCTGAGCCACCAGGGAAGTCACTCTTTAACACAGAATGACTTGAAATTGATTGGCCTGGATTAGCCAGTACGTGCCTCAGGACTCGTGAGATACCCAATTGTGGCATGTTTGTTAAGGAACTCTTGACGACATGAAGTGCTCAGTAATGGGTGTTCTTATCCCGTGAGATGGTTGGATGGCATCACTGACTTGAGGGACCTGAGTTTGAGCAAGCTCCAGGAGTTGACGACGGACAGGGAGGCCTGGGGTGCTGCGGTCCACGGGGATCGCAAAGAGTATGACACGACTGAGCAAGTGCACCGAACTGAAGTGATCCTGTGACGGGTCCTCGAGTGTCCTCTCTGTTTGAAGAGTACCGTCTGCACGAGGTATTGCAGTGGTTATTGTGTGGCTGTTACATAACGCTTGTCACATTCTCAGTGTATGGGGCAGCCCTTGTCTGGCCAAACGTGGGAATCGCGCACTCTTGATCACGCGGCTGTTGGTGTCCTGTTGCCAGTGACCGCAGCAAGTTAAGTAAGCCCCATTCGGCACACACAGGTAACAATTATGAAATAATTTGCAAGAAACCCGAGCGTACATGTTGACCCGGCAGCGTGGTTCGCGTCGCCATAAAAGCAAAGGGCAGCTTGCCCACCACCGTGGTTCATTTAACCTCGCCGAGAAGCAAGCATACCTACATACTGAAATGACGTGGCAGTCACAGGCTGCTTGTTGAAATTCACCATAACGACCCTTTCCGGCTATCGCACGGAGGCAATGACTTTAATTTCTCTTCTGCTTGAAGGATGAGAGCCATCTCCCTTGGAACAGAAAACTCAAGTACAAAAACTGTTCACAGATGTCTTTCTCTTAGGTTGATTCTTTCTGGAGTAGTTTTGAGCCTCTCCTCTCTCTGCCTCTCTTTCCTTCTCAGTCTTGACGTAATTAATTGCTCAAAGGTCAGTCCGCTGATGCCTTCCAGAGTTACCAAAGGCCTTTGAAGCGATCCTTGGGAACTCGCTTCAGCGTGGGGGTTCAAAGCGCTGACTCTGAGCAGAGGTCAGTGTGGGGGCCTGGCGGGGGTGGGAGTCTCAGCGATCTTGGACGTTCCACCAGTTGACACATGTACTGTCTTGCCTGATCTGTGTGTGTTGGGGCCAGAAACGTCCCGCTGTCCGTGTTCGGGGGTGTGGAAGACTTTGCTTTCGATTGTACCTCACTTTCCAGCACTGTGTCGTGGCGGTGGTTGGTGGTGGTTTAGTTGCTAAGTTGTGTCCAACTCTTGGGACCCCATGGACTGTAGCCCACCAGGCTCCTCTGTCCGTGGGATTCTCCAGGCAAGAATACTGGAGTGGGCTGCTGTTGCCTCCTCCACGGGATCTTCCTGACCCAGGGTCTCCTGCACTGCAGGCAGGTGCTTTACCGCCTGAGCTACGAGGGGAAGCATACAGTAGGTGCTTACTAAGTCCCTGGGGAGTGACTGGAAGGATGACCTTGACCAGCCTGTGGTGAGCACTATGTTGTGAGAGGATTCAGCTGTGTTGAGGACCATTAACCTTAGATCTTTGTTAACTTTATTTTTTGTTTTCAATTTAAGAAAAAATTCTGGTTTTGGCTGCACCATGTGGGGTGGGGGGTCGACTCCTCCGCAACGCTTGTATTGGAAGCGTGGAATCCTAATCACTGGACCACCAGCCCGGGCAGGCGTCGATCCTTGTTGGTTGATGCTGCCCCTGACCTTGAGGACTGACTACCCGGAAACCTGAGACCTTTGAATCTGTTCAGGGTGCTTTGCCTTAGTCCCTCTGCCCTGCTGTGGCAGTCTTAGTACCATACGCTTCTTGCTGTTGTTGGGTCCCCACAGAGCACTCAGGAGAGTTGTGTGTGCTGTGTGCAAGGTTCTTATTAGCTGTCTATTTTATACATGGAATCAGTAGTGTGCAGGTGTCCATTTCATCGTCACAGTTCCTCCCACTCCCATTCTTGGAGGTTTGGTTTCCTTTGCCTGTCTTTTCCTTTGTTGTTGTTGAGTTGCTAAGTTGTGTCTGACTTTTTGCTACCCCCATGGAGTGCAGCATGCCAGGCTTCCCTGTCCCTCACGACCTCTCAAAGTTTGCTCACACTCATGTCCATCGAGTCGGTGATGCCATCCAAACCATCTCATCCTCTGTCGCCCCCTTTTCCTCCCACCATCAGTCTTTCCCGGCATCAGGGTCTGTTCCAGTGAGTCGGATCTTTGCATCAGGCGACCAGAGTATTGGAGCTTCAGCTTCAGCATCAGTCCTTCCAGTGAATATTCAGGACTGATTTTCTTTAGAATGGACTAGTGTTATCTCCTTGCAGTCCAAGGGATTCTCAAGAGTCTTCTCCAACACCACAGTTTGAAAGCATCACTTCTTCGGTGCTCAGCCTTCTTTATGGTCCAGCTCTCACATCCACACATGCCTGTTGCGACCCCGTGGACTGTAGCCCACCAGGCTCCTGTGTCCATGGGATTCTCCAGCAAGAGTACCGGAGTGGGTTCCCATACCCTCATCCAGGGGGGTCTTCGTGACCCAGGGGTCGAACCTGTGTCTCTTACCTCTGCCTGCGTTGCTAGGTGTGTTCTTTACCACTAGTTCCAACTTCTTCGTGGAGAAGGAAATGGCAACCAGTCCAGTATTTTTTTGCCTGGAGAATTCCGTGGACAGAGGAGCCTGGTGGGCTACAGTCAGTCCCTGGGGGTCACAAAGAGTTGGACGCAACTGAGTGACTAACACACACTGACCTTTTTTGACTATGCAGCCTGTTGGGCTGCAGTCCATGGGGTTGCAAAACAGTTGGACATGACTGAGCGGCGAAATACCATAAACCGGCTGCCTTAGAAGACGACAGAAACATCTTTTTCTTGGTCCTAGAGGCCGGAGGGGGCCACGTGTTGCAGGCGCATTTGTTGGCTGGTGAAAGCCTGCTTGCTGGTTCGTAACACGATCATTTCCTTGCTATGCTGTCGCTGCTGGAAGGGCTGACAGAGCTCAGTGGGATCTCATTCATAAGGGCACGCCCGCCCTTCTTGAGGACTGCACTCTCAAGTCCCGTCACCTCCCACAGGCCCCACCTCCCAAGTTTAATCATCACCTTGGGGGGCGGATTTACATGCACCACGGGTTTTGGGGGAAACACAACCATTCAGTTGTGGCAGGGATCAAATAGGCAAGAGACGTCTTTGATGATGGCCTGTCAAGTATGCCCTCTCATGAGGGACACGCCCGGTAGGCTAAGACGAATGGAACCTGTTAATTGCGTGGCAGAACCGGTTCCCCGATTCACAGGTCAGGCGAGGAGTTGTGCAACCTTGCCGTGCTGGTGCTTCTTGGTGATCAGGGTGAGAACAGCTCTTGAATTCAACTTCGGATAGTCTTGTAGAAACGAGAGTTCTCATTCTTTATTTTTACTGGAAGCGGGGGGTTGCATTTTATTAATTTGTTTTTAATTGAGGTAGTGTTGATGAACAATACTATGTAAGCTGAGTTTAAAAAAGACAAGGGTATCGGGAATAGCTCCTTCTTGCTGTCTTGGGGCGATCACACAACAGATGAGGGACGTGTGCCTTGGTGATAGTGCTGGAAGGTCACTGGAATTGGAGACGGTGATGTGTGTAAGTGTGGTGGTGTTTGCTCGGGGCTCCGCACGTGTGAGACATCTCAGTGAGGACCACCGATCAGGGCGGACGCAGGTCCAAGGCAGGATGGAGCAGGCAGGACAAAGTGGGGCCATTTGGGTGGTGCTCGGAGGTGTTTAAAGGGAAGCGGGGAGCTTGGACTTTGAGAGGGTGACTTTCATGGGGTCTTGAAGGCCCATGCTTGGAGAATGGAACGTACTGCATAGAAAGAGGGGAGACCACCAAATGTTGTTGTTGTTTTTTCCACAGAGAAACGGGCACACCAAAAGCTGTACCTAAAGTATATACAGTGGAATATCACTCAGCCGTATATACAGTGGAATATCACTCAGCCATAAAAAAGAGTGAAGTTATGCCATGTGCAGCAACACGCACAGACCTGGGGACTGTCCTGCTTGGTGAAGTGAGTCATTCAGAGAAGGAGAAATCCGGCATGACATCCTTTATATGAGGAATCGAAAAAGAAACGATGCAGATGAGCTTATTTACAGAACAGAAGGAGACTCTCAGAGAATGAGCTTATGGCTACCAGGGGGAGGGATGGGGGAAGGGACAGTCAGGGAGTCTGGGATGGACATGGACACACTGCTGCATTTAACAAGGAGAACCAGCAAGGACCTGCTGGACAGCACAGGGGACTCTGCTCAATCCTCTGTAATAACCTTATGGTCCCCAGGGGGAAGGATGGGGGGAAGGGATAGTCAGGGAGTTTGGGATGGACATGGACACGCTGCTGCATTTAACAAGGAGAACCAGCAAGGACCTGCTGGACAGCACAGGGAACTCTGCTCAGTGTCATGTGGCAGGCTGGATGGGAGGGGAGTTTGGGGGAGAAGGGATACATGTATATGTATGGCTGAGTCCCTTCGCTGTCCACCTGAACACATCACATCATTGTTAACTGGCTATACTGCCGTATAAAATAAAAAGGTAAAGAAAGATCACTGTACATGAGGAAAAAATGATCTGAGAGTAACGTGTACATCGAGTTGGTGCCTGTGTTTCTGTGGGCTGAGTCCATGTACCCCCATCGTTCCCTAAGCTAAGCCTGTTTTTACATGTTAAAGAGCTGTGGAAGAGGAGTGAACAGCCACACGTAACAGTCCGTGTGTGATCCCTAAAATCTGCGATACTTGTTATGAACGCTTGGCCCTTCACTCAAGTAGTGCCAAGCCCTGCTGGGTTGGAAAGGACAGGATAACCTGGTTTTTCCTATAATAAGAGGAGGTTGAGCTCGTGTGTAGTTAGCTAAGGGCAGGGGTCCTTTGGAACTAGAGAAATGAGGCTGGAGACTGGCCCAGGACAGGTAGGGGAGGGTGGAATCAAGAAGCTATTTTGCAGGGAGCCTCTCTGCGAAAGTGTTAGTCGCTCAGTCGTGTCTGACTCCCTGCAGTTCCATGGACTGTAGCTCGCTGGGCTCCTCTGTCCATGGGATTCTCCAGGCAAGACTACTGGAGTGGGTTGCTGTTCCCTTCTCCAGGGAATCTTCCTGACCCAGGGATCGACCCCGGGTCTTCTGCATTGCAGGAGGCAGATTCTTTACTGTGAGAGCCATCCGGGAAGGCTGATTCTTTGTCTCAAAGTGAGCGGGAAGACTCCTTGTAGAAGGTGAGCTTTGGGGTGTAGAAGGTGGCAGCGGAGACTCTGTGCATCGCACTGGGGGCGCAGGGTGAAGGGAGCTGGCCTGGTAGCAGCGTGGAGCTTTCCGCAACCTGTGCTGCCAAGAGCAGAGTCCCGAGGCAGGTGGCGTTTGTGTATGTGGGTGAAACCTCTCGCGTTCTGTCACTTGGTGACTTCTCCATAAAACCGCGCGCTGCTTGGTCATCCTGGGAGATGTTCAGCGGCCCAGGACGTCTTGATGATTTTTGTTTATGAGCGTTTGGAGCAAGGGCCTGGCATCAGGTGGAACGGGTGCTGCATAACGCTTGCTGAGTGAACGCGTGAGTGGGTCCCGGATGGCGCAGCGGGCCAGGTAAAGATGGGGAGCACCCCTTTTCAGTCGCAGCGGTTCCTCAGGTCAGGGCAGCTCCTCAGTCAAGTAGCCACTAACCAGAGTTAGCCAAGAACTTCGTGCAGGGGGTGGAAGCCTTCCGTCATCTGTGCCCAGCCAAGCCGTTCCGGCCAGGCCAGTGGACTCCTGAGAGGGGCCTTGCCAGACAGAAGGACGGAATTGTAAATTTTGTTCATACCTTTTCCTGGGTAACAAAGATAGCAAACATCACTGTTTGAAGCATTGTAAAATGTCGAGTTCTCTGGCTTTCAGCTCACTTCCCAGCCTTTACCATCATGTGTTTCCAGAAGCGTGGCAACTGCCCACACCGAAACTGTGTCCCCGTGAAGGACTAACTCCCCAGCCTCCCTGTCTCCCAGAGCCTGATCAGCCCTGTTCTACTTTCTGCCTCTCTGGATGTGACTGTTCTGGGATGAGTGGAATCAGTATGTATCCTTTAGTGATGAGCGTACGTTCTCTTGAGGCTCATTTCATGTTGGAGCAGGTGTCAGACTTCCTTCCTCTTGAGGCTGAAATCACATTCCAGTGCCTTTCGAGTAGTTGCCAACTGTGGTGCTGGAGAAGACTCTTGAAGAGCCCCTTGGACTGCAAGGCTATCCAACCAGTCCATCAATAAAGGAAATCAGTCCTCAATATTCATTGGAAGGACTGATGCTGAAGCTCCAATACTTTGGCTACCTGATGGGAAGGCCCGACTCATTGGAAAAGACCCCGGTGCTGGGAAAGATTGAAGACAGGAGGAGAAGGGGATGACAGAGGATGAGATGGTTGGATGGCATCACTGACTCAATGGACATGAGTTTGAGCAAGCTCCAGGAGTTGGTGATGGACAGGGAGGCCTGGCGTGGTGCAGTCCATGGGGTCACAGAGAGTCGGACACGACTGAGCGACTGGACAACAGCAACAGTATTCCATCGTGGGTATATGTACGTTTTTTCTACCTACTCACCCATCGATAGATGCGTTGCTCGTCTCTGCCTTTTGGCTCCTGTGAATAATGCTGCTGTGACCGTTAAGTGACTTTATACTTTAGCTTACAGAGACACTGGGGTGTGTGGGGGGCTGCTCACGGAAGCAGTGGGTGGCATGGTGGAACCTGGAAGATAGAAGGCTTTGGAAGGGGTGTGCGTTTTTGGGGTCACGAGCAGCCCGAGTGTTTGAGATGGTGGGAGTGCATCTGTGATCAGGTCATGAGCGTCGAGAGCCGTGGAAGGGTTGAGACTCTGACTCGGGAGCCCAAGTGTTAACCACGTGGGTGTCTGTGCTGTGTGTCTGAGGATTCAGTTCATTGTTGAAACATGAATGATTTATGGAGACCGGAGATGAGGTTTACTTTGTCTGGCTTGTCTTCTGTTTTTTTCCCCTTACTCCCTCAAGGGACCTACCTTTGAGACGGTCTTGCTGCTATTCCTGTTTTGATGGTTTCTGTCTGGTTTATGGGACTTTTCTTGCAGTAAGGAGATGGGTTTTGGAAAGATTTATTGAAACAATTTCTTTTTAAAATTTAGGTCTTCCCTGGTGGCTCAGGTAGTAAAGAATCGTCTTGCAATGCAGGAGACCTGGGTTCGATCCCTGGGTCTAGAAGATCCCCCTGGAGTAGGGAATGGTGACCCACTCCAGTATCCTTGCCTGGAAAATTCCATAGGCAGAGGAGCCTGGCATGTGACTGTCCACGGGGTCTGTGACATCTGTGACAGTCACACTGCTGTTCTAGTTTTGATTGTTTCTGTCTGGTTTATGGGACTTTTCTTGCCATAAAGAGATGGGTTTTGAAAATAATTTTTTAAACCAATTTTTAAATTTTGATTTGGCCAGCGCTGGGTCTTCATGGCTGCTTGTGGCTTTTTATCTAGTGGCGATGACGGGAACTCTTCGCTGATGATGAAATCATTCAGGATGACTGCTCTTCATTGTGGTGGGCAGTAGCTTCTGTTGTTCTTGGAACACAGACCCTAGAACTCAGGCTCAATAGTTAGGGTGCACCGGCTTAGTTGCCCTGAGGTGTGTGGAATCTTCCTGGACCGGAGATTGAACCCGTGTCCCGTGCATTGGTAGGCCGTTCCTAACCACTTGGACCCCCATGGAAGGGTCCCTGTCGTAAAGGGTGGATGGGAGAGCTCTGTCTCTGTCTTGTGTGGTAGCAGTTTCTTCAGTGGCATTTGGTCCTCCTTCCTGTTTATTGTTTGGGAAGGGGTGTCAAGCGTCCAGACCCCGGAGCGTGTTCACTTGTCTATGGATGACCATTTGGGATGTGCAGGTGGCCCGGGGAAGGTTGAATGCTTGAGTGCTGTGGTTTGTGTGCCTCTGGGAGAAGCAGACCTGGGGCTGTCCTGTCTGTACCAGCCAGACCGTCTGCAGCAGGGTGGAGGGAGGCGGGTACATGGAGCCTGTGTAATCCAGAAACTGCAGGGCACGTGGTGCTCAAATAGGAGGGCTGAGGAGGGGCCAGCTTACGGTTAAAAGTGGGGGAGACGCTGATAAGGAATTCGAACGTTGATCTCCACGAGAGCTCAGCCGGTAGAGAATCCGCCTGCAATGCAGGAGACCCCGGTTCGATTCCTGGGTCAGGAAGATCCCCTGGAGGAGGGATAGGCTACCCACTCCAGTCTTCTTGGGCTTAGCTCGTGGCTCAGCTGGTAAAGAATCTGCCTGTAATGCAGGAGACCTGGGTTCAGTCTCTGGGTTGGGAAGATCCGCTGAAGAAGGGAAAGCCTCCCCAACTCCAGGATTCTGGCCTGGAGAATTCCATGGACTGTATAGTCCATGGGGTGGCAAAGAGTCGTACATGACCGAACGACTTTGACTTCTTCCTTACCCTTCTGAAGATTTTATTAGAGTGGCCTCAAAGAGGAAAGGGGTAGATGCTGGGTTGGGTGGGGGCAGGGGAGAAAAGGAATGTCTGGACGCCTGTGAACTCGCTCCGATGCACAGAGCCCTTCTTGTGACCTTCATCACAGCACTGAGGTCCCACGGAGGTCGTGGGTGTCCTGGGAACGGCGTGGTCTTGCCTGGAAGGTGACTTGGGCCCGGGTGGATCGAAGCTCCTCCAGTTGCACAGCTGTGGCGCCCGGTCAGGGCCACCCCTTCCTGCCTTGGCCTTTAAATCAGGAGGAGGGAGCTGGCAGTGTTTATTTCCTAAGGTGGTTTTGTGAGTTCAGCGACGTGCCCCAGGTGCCAGTCCGGGTGCGTGGACACTTGGGGAAGGTTAGTTTCTGTTAGACACAAGGGTCATCGTCTTGTGGTCCCTACATCCTTTTCTTTCTCGTGACTAATTTAGGTTATTCTGGAAGACTGGGCTCTGGCGCCACCTTCTCCATGGGCGTCTCTCTCTCTCTCTCTCTCTCTGCCCTGTGTTTTGTAATACGCCGTGGGCAGTCTGTGATGGCGCTCCTGTGGTGTCTCGTGATGATCTGTAGGTATATCCCTCTCCTTTTCCCCACGACACTGCCCTCTGTGTTACGCCCAGGGCTCTAGCACATTCATCGTGTAGTCCTACCCCTCGCACAGAGCCTGGCACGCCGCGTGTACCCAGGCAGACAGGTGAAGGCCACGCGGTGGAATCGTCTCCTCCCAACCCTTGATATCTAATCAGCCGAAGGGCATGTCCCAGCAATCTCAGGTGATCCTCACAGGCTGTAGGCGGAGAGTTAGAGCTAGCCTGACCCGGTGGGCTCCAGAAGGGTTTGGTTCTGGGCAGAATCCTAGAAGACCTCCACCGCCGGCAGCGGAGCAGGGTTTGTGTGTGTAGGACAGGTGGTCCTGGTAGCTCAGGGAGGAAGCAAGAGGTGAAGCCATGGACCCTGTGGACAGAGATTGGGCGGTCCTTTCAGCATCATCGTGATCCCAGTGTCAAGAGCTCACACGTGCCTAGCGCTCACTTAAGGGCCAGGCAGGGGGTTGGTGATGGACAGGGAGGCCTGGTGTGCTGCGGTCGGTGGGGTCGCAAAGAGTCGGACACGACTGAGCGACTGAACTGAACTGAAAACTCAGGGCTTGGGTTCGAGAGGGTCGACTGTACTAGATGGGTTATCAGAACAAAGAATGAGGCCTGGAGCACAAGTTACAAAGAAACGACTCTTGGGTAGTTCCTGAGTCATGGGACCCAGGCCTGCTGAAGCCTGATCAACAGGTTTCGGAGAACGTGGTCAGAGCCAGGCGTGCAGCCCGGACTTCCCAGTGCCCTAATTAAGGGCTGTTGAAACTTGTTCTGTTTACGTTAGAGACCAGGTCATCGGGCCTGTGGAACCAGAGAGGATCTGTGAACCGGAAAGGCCCCGTTTCTGGCAGCGTGACTGCTTCACTGAAGATGAAATTTTCTGGCTGTGTGTGTTTTTCCTCCTCAGAAGGTTCATGAGGGTTAAATTAAATCCTTTGAGGGAAGTGAGGCCCGAAGTAATTCCCCGTATGTTGTGGATTTAGAAGGGAAAGAAAACCAAAGTTTTATGGTAACAGTTGAGAAAGGACAGTTAATTACAGACACCTCGAAATTCAGTGGGTTGGACAGCATTTCTTTTCCCCATAATATTCATTAAGGATGAAACCGAGAGAGAGCTGCCTCTGCATTCACGAATGCTTGCCGTGTGGTTTAGAAAACCCTCCAGTTTCGGAGACAAGTCCCAGGGACTGTTACTTTCAGTCGGGTCTAACATATCGTTTGTGTATCCCTCCCTCATGGTTTTTCTAAAGGATGTTAGAAAATGCTTTTTCTATCAATCTAATCGAGTATGAAGGCAGCATTGGCTTTCTGCTGCTTTCTAACTTTGCTTCTCCTGTGGCCATAGAGGCAGAATGTCCTTTCCGTATAAGGCGTAAGCATAATAGCGGATGGAGAGAGAATGTCACTCCCCAGGATAAAGAAGGACCTGGGGAATCAGGCAATATAAGAACGAAGCCAAACCGAAAAAAGAAGGACGTGTTTGGTGGAACTGAACTATAGTTAGCTGTGCTAATTCTGTTCTGTAGACTCGGATGATTGTAAGGCCATTATGATGCAACTCAAGTCATTCTTGAATTTTTTTAATTTATTAAACATGCAGCTCCTAATGTGGAAATCTCAGTAGAGTGGGCCTGAGCTCCTAAGGCTAGATTTGGCAATTCAGTTCTGTCTCTCTCAGAGAAAAGAGGTTTCTCTCTTGCTTCTTGGAACACTGCATGGGCAGATTGAATTTGGCCCAGAGACGGAGATGAGCCTCAGGGTGGATATTGTCAGAGGGAGCGGCTTTAGAAAGAAGTGGGGAGAAAGATTGCAAAGGAGACTTAGCAATTCTTGTGGGTGAGAGTTTATTCTCTGGGTTTCGCCCTCCTTTTTGTTTTGTACGTATGGGTTCTAGTAATGCTGTTTGGGAAGAGCCTGTGTGTCCTCAGTCATGTCCGACTCTTTGTGACCCCATGGATTGTAGCCCGCCAGGCTCCTCTGTCCATGGGATTTCTCCAGGCAAGAATACTGGAGTAGGTTGCCATTTCCTCCTCCAGGGGATCTTCCCAACCCAGGGATCGAACCTGGGTCTCCTGCATTGCAGGCAGATTCTTTACCACTGAGCCACCCGGGGAAGCCAAAAGACCCTCCTTTGAGTTTTGAATGTATTGGTTATAGTAATGCTGTTTGGTTAACTTAAAAATTTTACATTTCAGAGTCCCAGGGTGTGTGTTACACACAAAAGCAGTCTCTCCGTCATAATCTCACTTCCCAGAGTAACCACCGTCGATAGTTTTCTTGAGTATCTTTCCCAGTGTTTTGCAAGCGGTTATAAGCGTGTACGTTTTGTGTACTTTATTGACAGCTTGGTTTTGAACAAAACAAACCTGTCAATAACATACACACACATGTGCATACATGTGGGCTTCCGTGATGGCTTAGCGGGTGAAGAAAGCGAAAGTGAAAGTTGCTCGGTCATGTCCGACTCTTTGCGACCCCATGGACTATAGAGTCCGTGGGATTCTTCAGCCCAGAATCCTGGAGTGGGTAGCCTTTCCCTTCTCCTGGGGATCTTCCCTATCCAGGGATCAAACCCTGGTTTTCTGCAGATAAAGAAAGTGAAAGTGAAGTCGCTCAGTCCTGTCCGACTCTTTGTGACCCCATAGACTGTAGCCTACCAGGCTCCTCCCTCCATGGAATTCTCCAGGCAAGAGTACTGGAGTAGGTTGCCATTTCCTTCTCCAGGGGATCTTCCCGACTCAGGGATCGAACCTGGGTCTCCTACATTCCAGGCAGACGCCTTAACCTCTGGGCCACCAGGTAAGCCCCGAATCCACCTCTCAGTTTAGGAGACACAGGAGACGGGAGTTCAGTCCCTGGGTTGGGAAGATCCCCCGGAGGAGGGAATGGCAACCCACTGCAGTATTCTTGCCTGGAGAATCCCATGGACAGAGGAGCCTGGCGGGCTACAGTCCACGGGGTCGGCAAAGAGTCAGACGTGACTGAAGTGAATATCACATGCTCACGTATCTTGGACATGTTGGTATACCAGTGACATCCATCCCTTTGTAGATCAGGAGAGTGTCCAGCAGGGTTCCTAGTTTTAAACTACCCAGTCACTTCCTGCCTAAGGTAAGCCAGACTCACAGGAGCTGGAGAAGGCCAATGAAACGGCTCTCGGGAGCAGCAGGGATCAAGGACTTCAGAATCGACAGTTTTCACCCCGGCAGGAACTCTATGGCCTGAATATCATCACGCCAGTGTAACCAAGAGGAAGAGGGACTCCAGATACGTCTCTGTTCTTGAGTCGGCCCCTCAGGATTCGGTGGCTGTGTGTTAATGCATGTGGGTGAGTGCCCTTGAGTATTTCATTGGCTGAACCAGAGTCGAGTGCCATCTCTAGGCTAGACCAGGGCCCCCGGTCAAGGCAGCCAGTGGCACGTAACTTTTTGAGGCTTCTGAAGTTTGGAATAGTCTAATAATTTGGTGTGATAAATGGCAAAAATTTGACAAACGATTTTGTACGTGAGGAAAATTCTGTGAAAGAATTTTCCGTGGGCTAGTAGCTTGCGGCTTTGATAGGTTCCCTCTTTATTTCTCCTTCATGGTATTTTCAGTTCAGTCGCTCACTCATGTCTGGGTCTTTGTGACCTCATGGATTGCAGCACGCCAGGCTTCCCTGTCCATCACCATCACCCAGAGCTTGCTCAAACTCATGTCCGTCGAGTCGCTGATGCCGTCCAGCCATCTTGTCTTTTGGAGTTTCGGCTTTAGCATCAGTCCTTTCAGTGAATATTCAGGGTTGATTTGCTTTAGGATTGACTGGTTTGATCTCTGCTTTCCAAGGGGTTCTCAAGAATTTTCTCCAGCCCCACAATTCAAAAGCATCAATAGCCTTCTTTATGGTCCAACTCCCACATCCATACATGACTACTGGAGAAAACCATAGCTTTGACTATATGGACCTTTGTCAGCAAAGAGATGTCTCTGCTTTTTAATACACTGTCTAGGTTTGTCATAGCTTTCCTTCCAGGGAGCAAGTGTCTTTTAATTTCATGGCTACAGTCACCATCTGCAGTGATTTTGTAGCCCAAGAAAACAACATCTGTCACTGTTTCCCCATCTATTTGCTATGAAGTGATGGGACTGGATGCCATGATCTTAGTTTTTTCTGAATGTTGAGTTTTAAGCCAGCTTTTTCACTTTTCCACTTTCACCTTCATCAAGAGGGTCTTTAGTTCCTCTCTTTCTGCAATGAGAATGGTGTCATCTGCATATCTGAGGTTGTTGGTATTTCTCCCGGCAATCTCGATTCCAGCTTGTGTTCCATCCAGCCCAGCTTTTCTCATGATGTACTCTCTATATAAGTTAAATAAGCAGGGTGACGATAATGCATCCTTCACATACTCCTTTCCCAATTTTGAAGCGATCCGTTATTCCGTGTCCATGACATTTTTAATTTTGTCAGTGATAGTTTGGGAGAAATCTGTTTTCTCTCTTGTTACGTATAATCTCTCTGTCCCATTCTCAGGTTTACCCTTTACCTCACCAAGCTTCAGCTGTCTTCTGTCTGGCCCTTATCAGAAAGATGCACTGACCCCAGATGTACAGAATCCGGTGTTGGGCATTGTGCATACCCATCTGTTACAAAAGCCACTCACGTTCTTATGCTTTATGACTTGAAGTCAGAGGACTGGTCCACTTCCTTCTGCACCAGACAGACCCCTGTGGACAGGAATTCTGTTGTTCCCTAAACTTTGTGATGCTTTTCAGCTACCAATGGTTTCTGAGCATGGAGTGTGAGGATTCGGGGCAGGAGGGTGGGCAGACAAGGCCCGTTCCCCGCCTGTTTGAAGCTGGAGAGGTCTGTCTTAGAAATCACCAAGAACCCTTTCTCTTCCGAGCACGGTAGTTTTCAAGAGGAACCGTGGGGGTCTGAGATCTCAGAAGTTCTCTTCTCTGACCGTGCCCAAGACTCCATGCCATTAGTGAGGGACGGGGGGGAAAGAGGTAGACGGAGGCATGCAAATTCATATGGGTGTTCCGGATGAAGGAGAAAGGACTGGCTTTTATGTAGACTCTGTTCCCTGGCAATCCATTTCATTCTCTCTCCGCCAGTTGGAGGAAGATAAAACAGTCGTTTCAAGGTAATATTTATGTAACCTACAAAAATCTCGGTCAGGTGAGGGAAAGACGGAATCTGGGTTAATATGACCGTCTCCTGAGTTATCTCCCTGATTGTAGGCTTTGGTGTGAAACTAATGAAAGAAGATGATTTTGATTTGTGTTAGACTCTTCAAAGTCATCTCAGTAAAATAGTCTTTTTTTGCATGGTAAAATGACTTCTAAAGCTTTCCTTTGTAAGAACTTACAAACTGAATGTCGCTCAACACAGTGTTAGGCAGAACTTATTGCATTTTTAAGACCGTTCCAAAGGAAAATAATCCTAAAGGATATCAATCCTGAATATTTATTGGAAGGACTGATGCTGAAGCTGCAATACTTTGGCCACCTGATGCAAATGGCTAACTCATTGGAAAAAACCCTGATGCTGGGAAAGATTGAAGGCAGGAGGAGGAGGGGACGACAGAGGATGAGAAGCCATGAGCATATGAGGCCATGTCCCCAAAAATGTCTGCTGGGTGACAGCAGAGTCTTCAGATATCGCTAAGGTCTTTACTCTTCAGCTGTGGAGTCCGGAGGGGAGAGGTCACTTTCCCCTGGACTGTGGACCGTAGACACAGTTCTTGCGATACAAACAGCGAAAGGAGATCTGGAATATTCTCAGGATGTTTCTGAGCAGAGCAGCTCTGTTGAGTCAGCTGAGAGAAGCAGATGATGGCTTGTGAGTCTGTTGGGCCCTGTTGAGTTTGTAGTTTTGGGGGTTTGCAGGCAGCAAAGGGGGTAACTGTCCAGAGAGGTTTTTCTCAGGAATGTGTGTGCACGCTCAGTCCAGTCAGCCGTGTCTGACACTGTGTGACCCCATGGACTGCAGCCCTCCAGGCTCCTCTGTGCATGAGATTCTCCAGGCAGGAATCCTGGAGTGGGTTGCCGTTTCGTCCTCTAGGACACCTTCCCCGCTTCTCTTATGTCTCCCGCATTGCCAGGCGGATTCTTGACCAGGAAGCCGCCTGGAAAGCACCCCGAATGTTAATAGTGCTCATCTTGAGAAACTGGAATGCAGAGTGATTTGGAGCCTCACTTCATGGCTTTTTAAGCATGACTTGTTAAACTTTAAAGTTTTATGCATACATAGACACATGTGCGCGCTTACTCAGGCGTGTGCAGCCAGGCGTCCGCGTGGGCACACACAAAGGCCCCAGTCACCGTACACAGGATGCGTGTCGTGGGACTGGACCCCGATACCCGGTTTTAATGCCCAGCATTTTCCCCAGGCGACTGTAACTTCCTGTGCCTGCTGCCCGCCTCTGGTTGATGATGTGTGTGGCAGTGATAGAAGACCACAGGACCTCTTGTCGTCTTCTGCTCAGGAGTCCAGAGTGGAGTTGCGTTCATGTTTTGAAAGTAGTTGGTGCAAGGTTTCATTTTCACTGTGGCAGATTTCAACCTGGTTTTCTTTTGGACGTGTCAGTGGGTTATGTTGTAGGGTCTCCTGGACACCTTTGTGCTACAGAAGCGGAGATGGTTACCCAGAGGGCTTGAATGCAAACATACAACCCCCTACAAATATGGAGAAAGAACGCTCCTGGAGCGTGAAACAGTCTTTCGAAATGCTTGTGTTCCAGCATGTATGTGGAGAGAATGTGGGATGTTTCCCCACGCTTAACTTTGACCATGGAGGCTAAGAGCATGGGTTTGGGGGAACAGCGGAGGGGGTCATTCACACATACGCGTGTCTATCTGTTCCCTCACGCCTAACTCCTCTCCCATGCACGCTGCCACGCACCACTGAGCAGAGTTCTCTGTGCAGCTGTTTTTGGCCGAACCCCAATACAAAATGCTTTCGGTGTTTAAAAAAAACGAAAAGGGGAATTAAAATTTAAAAAGTATGGATTTGGGACTTCCCTGCTGCTCCAGTGGGCAAGACTGTGTGATCTTAAAGCAGAGGCCCCAGGTTCGATTCCTGGTCAGGGAACTAGAGCCTTCTAGAGCTGCAACTGAGACCCAGGGCAACCAAGTAAATAAATTTTTTTTATTTTAAGGAAAGAAAAAGAATGTGGATTCAGGGTGCCGGCATTTCATAGCACGCTGTGGCCGTGGGTGCTGCCCAGTGGCTGGGAAGAAGCCTTTGGCTCAGCTTGCCTCGATTGGGCCGCCTGTTTGGGCCTGGGAACGCCGTGGTTGCATTTCTCTGGACCTTTGAGGTCACATGCTTCCGGTTTGGGCGTTTTAGGGGGAAAGGATGGTGCAGCTGTTGTGGGGGTGAGGACTAGGCTGAACCCCTAGCCTCAGAGGAAGGCAGACACCGCGGCCTCTCTGGGACTGTGAATTTGCAAAAAGTGCCGCGTGGCTTTGTGACCCTATGGAAATGGTCCGCTGTTGGTCTGATTATGCATGATGGAGGGATGGTCGTCGGTGTGAGAATTACATAGGCTCAGAGGCAGAGGTGAGTGAAAGCTGGCATCCTTTGAGGTCCAGCCTCCCTGGAGGAGGAGGTGACTAGGTTTTGCTCCCCAACCAGCTCCGGGGATCAGTATCGCTCCAGCCTGAAGGATGAAACTTACAAGACAGACGCCTCGTCCAACCTGCTCCCTTGACCACAGTTCTGTAGAGACCAGGGGCCTCTACAAAGAGCCACAAATGCATGGATTTGCCTAAAGGCGTAGGAAGGCGATTACTGCCACGGGCCCACGTAGTTTAGACTGAACTCTGCTATGTCTGGTCACTCTTCCCACCGCCACCGCCTGACTCTTGTGTCAAGCTTCATAGGTTCCAGATGGTTCTCACATTTTGCCCACGTTGGTTCTCAATACTCAGCCTAGGCAGAGCGATGGTGCTCCCAAGACATCCCAGGTCTGATGGTGCAGCCTGTGACCCTGTACCATCACACGGCCGAAGGGAAGGTGCCCACTAGGTCCGGGATCTTGAAAGTTGGGGGGTGTTGTCTGCTTGAGCCCAGAGTGCCCACCTGGGGTGGGGGGTGTCTGAGGGAGTAGAGGGGTTGGACTTGGAGATGACATGTGTCCCAGGAGGCAGAGGTTGGGGGGGCCCATGGGCCGAAGAAGACGGATGGCTTCTAGGAGCTGCACGAAATTGGGACCCTGTATTCTTCCCCTGAAGCCTATAGATGGAGCACAGCCCTATGACCCCTGTAGACCCCTCACCCCTAGACGAAACATCAGTCCGTGTTGCTTAAGAGAGCTGAGTGTGTGTTAAATGGCCGTGGGAGACTTAAGATGGCGGCACACTTGTCCAGGTGCTCCAGGTCAGGAGTTTCACATGCTGGCATGACGCCGTTCAGTTACCAATGGGTGTGACGTCACGCTCCAGGACTTTGCAGTGAGCAGTACAGCCTGGTTGTGTTCAGTTGTGTCCCTTCTTGCTAATCCTTATTCTGCCCAGTGTGTGACAAGTGCTGCTAAGATGGGGCAGGTTTGACCGTGTTCTTTGGCATGACCTGGCAAAAAAACAGTCCTACAGAAATCCGATTCTGTAATGAGGATGCTTACTCCTTGGAAGGAAAGTTATAACCAACCTAGACAGCATATTAAAAAGAAGAGACGTTACTTTGCCAACAAAGGTCCGTCTAGTCAAAGCTTTGATTTTTCCAGTGGTCATGTATGGATGTGAAAGTTGGACTATTAAGAAAGCTGAGCACCGAGGAATTGATGCTTTTGAACTGTGGTGCTGGAGAAGACTCTTGAGAGTCCTTTGGACTTCAACGAGATACAGCCAGTCCATCTTAAAGGAAATTAATCCTGAATGTTCATTGGAAGGACAGATGTTGAAGCTGAAACTCCAGTACTTTGGTCACTTGGTGCGAAGAGCTGGCTCCTTGGAAAAGACCCTGATGCTGGGAAAGATTGAAGGCAGGAGGAGAAGGGGACAATAGAGGATGAGATGGTTGGATCGCATTGCCGACTCAATGGACATGAGTTTGAGTAAACTCCGGGAGTTGGTGATGGACAGGGAGGCCCGGCATGCTGCAGTCCCTGGGGTTGCAAAGAGTTGGACACGACTGAGCGGCTGAGCTGAACTGAACTGAATGAGCATGCGGTCCAAAATAGAAGGGCCCTTTCACAGAAATGAGCTAACGCTAAAGTCAGTGAGCTCCATACATCTTTTCAGCAGTGCCGAACTTGACGACGTGTGTGAACAGCCCCTGCAAAGGGTCGATTAGCTGCTGGGCAGTTTTAAAAGATGTATTTCCCTGTCATTCCTGAACCTTTTGTCATGTGTCACTAGAGAAAATTGAATTTCTTAATCCACTTATATCAAATTTGAAATTCACTTAAACTGGGGCTTCAGGTGTTAGGATTCTGGCGTCCTCATAAGCAGATTTTCTGGTGAGTTTCCCCTTCTGGACTCTGTTGTGACTATGCCAACAAACGGTTCACCTGTTCGGTTTTCATCTCAGACCAGCTGAAAGTCATGTTATGTGTAAATACGATTTGACTCAAGAGTGTTTATTGTTCAGGTGTAATTTGAATCAGAAAGCCTATCTATAGGCCTCTTCCCAACTAAAATTGTGCAATGATGCATTTCACATTAGAGGCAGCGCACTTATTTAACTCCTCTGTATCAAAGCAAATGAGTTTCGTTTTTTTAAAAAAGGTGGAACTTGTCTCTGGAATTTTCATTGTGCGATGCCCATGTAACCATGGTTTGTTGAACATTTGTGCACATATACACAGACGATCTTTGCTTTAAGAGTCAGAAAGGTGTTTTTTAAAAAAGCATGAAAAGAAAGCAAAGCAAGTTTCTGAGACATGCTTGACCTGTCAGAATTCACCTGTTGTCAGGGTTCAATTCAATGATTTTTACCAAATTTACAGAGTTGTGTGGAGTAGGAGCCCCTGGTGGCTCAGTTGGTAAAGAATCTGCCTGCAATGCAGGAGACCTGGGTTTAGTTCCTGGGTCAGGAAGATCCCCTGGAGGAGGACACGGCAACCCACTCCAGTGTTCTTGCCTGGAGAATCCCATGGACAGAGGAGCCTGGCGGGCTGCAGTCCGTGGGGTCACAAAGAGTCAGACACGACTGAGGATGTACGCAGGTTGCACACACACAGCTGTGCACCCAGTGCCACAGTATAGGTTTAAAATACTCCCATTTTTGTCTTTAAATTTATTTTTACTTTTTGGCTGCAGCCCGCAGCATGTGGGATCTTAACTTCCAAGACCAGGCCTTGAACCTGCATCCCCTGCTTTGGAAGTGTGACATCTTCACCACTGGACCACCAGGGAAGTCCTCACATACGGTTTTAGAACACTTATCACCTAGAAAGAATCCCTGTGCCGGTTGGTACTCCACACCTCCCCCCGTCACCCGTGAAGCCTCTGGGAACCACTCCTCTGTTATGTGTGTCTGTGAATTTGCCTGTTCTTGGCATTTCAAATAGGTGGAATCGTACAACGTGTGTCTTTCGGGTCTGGCCTTTCAGTATAATGTTTACAGAGTTCATCCCTGTTGCAGCATGAATCAGTATTTCTCTCCTTTTTTTAAATTGTTGACTGCTGTTCTGTTGAGAAACCTGTATGCAGGTCAGGAAGCAACAGTTAGATGTGGACGTGGAACAACAGACTGGTTCCAAATAGGAAAAGGAGTACGTCAAGGCTGTATATTGTCACCCTGCTTATTTAACTGCTATGCAGAGTACATCATGAGAAACGCTGGGCTGGAAGAAGCACAAGCTGGAATCAAGATTGCCGGGAGAAATATCAATAACCTCAGATATGCAGAGGACACCACCCTTATGGCAGAAAGTGAAGAGGAACTGAAAAGCCTCTTGATGAAAGGGAAAGAGGAGAGTGAAAAAGTTGGCTTAAAGCTCAACATTCAGAAAACGAAGATCGTGGCATCTGGTCCCATCACTTCATGGCAAATAGATGGGGAAAGAGTGGAAACAGTGTCAGACTTTATTTTTTTGGGCTCCAAAATCACTGCAGATGGTGACTGCAGCCATGAAATTAAAAGACGCTTACTCCTTGGAAGGAAAGTTATGACCAACCTAGACAGCATATTGAAAAGCAGACACATTATTTTGCCAACAAAGGTCCATCTAGTCAAGGCTATAGTTTATCCAGTGGTCATGTTTGGATATGAGAGTTGGACTGTGAAGAAAGCTGAGCACCGAAGAATTGATGCATTTGAACCTTGGTGTTGGAGAAGACTCTTGAGAGTCCCTTGGACTGCAAGGAGATCCAACCAGTCCATCCTAAAGGAGATCAGTCCTCTGTGTTCTTCATTGGAAGGACTGATGCTGAGGCTGAAACTCCAGTGCTTTGGCCACCTCATGAGAAGGCTTGGCTCATTGGAAAAGACCCTGATGCTGAGGGGGATTGAGGGCAGGAGGAGAAGGGGATGACAGAGGATGAGATGGCTGGATGGCATCACTGACTCTATGGACATGGGTTTGAGTGAACTCTGGGAGTTGGTGATGGACAGGGAGGCCTGGCGTGCTGGATGGAGTTCATGGGGTTGCAAAGAGTCAGACATGACTAAGCGACTGAACTGAACTGATTCTGTTGTTAGTGAGTATAGCACATTTCACTTACCCGTTCCTCAGTTGCTGGACACGTGGGCTTTTCCCACTATTTGGCTGTTATGAACAAGCTGCTACGGGATTTCCCTAGTGGCTCAGATGATAAAAGAACCTGCCTGGCGATGCAGGAAACCTGGGTTTGATCCCAGGTTTGGGAAGATCCCTTGGGGAAGGGAATGGTAACCCAGTCCAGTATTTCTGCCTGGGAAATCCCATGGACAGAGGAGCCTGATCGGCTACAGTCCGTGGGGTCACACAGAGTCAGACGCGACTGAGCGACGTTCACATAAGCCACTCTGAACATCGCGTGCAGGTTTCAATGTAGACAAGCATTTTTGTTTCTCTTGGGTTTACTCCCCAGGGTGGAACTGCGAGACTGTCTGTGTGTGTGTAACTTTCTAAGAAACCGCCAGAGTGTTCTCCAGAGTGGCTGTGTGGTTTTGTGTTTCTGTCCAGGACACGTGAGCGTTTCAGTCTCTCCACATCCTCCCTCAGCACTCCTCATCATCTCTCTAAGAACGTCCTGACCTCCGTTTATAAGGCCCAGAGTGTTGCTTGTCGAGGAGGGATTTAGGGGATGTTCAGCACCTACTCTGGGAGTTGGTGATGGACAGGGAGGCCTGGCGTGCTGCAATTCATGGGGTCGCAAAGAGTCGGACATGACTGAGCGAGTGAACTGAACTGATCACCTACTTGATGAAACACCGTGCGTTCCTTGAAGCAATAAACCGAGCGAATCTTCTGTGTCTTTTTGAGTTTCTGCAGTGTGATGAACGTGGTCTGAGTGGATGGGAGAACTGGTGAAGGATTCTGAACAGAGGCAGGCAGGGTGGGCACTCCCGGCCCTCAGGGGCCCTCAGACACTCGGGGCTCGGGCACAGACTGTGAGTCAGGACTCCTGGCTGGTTAGGTGCAGTTTTTCCCGAGACCGTAAATTCCCAGATTGAGCACCGCTCCTTATGAGTCTCTGCTCTTCACTGTGCATTCCCGAAGCCCCTGCGAGAAGATGCCCCTGGACTCTTTAACTCCCCTCTCGTTTATGAGAGTTGACTCATTGGAAAAGACCCTGATGCTGGGAAAGATTGAAGGAGGGAGGAGAAGGGGACGACAGAGGATGAGATGGTGGGATGGCCATGAGTTTGAGCAAGCTCTGGGAGTTGGTGATGGACAGGGAGGCCTGGCGTGCTGCAGTCCATGGGGTCGCAAAGAGTCGGACATGACTGAGCGACTGAACTACAGCAAGTCTTTGTTTTTGGGTTTCTACTTTCATGACCTAATGACCAGCCAAAGACACATGGAGGGGGAAAAAAAAGGAAGATTGAATTGTAAGCCTTTGGAAAAGACCCTGATGCTGGGAAAGACTGAAGGCAGGAAGAGAACGGGAAGGTAGAGGATGAGATGGTTGGATGGCATCACCGACTCAATGGACATGAGTTTGAGCAAGCTCCGGGAGATGGTGAAGGACAGGGAGGCCTGGTGTACTGCAGTCCGTAGGGTGGCAAAGAGTTGGGACGCTGCAGTTCATGGAGTTGGACACAGCGGAGTGACTGAACGACAGACTCTTCTTTATGCAGAAGCCCACGTCTGGGACCCTGGCATCCTTAGTTCGTTGTCCTAGAACCTAGTCCGTCTTGATTATCGACTTGTCTCTGGTATGTCAAGTCGCCATATAATTTATCTCTGCAAAGTGGCACTCTTCTGAGAGAGAAAAGGACTTCCCTGATAGCTCAGCTAGTAAAGAATCCGCCTGCAATGTGGGAGACCCCGGTTCGATTCCTGGGTCGGGAAGATCCCGTGGAGGAGGGATAGGCTTCCCACTCCAGTCTTCTTGGGCTTCTCTGGTGGCTCAGCTGGTAACCAGCACTTTGAATCATTACTTTGAGGCCGTGCGGATCAACTCGGACCATCTCAAGCAGAAGGACGAGGGATTTGTTAACTCTCCTGAAATAAAGGTTGTAAACAGCTCTGGGTGTTTCTCCTGAAATTCTCCAGTCAAATTTGCAGAAGGTCTTTTTCTTTTTAAAAAAATCATTTATTTATTTATCTGGCTGCGTTGGGTCTCAGTTGCATCCCTTGTGATCTTTGTCATGTCACATGCCGTCTTTCATTGTAGCACCCAGACTCTGTAGTTGCCATATGCGGGACCTCTGGTTGTAGCCCTCTGGCTTAGTAGAGCCACGGCATGTGGGAATCCTAGTTCCCCGACTTGGGATTGAACCTGTGTCTCCTGCCCTGCAAGGCAGATTCTTCACCACCCAACCACCAGAGAAGTCCCTGGAAAACTTTCAGTGCCAAGTGTTTTGTTTCTCAGGAGACCAGGAAATTTGTTCAGACACACAGACACACAGACACACACACACACACCCCAGTGTGGTTCCCATGTCCCATGTCGTGTGTGCTGCTATTCTGCAAATACCTGCAGACCCATGTATTGTGATGAATACAAACAGAAATACACACACACACACACACACACACACACACACACACGGTGCGGTTGCTGCTATTCTGCAAATACATGCAGACCCACGCATTGTGATCAATACAGACAGAAATAATTACAAAGGCTTCCTGAAATTTACGGCTGTGAGGTAGTCTTGCCTTTAGGACTTCTCCCCCCCTTGAACAGTAGGTAATAAAAATGTAGCTTTCTTTTTTTAGTGTAGGTGGTTTTGCAAGGTTTTTGACACTTAAGAAAGATTGTTCTGTTTGTGTGACTGGGGCATCGCTTACCATCGCAAGGAATTGTTTGGCCCAGTGGAAGTCGCAGTGTGATCTCGCCCATACCGTGGGTTACTAGGCAACCGTTAGAAGCAATACTGGCGAAGTGGGGTATTTATTGGCTGTGAAATGTGTTTACGATAAAGAGATGTGTTTCTGTGACCTCCTCCCCCAACAACAGACCTGCAGCCCAGTTGGCACTTTGAGCACTTGTGAGACATACCCCTGGAGTAAACGAGGCCAAGGGGCGGTCTGCAGGCCGCTGCCGTATTCAACTTGATTTACTTAGCTGAGCTTTGGTGCCGGACGGTTATCTGACACTGAGGGTTATTTTAAGAAGTGGCCCGGTCACCTGCTGGACCGCACTTAGGAGGTTCGAGGCGTCCCTAGCCAGGGGAGAAATTTTGCCTGTGTGTCCAACTCTAGAAGGCTCTGTGTTTCGGATCCTTGTATCTTGTTCATCTTTTGCATACTGTGAATCAAGCATCCATCTAATCATATTTGTTTCTTTGAAGACACAGCTAGGAAACTGTGAATCTTCCAGTTGATGTAAAGTTGTGTCTGGTGGCTGACTTAAGCCACTGTGCTGACCTGTAAGCTTTATCTCATCTTTTGTGACACTGTCTTTTGTTGGCCCTGAATTCTCCCCAGTTAGGGCTTCCCTGGCGGCTCGGTGGGTAAACAAATCTGCCTGCCATGCAGGGTTCGATCCCTGGGTGGGGAAGATCCCCTGGAGGAGGAAATGACAACCCTCTCCGGTGTTCTTGACTGGAGAATCCCCATGGACAGAGGAGCCTGGCGGGCTGCAGTCTATGGGGTCACAAAGAGTCAGACTTGACTAAGCACACACTCAGTGAATTATTTTACTTTTGCTAGTGTGTGTGTGTGTGTGTGTGTGTGTGTGGGACCTACCTCAAATCATTTTCTCCCTCTCTTTTCCCAGGTGGGAAATTCTTAGGCATTTTCGTGAATGAGAGAGCACGGTGGCTTCTTGGAAGTTCTGTTGGCTTACAGTGGCTTTTGAATTCTGATGTGCTGGCGGCATCTTATTTTAGTCTGGAAACTTTGTGATGAACTCCTTCAGGGCAAACTGTGTGTCTGAATTTAGTATGATGAGGGCAGTGTCAAAGGCAGCTGGTGAGCAGACCCTGGTTAAACTTTCTAGGGCCTTGTAAGCCTGAAAACTAAAGTTCTTTAAAAGCAGTCTATGAAAGGAAGATTTATAACAAGTAACAAAGGTTCTGAATCGTTTAAATTTACTGGGCAGGGGCAGGGGGCCGGGAAGAAACCCAATTAAAAAATGAATTCTTGGGCTTAAAGGTACATTGAATGAAGTGGAAATTGTTTTTCTGTCTCCATCAGTGTGGCTAGGCAGTTGCCTCTAAACTCCACTGAATACTGGGCTTCAGTGCCTTGAATATGCATCATCACTTGAGTTGAAAAGCAGGAAATGAAATCGAGGTTATGGAAGTAAAAGGGTTCACACTGATCTTGCCCTAAGCAAGTTTAAAAGAGTTGGTGCAGGAAGCATAGCTGTTTCTCCACTTTGGAGGAGGAAAGATTTGGAATGACTTTCTGGATTAGTTCAGGGCCTCAGCGTCTCCCTGTCGATAAGAGCCTCTGATTTAATAGGTTTCATGGGCCAGGAGCTGTTCTGTGTATTTTTACTTCCTGGGTCTCTGTTTTTCCCCACCGCCGTGTGACGGGCTTTGTCCCGTTATTACAGGGATAGGGAAGTACGAGGTTCACAGATTGCTTGTCTGGAGTCAGAGGTATCCTTGGTGAGCAGGCTGTGAGCTGATTCTAGAATGAACGGACAGCATTGATGAAACTGATTTTATCCAATGACTTGTGTGGCGTTCTGGGCTTCCCGGGTGGGCACTCGTGGTAAACAGCATAAGAGATGCGGGTTCGATCCCTGGGTTGGGAAGATCCCCTGGAGGAAAGCATGGCAAGCCACTCCGGTATCCTTTCCTGGAGACTCCCATGGACAGAGAAGACCGGTGGGCTACAGTCCGTGAGGCTGCAGAGAGCCAGACACACACGCCGCGTGGCCCATAGGCATGGTTGTGCATGCAGTGAGCTCTCTCAGTCCGTTCCCCTAAGGTCAGTTAGATTCTGTCACTTGGTCATGTGTCCCCCTTTGGACAGGGCTCCCCTGGTGGGCTTACTGGTGAAGAATCAATGCTTGCGGGTGCTGGAGATGTGGGTTCAATCCCCAAGTCAGGAAGATGGCAACCCGCTCCAGTGTTCTTGCCTGGGAAGTCGCATGGACGGAGGAGCCTGGCAGGCTGCAGTCCGTGGGGTCACCAAAGAGTCAGGCACAACTTAGATACTCAATAGAAACAACCCTTCTCGAAGAGGTGAGGGGCTGGAGGCATGAGAAATCCTGGCCCAGGGGTGCGTATGACCAGCAAGGGGTGGATTGTCCCCGAGCTTCTGGCCCAAGCATGCACACTCCTGGTTACTAGATCAAGTGCATCCCGGATGGAATAACGGAGGATGTCCACGTCACAGCCACAGGAGCCTCTAATGCCAGCTGTCTCTTCTCACTTTGATTATGAGACTTCAGGAGGGTGCCTGGAGGAACTGTTTCCGGCGGCTAACGTGTGGCTTGAGCAGGGAGCTTGCAGACAGGGTGAGACGTGACAGGAGGCTTGAAGACGCTCCTGGGTTGGACTCATGGGTTCTCTCAAAGGTCTGAGGCTGGGGGATGCAAAACCCGTGAGGGGAGCTTGTGAACAGGTGGGGAAGGAGGTGGGCTTGGGTTGTGGCCGGGCCAGACAGAGTCTGGGCTGTGTGCGTGAGCCAGGTGTGGACAGATGGCAGGTGTGTATGTTCCGTGAGCTGTCAGCCCTTGCTGGTGGTGGGAAACCTTCGGTTTCAGCCCCAGATGTGGCAACGTGGAATGTCTCCGGCCTATGTAACATATTAAAAGGCAGAGACATCACTTTGCCGACGAAGGTCTACCTAGTCAAAGTTATGGTTTTTTCCAGTAGTCATGTGTGCGTTGGACCATAAAGAAAGCTGAAGTGCCGAAAAATTGATGCTTTGGAACTGTGGTGCTGGAGAAGACTCTTGAGAGTCCCCTGGACTGCACGGAGATCCAACCAGTCCATCCTAAAGGAGATCAGTCCTGAGTGTTCATTGGAAGGACTGATGCTAAAGCTGAAACTCCGATACTTTGGCGACCTCATGCGAAGAGTTGACTCATTTGAGTAGACCCTGATGCTGGGAGGGATTGGGGGCAGGAGGAGAGGGGGGCGACAGAGGATGAGATGGCTGGATGGCATCACTGACTCGATGGACATGGGTTTGGGTGAACTCCGGGAGTTGGTGATGGACAGGGAGGCCTGGCGTGCTGCGATTCATGGGGTCACAGAGTTGGATGCGACTGAGCGACTGAACTGGACTGAACTGATGCATAATATCCCTTCCCTCTGGAACCTGCTTCCTCTCCCATCCCAGCTCTCCGGGTAGTCACAGAGTCCTTGGCTGGGCTCTGCCATGTTGTACAGCAGTTCCTCATCAGCAACCCAGGAGGTGACATTTGCAGAACTTAGATCCGTGAGTTGGAAGGTGTGTGTGCGCGCCTGCGTTTTCAGACTCTCTTCTTGAATGAGCTGATCGTTGCCATTGGTGTCCTGGATTCTGAGGTCTTTATGTAAGCACAGCGTCGAATTGAATCGTCTTCCCAAAGGGACCTTCTTAGAGCTATGTCATTAAATGAAATTGAGGACCATACGGTTGAGCTTTCCAGGTGAGGCGGGGAGGGAGTAGGAAGTGTTTGCAGATGACAGAAACAGCAACGTCAACGCCATGTGCTGCTCAGAAACATGTATGACGATTTCAGCCAGTAGATAACACGTCCTGTGCTTGACAATTACGTTGAAGAGGACTGCTTAGACAGGAAAACTGAGGAGAGAAGCAATGTGGTAAATTCAATCAAGGCTTAAAAATGGTCCACATCAGGGGGAAAAAAAAAAAAAAGTTCTCTTAATGGCTCATTGCAAAATGTGGAGAGACTGCTTTGGGAGATGAGGAGAAGATTAATTAGGATTGTTTTGTACACTGTGGTATACTCACAGTGTCATCTCTAAACCAGAAACTGATGTCTCACCTGAAGGTTATTTTTATCCTTTGGTGTGGTTCTCTGTGTAGAGATCGTAGTGGCTATTGATGGACAGTTGGCTGAACAAGAAAAAGATCGTGTTATCCTAATGCTTTTTTTAAGTGCTGTGATTTGTTTTCTCTCGTTAAATAAAATTTCACACCACCAAATAAAATTGCCTGCCAACATATTCTGTGCGACTGGTAGATAGTTGTCATGGGCCTGTTTTTTTTTTTTTCCTATTGATAGTAGCTCTGGGTGGTTATATAATTAGAAGACCAGCTGGGTCATGTTCATACCATATTTTCAGGTGACAAGTCCTGTCTTAGTCTCTCCGTGTGAAATTTACTTGGCCTATCGTGGTGTGAGTTGGGAAAGCACTTTCCATTTATCACGTGTGACGTGTGTATGGTTCAGCCTGCTGCTGTGCTGGTGGCTGTTGAGTGTCCAAGTCGTGTCCCGCTCTTTGCGACCCTATGGACTGCAGCACGCCAGGCTTCCCTGTCCTTCACTATCTCCTGGCCTTTGCAGCAAACTCATGTCCATCGAATCAGTCATGCTGTCCAACCATCTCATCCTCTGTCGTCCCCTTATCCTCCTGCCTTCAATCTTTCCCAGCATCAGGGTCTTTCCCAGTAAGTCAGCTCTCCGCGTCAAGTGGCCAAAGTGTTGGACCTTCGGCTTCAGCATCAGTCCTTCCAGTGAGGTGAATGATGCATGTGTCTGTATAGCAATACGCATGTGCTCAGACACTTCAGTACAGGCTCGCAGGCATTGATTTTGCCAGTTACAAGCATGAAATACTTGTTATTAGCGTCATAACGCATTGAGGAAGAAATCCAGTTTATATAAATGTCCTGGTTAGTGTCCTTATTTGAATAACTCGTACTTTTAACGCTGAGCTTGTAAAAAAATCTACAAGCATAATAAAACGTCACTTTGCAGGATGGAGTGCATATTAAATGACTTAGCAGAAGAGTAGATGGAGAAAATGTGTTTCCCTGTTGATCCTTAAATTTAAAATGATCGGTGTTTCCTGAATTTTTATTTCCCTATACCTAGAGTGCCAGTGCTAGCTACTCAGTCGGTAAAGAGTCTGCCTGCAATGCAGGAGACTTGGGTTCAATCCCTGGGTTGGGAAGATCCCCTGGAGAAGGAAATGACGACCCGCTCCAGTACTCTTGCCTGGAGAATCCCATGGATAGAGGAGCCTGGCGGGTACAGCCCATGGGGTTGCGAAGAGTTGGGCACGACTGAGTGACTTTGACTTCACTTCGCTAGAATGCTAGTGTGGTTGTGTCTCTTCAGAGCTGAAATTAGAAGAGTGGCCTTTTTTTGCGTGGCGATCCTGCTCTTTGTTGTAAATGCACAGCTGTGGCGTGCTGGCCGTGTTCTGTTCTGGACTTTCATAAAGCGGTTCCCAGTGGTTCTGATCAGACAAGACGCTGGGCAGCTTTGTGGTGGGTCGTCCGGTTTGGTTTTGCTCTGTTTTCTGTCCCTGTTTACTGATCACAGATGGACGCCAGTTTGTGATGTTTGTGACGTTTGTTGAATGAGTGAGTGAATGAACGCACAGAGAAGGCCTTTGCCAGCTGCTCTAGTTGCTGTCCCTGGGAGCACCCATCACGCAGAAGCAGTGCCTTTTAGCTAGAACACGTGTAGAGAACCATGTTCTATTGCCAAGTATGCTGAGATCAGGGCTCCGTGACAGCCGTCAGGGGTGGCATTCGAAGAAGTTGCCGTCTGCAACTTAGCTGTCCCCTGAGTTTTATTATTTTTAACGTTTCACTTCTACTTTATGCTGTGATGCTGTGACTATGATACAGATTTCTCTTTTCTGTGAAATACGGAGGCGACCTGGGCTCTCCTCATGGCTCAGATGGCAGAGTCTGCCTGCAATGCAGGAAACCTGGGTTCGATCCCTGGTCCGGGAAGATCTCCTGGAGAAAGGCAAGGCTACCCACTTCAGTCTTCTTGCCTGGAGAATCCCATGGACAGAGGAGCCTGGTGGGGCTACAGTCCATAGGGTCGCAAAGAGTTGGACATGACTGAGCAACTTTCATTTCCTATCTCCCCCTCAGGAGAGAAAGGACCCTTGGCTGCCCTGTTCATACATTGGGTATAATAAAACATCGTCTTACGGGCAGATGGATGCTTCTGCTTGTCTGACATCATGCCAAAAGGTCCTCCAACTCTTCCGAGGAAGGAGACCCCTAAGGAATTACATCCTGGAACCTCATGCTGGAAATAGTAACCGAGGGGATTTAGGAATCGCTCTCACTTTTTTATTCCATGTTTAATATCATCTTAAACATCATTTAAAACATCTTAAGGTCATGCTAAAGGCACTGACCTTCCTCGGTTGCTTTCTTTTCCTCTTGGCGTCATCTTTAGGTTTGTGCCGTCACACATGGTAGCCCCCGGCCATGTGTGACTCTTTAAACTTAATGAAAAGCAAATTCCATTTACAGTCAACGCCTCAGTTGTACTGTCCACTTCTCAACTGCTCAGTACTCACACATGGCTAAGTGAATCCCCGTACTTGAGTGCATGCTCTGTTGTGCCTGACTCTTTGCGAGCCTGTAGTCCGCCAGGCTCCTCTGCCCGTGGAATTTTCCAGGCAAGAATATGGGAGTGGGTTGGCATCTCCTATGTCAGAGGATCTTCCCGAACCAGCGACTGAACCTAGGTCTCTTTCGTCTCCTGCACTGACAGGCAGGTTCTTTACTATGAACGCCACCTGGGAAGCCCTTACTTCCCAATGAGTCACTCAGCCGTGTCCGACTCTTTGTGACCCCATGGACTATACCGTCCATGGAATTCTCCAGGCCAGAATACTGGAGTGGGATTCCCTTCTGCAGGGGGTCTTCCCAACCCAGAGACTGAACCCAGGTCCTCCCCCATTGCAGATGGATTCTTTACCAGCTGAGCGACGAGGGAAGCCCAAGAATACTGGAGTGGGTAGCCTATCCTTTCTCCAGGGGAACCTCCCGATCCAGGAATCAAACTGGGGTCTCCTGCGTTGTAGGTGGATTCCTTACCAGCTGAGCTAGCGGCGAAGCCCTTTACTTCTCAGATAGGAAGTAAATGAATACCTTACTGGGCAACAAAGATACAGTGCAGGAAGTTTTGTCAGACAGATGAGAGATAGTTATTCAGATTTTGCCTAATAAGTATTGCAGGGAAACAGGGGAAGAAGGCAAAGGGAAGGAGGGGGATCTCCAATCTGAAGAAGACAGAAATTTCAAACCAAATCACTAAAACATAGAATAGAAATTAAGCATATCAAAAGTTACTACTTGAAATCTCATCAGCATTTCCTTGTAGAAAATCAGGGATAAAGGCAGCGTCTAAGGACTAATTTTTTTTTGGATGGAAAAGAGTCATAGGAAGGGCCTGGAATCAGAATGACATCATATTTCTTAAATCGGAAAACAGGCTGAGCTTAGCATTCTGTGAAAATTTATTTTCACTCAGAGTTTTGCGTTCATTCCCTCACAGGTTGTTAATTCAGAGTAGCATAAAGAGATTCGGCCATACTCAGGATTATCAGCAGGCTTCTAGGTTTCATACATCACTTTTCTCAGGAAGCTGCTGCAGAATGGGTTCCATCGAAAGGAGACAGTAAACCAAGAAAGGGGGGAGACTTGGGGTCCCTGCGACAGAGAGAGGCGGCAGGAATCGTCACAATGCTGGTGGTGCGATCTGGGGCATCTGGTCTCAGCAGATCTCACTCTGACAAGTAGAGACTGGAGCAGAGTCCAGAAGCTTCACGAGGAAGGTTTGGTGTGTGTATATATATTTGGAGGGGTCAGGAGAGCAGTGGTTGGGGTGAACACAGAACTGCCAGGTTATCTGAGTGAAAAATTGGAAGATGGTGGAAGGTTGTTGGAGGAATTATCAAAGAGAAACAGAGGCAGCCAAATCATCCCAGGAAAATTAAAGAGTTAGACCTAAGAAAGACATCATCACCCTACTGCATGCTTGCCTGAAAGTGCCTGTTCCACTGTCAAAATAGCATGCGTAGAGTTTATATGTAACCAAAACATGTTACACTGTTGGAAAAATGTGGGAGGGTAAGCCAGGATGGCTGGCGGGAAGTTCAGTTCAGTTCAGTTCAGTTGCTCAGTTGTGTCCAACTCTGTGCGAGCCCATGGACTGCAGCATGCCAGGCCTCCCTGTCCATCACCAACTCCTGGAGCTTGCTCAAACTCATGTCCATCAAGTTGGTGATGCAATCCAACCATCTCATCATCTGTCATCCCCTTCTCCTCCTGCCTTCAATCATTCCGAGCATCAGGGTCTTTTCAAATGAGTCAGTTCTTTGCATCAGTTGGCCAAAGGATTGGAGTTTCAGCTTCAAACTGAATAAAGGATCAGTCCTTCCAATGAATATTCAGGACTGATTTCCTTTAGGATGGACTGGTTGGATCTCCTTGCAGTCCAGTGGACTCTCAAGAGTCTTCTCCAACACTGCAGTTCAAAAGCATCAATTCTTCTGTGCTCAGCTTTCTTTATAGTCCAACTCTCACATCCATGCATGACTACTGGAAAAACCATAGTCTTGGCTGGATGGACCTTTGTTGGCAAAGTAGTGTCTCTGCTTTTTAATACGCTGTCTAGGTTGGTCATAACTTTTCTTCCAAGGAGTAAGCGGAATTTATAAAAACAAAATCTTCATCCGTATGTGAGAAAACCAAGTAAGCGATCTCTAAAGTTGATAGGGTATATCACACAGCAGCTTATTTAGAATCATGTGAGTCCATGACAAGGAATATTGCCGACTGTAGAAACGATTATGTGATTCGAATGTGGTTGCTGTGGAGAGCAGAATTGAGGATAGGGGATGCTGGAAAGTTTGCAGCTGAGGTGAGAAGTCTTGCTTCACCTGTAGTGTATGTATTCTGTTACTTTGAAAAGAATAAGCATGATACACGGTGTATACCTTCTGCAGAATTATAGAGATGTTGGTATGGGGACTTCCTCAGTGGTCCAGTGGCTAAGACTCCCCCTTCCCAGTGCAGGGAGCCCTGGGTTAAATCTCCCTTCAGGAACTGTATCCCACATGCCATAACTAAAGAGCTTGCATGCTGTGACTAAGACCCGGCACCACTAAATAAGTTTTTTTTTTTTTTTTAATATAGTTCAAATGAGAATTTCTCAGCCATGGCAATATTGACATTTGAGCCAGATATTACTAGCTGTTTATGAAGGGGGCTGTTCTATGTGCTGTAGGAGCTTCAGCAGCATCTCTGGCCTCACTCGATGCCAGTAACATTCTTCCTGGAGTCCTGAGGACTGAAAATGTTTCCAGACATGGTCTGGTGTTCAGTGACGGTGGCTGGGGTTGGGGAGGGCAGGGGACACAATCAGCCCCATTGGAGAAAGCACAGATTTAAAGGATTAACCATCTGGTAGGTTCTAGTGACTCGATGAATGTGAGTTTGAGCGAGCCCCGGAACTTGATGATGGTCAGGGAAGCCTGGTGTGCTGCGGTCCACGGGGTCACCAAGAGTCGGACATGACCGAGCGACTGAACTGAACTGATGTTTCTAGTGAGGTGGCTGAACCTAGAGCATGTTATTCAGAGGGAAGTCAGTCAGAAAGAGAAAACTGAATGTCGTGTATTAAGGCATGTATATGGAATTGAGGACTTCCCTGGTGGCTTAGATGGTAAAGAAAGCGTCTGCCTGCAATGTAGGAGACCCAGGTTTGATCCCTGGCTTGGGAAGATCCCCTGGGGAAGGAAATGGCAACCCGCTCCAGTACTCTTGCCTGGAAAATTCCACGGATGGAGGAGCCTGGTAGGAATCTAGAAAGGTGGTGCTGATGAACCTATTTCCAAGGCAGGAATAGAGACAGGCTTGTGAACACAGCGGGTGAAGGAGAGGATGGAGTGGCCTGAGACAGTGTTACTGGTATGTACATAATACCACCGTGTGTCACCTGGGCAGCTCAGCTGGTAAGGAATCTGCCTGCAATGCAGGAGAGCTCAGTTCGATTCCTGGATCAGGAAGATCCCCTGGAGAAGGGAAAGGCTACCCACGCCAGTATTCTGGCCTGGAGAATTCCACTGGACTGTACAAGTCCATGGGGTCGGCAGAGAGTCAGACACGGCTGAGCGACTTTCACTTTTCACTTTCACGGGTGAAATAACTAGCTCCTGGGAAGCTGCCTGTATAGCGCAGGAAGCCCAGCTCTCTGTTCTGTGATGACCTAGAAGGTTGGGATGGGGTAGGGGGATGAGAAGGAGGTTCAAGAGGGAAGGGACATACTTGTACCTAGGGTTGAATCACATTGTTGTACAGCAGAAAGTAACACAGCGTTGTAAAGCAAGTGTCCTTCAATTAAAAGTAAATTTAAAAAAATCTAATATGGACTGAATCATCCGAATATATAAAAAGCACTGGGCGGTATTGATAGTGCAGGAGACGACAGCTTCATCAAACAGAACCTGAACTCTGCAAGTAGGTGGCAAATGAAGTGGTTCGAATTCTCTGGCATTGAGACCCCTCCCGCCGGAATGTATCTTAGCTGCTGGGGCTAGGCTGGGTTAATTCCGGGCTCTCTTAAAAAAAGAAGAGGACTCGGGAGGAAACGGCAGCTCCTGTGTCATGCTCTGTGGTTTCAGGAAACATATTTTAGATTTTTTTCGCATTTTTTTTTCCCCATGATTGTACAACTTGAGTTTCTCCAGGGTGAACATGTTAATCATTATGGCAACTTCAGAGGAGGGGAAAAAAATTGCCTTGGATGCATTTCTGTGCTCAGGTGGCTGTGGAACACACACGAATGCCTCTTCACACCCGTCTGCCGCCCCCCCCCCCCCCCCCCGCCCGCGTCCTCCCAAAGCAATGCCTTTGCAAACCCTTAGTTCCCTGCAAGGTGTTTTCCCTTAGAATTTACCAAGGAAGTCAACGGGAAAATGGTTCCTCCGATTTTCCTTTTTGATGTGGGTGAAACCTCATAAATAATTTAATACCCTCATTTCACAGCTGAGGAGTCTTTGGTCCGGAGAGAGTTTCTTATAATTAATTAGGAGCAAAGTGAGGCTTGTAAATCTGTTTCTCTCTCTCTTTTTTTTTAACTTTTTCTTTTTTTTTTAACTGAGTATATGTGCATAGTAGTTTGGTGGAAGGAAGACAGAATGGAGCAGGGGAGTGGATCATGCATGGGGCACCTTTTGCCAGCCCTTTGATAGAGTTATCCCTTGGTCTGCAAGGGGATCCAACCAGTCCACTCTAAAGGAGATCAGTCCTAGGTGTTCATTGGAAGGACTGATGCTGGAGCTGAAACTCCAATATTTTGGCCCTCTGTTGCGAAGAGCTGACTCATTTGAAAATACCCTGATGTTGGGAAGGGTTGAGGGCAGGAGAAGGGGACGACAGAGGATGAGATGGTTGGACGGCATCACCGACTCAATGGACATGAGTTTGGGTAAACTCCGGGAGTTGGTGATGGACAGCAGACCTGGTGTGCTGCGGTTCATGGGGTCGCAAAGAGTCGGACACGACTGAGTAATTGAACTGGAACTGGTAGAGTTAAAGGATTCTGAGCACTGTCTGCCAAGAGGGTGGGCCCTTCCTTGTAAGCTTAGACAACACGTGGTGGGGGCGTGGGTAAAAAAAGAGCAAGACTGGAAGTTCATGAGGTGCCCTTTAACCCCAGTTCCTGGTGGTCCAGATGTGTTCCTTCGAGGGGTAGGGGGATTCGGGATGGTTTGAGAGCAAGTCAGAAAACAGCTTGGCTGTGGTCCTCTGCTGAAGCTCCAATACTTTGGCCACACGATGCAAAGAACTGACTCATCGGAAAAGCCCCTGATGCTGGGAAAGATGGAAGGCGGGAGGAGAAGGGACAACAGGATGAGATGCTTGGATGGCCTCACCAGCTCAGTGGACAGGAGCTTGAGCAAGCTCCGGGAGTTGGTGATGGGCAGGGAAGCCTGGCGTGTTGCAGTCCATGGGGTCTGCAGAGTCGGACACGACTGAGTGACTGAACTGAACTGGTCCCCTGGTCTCCCGGCTCTGGTCGTTGGGCGGCCCTGGAGCCCGGATGCACCACCACTAGCAGCTGTTCTTACGCTGGGCGGCCCCAGGACTGAGGTTGGTCTACGCTGATCGGGCGGTGGGGGAGAGGGGTCTCTTTCCTGTGCTGAGTGGGGCTCCCCTTTCTCCCCCACCAACCAGCCCTCCCGTACTCTGCTGTCAGCATCCTCTTTTCCGAGCACCCGCCCAGAACATTTTGGCAAACTTCCATGCTCTCTGCTTGCGCCCACCCGTTGACCTCCACTACCGCTCACGTGTGGCAGCTGCTTTACCTTCCTCTTCACCTGACTTCTTGCAGCAAGGGATGCTGCCACCTCCGTGAAGTCTTCCTGGGTTTCTTCCGTGCAGGGAGCAGATGCAGAGAAGACGGCGTGTGTTCGTCCTTGTCATCCTATCAGCCACGGGCCCCGCTCGAGTCCTCCTTCTCGGCGGCAGTTACTTGCTAGTCTTCCCCTGGTAATCTGAGTGGCGGCTGTCACTAGAAGCCAGGAATGCCGCACTGTCTGGGGTCTTCATCCCACATGGCTGTGCTCTTGTTTCTCTGTCTCCCTGGCCAGGTCCTCCTCCTCTGGGTTCAGTGGTGGCCTTTACATTTATAGAAGTACCGTCGAATCTATTACTTATCAGATTCTTTCCCATGGTGGGTTATGAGAAAGATACTGTAATTCCCCGGGCTGTGCAATTTAGTTGGGTATCCATTTTATCTACATTCATAGTAGTGTGTATATCTTAATCCCGAATTCCTCGTTTATCCCAGCCCTTCTTCCCCCTTTAGTAAGCATCAGTTTGTTTCCTGTGTCTGAGTCTGTTTCTGTAAAGTCTGTTTTGTAAAGAAGTTCCTTTGTAGCATTTATTTGTCTTTTTAAAAATTGTTTATTTTCTGTGCTGCACAGCTTGTGAGATCTTAGTTTGCCCCCTGACCAGGCATTGATCTGGGGTCCTGGGCAGTAAGAGGTCAGACCACTAACCACTAGACGGCCAGGGTATTACATTTATTTTTGGACTCCACGTGTAAGCGATGTCATGTGATATCACTTAACTTCAGGCGTGTCTGACTCTCTGCGACCCCATGGACTGTAGCCTACCAGGCTCCTCTGTCCGTGGGATTCTCCAGGCAGGAATACTGGCGTGTGTGGCCATGCCCTCCTCCAAGGGGATCTTCCCGACCCAGGGACGCAACCCAGGTCTCTTGCGTCTCCTGCAGGCAGATTCTTTACCCCTGGCGCCACTTGGGAGGCCTTAGCAGATTCTTTACCCCTGGCGCCACTTGGGAAGCCTTAGTGCGATAATCTTGAGATAATCTCACTGGGGTGACCGTGCTGTCCAGGGGACACTGGGCCGCGAGGGTCAGCTTCGTTGTCACACCCTGGGGGGTGGATGGCAGGATTCCTATGGCGTCGCGTGGATAGGGCCTGAAATGCTGTTCAGAGTCCTCTCACACCGGGCGCAGCCCCCCATCACCACCCCCATCCCCAACCCAGAGAATGCTTGCGTGCCTGCTGAGTTGCTTCAATTGTGTCTGATTCTTTGTGACCCCATGGGCTGTAGCCCACTGGGTTCCTCTGTCCATGCGATTTCTCCAGGCAAGAATGCTGGAGTGGGTTGCCATGCCCTCCCCCAGGGCATGTTCCCGACCCAGGGATTGATCCTGCATCTCTTAACATCCAGTGCATTGGCAGGTGGCTTTACCACGAGCGCCACCTGGGAAGCCCACCGCGTAGAGTGACCTGGTCCTGATGCCAGTGCTGCTGAGGAGGAGAAATCCCACCCTAGGTGCATCCCAGACAGGCCCACAGCTCCAGGGGTCGCGGTTGACGTGAAGTGAAGCGAAGTCACTCACTCATGTCTGACTCTTTGCGATCCCGTGACCCACCAGGCTCCTCTGTCCATGGGGTCTTGCTGGCAACAATACGGGAGTGGGTTGCCGTTTCTTTCTCCCGGAGATCTTCCCGACCCAGGGATTGAACCTAGGTCTCATGCATTGTAGGCAGATGCTTTACTGTCTGAGCCACCAGGGAAGTCCGTTGGTTACACAGACCTAACTCTGGGAATGTGACCTGCCGCCAGCTCAGACATGTGCGATCGCCTAGTTCAGAATCGCTCAGAGAATGGGAGAGCCAACAGGGGTTTAGGAGAAGTTCACACCTTCAAAAGCTTTTGCTCTCTTCCTCCACTCCGACTTGCCAAACATCCCACCTTTTGCTCAAGCTCTGAACCTGGAAAGCATCCTTACTGCTTCTGCCCCCAACCCCAGCACACGTGATGCGAACAGCAGCGTCGCCGAGCGGCGTTTGCTCTTTCCACATGGCTGGACGCAGAGTTCTCAGTGAGAATGTGCCAAGTTGCATCGAATCGCACGAGAAATAACCTGTGTTTTTCATTTAGTGTGTTTTAGGGTGCTTAGAGAACAGTGAGAGCCGGCAAGATACTCTAGCTGGCTTAGATGACCGCTCTTTGAATCTCTTACTTCTGGAGCATTGTGGAATGTGCAGAGATGAGTGAGATGTGTCTCGTGTTTTGGGGTGATTGGAATGTCTAGTGAGGTGATCATAACTAGTTTGAGATTGAGAGTTTTGAACAGATTTCGTGTGAACAGGCTCACTGTATGCACAGAGATAAAAGACTGAATTTCACCGACGGTGGTTGTCCACCATCTGACACTGTCAGTGTCTCCGCTTCCTAAGAACCCCCTGCTTCAGAAATCTGCGCACGGTCGAGAATGTAGTTGAGATGTTTTTGTTGACTTTTTTTGTTTTTGAATGGCTACAAGGGAGATCTGGCAATTTTTATTGAGTTCACCAGGATCTATTTTCCAGATTCTATTGTAATATTTACTGCATTAAAAAAAAATACATTAAAAAATACTTGGTGTGATAAAATGCAGTTTGTTGTTGCTTAGTTACTAACTCGTGTCCAACGCTTTTGAGACCCCAGGGGCTGTAACCCACCAGGCTCTTCTGTCCGTGGGGTTTCCCAAGCAAGAGTACCAGAGTGGGTTTCGTTGACTTCTTTTTTGGCCTGATTTTGGATGTATTTTTGTTGACAGGTAACTGAAGACAGAAAACAGGCCTAAAAATAAACCCCAGAAGGAAGACGAGATTTGCCTACATTTGTCTCTGAGTAAGTAAAATTGTAAGATGCATTTGTTTCTTATTCTGTAATGAAGTATCCTGTCAACTGGTCCATGTTTTTTAAAAAAATTTACTATTACTTATTGGCCGTAGGTACCAGAAACAGTGATTTCTCAAGATGTCTTGTAATAGTTGATTTGGTAACCAAAACACGCTGTGTATCCGTCTGTGTTGGCCCTTCGTAATAAACTCCTGTTTCACAGCGCGTTTGGAAAGTCAGAAATTTTAGGAAAGAGAGATAGAGATGGTTATTTCTTTCATGGTCTCGCATTCCGTGAACGTTTCAGGCACTTATTTTCCCTCGGATGGCTGATTTATGAGAAACAGAGGTGGTTGTATTTTTTTATTTTTTATTTTTGATGCTTGTCTTGTATGTGTTTGGAAATGACAGACCTCCACAGCCTAGTTTGTGGTCCAGACAGAAAGTAGCATAAACACCTTGTTGGACAGCATTGTGAGGCCACGTGGCCTGTGCTGGGGGCCCCTGGGGAGGCGTTTTCCTTCCGTCTGAGCCCCACGTGGACTGTTGTGAGAGCACAGAGAACCCAGGCAGGGTTCCTAGGACAGGGACCTCTGGGGTCTGGAGCCATCATCTTGACAGCTGTATTTCACCCAGCTTGCAGCAAGGCCCGGGTCTCACCCAGATCAAGAACTTCCTTTTCAAGACCCTCCTTTTATGAAAGTCTTCTGTTTCTGGGGTTGACCGTTCTCTCAATCTCTTAACTTCTGGAGCGTTGTGGAGTGTGCGGAGATTAAGTGAGATGTGTCTCGTGTCTTTGGGGAAGGCATTACAGGTCCTAGATGGGTGTCCCATGGACGGTGCAGACGTCTCCTGCTGTGGGAATTCCCAGGAAGGATCTACTAACCTGCCTTGCAGCCGCTGAGGAAGGCTGGATCTTCATCTTGAAGGGGAGACTTGGGCTGGCTTTGGTGGCGCTTGGGATCTTAATGCATAGTGAAGATATGCGTTCTAGATGGCGGACTCTATGGGCAAAGGCATGGAACGAACAATAAGAGAGATGATAAGGGAAAAGTTGATAAGCCCGCCTGGTGGAATGCAGGGGAGTGGTGGGGGTTTTTGTTGTTCAGTCGCTCAGTTGTGTCTGACCCTTTGCAGTCCCGTGGGCTGCAGCATGCCAGGCTTCCGTAAGGAAAAGGCAAGGACCCTGATGTTAACCCTGCCTGCACAGTGCCCAGAGGAGTCTGATTCTGATTCTCTTAGCATCAGAGCGGCTATCTCCATTTACCTAGACACGCCTGGGGTCACATACCCATCAGTAACAGATGGGCGTGTGTAATTTGAAACAGTATCATAGGTGACCTTTTCAACCAACCACCCCCCGGCACCCTGGGGTGAAGAAATAACAGTAAATCCTGGCAAGATAACGTACATAACAACTTGCCTGCCAGACGTGGCCGTATTGTGTTAATGACTTGATTGTGTTGTTATTCACGTAGTGGACAATTCACTCATTCAGAGTGTACGCTTCGGTGATTTTTAGAATATTCACAGAGCTCCGCAGCCATCGCCACAGCTGATTCTAAATCATTTCCTTGCTCCCCAAAGAACCCCATGGACCCATGAGAACTCACTCCTTGTTCAGGCCTCCCCCAGTCCCCAGTCCCCACCCGTCGACGGTCAGCATCTCTGGATTTGTTCATTCTGGATGTTTCGAGTGAATGCAATCACCCAGCATGTGTGCGCTTTGTGCATGGCTGGTTTTTCACTCGGTGGAACGTTTTCAAGGTTCAACCGTGTTGTTGCATTGGTTTTGATGACCAGACCCCATTCCATTGGATGAATAGCCCACGTTTGGTGTGTCTGTTCATCAGTGAGGCGCTGTTACTTTTGATGATTTCTATTTTGAAATAACATCAGACTCACAAGACGTGGCAAAAATAGCTTGTGTGTGTGTGCTCAGGTGCTTCAGTTGTGTCCCACTCGTTGTGACTCCATGAAATGTATAACGCGCCAGGCTCCTCTGTCCATGGGATTCTCACTGGAGGGAATTGCCCACACCCTCCTCCTTCCTGACCCAGGGACGGAAACCGCAGTCTCTTACATCTCCTGCACTAGCGCCATCCGGGAAACAAAAACAATGGCAAACGGAGGTCTAGGGTACCCTCCCTCGCCTTCCCTGGTCTTTCGAGAAGATACTGTGTTATCAAAAGTAGGAACCTGACATCTGCAGCTTTGCACTGATGCAGCCCTGGTCTGCATCTTAGCAGTTTTGGTGTGTGTGTGTGCATGCATGTGGACAGTGTGTGAGCTATAATCATATGTGGAGCTTTAAGTAACCCCCGCCATAATTCAACACAGAAACCATCCCATTCACACAGGAAAACCCCTGCATGCCCCCACTGCATGGCCACCCTCTGTGGCTCCTGGCAGCCGCTGACTTCTCTGGGTCTGTAATTTTGTCCTTCCAAGAATGATTTTTCTGCCATTAGGGTGGTATGATTTGCATGTCTGAGGTTGTTGATATTTCTCCCTGCAGTCTTGATTCCAGCTTGTGGATATTTCTCCCTGCAATCTTTATTTCAGCTTGTGCTTCATCCAGCGCGGCATTTCGTGTGATGTTGTTCAGTGGCTCGGTCATGTCCAACTCTTTGAGATCCCATGGACTCCAGGCCTCCCTGTCCTTCACCGTCTCCTAGAGCTTGCTCAAACTCATGTCCATCAAGTCGGTGATGCCATCCAACCATCTTGTCTTCTGTCGTCCCCTTCTCCTCTTGCTTTCAATCTTTCCAGCATCAGGGTCTTTTCTAAGGAGTCAGTTCTTCGCATCAGGTGGCCAAAGTGTTGGAGGTTCATCTTCAGCATTAGTCTTTCCAGTGGATATTCAGGACTGATTTCCTTCAGGATGAACTGGTTGTATCTCCTTGCAGTCCAAGGGACTCTCAAGAGCCTTCTCCAACACCGCAGTTCGAAAGCATTAGTTCTTCAGCGGTCAACTTTCTTTGTAGTTCAGTTTTCACATCCATACACGGCTACTGGAAAAACCATAGCCTTGACTAGACGGACCTTTCTTGGCAAAGTAATGTCTCTGCTTTTTAATATGCTGTCTAGGTTAGTCACAACTTCAGCTGTACTCTGCATATAAGTTAAATAAGCAGGATGACAATAAACATCCTTGATGTACTCCTTTCCCAGTTTGGAACTGGTCCGTTGGGGTGAGGTGAGCCTAGTATAAGGGGATGGGTGGCCCGTTCTCACCAACTCTTTTCTGTTCATGAAGTCCTAAAAAGGCTCAAAGGACTGCATTTAGAAGTAGCCGTGATGCTGAGACAGGTGATTACCTGGAGCCTGGAGACATTCCCAGTAGAATTGTTGATAGTCAGAGCCAGACACTGTAGCAGGGGCAGAACAGTGTGTTCTGTGTATCTCAGCTGGGCGGTCCGCCGTGTTACAGACCAACCCGGTTGCAGGGGGTTTTCGTACTAAGGTATTGCAGGCAGTGGCACGGGTTGGGACATGGGTGTTGTTCGGCAGGCTTGGGGTGCCATGGGCTAGATGTAGGCTGTTGCTCATTTGTCTTATCAGAAGCCATACAGCATCCAGGTGTCCTGGCAACCATAACTAGTTGCTTTGAAGACGTGAATTCCGCATGGATAATGGTGTAGTGCAGTTTCATTTTCTGAGGTCTCCCACTGATGAAAAATGTGTGATGAGGTGCTGTTTGACAGCGTGATTCAGCCCTTGCTTCCAATCTTCGCTTGAGCTTTATTCAGTGTTCTTTTCATCCAAACAACCTCTGCCTTCTTAAATCCCCGGAACACAGAGGTAGGGCCCCACAGACATGCCTTCCTCCAGCTTTTCAGGGAAAAACCCACTTTCTCTTGAGAAACCACTTCTTTCCGCTCGAACCCACAAAAACTCGTGCTGTTGGCAGGGGCATGCCCTCAACTGATGGATCAGGAGTCTAGTGAGTCTCTTCTTCGTGAAACTTGATACAAAAGGACATTGTGCTGTGCTAATTCAGTCGTGTCCAGCTCTGTGCGACCCCGTGGACTGTAGCCCATGGGCGCCTCTGTCCATGGGGATTCTCCAGGCAAGCATACTGGAGCGGGTCTATTGCCATTCCCTTCTCCTTCCCAACCCAGGGATCGAACCCGTGTTCCTTATGTCTCCTGCATTGGCAGGCTGGTTCTTCACTGCTTAGCACCACCTGGGAAGGTATAAATGGACATTGAGTTCCAATTAATTAAAATTCAAGAATAAGCTCTTGAAATTGGCTGTAGCTTCCGGTTGTAAAATGGCCTGAAGGTGATGGCAGGTTTCTTTCATTTCTGACATCTGTTACTACTTCTGACTCTGACACCAAATCAGTTCAGTTCAGTTCAGTCGCTCAGTCGTGCCCGACTCTTCGTGACCCCGTGAATCGCAGCACACTAGGCCTCCCTGTCCATCACCATCTCCCGGAGTTCACTCAGACTCACGTCCATCGAGTCCGTGATGCCATCCAGCCATCTCATCCTCTGTCGTCCCCTTCTCCTCCTGCCCCCAATCCCTCCCAGCATCAGAGTCTTTTCCAATGAGTCAACTCTTCACATGAGGTGGCCAGAGTACTGGAGTTTCAGCTTTAGCATCATTCCTTCCAAAGAAATCCCAGGGCTGATCTCCTTCAGAATGGACTGGTTGGATCTCCTTGCAGTCCAGGGGACTCTCAAGAGTCTTCTCCCACACCGCAGTTCGAAAGCATCAATTCTTCGGCGCTCAGCCTTCTTCACAGTCCAACTCTCACAACCATACTTGACCACAGGATCAGAGAGAGTTATTTTTCTTAGTGTTACCTTTTGGTAACATGGGCGGTTCCTGAAGATCTCTTTCTTGAGGACAGGGGTTCTCCACTGGGGGCAGTCTTTTAAACCGGCCCCCGCAACCCCGCCGGGACACTTGGCAAAGTCTAGAGACATGTTTGGTTGTCACATATCTTGCTTTGATGGGAAGGAGTGATCCTGGCATCTGAGGATGCTGCCAAACACCTCACCATGGACAGGACAGCCTCTCCCACCTTCTCACACACCAAAGAATTATCTGACCCCAAATGGGCTTCCCTGATAGCTCAGTTGGTAAAGAATCCGCCTGCAATGCAGGAGACCCCGGTTCGATTCCTGGATCAGGAAGTTCCCCTGGAGAAGGGAGAGGCTACCCACTCCAGTATTCTTGGGCTTCTCTGGTGGCTCAGCTGCTAAGAATCTGCCTGCAATGCTGGAGACCTGCGTTTGGTCTCTGGGTTGGGAAGATCCCCTGGAGAAGGGAAAGGCTACCCACTCCAGGATTCTGGCCTGGAGAATCCCACGGACTGTACAGTCCATGGGGTCGCAAAGAGTCAGACATGACTGAGCGGCTTTCACTTCCGCTTTCAAATGTCGGTAGTGTGAGCTTGGCTGGTTTAGGATTTGCCCCGAAACTTGGCATATATTGACTGTTGAGATTCATCCTTTTGAGCCTGTTTTAGTTGATCCAGTGAAATGTCTTTGCAGTTTAATGATGGGGTAGCTTGTGTTTTCCTTCTTTTGGCTAAATAATGTTCCATCGTGTGTGTGCGTGCGTGTGTGTGCGTGTGATGGTTTGTTTACCCCATGGATGGATAGCTGCAAGGAAGGCCCAACACAGGTCACGAAATAATACATCAGTTTTGACAAAAGAAATTAAGTGTGTGTGTGTGTGGGGGGTCCCTTCATATCTGGCCTGCAGCCACTCTTTAGACCTAGAAAGCGATTCCAGGAGGCGTGTGGACTCCATGGTATGGTACTCACACGGAAAAACTCCAGAATCTTCTTTTATACTCTTCCTCAAGTGCCTTAACGCAGTCTTCTGCTGATTTAGGAACTGTCTTCTGAGACGAGCTTCTGTTCGTCATCCCACCTGCCTCGTTCCAGTTGGCCTCCACGGGAGAGAGCCGTAGAAGAAATGTCTGCATGCGTAGCAGGCGTGTTCAGAACCGGGCCCTGTGCCGGCCGACGTCTCCCCTGCCGGCCGACGTCTCCTGTGCTGTTTTCCAGTGAGATGGCTTCCTCCTGAGCTGTCTTTAAAAATACGCATAGTGTACTTACTCATTTATTGTTTACCTCTGCTGGGTCTTCCACTGGGCTTCCCGGGTGGCTCAGCTGGTAAGGAATCCTCCTGCACACTGTTTGCAATCACCAGGACATGGAAGCAACCTAGATGTCCAGCGGCGGACGAATGGATAAGAAAGTCCTGGTACATACACACGAGGGAACGTTAGCCATTAAAAAGAATAGTTCTAAGGAGGTGGATGAAACTGGAGCCTATTATACAGAGCAAAGTAAGTCAGAAAGAAAAACACCAATACAGTATACTAACACTTATATATGGAAATTAGAAAGACAGTAACGATGACCCTGTACGTGAGACAGCAGGAGAGACCGAGATGTAAAGAACAGACTGTTGGAGTCTGTGGGAGAAGGCGAGGGTGGGATGATCTGAGAGAATAGCATGGAAACATGTATATTAATTATCATATGTGAAACAGATCGCCAGTCCAGGTTCGTTGCATGAGACGGGGTGCTCAGGGCTGGTGCACTGGGATGACCCTGAGGGATGGGATGGGGAAGGGGATGCAGGGAGGGTCAGGATGGGGAACACATGTACACCCGTGGCAGACTCATGTCAAAATATGGCAAAAGCCACCACAGTATTGTAAAGTAAGTAGTCTCCAATTAAAACAAAGAAAAAAGAAATACAAAAAGGTGATAATACCAAAAAAAAACCAAAAAAGGAATCCGCCTGCAGTGTGGGGGCCCTGGGTTCGATCCCCGGGTTGGGAAGGTCCTCGTGGGGGCAGGGCAGCTCACTCCAGCGCCGCTGCTGTCTGGGCGTGCTTTCTAGCTGCAGAGGTCGGGGCCTCCTCTCTGTAAAGCTGCAGTGCATGGGCCTGTCACTGCGGTGGCTTCCGTTGGTGCGAGCTCCGTCCCTAGAGTGTTGGAGCTTCAGTAGTTTTGGAGCACTGGCTCTCAGCGGCACGGGCTTCAGAAGTTGGGGCGCACAGTCTTAGATGGTCCACGGCGTGTGGGATCTTCCCAGGGCCAGGGGTCAAATCCATGTCTCCGGCATTGGCAGGCGGATTCTTCACCATTGAGCCACTGGGGAAACCACCTCCTTAGCAGTTGACCACAGCCCCAAAGAGGGCTGGGTGAATGTCCCCCATCTGCCTGCCCCCTGACTCTGCCTTCCTGTTACCACCTCCTTTGCCTTCTCTGCGAAACCGTCAACTCCGGCGCTGTGTGTATACACTTTTGAGACACTTTGCAATCAATGTGATGAAGTGTTTATGTGAAAGGGTTCTTGACGATTGCTAAACGGGTCTATAACTCAAGCATCATCTACCCAAAAAAAAAAACAGTGCTCTATATTGGGATCTGATTTTGTCCTGACACGGTTATTGCAATACTAAAATCCTCAAGCAGTTGCTGTTTGCTGACGGGGTACACAGCAATGTCTTTCAGCTTGGATGAGGTTAGAATTTCACACAGAGTGGTTGCAATGAATTTCTTTTGACACTTCGTTGCCGAGTAGGAACCCAGAATGGATGTTGAGGTTGTCTGTTCGTCTGTCACAGGTAAGGAGGGCATTTGAGTGTTGCATGCCAGGATTGGAGCAGGATACAGATTTGCCAGGGGTGCCACACAGATATTTGATCTGAGTTTTGGTTTGGGGTGGAAATTGTAGGGTGCAGACTTGGAGTCTTGACAGAAGTGTACTAGAATAGTTGAAAATCTGTTAAACAATTTATATTCTTTCTGGCAAGTTACCTTGCTCAATGAAGTGCTCTGGTAGGATCTTTGGGTCTTTTAAAATACACAGCTATCTTTCACTTTTATTTTTTTCAAAGTAAATAAGGCGCTGCGGTCGACCTTTTATTTTTGTAAACCTGGAGTAAAGCTTCATCGGTAAGGCAGATCCTCAGTGCTGTGGAATTTTCTGGTTTATGTGACTGATTAATTTGAAACATGATTCACAGTTTAGCATAGTTTCTGTGTTAAGTTAATGACATTATTGGGTTCGCATTTTGTCTTTATTTTAGTGCTGCTGATTAATTTTAAGTGTGATTCACATTTTGGCCTACACTTTCTTTGTTAAATTAATTCCGTTATTGGGTACTTTATTCTTTGGTTTACAGACCTTCTAATTGGAGGCATTGCATTTCAGAATGATAAAGGGCTGGGTATTTCCTGACCTTAAAAATTTTTTCCATCCACTTTAAAGACATTTTTCTGTGTGGCCACATAGTATCTGGTTTACAAAATATCAGTTCAGTTCAGTCGCTCAGTCATGTCTGACTCTTTGTGACCCCATGGACCGTAGCATGCCAGGCCTCCCTGTCCATCACCAACTCCCAGAGCTTGCTCAAACTTGCATCCATCGAGTTGGTGATGCCATCCAACCATCTCATTCTCTATTGTTCCCTTCTCCCTCCTTCAGTCTTTCCCAGCATCAGGGTCTTTTCCATTGAGTCAGTTCTTTGCATCAGGTGGCCAAAGAGTTGGAGTTTCAGCTTCAGCATCAGTCTTTCCAATGAATATTCAGGACTGATTTCCTTTAAGATTGACTGGTTGGATCTCCTTGCAGTCCACGGGACTCTCAAGAGTCTTCTCCAACACCACAGTTCAAGAGCATCAATTCTTTGGTGCTCAGCTTTATGGTCCAACGGTAACATCCATACATGACTGTTGGAAAAACCATAGTTTAGACTAGATGGACCTTTGTCAGCAAGGTAATATCTCTGCTTTTCAATACGCTATCTAGGATGGTGATAGCTTTTTTTTCAAGGAGCAAGCGTCTTTTCAATTTCATGGCTGCAGTCACCATCTGCAGTGATTTTGGAGCCCAGGAAAATAAAGTCGGCCACTGTTTCCATTGCTTCCCCATCTATTTGCCATGAGGCGGTAGGACTGGACGCCATGATCTTCGTTTTTTGAATGTTGAGTTTTAAGCCAAAATATACATTCCTCTAAAACACAGAAGTTAAGCTGCAGATATGTTTTCAACCGAGTCTTTTCACAGTGTTCACTTACATTGAATACTGCCACTTTGCGTTCTGGAGCTGTTTGTCTTTGCCTAGCCTAGGATATAGGTGGAATATTAATTTTGTGTGAAACTCAAGATAAGCCGGGAGCAGATGGATTTGTGGCTCTCGAAACCTGTGAACTCTGCCGCGACGGAGAGTTCTTGAATACAAATCAAGGAATTCCGGACTGTGGCTAGCTGGGGCTGGCGTGACCTGATTTGCCACAAAATACATCATCCTGCCGGAGATTCATTTCCTGCGATGTGCTTCCTCGGCTTTGGTCCCAACTCTCTGATGCTGCTGCGCTGGACTCCCTTTGAGAGAATGAGATAGCTCCTTCACGTAGGAGCCCCAGGCGTGGGGATCAGGCTTGCTCCATAACCCCTGGGGGGCATTCCAGGTCCCAGGGGGCTGCAGCGTGGGGATCAGGCTTGCTCCATAACCCCTGGGGGGCATTCCGGGTCCCAGGGGCTGCAGGAAGTTGTCAGGTGTGTTCACTCACTGGAGGTTGAGCAGCGTCTGTACCCCAGGCTCTTTGTAGCCACGTAGGGTGCAGAAGGGACTTCCCAGGTGGGTCAGTGGTAAAGAACCCGCCTGCCAATACAGGAGATGGGGGTTCGATCCCTGGGTCAGGAAGATTCCCCTGGAGGAGGAAATGGCAGCCCACTCCAGGATTCTTGCCTGGAGAGGCCCACAGACGGAGGAGCCTGGCGGGGCTATAGTCCAGGGGATCGCAAAAGAGTGGAACATGAATGAGCAGCAAGAACAGGTTACTGGCATAGCTGTACAGTTATTGCCACAATTTAATTTTAGAGTATTTTCAGTACCCCCCCCCCAAAGAAACCCCATCCCCCAGAGCCACTGCTCCCTGCTTTTTTTCTTGTTCTCCTCAGCACCCCCTGCAGCTGAAGACCTGTTGTGTATGTCTGTGGATTTGCCTGTATTGGGCGTTTCCTGTAAATCATATGTCATATGGCCTCTGGTGACTTGGTTTCTCTCACTTCTCACAGTGTTTTCAAGATTCACATATGTCGTAGGCTGTGTCCATGGCTTCCTTCCTTCTTACAGCCAGATACTACTATTTCCTGGTTCAGTTCAGTCGCTCGATCATGTCTGACTCTTTGTGACCCCATGGACCATAGCACGCCACGCCTCCCTGTCCATCACCAACTCCCAGAGCTTGCTCAAACTCATGCCCACTGAGTCGGTGATGCCATCCAACCATCCCATCCTCTGTCGTCCCCTTCTCCTCCTGCCCTCAATCTTTCCCAGCATCAGGGTCTTTTCCGATGAGGCAGCTCTTCGCATCAGGTGACCAAAGGATTGGATCTTCAGCTTCAGCATCAGTCCTTCCAGTGAACATGGTAGGGACAGACTGTATCTCCTCCATCCACACATCAGCTCATGGACATGGGTTGTTTCCGCTGTTTGACGATGTCAGTCACGCTGCTGTGAACGTTCCAGTCCTGGATGTGATGTGGATGTGTGCTGCGTGAGATTGCTATGGCCCAGTGAACCGCTGGCTGCCGAATTGATAAAGGGGTAGTCTTTAAAATGTGCGCGCACACACACACACACACACACACACACACACACACACACACACACAATGTGTGGAAGTGCATTCAAAAAAATTATATATATATATATAATCTTATATACGTATGGTTTATGTTTATATTGTTGCAGAGATCAGGGGCTGCTTCAGTTCTGATGTTCAGGCTTCTCACTTCGGGGGGCTTCTATTGTTTTGGAGGATGGGCTCCAGGCATGTGCACTTCAGTAGCAGTTGCGGCCACGTGGGCTCAGTTGCTCTATGAGGGGTGGGTTCTTGCTGGACCAGGGATCAAACCCAGGTTCCCAGTCCTGGCCTGGTCCTTCCATACAGTAGAGACGGCTGCAGCCCCGTCTTCCAGAGGAAGAGAAGGTGCTTGTTTGCCGGGTCAAGCCAGGCGTCCACCCTCCGTGTGGCTTCTCCACAAGGTGCCAGACTTCAGAGGGTGAAGTTTGTTGGATCAGCCTCTGAGTGTTTCCTGGTTGAGTGAGAGAAGCCAGCAACGCCTCCACGCTGTTCACCGCTTTCTCTCAATTTGAATTATGGGAAACCCAACCCCGTCCACCAGCTTTTAGGGAGATGGTCAGGGGACCTGGCTGTGTCCTCCTCACTTCCTGTCTGTTTACTTACGGTCCAAGATCGTCAGCCTCTGGAAAGGGCCTTTTTTGCCAGCCAGCCTTGACAAAGGTTGTTTAGTTTCTAAGTCGCGTCCAGCTCTTTTGCAACGCCGTGGGCTGCAGCCCGCCAGGCTCCTCTCTTTCCGCGGGGATTCTTCAGGCAAGAATCCTGGAGTGGGTTGCCATGCCCTCCTCCTCGGGGAATCTTCCCGGCCCGGGGACTGAACCCGCATCTTCTGCCTTGGCAGGCTGCTGCTTTACCACTGAACCACCTGGGAAGAAGCCCCGGGGTATTGGCAGTATCGGGGCCCCAGATCCTCCGGGTAAAACTGCCGAGGAAGGTTCACTGCTTGCTAAGGCTGTGATGAGATGCTTAAGACTCTCTGCTGAGTACAGTAAGCCTTCCCCACCCGCCCGCCACCCACATACCCCAAGTGGAGGTGGTAACCCGCCCCCTGGCTTCCCTGCACCCTCGTCTCCAAAGGAAAATGCTTCAGTGGGAGGTGGGTCTGGAGCTGACAACGATGGGGTGTCACAAGTAATGCCCCACACCTGTGAGCGTCGAAGCCCAGCAGTATGTCACACCCAGCTGCAGGATAGAACAGGAGGGAGCCCTGGAAATGCTGGGCTGAAAAGGACTCTGTTGGCGGTGTCAAACAAGCGATGTCCTGTGTCCTCCGTGGTTCCCCCACGGCAGGATACGCGGGCGTGTTTGGCACTGAGACCAACCTGGCAAGCAAGGCGGCCTTGGTGGGGGAGGAGGGGGAAACTGAATCGGCCGTTTCTTTGAAGGATACTGCAAATTGTTGCAGCCTCTGGCGTCCCAAGGAAGCTTGGGACAGCTTGCCAGACAGATAGCAGGGATAATAAATACCAGAAAGAAGAAAAAAAGAAAAGAAACTACGATGCTTTCTTTTCCGTGAAAGTCATTTTTATCCTGTTTGCAAAAAAACCATAGATTTCGGTGGGGGGCAGCTGTGTTAGCAATGTACCGAAGACGGTTATCCTAGGAGTTAGATTGAAATCATTCACAGAAATAAGCTCTCTGGCAAACTGGAAACCCCGGGGGGGGGGGGGATTTTGCATCTTTATTTAATGTAAAAATTCCTCGAAGCAAAGACAGGCAGGCATTATGTTGTGGTTCCAAGTAGTTTATTGGTTTTTTAAATTTAATTTTCCCTTAAATATTTGTGAATGTGTGAATTACTCTGTGTGCCAACTGTGGAAAATAAAGCCACAGAGAGACGGGAGGAGGGAGGTGTCAGATAAATGCCTCTTCAGCAGAGAATTGAAGAGTACTGTTATAACAGAATCTGTCTGCACAACAACGTGATGGAAGAAAGCTGTAACAGATTAGAAACTTGCAAATGTGTGTCCACCATCGGGGCCTTGGGAAGCCCTCCCAGGCACCGTTGCAAGCTCCCGTCTGAAATTTTTGCTGTCATGGGGCTTTAGGACCCCTGCCTTTGGGGTGGCGAAGAAGCCACAACTTTATTTTTCGCCTCTTGTAGGGAATGCCCTTGACCTGTCTTGTGTCAGTGCTTACTGACAGAATTGGAAATTGGAGCCAGAATAATTAGATTGACTTGCCACATTTCACGTGTGAGCTGAGAAAGGAGTCGAACGCACACCCTGTTTGCTCTTGCAGGGACTGAGGGAGGAAATGACTGGGAGATGATCCAGCTGGTTGTTGCCTTCCTTTATTTGCATGGAGTTGCAGCTGGGGATTCCAGATCCCGATACAGCCACGTCCAGGGTGGGTGGGGGGGAGTTCTGTTTTCCTGAGCCCCAAGGGAGACAGAGGCACAAACTGACATGAAGAGAAGCCAGAAGCAAGCATCGTGGGGCTGCGAGCTGCTTTAAACCCTGCCCCGTCTCTGCACGTCAGCTCTGTGATTCTTCTTTCCCTGGAAGACAGCAAGAGATGGAGCGCACAGCCACTCTGCACGCTGGGTGTGAGCTCTCTTCAGCCACTGGGAGTGGCAAAAAGTCGAGCAAGGGAACAGGGGAAGGTGGAGATGACCAGGAGAACCTTTTTCACGGGTTCATGAAAGTAAAGGGAGCCACACTGGTACCAGCTTTTTTTTTTTTTTTTTTTTTCTTTTTTTGACTGCACCGCCAGGGAGTTCCTTGGTACCAGTGTTGATACAGGATGAGATGGTTGGATGGCAGCACCGACTCGATAGACAGCAGTTTGAGCAAGCCGTGAGAGTTGGATGGACAGGGAGGCCTGGCGTGCCACAGTCAGTGGGGTCGCAGAGAGTCGGACACAACTGAGCGACTGAACCGCAGCAGGCTGAGCAGCGCTTTGCTGATGTTCCCATGGTAACCTGATTCTCAAGTTGGTAGTCTTAGCAAGGGTCATGTGTCTGACATGTTGATTCCTTTCCTTAGTTCTGTTCGAGTGCTATGAGCCTAGCGCCTGGGAACAGGAATTCGTGTGTGAGTGTGTGTGTGTGTGTGAGTGTGTGCGCGTGCACACGCCTGTCTGACTCTTTGCCACAGCCTGGACTGTAGCTGACCAGTCTCCTCTGTCCGTGGGATTCTCCAGGCAAGAATCCAAATAAATAAATATCTAGTGGATATTTACTTACAAACATGTAATAGATGTTAAATGTATTTATGTGGTTGTTCAGTTGCTAAGTTGTGTCTGACTCTTTGCGACCCCATGGACTACAGCAGGCCAGGCCTCCCTCCCTGTCCATCACCATATCCTTCCTGGAGTTGGCTCAGACTTGAACTCATATCTGGGATAGGTGTGAAGGGGAGGGAAACAATCTTAAGGAGTTCGCTTGTTATCAAGTGGTTGGTCTAATATCAAGCACTATATATTTATATTTATGAATGCATTTATTTATAAACAATGTAAATATTATATATTATATTTATGTTATATGTTACTATTTTTATAATATATACTATTAATATCAATACATACAATAATATAATCTATACTATATAATTTAATTAATATATTATAATAGAAATATAATTAATACATTTATATTATGTAAGTATAGAACATATATTAATATATATGTACAACTTAATACTATATTAATTGTGTATTATATGTTAACATGTATTATAATATATAGTAATATATTAATATATAAATAATACATAATATAATTGATATATTAACAATATAAATACAGTGTAAATGTTTCTTTATTTGGCTGCACCGCATCTCAGCTGCAACACCCAGGATCTTTAGTTATTGCACACGGGACCTCTTAGCTGTAGCATGTAGGATCCATCTCCCCAACCCAGAATCGAACGCACCTGCCTCCTTGCCTGTCCACTGGGGCCACAGAGTCCCAGCCACAGGACCCCGCCCCACCTAGGAAGTCCCGAGAATTCTTAATTTTTATCCAGTGCACCTAGGTCCTTTGTTCTTGTGATGCTAAATATGTGAATCAAGCATTACAGGGAGATGAGGTTTATAAATCGAAGGTATTTGCAAAAAAGTCAAGTGGATGACGGCTGCCCCTGTGTGATGGCCGTTCTAATGACTGGGATTCCCATGGCTTTGCTGCTGTTTCTGTGTGAAAGAAGGTAGTGAGTAAGATCGGATATTGAAGTGGATAGCGTCGGTTAGGAGGAGGGCATGGCAACCCACTGCAGTATTCTTGCCTGGAGAATCCCCATGGACAGAGGAGCCTGGCAGGATACGGTCCATGGTGGGTGGCAAAGAGTCAGACACGCATGAGCAACTGATCACGCAGCGCAGCATCGGTCGTGGATGGTGGGACAGAACGTTGCGACTATAGTTTAGGCGCTGTATGTCTGCTGACATCTGACACGTATACTCTTAGCTTGTTAACATAAGCTTGGAGAGTTGCGGGGGGAGGGTGAATCCCCCAACCCAAGTCATGATGAGGTTTGGGGCCTTATGGGGGAAAATAGTCATGGAAAAGGGTGGTTGAGGGCAGGAACCACCTGGCAGGGAAGACCCAGTACGGATCCCGGAGATGGAGCCACCATTTCTTGGGCTCTGCCATCCCAGCTAGCGAGGGCTCCTGTTCGCTCCATGTGCCCTTCAGCAAAATCTCTGAGGTTTAAGCCTCACTTACGGTGCCCTGCGGAAGAATGATATCTTTGCCTTCGTGTGCACGTTAAATGCTGGTGTCCACGGAAAGCACTCGGCACAGTGTCGGGCCCTTCAGCAGCCATTCGGCCACTGAGATGTTACGTATCCTCATCATTTTGCAGCAGAAGAGATGCGGGGTTGCCCAGCCTCCTGTTGGTCTGTCTTCTCTCAGATGCCACGTTTCATGTCCCAGCTCACTGCTCTCCCATGTCCCAGCTGATTTAAGTTCCTTTTTGTTCCTCTTTGGTCGCTTCCCTGGTGGCTCAGCTGCTAAAGAATTCACCTGCAGTGCGGGCGACCTGGGTTCGATCCCTGGGTTGGGAAGGTGCCCCCTGGAGAAGAGAAAAAGGCTACCCACTCCAGTATTCTGACCTGGAGATTTCCATGGACCGTACAGTCCATGGGGTCGCAAAAAGTAGGAGACAACTGAGCGCCTTTCACCCTCACTGTTCAGTTGCTCAGTCATGTGCTGGGGGTGGGGGGTGTTTCCAGTTTAACAATGTCCTTGGCTCAGCTCTGTCCTCTTCCCTCTGTCTGTATCTTGCCTTCTCAAGAAGTTGTTAAGAGTTTTTCATTGCAGATAAGAGAGGTTGACTAATCTGTTTCTGTGTATCCCATCTCGTACCTTTTACAACCCATGTTTGCTGTTTTTTCTTCTGCATAAGAACAGCCATGAAAAAAAAAAATCGCTTTCAGCGTGATTTATCACCACCATTTGTAACTGGTTTCTAAATAGGGTGTTTTTTTTTTTTTCCTAATGGTTCTCGGATCATTGCGATGCAATCTACTTAAGTACTCTCCACTTGAAGGGGAAAATCAGTGTGTGAGTCTGGAGTGAGGGTGGAGGGGCCTTGGGGGGTGCTTCTGAGCGTCTGGGGCTTTCACAGATCCTGGTGTTTACCTATCGCTGGAAAGTTAGGACGTGAAGGCGGTGAAGAATGGCACTGCGGTTCTCCTGTGTTCCGTATGGTGGAGAACTCCGGCCGATTTTCACGCCTGATACGGTGACTGAACAGGAGACGTGATGGCCGGTGAAGGCTCGGCTACCAGCCTCCCGAGAACAATGTGTTCTCCCTGTGTGCATGCCTCCCTGGGTCCTGCTTAGCTACCGGAAACCCAGCCTGCTCTGGGGAGCTCGTGCGTGTCTCCTGGGGGTGGACAGCTTAGCCTGGCTCCCTGCACACCCCAACCCCCAGTGTGTGGAGGCCCCCCGTCAAACCCCACGTCTGCTCATTCAGATCCTGCCTGCCTGTCCAGGGTCTGGGGTGCCGGAGGGAGGGCTGGCGGGTGACAGCGCTCACCTGTTCGGAGTGTCGTCCGGGTTGGAGAACCCCCGGGGAAGGCCGTTTAGAATCTGGGGGCCTCTTCCAGCCCCCAGTGTCCTCCACTTGCGCACGCTGCCCAGATCAAGCCTGGAGAGGTGTGCGGACCGCTGGAGGGGTGGGGTTGATCTGAGGGGGGGTAGCTTTGCTCTTGCCCCAGCTAGAGGGCTCCCTGACCTTCTCCCCTCACCCTCCCCATCAGCCTTTGGCCGGGATGCCTGCCAGCATTCACTCCCCAGCCCACACCCAGCTCCGAAGCGTCCCCCCCACCTTTTCTTAAGCCCACCATCGACCCTAAGGCAGCCTTTACCTCCCCGCCCCACCCCCACCATCGCCTCCCCTCTCTCCCTGACTTAACACCCCTGCCTGATACTGCCGGAGCTCCCCACTATGGACTACCCCGCCCACCTGAGACCCCAGAGAGGTGCCAACAGGAATTGCTTAGGAAAAGCGAAGTCACTCAGTTGTGTCCGACTTTCTGCGACCCCATGGACTGTAGCCCGCCAGGCTCCTCCGTCCGTGGGATTCTCCAGGCCAGAATACTAGGGTGGGTTGCCCCTCCCTTCTCCAGGGGATCTTCCCAACCCGAGGATCAAACCGGGGTCTCCTGCATTGTAGACAGATGCTTTACCGTCTGAACCACCAGGGAAGATTTTCTTGGGAAGGACCAGCATTTATAGAGCAGGGTGAACTTGTTTGAGACTCGTTTGAAAGCACCTCCAAGAATTTTTTTATATCCATGCATATGTTGCTGTAATAACCTCCCCACTTTTAGGTATCTGTGTTCTAAAAGGGGCCTTCTCTGGTAGCTCAGCTGGTAAAGAATCCGCCTGCAATGCATGGGGGAGACCTGGGTTCCATCCGTGGGTTGGGAAGATTCCCCTGGAGAAGGAAAAGGCTACCCACTCCAGTATTCTGGCCTGGAGAATCCCGTGGACTGTATAAGTCCATGGGGTCGCAAAGAGCCGGACGCGACTGAGCGACTTTCACTTGACTTTACTTCATTCTAAGAGGAACACAGTTGTGTCCCGGTGTGTGTTAGTTGTCAGGGATTCCGAGGCCGTCATTTGATAGCTCTGGGTATTAATTGTACTGGGTCGTGGGGAAAATTTCTCAATGACAGCATTCCGTATTAATGCAGCCCTCCCTGCCCGCACCCCCTACCCCCGCTTTCTGCTTTACTCTCTTTCTGGGGTTTCTTCTAGGAATTTGTCCTTAGCCTTCTTCAGTGGTGGACTTCCCGGGTGGCTCCGCAGTGAAGAACCTGCCTGCCAATGCGGGAGCCCCAGGAGACGCGGGTTCGATCCCTGGGTTGGGAAGATCCCCTGGAGCAGGGAATGGCAACCCACTGCGGTATCCCCACTGGAGCATCCCGTGGACAGAGGAGCCTGGTGGGCTACATTTCATGGGGTTGCAGAGTCAGACACAACTGAGCAACTGAACGTGCATTTTGTGGCGCCTTGCCTAGAGAGGGGAGAATTATTTCAGAGCCTAACTTCTCAAGAATCTACAGGAAATACATTTTTAGCCTTGAGGGATCCTTGTATTGTCCTTGGAGATTAGACATGTTGAAACAAAACTTTTTTTTTAAGAGCCAAAGACTAGAATCACCATGTTGTACCTCGGTGGGTTTATTTTGGTTTCTTGTCTCCAATTTATTCGCATAGACCTGTATTCTCGCAGCCTTCCCCAACTGTGCCTACAGCACAATTTGCATTCCCTCTGTCCAAGGCAGACGGCTTGAAGAGCATCTTGAAATTTCAGAACCTGCATTTCATTGTCACCTCGGTGTCAGCTAGCCGAGTGGAGATGTCACACTTCCAGAGGTCTCCAGAGCAGTGCGTGGGTGCGTATTCAGTCGCTTCAGTCGTGTCCGACTCTCTGCAACCCCATGGACTGTAGCCCACCAGGCTCCTCTCTGTCCAGGGGATTCTCCAGGCAAGAACGCTGGAGTGGGTTGCCATTTCCTCCTCCAGGGGATTGTCCCAGCCCAGGGATCGAGCCCACGTCTCTTCTGATTCCTGCGCTGGCAGGCAGCTTCTTGACCACGGAGTCACCTGGGGAGGCCCACTCCAGAGCAGAGTTTCGGTTGAACCAAGTATAAGTTCCATGATGTGAAGACGTGGACACAGCCAGACAGGCTGGAACAGACCTGGCCGGGTGCCCGCCCTGCCTTTGCAACAGCCTCTCACCTCCGTGATGTTTTCCTTTCTCACCTGTGTGTTTGCACAGCTGCGCTTTTCTTCTAGTGAGGTTACAGAAGGTAGACTTTGCAGGGAGTGGAGCTTTGGCATCCTGGTGAATGGGGAGGGGACTTCAGAATGTCCAAGTGAGAGGGCAAACCCATGTCCTGAGTCTGTGCGTGGTCTGGCCCCTTCGCCCTGTAATATACACGGTGGTTCTTAGACCCCCGTCTGACACTCAGACTCGCTCAGGGGGCTCGCTCAGTGGGAAAGAATCCGCCTGGCCCTTGCAGAAGACGCAGATTTGATCTCTGGGTCGGGAAGATCCCCTGGAGAAGGAAATGGCAACCCACTCCAGTACTCTTGCATGGAGAATCCCACGGACAGAGGAGCCTGGAGGGCTACAGTCCATGGGCTCGCAAAGAGTCGGACACGACTGAGCACCTAGCTAGATAATGGTCCGACGACAGGAGAGCCCTGAAGGTTTTGTTGCCAATAATAAGACTAGATGGGTGTATCGCGTTTTATTTCCCTTTGCTGGCAGCGAAGTGGCTTAACAGCTTTGTTGATAAGACTGTGCTCAGTATTCCGTGTTTGAAATGTAAATACCTTTTTGCCCAAATGTTAACCTGGCTTCAGGGTTTTGATGTAGAGGGTTCATATAATAAATAGTTCCCTTGATTGAATTGCTGGCTGCATGGCTCCTGGGTGCCGCCGCCTTTCAGACGCCCTCCTTGCCAGCGTCTTGCCGGCTTTTAGGGAGAGGTCGGCAAACGTGAAAAGGAATCCGGAACTGTGGTTTGAATCCCTGGGACATTGGAAGAATTGAATGCTAGCAGGGGAACCAAGGAGGGCTTATAAATCTTTTTCGTGTGTCCGCACCCCGGGTGGGTTTGGTCACCAGCCTGAATTGAACACAGTGCCAGATTCTCTCAGCTAACATCTGGTAACAGTATCCCTCCAGTCTGCTCCACATGGAGCAGTTTGCCATGAAATCAGGCAAACTGTGTTGGAAACAGTATCTCCTGAAGGTTTAGGCAATTCTGTTTCCATGTCATCATTTACATACAGTCGGTTCTCCCAGACTTCAGGAGGGCTGAACATCACGTAAGTACACGGGAAGCCAGTCAGCTGTGGCGTATTTATTTATTTTTGCAGTGTGTGCTCGGTGACCTCTCACAGTCCCCTGCACTCCGCACAGTTGATTTTGTAGATAAAATCACAGGGAGACTGTTTAGGGAGGGAACAGACAGCCGCACTCATGACTGGGAAGACGTTGCAGGCAGACGCGTGGCTTCATTAGTGGAGAGTGGATGTGAAGTGTTTTGCAAGTACTTTGCAGATGCTGAGCCAGGATGGTTAGATGTGGCCCTCGTCAAGCTGCTTACGGCTCCTAGGGAAGATGAGAAATGCTTATTGTTATTTCTCGCGCCAGTCAGCCCTCTAAAGTCTTGAGTGTGTCATAAGCACAGGTCAATGAAGTCGGCCGTTCAGCACAGAATAGCACCAGGGCAGTTTTACCTCCGATTGGGGCCATCAGGCAGGGTCTGGAGTTACTGGTGGTTGTTAACAACTTGGGGAAGAGTGCTCTGGGTTTTTCTTGTGGGTGGAGGCTGGTGGGCAGGCCAGCACCCCTGCCCCCCCCGCCACGAGGAGTCAGCATCATCCCCCAGCATCCTTGTCTACCCGGGACAGCCCACAACGTCCGCGGAGAGGGTCCCGCCTCCTGGGTCGGCATCACCGCCCTTGTTAGGACCTCCCATGCTCCCATCTCTGAGGTTCTGAAGCCACCCATTAAACGCCCTTCCCTCTCCGTGTGGCCTCTTCTGTTCAGGGGGAGCTAAGTGGCCCCCTGGATCTGGCTCAGTATCTTGCAGGGGCAGAAGGGGAACCCCGAGGTCCTCACTCCCCACCGTCTAGAGTGCCGCCCACCTACACGGCCCCCCACCGCCTTCCGTTGTAGTCTCTGGAAACGCACGTGTCAGCATCTCCCATCGCCCTCTCTGGGATGCACGAGTTTCATCTTGTTTTAGATTTCGCTTTAAATTCATTCAACCAGGCTTTTCCCCTGGTGGCTCAGACAGTAAAGAATCCGCCTGCCAATGCAGGAGACCCTGGGTTCCATCCCCTGGGTCGGGACAATCCCCTGGAGGAGGGAATGGTAACCCACTGCAGTTCTCTTGCCTGGAGATTTCCACGGACAGAGGATCCTAGTGGGCTGCAGTCCATGAGGTCGCAAAGAGCCGGACAGGACTGAGCAGCTAACGCTTTTGCTTTTCACTTTGAACTTGTTCATGGAGGCTGGTGGGTGTGTGTGGGGGTCTTTGCTGGACATGTGCGAGAGGATGGGAAGTCATCACAGGGCTTTCAGCTGTGAATCCGGGTATGGACGAGGTTTGTCTCCAGGGTATACACAGGAGTCCATAATGTGCCCAGGATCGTCCTGTAGCTGTCTTTTTTTGTCACGTAAAGGCAGACAGTTCACTTGACTGACTCAGTGAAAGGGTGCAGAGCAGTTGGGCTTCCCAGGTGGCTCAGTGGTAGAGAATCCACGAGCCGATGCTCCAGGAGACCTGGGTTCGATCCCCTGGGTTGGGAAGATCCCCTGTAGGAGGGAACGGCAACCCACTGCAGTATTCTGGCCTGGAGAATCCCAGGGACAGAGAACCCTGAAGGGCTACAGTCATGGGGTCGCAGGGAGTTGGACCCGACTGAGCAGGTAAACAGCAACAACACAGAGGCGCAGGAGGTGGTGTTCAGCCCGAGCGGGGAGAGCCGTGTCCTGGTGGAGGGGGCTCGCAGTATCCCCAGCCTTCCTGGGGAACCCCAGGGAGTAAGCTGGTGGGGGACCCTGGACGCCCACATCACAGCTTACCTTAACCCATCACACCTGGAGCATCTCGTTATGCATAATTAGGTGGAGGCTTTACATAATTGACATTGACGCTCAAACATTCATGAAGGAAAAGTCATAAATGAGACTAATCATTAAGTCTTCAGTGGATACGAGGACCCAGGGTAAAGCAAATTAGAAATATAGATTCAACACTGATAGAAACGGAGAGGGGTGTTTAAAAGCCTTCAGGCTTGAAGCTGAGCCAAAGAATTGATGCTTTCGAACTGTGCTGTTAGAGAAGACTCGTGAGAGTCTCTTGGACCGCAAGGAGATCCAACCAGTCCATCCTAAAGGAAATCAGTCCTGAGTATTCCCTGAAAGGACTGATGCTGAAGCTGAAGCTCCAATCCTTTGGCCACCTGATGCGAAGAACTGACTCATTGGAAAAGATCCTGATGCTGGTAAAGATTGAAGGCGGGAGGAGAAGGGGACGACAGAGGATGGGATGGTTGGATGGCATCACGGACTCGATGGACATGAGTTTGAACCAACTTCAGGAGATCATGAAGGACAGGGAAGCCTGCTATGCTGCAGTCCGTGGGGTCACAAAGAGTCAGACATGACTGAGCGACTGCAGAAGGGAGACTTGGAGCATAGCTGCTGCTTTATTTTAGAATGCGAGCTTTGTTGTCACGCCAGAGGACTGAACTGCCCCGACAGTGGACCCTATAGAATTCTTCACCCTTCATTTATTTCATGAAATTCTGGGGGCGTTTTTCCTCCCAGAGATATTAATTGGGAACAACAGTGGATGCCCACTCTCTCATGGTTTTCTAGCCCACACACATACTCAGCCACCCACTGGTCAGAATATATTCTAAATGCCGAAAGTCAATGGGCGTGATAGACACTGATAGAATGCTTTTTAAAAAAGAATGAAAGAAAGAAAGAAATGCATGATATGCCCAAGATTTATGGGAAATGTTTAGGTCAAGCAGCCCTTGAGTCCAGAGTGTATGTCCTTTGGAAGTTGTCCCGTGGGATGGCCCTTGGCCCTTGGCAGCCCCCGCTGCTGCACGCTCAGATGTTTTATTGAAGCAAGAACCTGAGCAAGGAATTCTGAGCCCAGCCTGGCCCTGTCTTGAGTCAGTGTTGTCCTTCAGGTGGCACTAGTGATAACGAACCTGACTGAGACTTGCCTTTGATCCCTGGGTCGGGAAGATCCCTTGGAGAAGGGAATGGCAACCCACTCCAGTATTCTTGCCTGGAGAATCCCATGGACAGAGGAGCCCGGCAGGCTACAGTCCGTGGGGTTGCAAAGAGTCCGACACAAGCGACTTCACACATGCACACAATCTTGATCTCAGAGTCAACTACATCACATATTAGAACCCAAGGACAAAGACGGGTTCCTTGTTCCTGCTGTCTCGATCTTTATCGTGCCATCTGAATGTGGCAGTAACAGCGATCCATAGTGAATGGCCAAGCTCAGAATCCTGCGTGAATAAGTGGGCGTGGGATACGGGCGGATTCTGGGTGGGAGGCATAATGAACATCTGTGTCCTGCGATGGGTGATATCCGAGCACTCACAGGCGTTAAGAGGTGGGAGAGGAGCAGAGACGCTGACAAGTACCCAGGGTTGTGTTAGGCCAGGGCTGGCCGTGAGCTTCCAGGAGATCTGCGGGCTGTTCTGCCAGGCAGGCTGACCCTGGGAAACTCTTCCTTGCACTTGGACATGAGACCCACCCCCAGCTGGGGCTCCCTGGTGGAGACAGAAAAGAGTCGAAGCTTCTCCTGGGTTCACAGGAAAGCCGTAGCGGTGATGAGAACTGTAAATGTGTTTCTCCACCCCAGGCTCCGGTTGTTGGGAGCTGGCTCGGTCTTGGTGAGGATGAGGAATTAGATGGTAGAGCCCAGGTTTTTGTGTGTGTGTGTGTGTGTGTGTGTTTTTTTTTTTTGAAGCACCTTGAAGCACAGTAAAGGACAGGCCTGTGCCACTTTGCAACTTTTCAAGTAGCTACAGGGGCCGGCCGTGGTTCCTTTAATGAAAGGTCATGAACATGGTGTGTGAGTGGGAGAAGGGTTTGGGGGAGAGTGGATACATGGATAGGGTAGCAGAGTCCCTTCACTCTCCACGTGAAACTATCACAGCATTGTTAACTGGCTATACCCCAATACCAAATAAAAAGTTTTAAAAAAAAATAGAAGATAGCAAACAGAGTTGGCATTAAAAAAATTTTTTTTGAGCTATTTTATTTAAATGCCCTGGACCTAAAAGTACCTAGCATAAGAACTTCCTTGGTGGTCCAGTGGTTAAGACTTTGCCTTCCAGTGCAGGGGGTACAGGTTCTTTTCCTGGTCGTGGAGCTGGGATCCTGCATGACTCATAGCCGAAGGACCAAAATATAAAGCAGAAGCAATATTGTAACAAAATTAATGAAGACTTTAAGCATTTTTTTAAGTGTCTAACGTATAGTAGATGCGTGCCGTGTGTGTGTGTTCAGTCGCTCAGTCATGTCTGACTCTTTGAGACCCCATGGACTATAGCCCGCCAGGCTCCTCTGCGGATTCTCCAGGCAAGAAACTGGAGTGGGTTGCCGTTTCCTCCTCCAGGGGATCTTCCCGACCCAGGGATCGAACCCGCATCTCCTGCATTGGCAGGCTGATTCTTTCCCACTGGGAAGTCTGGGAAGCCCTATACATGCATGCCAAATATTTGGTCAATAAATGAATGGATTAATAAATGGCTTTGAATGCTATCTCTATTTCTTTTAAAAGATCATGAACGTTGGACTTCTCTAGAGTATTCCTGATACTTCCCATTTGGGGAGATCTCTATAAAATGGGAAGGTGCTCTGCCTTTGAAATGTCAGTCATTTGTGAACCCCACAGAAGCCCGGGAGAGACTGGGAGCCCCAGTGAGAACACCTGTCTGGTCTGCGGTTGTCCGCTATCACAGGGATGTATTCAACCTGCATCATTGGTGGGAAATCAATCTTTGGCACTGCTGTGTCTCTCGATTGGATCGATAAAGCTCCCTAGGTCTTCATTTGCTCTTAACTGCCTGTGATGGAAACCCAGCAGGTCATCACAGCTTGGAGAAAATACCAGAGAACAACGTTCCTTCATAAGAGAGAAGACTCCTGACCCCGCCTCCACTTAGGTAATATTGGTAAGCATTGCTGACCCCTGTTGGAAATGCTTGTTGACAGGAGCTTGAGTCATAAAAGCTTGCCTGTGCTTTCCCGCGATCTGTACAAAGCCATGCTTCATCATATAGTCTTTTCATAATGCTATATCTGAATTTAATTCAGTGCAGCCAACCCTTGCTGAGTGTTTTTGTGTGGATCGAGCATTATGCTGGGTATGGGAGGTACACCGATAAGTAAAACTTCTTCTTTTTTTTTTTTTTATCATCAGATTGCACTGGGCAGGCCTGAAAGTGGCCAGACCCCTCAGTCACAAGGGAGCAGAGGGACGGGTCTTCTTTCTTGGTAGAGGGAAGACAGACGAGTCAGGATGTGTGGACTGAGTTACAGGCGCTTAGGGGACCACTCGGGAGTTGGTTGAATGGAGAATGAAGTAATCAGCGCGTGTTCTAGGGCATTACCTGTTTTTTTTTTTTTTTTTTTTTTTAAAGAAAAATCTTCGTACATCAACTGAAAAAGTCTTTTATTCATTTATTTATTTTTTAACTCTGCTGGGTCTTGATTGTAGCGAGTGGGTTGCTCTTTGTTGCGGTGCGTGGGTTTCTCATTACGGTGCCTTCTCTTATTAACGAGCACAGGCTCCAGGGCACACAGACTTCAGTAGTTGCAGCCCACCGGCTCAGCAGTTGTGGCAAATGGGCCCAGTACATGTGACACACGAGCTCAGTACTCAGGCTCAGTTGCCCCACAGCATGTGGAATCCTCGCAGGCCAGGGACAGAGCCTGTGTCCCTTACCTTGGCAGGCAGATTTCCAGTCACCAGCCCACCGCGGAAGCCCCAGGGCGTTACCTTTCTCAGCAGTGGGATCCGAGACTCGGGGGGTGGCAGAAATCTGGGGGTGCAGCTCAGGGCCTGGAGGACGGCACCCCTGTGCCCCACCATCGGCCTTCACCAGCTACTCTGTGTCCTCACAGAAGGACCAACGTGAACATCTGGGTCAAATTGTGCTGGGACCCTGGTGCCTGCGAGCGGGCCCCGTGGAGATTTCAGGAACGGGCTGTTGGGTGAGGGCTGGCCTCCCCTGGGGGAACGTGCTCCCCAGGCTGGGTTACACGTGTGGAGTGTTTTATCACATAAATGACAGAGGTTGCAGACGGCTGTCCAGCTTTGGGCAGCCTCTGTAAGGACAGAGCTTGTTTCTGGAAGGGAGGAGCAGCCACTAGCCAGTCCACACACCTGGACGTGTGACCTGGGACGTCCACTGCCCCGGAAATGGGACGTCTGGGTGAAGATCACTGGAAGGAACTAAGGCTCGTGATGTCTTTGACATCTTCCATCCAGGCCCTCTCATTTCACGCTGCCAGGGGCTCCGCTTTCTCGTTCAGTCTACCCGGGCCGCTCTGCCTCTCCTCTGATGAGGGGTGCGGTGAGGGGCTTCAGAGTCTCGAGTGGCCAGCACGAGATCCCAGGGAAGCACGTGCAAGCATTTGCAGCCCCGGCCCACTGCTGTGTGCCTGGAGTGAGACTGAAATGTTGGCCATATCCACGGGAATCTGGGCATCAACAGCCCCCCGATGGCGTTTTCCCTTCTTGTCATCATGATCATAAGCAAACGCTTTTTTGTGTGTGGTTTTTTTTTTTTTTTTTTGCAAAGAGATAGTTAATGACCAATGGCGGTATTCTGTGCCACGCGTCACCTTGCAGAACCGTCCGTAACATCTCAAGGCGCTATGGAAGCTCAGTGCAGGGACTGCAGGCAAACAGTCTGTGATCATTAAGGACACGTTTGTGTTCAAGTTCCTCTCCCCCCCTTGAAGACTGGGAGTGTTGGATTTCCGCTTTCCTCACCACCAGTTTTCATCAAGAGGCTCTTTAGTTCTTCTTCACTTTCTGACGTAAGGGTGGTGTCATCTGCATATCTGAGGTTATTGATGTTTCTCCCGGCAGTCTTGATTCCAGCTTGTGCTTCATCCAGCCCAGCGTTTCTCATGATGTGCTCTGCATATAAGTTAAATAAACAGGGTGACAGTATACATCCTTGAGGTACCTCTTTTCCTATTTGGAACCAGTCTGTTGTTCCATGTCCAGATCTAACTGTTGCTTCCTGACCTGCATACAGGTTTCTCGAGAGGCAGGTCAGGTGGTCTGGTATTCCCATCTCTTTCAGAATTTTCCACAGTTTGTGGTGGTCCACACAGTCAAAGGCTTTGGCATAGTCAATAAAGCAGAAATAGATGTTTTTCTGGAACTCTCTTGCTTTTTCAGTAATCCCGACGGATGTTGGCAATTTGATCTCTGGTTTCTCTGCCTTTTCTAAAACCAGGAACCCCATGTTTCTTTGCAACCCCATGGTCTATATATAGTCCATGGAATTCTCCAGGCCAGATTGCTGGAGTCAGTAGCCTTTCCCTTCTCCAGGAGATCTTCCCAACCCAGGAATTGAACCAGGGTCTCCTGCATTGCAGACAGATTCTTTACCTGAGCTATCTTATAAGATAGATGCTATTTAATAAATGATGATAGACTGTGTCCTTTTGCTTTTACAAATATCAGGAAAGCCTCAAGGTGGTGGTGTTTGCTCTTTCTAATAATTGGTCTTGGTTGACTGCTCATGGAATAACAGAAGCCACAAGTTCAAGAGGTAGTTTTTTTTTAATTGGATTATAATTGATTTGCAATGGTGCATTAGTTTCAGGTGTAAAGCAAAGTGAATCAGTTTTACGTACGCATATATCCACGCTTTTTCAGATTCTTTTCCCATGTAAGCCATGACGGAGTATTGGGTAGAGTTCTCTGTGCTATACAGTAGGTCCTTGTTAGTTACCTATTTAATATGTAGTCGTGGAGAAGGCAATGGCACCCCACTCCAGTCCTCTTGCCTGGAAAATCCCATGGACGGAGGAGCCTGGTGGGCTGCAGTCCATGGAGTTGCTAAGAGTCGGACACAGCTGAGTGACTTCACTTTCACTTTTCACTTTCATGCATTGGAGAAGGAAATGGCAACCCACTCCAGTGTTCTTGCCTGGAGAATCCCAGGGATGGGGGAGCCTGGTGGGCTGCCGTTTATGGGGTCACAGAGTCCGCAGCAGCAGTGTGTATGTTAATTTCAGTCTCCCGATTTTTCTCCCCACCCCAGCTCCTGGTAACCATAAGTTTGTTTTGTACATCTGTGACTCTCTTTTATTTTGTAAATGTATTCATTTGTACCAGTGTTTTTCTTTTTTTAAAGCTTCTGCATATAAATGATATCATATGGTATTTGTCTTTCTTTGTCTGAGATACTTCACTCAGTACGACATTCTCTGGGTCCATAGTGTTGTAAATGGCATTATTTTGTTCTTTTTTATGGCTGACTAAGCAGACTTAGCCCTTAGTCACATGTGGAACTTAATCCGCGTGGAGTCGGCATTCTTCTCAGTCCTGTTAAGCGTGATGCGTTGACTGATAACACTGGAGAACTCCTGGAGTACGTGAAGATCCCTTGACTTTGCAGACATCCTAAAATGTGAGCGGTAAAGGTGGATGACTAAGGACACACAATGATATGAGCTCGTTTTTTCGGCCCCTCTCAAGAAGCCCGCCTTTCTGCTTTCAGAGAAGCCATGTCAGAATGTTTAATTCATTCTTCAAAAGGGCTCATTACCGGGAGGAATAGAGAGATTCTCATTATGGTGATGGTATCTCATCCGTGCTGAGATTTGATGTACGGACCCTGGGGGCCTGGCTGAACTGGAGTTTCAGGGCCTCTCCTATTGGTCTGAAACCCACATGCCACCTTGGTTTTTAGAATAATTATCTAGCGATGTTAAACACAGTAGAAATTAAGGAAAGATTTTAAAATGCATGCATGGACACGCATGTAGATACCAGTCATGTAAACAAACTATGCTTTTGATCTGTGCGTTTGTGGACAACATTTTTCAGCCCCGAAAATACAGCTTGGTAATGTGGAACCTTGTACCTCGTCCCGCTCCGTCCCCACCTCAACCCCAGCTTCCTCCCAGGATGTGGAGGGGATGCGGTGGAGCCCTGGGTGATTGAGGTTAAATGTTGGGGTGGCCACCTGGGTGGAGAAGGTCTAAGTCCCAACCCAGGACCAAAGCCAGCCAGAGGGACCTTTTCCTTATGTGTGGATTCCCTGACAGTCTTTGAGGGGATTCCTTTTATTTGATTTTTTTTTTTTTCTCTTTTAATGAAATGAATGTCTTATGAAAATTGTTGTTACATACGTTTGGAAACAGCATTTTAGTAAACTCTTGTCTTGATTATAAAGCAGGTTAGAAGCCATGCTTCTTAGTGGTCATAGCACTTTCGCAGGGCAGCTCTAACAAAATTCCATAAGCCACGTGACTTCCAGCACCAGGAGCCCATTCTCTCATGTTCCTGGAGGCCAGAAGTCTCAGATCGCGATGTCACCACTGGCCCTCTGCTGAAGGCTCTGGGCGGGCTCCTTTCTTGACCATCTCCTAGCTTTCGTGGTTTCCAGCAACCCTGGATGTTCCTAGACTTATAGATACGTCATCCTGGTCTTCGCCTTGTCTGTGTGTCTTTGTTCACACAGTCATTTTCTTACATGGACACCATCATAGTGGGTTAAGAGCCCATCCTGCTCCACTGTGACCTCATTTGATGAATTCTGTGTGTGTGATTGGATGTATTTTCTTTTTTTCTTTTATTGACATATAATTGACCTACACTGAGCCGTGAAAGGAGTGAAAATACGAGCTGCTCAGTTGTGTCTGACTCTGCGACTCCGGGGACGGTAGCCCGCCAGGCTCCTCGGTCCATGGGATTCTCCAGGCAAGAATCCTGGAGTGGGTGACTTTTCCTTCTCCAGGGGATCTCCCCAACCCAGGGATCGAACCCAGGTTGATTCTTTTACCACCTGAGCCACCAGGAAAGCCCAAATTGACCCTCAACGCTATGTTAATTCCGGGTACATGACGAATGACTCGATACGTCTGTACATGACAGATTGATCACCATGACAAGTCTAGTTACCATCTGTCACCGTACAGACGTATGACACTTACTGACTGTATACCCCAGGCTCTGTGTTTCATCTCCTTGATTCACTTTGTAGCTGGAAGTTTCTCCCTCTTAAGCTCCCTTGTTCATTTCACTCACCTTCACCTCCTGCCCCCTGCCAACTACCTCTTGCTACGAGTCCTTTTCTATTTTGCTGTGGTTGTTCATTTGTTTCAATTTTTAGATTCTGTGTATAAATGCAAGCAGTATTTCTCTTTGACTTAAGGAGTTTCATGCAATACCCTACACTGACTCGAAGGACATGAGTTTGAGCAGGCTCAGGGTGTTGGTGATGGACAGGGAAGCCTGGCGTGCTGCAGTCCATGGGGTCACAGAGAGTCGGACACAACTGAGTGACTGAACTGAATAGCCTATGGGTCCATCCATGTGGTCACAGATGGCAAGATTTCATGCTTTTTTTTATGGCTGAGCCATTTTCCTGTGTGTGTGTGACATTTTCTTCATCCGTTCATCTCTCGATGGACGCTGAGGTTGCTTCCAGATCATGGCTATTCTAAATAATTCTGCAGTGAACGTTCGGGCATGTATATCTCTTCAACTTCGTGCTTTTGTCTTCTTCAGGAAAATGCCTAGAAGAGGCATTGGCTAGCTCGTGCGATCATTCTGTTTGTAATGTTGCGGGGAAGCCCTGTACTATTTTCCGCAGTAGCTGCACCTGTCGACATTCTTAGCGTCACTGCATCGTACGGGTTCCCTTTTCTTTCCATCCTTGGTGACACTTGTTATTTGTTGTCTGGCTGGCTGAGCCCACGCTCAACAATCTGACAGGTGTCAGATGGGCATCTCATTGTTTTTTCACTTGGCGTTTCATCTTGATGAATTCTATCCACAACCAACCTATTTCCAAATGAGGTCACACTGTAAGGTGTCCAGGAAATTGGACCACAAGATACCTTTTTTGAGGGGGTGCCCAGTTCACCCCATGGTAGTGGTGATCTCCTTTTACCCTTGGCCATTTACAGGGCAGGTGAAGAAGTCCAAACTGGTATAAATTCTTGGCCTTTAACCAAATGAACGAGCCGGCAGAACAGAGCTGCAGGTGCAGCCACCTGCCACCTGCCAGGCCTGGTGTTGTGGGGCCTGGGTGACCATCATACCCACAAGCCCCAGGGGACTGTGTCTTTCCTGACATTTCTGGGAGGTCTGGGAGCTCTCGTGGCCTGTCCGTCAGGAGGGGGTGTTTTCGTGAGCCTCAGTTCATGGAGGTGCGGGCGGCTTTGCTGGTTCGTGGAGCCTGTTCTCGGTCACAGGTGAGCAGGAGGTGGTGGGCTTTGCCTTGAGACCAGCCCGGAGGGCTGCTGCTTATGAAGATGGGGTTCAGGGGGTGAAGTGGACAAAGTGGATACTATGGGCCCACTTAACCTGATCCCTGGAGTAGTCCATGATGCAACCACATGACGTTGACCGTGCAAAGCCCCCAACCGCCAGGGGAGGCTCTAGAATCCACGCTCTGTAGTGCAACCCCCTTCCATTTCCCAGCAGAGGTGATCGAGGGTAGAACCAGTTGTGCCCGTGAGTGGTTTTGGTGCCTGTAATCCCCAGGCCCTTCCGTGCAGTCTTGTCCAGTTTCCTCCGAAAGAAATTGCACCGTGGAAGACTCCTTGGTGCCTAGAGTGAAAGTGGCTCAGTTGCGTCTGACCCTTTGTGGCCCCATGGAGACTGTATGGTCTCCAGGAATTCTCCAGGCCAGAATACTGGAGTGGGTAGCTGTTTCCGTCTTTCCAGGGGATCTTCCCAAGCTAGGCATTAAACCCAGATCTTCAGCATTGCAGGCGGATTCTTCCCAGGACTGTTGGAGTGGGTCTGGCACGTATTTCAAGGCTTCCTGGCACTTTTCAGGGAAACGTGTTAAACAGACAACATGTCAGAAATGCTCTGAACTTGGAAGTCTCAGAGCGCGGTAGGTGAAACCTTGACCTTGGGTTTGCTTCTCTTGGCGACGGTGGCTTCACGTGGTAAACAGCAGGTCGCCTGGGTGCCCCGTCGCTGTGTTCAGCCCTCAGGGATGGACCTTGGGGCCTTGGATGATCAGCTTCCAGGAGCAGTTTGGACAACAGGGAATATAATTTCCCATCGTAATTACAGCCCCTGAGCCCGATCCAGCTCCAAAATTAGGGCCCCAGTTAGAATATGTACACATCCACTGTTTCTGAGCGCTGCTGTGAGAAAGTCTGCTAAACAGAAACGGGAATTCTGCATATAAGAAAAATAATCTAGAATAGTTGAAAGCCGCAAGTGGGGACTCTTTTCTTTCAGGTCAGTCTACGCTTTAACGACCTAAACAGGATATTAAAAAGCAGAGCCATTGCTTTACCAACAGAGATCTGTCTCATCAAGGCTACGGTTTAACTGGTGGTCATGTATGGATGCGAGAGCTGGACTGCAAAGAAAGCTGAGCACCGAAGAATGGATGCTTTTGAGCTGTGGTGTTGGAAAAGACTCCTGAGAAGGTCTAGAGTCCTGAGAGTCCTGAGAGTCCCTTGGACTGCAAGGAGATCCAACCAGTCCATCCTAAAGGAGTTCCGTCCTGAGTGTTCATTGGAAGGACTGATGCTGAAGCTGAAGCTCCAATCCTTTGGCCACCTCATGTAAAGAACTGACTCATTGGAACAGACCCTGATGCTGGGAAAGATAGAGGGCAGGTGGAGAAGGAGGTGACAGAGGATGAGATGGTTGGATGGCACCACTGGCTGAATGGACATGAGCTTGGGTAAACTCCAGGAGTTGGTGGTGGACAGGGAGGCCTGGCGTGCTGCAGTCCATGGGGTCTCAAAAAGTCGGACATGACTGAGCAGCTCTGAACTCCTTAACGATGATGTAACACACAGCACAGCGTCTCAAGACCTTATGTCAAGAATTTGCTAAATTAAGGCAGACACGTTTAGGATTCATCTCATTCTGAATCAAGACCTTTACGCTTGATTGGAAAGAACTTTTCTTCTAATCTAATGGAAAATGGTGGGTCATGGCTAAAGATCCCACAGGCCAATGCAAGAGACGCGAGTTCCATCTCTGGGTCGGGAAGATCCCCTGGAGAAGGGAATGGCAACCCACTCCAGTGTTCTTGCCTGGAGAATCCCACGGACAGAGGAGCCTGGTGGGCTACAGTCCGTGAGGTTTCAAAAGAGCCGGACACGACTGAGCACCAAACAACAAACGACAACAATGGAAAAAATGCCACTTTTGTACCATTCGGACGTGGAAGTGCCTGGCTGAGGGGAGCAAGTGATTGCTGGGGATTTAGGGGTGAGAATGTCAGTGTGGTTTCTAAGCGTGCGTGGTTTACCTGGTAGACCCGGTTTTACTGAAGGAGAGCTATGTGATGGGGGCAAGATAGATGCATGTAGTTTTCTGGGTCTTAGGTTTGTAGCTGTTTGTGTGTTTGCATGCTTGGTTGAAGGTAAACGAATGGAATTAGATGGTAATTGGCTTGGAGGGGGTGGCGAGTTGTGGGGAGCGAATGAATGGGGTTAGTTTCTATGCCAGGGTTCTCTGACGTCCACCAGTGCGTTCCCAGTTCCAGCCCCTGTGTTGTTTATCCATTGGGGTGTGAGCGATCACCCCAGCGCTCCACAGCTGAACACTGCAGACACGGATCATGTCCTGTGGGTTCTGAGACTCCGGAATCCAAGCACGGATGAGCCGGAGTGTTCCCGCTCAGGGTCTCTTATGAGTTGCAGTCAGCGCGTTGGCCCCAAGACCACAGTCTTTTGAGCCTAGTGCTGAACTGGAGGCTCAACCCCAAGCCCGTTCACGAACGTGGCAGTTGGTGGGAGGCTTCAGTCCCTCCCGTCTCTGCAGGGCTGCCCGTGACCTGGCTTCCCCAGAGTGCATGATCGAGAGAGAGAGAGAGAGATAGTACAGGAGGGGAAACAGAGTCCAGGAGAAAGAGAGAAGGATGGTGCTGGGACTTCCCTGGTGGAGCAGTGAGTAACACTAATCTCCCAGTGCAAGGAGATCTTCCAGCCTTGGATGGGGAACTAAGGGTCTCATATGCCTCATGGCACAGCCAAAAATAAATAAAGTAACAACAGAATAATTAAAAAAAAAAAAAACATAAAAAGAAAGTGCTGGAAGCCACATGCTTTCACAACCTGATCTAGAGGGGACGTGCTGTTCCTTCTGCCGTGCTCTGTTGGTTGCATAGACCAATCCTGGTCGGGGTGGGTTGGGGTGGTTCCTGGGTGCAGATACCAGCACGGTGGGGCTCCTTGGATTTCATCTCAGAGGCTGCCCAGGGCCTTCTCTGGCGTCTAGTCGTTAGGACTCCATCCTTAAGCTGCACAGGTTCGATCCCTAGTCGGGGAGCTGAGATTCCCCATGCTACACGGTAGGGGCACATAAACAAGAGAACAAAGGAAAATGCATGTGAAGAGGCTGCCTACCACAGCCTTTTGTTTTCTGCACCCGTAAGTTGCCATCTTGGTTAGAGAATGACTCACTCGAGTACATAGTCAACTGTCAGCAAGTGTGGGGAAATTTCTGTAGGTGTGTCTGTGCCCTGACATTTGGATACAACAGAATCTGCATCTAACGACTGTCACTTTGCTCTGTGTGTGTCTGTGTGTCTGAATGTGTGTGCTCAGTCGTGTCTGACTCTTCTTGACCCCGTGGACTGTAGCCCACCAGGCTCCTCTGTCCATGAGATTCTCCAGGGCAAGAATACTGGAGCGGCTTGCTGTTTTCCTTCTCCAGGGGAATCTTCCCAATCCAGGGATCGACCCCGAGTCTCTTGCATCTCCTGCACTGGCTGGCAGATTCTGTCCCCCGAGCAGCATCTCAGAAGCCCGTCGCTTTACTACCTAGCTAAATGAAAATAATGCACCTGTTTTGTGCTCTCCACGATATTCTTGGACAGAAAATCACTTTCCCTCCCGCAAAATGGAAACATCTGTTGAGCCTGCCCCCGGTGGACGTGGCCGGTCAGCTCTCCCATCTCCTCCTTGAACTTGGGTAAATAAATCGTCAGTGCCTGCCTGAATTATTGCTGCCTCTGCACGTCCACCTTCTGGCCTCAAGACATTTAGGAAAGGTTGCCCTTGCCTTTTCTAAATAATGAATTGCCTTTTTTTTTTTTTATTGTCTTCTAGGCAGTTAATGGGGAAAAATATGAATGGGAATTTTTTCCGCGCCCTCGAGCTCTTTGTGACACTTTCAAAGATGATAACATCTTTATTGCACTTCAGTCTCAGCGCTCACATCCTTCATTCATTCCGCAGATAGCCTCCATGTGCCGGTGAGGCTGTAAAAGTGCAGGGGTAGAGTGCAAGGTCAAATGACCTCTTTACGGTTATTTAAAGGCATGTCAGGAGAAGGCAGTGGCACCCCACTCCAGTACTCTTGCCTGGAGAATCCCATGGACGGAGGAGCCTGGTGGGCTGCAGTCCATGGGGTCGCGAAGAGTCAGACATGACTGAGTGACTTCACTTTCACTTTTCACTTTCATGCATTGGAGAAGGAAATGGCAGCCCACTCCAGTGTTCTTGCCTGGAGAATCCCAGGGACGGGACCCTGGTGGGCTGCTGTCTATGGGGTCACACAAAGTCGGACATGACTGAAGTGTCTTAGCAGCAGCAGCAGCAGCAGATAGAAGAAAGGGCTTCCTTGGTGGCTGAGACTATAAAGAACCTGCCTGTCAGTGCAGAAGACCCAGGTCAGGAAGATTCCCCCTGGAGGAGGGCATGGCAACCCACTGCAGTATCCTTGCCTGCAGAATCCCAGGGACAGAGGAGCCAGGTGGGCTACACGGTCCACAGGGTGGGTCGCAGAGAGTCAGACAGGACTGAGCATATAGACAGAAGAAGTGAACCCCGGTGGGTAGGGAACTGAATTTTGTGAATTCTGCACCTGCCGGTTGACTTAATGAACATTTCGGAGGATCCTGAGTCAGGATTCTCTTGTTGTTTGCGTTTTCTAGAAAGGCAACTGCTATGCAGAAAGAGGAGTGGGTTTCCAGGATAGGGAGCCGGACCTGGCCCAAGGTGGACCCCAAAGGATCTGACCCCCAGACGAGCTGCGTCAGCAGCCTTCATGTATAGAAGCCTTTGCACGTGGAAAGGCTGAATGGGAAGACCTGACTTGCCCTAAATGCCGCTGGTCTCTTTGGCATGAGGTTGGAGATATTGCCACCTTCACAGCTAGTGGCCATCATGCTGCTGTCCAGGGCTTTGCCAGTATCTTCTCCCCCTACCCCAACTTTAATTTTTCTCCCATGGACACTCATCTTCCTTGCCTTTTCAAGTTCAGCTAAGGCAGATAGCCAAAATTCCTAAGGGAGGAAAAGCGGAAAGTCAAAGAGAAATGAAAGAAAATGGCATTTTGAAGGATGGAAATGCAACTTGATAGGATCGTGTGTGTGTGTGTGTGTGTCTGTGTGTGTGCAGGCGTGTGTTTCCTCCTGGGTTGCCAAGACCGGGGACTGCTGATGTGTCTGAAGATTTGGAGTGAGGCTCGCTCATAACCGTGAAAGAATTATTGGTGGTTTGGCCACAGTAACAGCTGTTGACCCAGATGGGGGTGAGTTTGGAAACCTGTGTGTGTGTGCGGATTTGCTGTTCAGAGACATGGGGCTTTATATAGGTGGTAAGCACAGCCACTCCTGAACAGATTTCTTAACCATCATGGTTGAGCCGCTTTGCTGGAATAGTGAGACCCCTCTCTGGGCATTTCATCAGAAAGCAGCCATTAAAAAGAATGCATTTGAATCAGTTCTAACGAGGTGGGTGAAACTGGAGCCTATTATACAGGGTGAAGTAAGCCAGAAAGAGAAACACCAATACAGTATACTAACGCATATATATGGAATTTAGAAAGATGGTAATGATAACCCTGTATGCAAGACAGCAAAAAGAGACACAGATGTATAGAACAGACTTTTAGACTCCGTGGGAGAAGGCGAGGGTGGGATGGTTTGGGAGAATAGCATTGAAACATGTGTATTATCTTATGTGAAACGAGTCGCCAGTCCAAGTTCGATGCATGAGACAGGGTGCTCAGGGCTGGAGCACTGGGATGACCCTGAGAGATGGGATGGGGAGGGAGGTGGGAGCGGGGTTCAGGGTGGGGAACATGTGTACACCCGTGGCAGATTCCTGTCAATGTATGGCAAAGCCAATACAATATTGTAAAGTAATTAGCCTCCAATCAAAATAAATAAATCAATTAGAAAAAAGAAATGAAGCACGTATACATGATTTTAAAAAATTTTGTCCACTACATATTGGATTATTTTTCACCTTTAACCTTTTCTCGATCCATGTCCCCTTTCTGTCTTGGAATTCCACCCCCATCACACTGAACTCAGTCACCGCTCTCCATGTTTCTTTGGGCCGGGGCGAGGTCTCGGACTTTGCTTGGTTTTGGTGGCTCTGTTCTGAGGGATACCGGCCACGACTTTCGTAGAACGTCTCTCACTTTGGGCTTGGCAGGTGTGTGCCCCGTGATGAGGCTGGGGTTGTGTGGGGAGCATAGACCACAGAGACGGGCCCTGTGATCATGTCGCCTCAGGGCGGGGACACATCGCCTCAGGGCGGGCACTCTCAACGCGACTTAGCGCTGATGAGCCTGCAGAGCTTGCCCTCTGCTCAGGGTGTGCGTCTGCAGAGTCTCTTCACTATCGAGTTACCGCTTTTCCCTCTCGTCTGTCCACACTTCTTTCAAAGCCCATGCTCACTGGCGTAGGGGGAGCAAGGTAAGCTTCACCTCCTGGAGGCTTTAGGTTAAACTGTTTGAATGCCAGGCTTCCCCAGTGGCTCAGCGATAAAGAAACAGCCTGCCAAGGCAAGAGATTCTGGTTCAATCCCTGGGTTGGGAAGATCCCCTGGAGAAGGAAATGGCAACTCACTCCAGTATTCTTTTTTTTTTTTTTTTTTAACTTTTGGGGCCTGCACCATGTGGCTTGTGGGATCTTATTTCCCCTGCCAAGAATCGAACCTGTGCCCCCTGCGTGGGAAGCACGGAGTCTGAACCACTGGATAGCCAGGGCAGTCCCCCACTGCAGTAATCTTGCCTGCAAAATCCCATGAACAGAGGGGGCCTGGCGGACGCTATAGTCCACAGGGTCACAAAAGAGTGGGATACAACAGCGTCTGCTTCTGCTGAGTCACTTCAGTCGTGTCCGATTCTGTGCAACCCCATAGACGGCAGCCCACCAGGCTTCGCCGTCCGTGGGATTCTCCAGGCAAGAACACTGGAGTGGGTTGCTGTTTCCTTCTCCAGTGCATGAAAGTGAAAAGTGAAAATGAAGTCGCCCAGTTGTGTCTGACTCCTAGCGACCTACCAGGCTCCTCCGTCCATGGGATTTTCCAGGCAGGAGTACTGGAGTCGGGTGCTATCACCTTCTCCGACGATGGCGTCTAAACAGCAGCAAATTTAAACGCAGGTTTCTTCACTCGTCGCTTGATGGAAGATAATTCAGCCTTGTTTTGGAATATGAGTCCAGTAATTCTAGTTTGGGGTCGTCTCTCCGTAATAAACTGTACCCATGATGCACCCTCTACGGTTTCTGGGGTTGAGTCCCGTGAAGCGCAGTGGTTCCCGAAGGAAACTGTCTCTGCACAGAATCCATCTGCATGCTCACTGGCTTTTCTGAGATCTCTTCGGTCTTGTTCACTCCACCAGTGTTCTCATGATGCCTTTTTTTATTTTGGGCTGCTCTCTGCACCATGCACACAGCATGTGTGATCCGAGTTTCCCTGACAGGAGGTCAAACCCACATCCCCTGCGGTGGACACTCAGAGTCTTAACCAACGGACCTTCCGGAAGCCCCGCGTGGTCCATTTTTGTCTGACCACGTGTCTATTAGTCTGTAACAAAGCATCCAAAGTAGTTTTGGTAGAGGGAAAAAAAGACTGTCTTCCTAGCTGATAAGCATATGTAATATTTCGTTACATTTCATCGATGGAGTAAGAGGCCCCATCACATAAGTGGGTTTGGGGCCCCATCGACACACTGGGGTATGAAGGCCCAGGGTGCCTGGCTCAAGTGGAAAGGGCCCCTGGGGCGTCCACTGGATCACAGATTTCCAGGGCCTGGGGGTGGCTGTCAGCGCACCTACAGTCAGCCTTGGTGATTTCAGCGAGAAGGTCACTGGGAGGCCTTGTTAAGAGACCTTCTCCTTCACATTATTTTTAGAAGCAGCAAATATCAACCGTAAATATTTAATGTTGTGTTTATAGACTCTGGCATCATAAAACTTCACAAGGTGACTCAGAGGAGGCTGATCACTGTGAACCCCCGAGGAGAAGGAATCTCCGCCCCTGCCCTGCCCCGCCGGTACACCGCACTGTGAAGAAAGCCCTCGTTGACGTTCTTAGGAAAGAGGTGAACAGGTACATCACTGTCTTAATTCATCTTCGTCATCCTCGACAGATGAGGAATTTAGTCATTATTCCTCGCAGGCTAGTAGTTTCGGTCCCTCTTTTCTGATTGTTTAAAAGCAACGTGCTGCATAGAATGAGCAATTTGGGGAAAAGATGGAGAGAGAGAATGGAATCTGAAAACAAAATAAACACCTGAGCCCACCCCCATCAGACTGTTGGTGCATTTCCTCCCAGCTGCCTGTATTCCTGTGCATGAAACGTCAGGAGGTCCAGCTTTGTGACCCGGCTCTCCCAGCTTAACCTTACGGAGTGAGCCTTGTGATCATCGCCGACGTTCATTGGAAACATTTTTCAGGCATCCATCCCGTCAAGTGCGTGTACTGTAATTGATTTCACACTTGTTGCCGGAGCTTCAGATTGCTTCTAATTTTTTTTTTTTTTTTTTACTTTGGGAGAGATGGCTGGGAATGGGGCTGTAGGGCCCTTGAGACCGATTACCAAATTGCTTTCCTTGAAAGGTTGTGGCAGTTGTTCCCTGTTGCCAGAGCCCAGGGTGGAGTGTGCTGGGGCGGGGGGTGGGGCCCTGCCTCTCAGACAGCTCAGGACATTGTGGTCAACTGAGAAGGGAATGCAGGCACTTTTTTTTGTTGTTTTTGGATTTCTTTCATTGAAAAAAAAAAAAATGAGGTGGAATATTTCATCCTGTTTGCCAGTCTTTTGCATTTCTTTTTTTTCTGTGACTTGGATGTAAGTTGTTTTGCAAGCAATGGCTCGGGTTCTGTTTGGGGTTACACTCTCTGGGTTCCACGTGAATGCCAGCTGTTTTAATAAAGACTGCACTGTCAGAGTTTCAGCTAGACGGGCTGTTTCTGGCATTTGCCGGGAAGTTGAGTCTCCCGATTGGAGCCAGACTGTGAGTCTGCATACTGGGGCTGCGTCTTAAACAGGAGTTGAGTCCAGAAAGCAGGAAGGCAGGTCAGCACATGAACTTATTACTGAGATTATACCAAAATACGTTCTTTGCTCATTAACTCTTTGGCCCTTTCTTTAAAGCTGGGGGGGGCGGGGCGGGGTGTGTGTGGGCCGTGACTGCTCATGGATGAGAATTGATGCCTTTGAATATCACTGCTCTACATGGATTCAGTGCATCTCACGATTCCTAGTGTGTTTATCAGAAGACGGTGTTTTTACAGAATGACGTCTGTAGGAAAAGCGCAGATTCTTAGGTTAGCCTGCAAAAGACCTTAAAATATTTATAATTATCAATAGGCCAGCTTGCAGTTTTTTCTGCTTGTCATTAGCACAAGTTTGTTTCCCAAGGGTGTGTGTCCAGGTGTGGATGAGTGTGTACGGGTGACGTGTTTTGTTGTGCAAATGAATTGATCGAATGTCTCTGCTGTGTCTTTGAAGCACGGTGCTGTTTCTTGGCACACTAGGGACAAGGAGGCGGGGATTGTTTGTTTTCTGTGTTGCTCTGAAGTCATCAGTGAGATGTCTCTGCATTTGCTGTTACTTCTCTCTCCTTTCGCTGTTGTATAACATCACACATTTGGAAAGCTTTGCAAAGATCTATTTCAGTTCCTCCTTTCAGAGAGTTTAAGTATTTCTTTTCTTTTTTTTTTTCGTTTCCAAATCTGGAAAGGAAAGGCGAGGGAAAAGATGATACAGCAATGATCAGTAGAAGGACTCCCCTGACGGTCAGGTGGTTAAGACTCGGCACTTCCATCGCAGGGGTTGCTGGTTTGCTCCCTGGTCAGGGTCCTAAAATCCTGCATGCCTGTGGATGTGACCGCAAAAAAAAAATTCATCGATAGATTATTAAAAAACAAATGTGATGATTTTGGGGTACTGTTCTTGTCGCCTTGTAGCTTAACGGTTTTCGCTTCTCAATGACGTGTGAATGTCTTTGCTCTAGATTATGTTCAGTAGGTGAGCCATGAATCATTTCCTGCCAGATTTCAATCGATGAGGTAATGAGTGTGTGGAGAAATGACCTTATTTCTGTAATAACATGCATCTTCTCAGGTCTCAGGGTTCTTTTTCCTCTCAGTTTGTTACTGCTGCGCACGAGGAGTTGCCTTGTTTCTACCTGTCTACGTGGATCCTACCTACTAGGACTTTTCTTGTTTCTCCATTCTGTGTGATTACGCACAGAAATGAGGGATGGGGAGAGGACTCACTCCCAGGTTCCCTTCCCCACGGTGGCTAGAGGTCAGAGATGCTCAGTTTGAACTCCGTTTCCCAGATACGTGCACAGTACCGGTTCCAGCTGTGGGCAAACGGAAGCCATATTCCCTTCACCCAAGTAGTAAAAGTAGAAAGCTCTCCTGTACTATCGTACCATTGCTGCAAAATAAACTCCTTCTCCTTAACACCAACCTGGGCTTGCCTGGTGGCTCAGCAGTAAAGGATCAGCCTTCCAGTGCAGGAGACTCGGCTTCAATCCCTGGGTCGGGAAGATACCCCTGGAGAAAGAAATGGAAACCCCCTTCAGTGTTCTTGCCTGGAGAATCCCGTGGACAGAGGAGTCTGGTGGGCTATAGTCCCTGAGGCTGCGAAACAGTGGAATACGACTCAGGAGACTCAGAGGCTAGAAAGCAACTTAGTGGCCAAGCTACTCAACCAATCCATATCTGGATGGTGTTTTTTTTCTTTCTTTTTTTTTTTTTTTATTGTTAATTCATAGTAGAACTCAAAGAGACAATAAAGGGCCTCTTGCAAAAGGAGGCCTTCGAGTGTTCAGTTTGTCGTCACTGATGAGATGCACACAGCTCCCTGTGCTGGGAGCCTAAGCATCTCTAGCTGTGGGTTCTCCAGCGCTTTGAGTGGGCGAGGCTGAATTAAACCTTCAGAGTGATAGCTGACAGTGTAAGGGGCAGGAAGCCTTGTCTAACAGGAGGTTTAATATAACAATAACAGCAAGAGAAACTGTCTGTAGTCCTGGCTAAAATATCTGTTCAGCAGCACCCCTTCTTAAACAGAATGTGTGCAAGCTCAGTCGTGTCCGACTCTTTGTAACCCTTTGGATTGTAGCCCGCCAGGCTCCTCTGCCCATGGGATTCTCCAGGCAAGAATACTGGAGTGGGTTGCCATTTCCTGGTCCTGATCCAGAGGGTTGAACCCATTGAACCCGTGTCTCCTTGCATTTGTAGGCGGATTCTTTACCCGCTGAGCCATCAGGGAAGCGCATCTTAAACCCTGAAATTTGAGCTGTACTGTCGACTGTGGTACAGAGTCCATTGTAGCATCGTCACCCTTGGTCTCCCATGGCAACCTGCTAGGAAGAGGGGTGCAGCTCTGGTGACGTCACCCCCCAGGCTATAGACGAGAGAGGCTCAGCCAGACGGGATCCACACCCAGTGCTCTGCAGTGAGCCCTGGAGTTCACCGCGAACCTTGCTGTCTGCTGGGCCAGGTGGCTCTGAAACTGGAAGGTGTAACAATACACACTCAGATGCGAGGTCAGTGTTTGCCCACAAAGCGAGCAACCTGCCAGTGACCGTGGTTCTTTTTGAGACCCACAACCCTTTCAGGTGTCTTAACAGAACTTGTGATAAATCCCTATATTTAAAAATCCTCCAACAGAAAGTTGCTTTTTTTCCTAGAGAAAGGTGGTCTGCATTTAGAACAATTTGTGATTATTAATCTGTCTTGAATTGGTCACGGAATAAAAAAATGATGTGAGGGGCATCTAATTAAAATTTTGCAGTAGACACAAAAGAAGCTTTGTAAAAAATGCTATGGTTTCATCTTGCTGACTATTAGCAACACATTTTAGAGCCTGCAGGCACCATAGAAACTGTCTGGGTTTTTGCACTCTCCAAATAGAAGTAGAATGCAAACCATAAGTTTAATTTAAGGTTTTCTAGTAGCCACAGTAGAGAAGTAAAAAGAAATCATAAATTATTTTTGCAATCTGTATCTAAATACATGCTGCTGCTGCTAAGTCACTTCAGTCATGTCTGACTCTGTGCGACCCCATAGACGGCAGTCCACCAGGCTCCCCTGTCCCAGGGATTCCCCAGGCAAGAATACTGGAGTGGGTGCTATTTCCTTCTTCAATACATGCACACATGCCAAGTTGCTTCAGTTGTGTCTGACTCTGTGCAGCCCCATGGACAACAGCCCCCCAGGCTCCTCCATCCAAAGAATTCTCCAGGCAAGAACACTGGAGTGGGTTGCCATTTCCTTCTCCAAAATATATGCTAGATTAATATTATTTGAAACATTAAAATCAGTCTCTCAGTCATGTCCCAGCTCTTTGGGACGCTGTGGACTGTAGTCTGCCAGACTTCTCTGTCCATGGGATTGTCCAGGCAAGAATACTGGAGTGGGTTGCCATTCCCTTCTCCAGGGGATCTTTCCAGACCACGGATCGAACCCAGGTCTCTTGCACTGCAGGCAAATCTAACCGTTTGAGCCACCAGGGAAGCCCATTATTTGCAACATATGTATTAATATATAATAATTCAATAATCTAGTCAACTCACTATCCAAAATAGTATCATGTCAACAAGTTGCTCATATTTTAAAAATCATCCAAGACGTATTTTACGTTCTTTCCATTTCTGTTCTAAGTTTGCAAAATCCAGCGTAGAATTTAAACCTGCAGCCCTTCTCACTTTGGACTCATTGCTTTGGTCAGTCCGGTCTGAGACCCCAAATTCCAGTGTCTATGTAAAAATATGAAAATAAATGTGCATTGTGAAAAATCATTTTCTATCAGGAAGCTGCACTATTTTGAGAAAGGGATAGTTTAAAAGTTGGACGGTTTGTTCGGTTTTCTTTTTAATTTATTTGAAATTTGTTAAGGGCAAAAAAAGTTGCGGGTGCATAATTAAGAATTTGCATGTGGACCAATTACAGAGGAATCGTGTGGCCTGGAATGTCCCCAGGTCCTTCCGTCCTGCAGACCACAGTCATTTTCGCTGCTGCAGGCTTCTTAGCAGCCATGCTGACCTGCACCATCCAGTATAGGGGCCGCAAGCCTTGTAGACCCAAGGAGCACCCTCAAATATGGCTAGGGTTCCTGAGGATCTGATTTAGAGATTTTATTTCCTTATTGATTTAAATTTCGATCCTTGGTTCAGCTGTTCCATAAGTTTTATGTTGGGAATCACATGGGTATGTGTATCTGTGTTTTCAGTGTACAGAATACATCTTCTGAACTATAATAGCAGTGGTCTATTTCCTTTGAAAATTCCGTTTCCTAATTAAGATGTGACGCAAGTGGAAAATACGTAGACTTTGGGAATTTTAGAGATTTTGTAGGTAAAAGGAATGTCGAAGATCTCAATAGTTTAAAAAAAAAAAAAACCAGTGTGAAGTACAGTTAAAATGATGCTATTTGGGATATGCTGGGTGAAGTTTAAACATGTTGTGAAAATTACTTTGCATTTAAACATTCTTTAATTGGATGTAAGCTCACCTCACATTCTGTTGGGCCATCCCATCGCATTTCTGTTGGACCATCCACGTCTCCCATCAGAGCTCTCGCACCACAGACGAAAGAAGCAGTGCTTGAGGTCACAGGCGGTGGGTGGGTTGTGACACCCCCATCTGAACATGGGCCCTGCTTCCACTGTTGGCCTTTGTAAAGCGTTCTGTATGCCCGTGAGTCAGTGTGAGGATTTGTTTGGCTCACTGAGAGATGCCTTCATGCGTGGCCACCTCCCCTTACCTCTGCTGGATGTATGGGTTACTGGCCACAAAAGGCAATGCTGACGTGGAAGGGAACAAGGTCCTCAGTCTGCACTGGTTTTCTGACCCCTCGGCCTCTCGCGTGAGATAAAGGTGGTTGGTTCTTCCCAGTGTGCACTTGAAAAAAAAGGTCTCAGGTTGAATTGGGCTTCCCAGGTGGCTCTAGTGATAAAGAACCCCCCTGCCTTTGCAGGAGATGCCAGTTCAATCCCTGGCTCGGGAAGATCCCTTGGAGAAGGAACTGGCAACCCGCTCCAGTATTCTTGCAATCCTGGAGAATCCCACGGACAGAGGAGCCTGGCAGCCTATAAGTTCAGGGGTCCCCAAGAGTCTCACAGACTGCTGTGCGCACGCTTTGACACTCATACAGGTTCAGAGCCAGAAAGTCATAAGCTCAGGGCCGCCTCTAACTGATGCCTCCTCTGACAAAAGGGACTTTCTTCAGGCTTTATTTATGTGGTTGAACACCCTAGGGTGCCCGTGAATTAACATCGGTTCCAAAACACGCTGTGAAGCCTTAGGTTTCTGACCAGGAAATCATTAGTAGCTGTAGTTTTTAATTTCTTCACTTCCTCTTCCCTGCTGATGCATGTCTCTGTGTTATAAGAGGCCAGGAAGCAGCTTCTAACCTTTCTGCAAGGTGATTTGGCAGTGACGGGGCAAGTCATTGAAGTCAGCTGAGATGTAACTTTCTGTGGCTTTGGAAGTGGGGTGATGGACCTCTCAGTCCATGAAGCACTGCCTCACAGTAGGCGCCCCGAAGTTCTGTCCTCCTCTGTGTCTGGAATGGCTGCGCCAGCTCCTGCCCTCACATCACGTCCCTGAGAAGGAGTGAGAAGAGGGGTTTCATTGCCTTTAAGAGCACAGACTAGAGATTTCGTATTTGACTTCTGCTTGTAGCCATTGGCCAGAACTGGGTTACAAGGGAAAGCTTGTCCTTTTGAGAGGAGTGTGACCATGTGCCCACACAGAATCCAGGTGTCCTGTTCTCAAAGGGGGAGGGATGGGAGCGGATAATGGTTCAGTTCCGTTCAGTCGCTCAGTCGTGTCCGACTCTTTGCGACCCCATGAATCGCAGCACGCCAGGCCTCCCTGTCCATCACCAACTCCCAGAGTTCACTCAGACTCACGTCCATCGAGTCCATGATGCCATCCATCCATCGCATCCTCTGTTGTCCCCTTCTCCTGCCCCCAATCGCTCCCAGCATCAGTCTTTTTCCAGTGAGTCAACTCTTCGCATGAGGTGGCCAAAGTACTGGAGCTTCAGCTTTAGCATCATTCCTTCCAAAGAAATCCCAGGGTTGATCTCCTTCAGAATGGACTGGTTGGATCTCCTTGCAGTCCAAAGGACTCTCAAGAGTCTTTTCCAACACCACAGTTCAAAAGCATCAATTCTTCGGGCTCAGCCTTCTTCACAGTCCAACTCTCACATCCATACATGACCACTGGAAAAACCATAGCCTTGACTAGACAGACCTTAGTCTCTGCTTTTGAATATACTATCTAGGTTGGTCATAACTTTTCTTCCAAGGAGTAAGCGTCTTTTAATTTCATGGCTGCAGTCACCATCTGCAGTGATTTTGGAGCCCCCAAAAATAAAGTATGACACTGTTTCCACTGTTTCCCATCTATTTCCCATGAAGTGATGGGACCGGATGCCATGATCTTCGTTTTCTGAATGTTGAGCTTTAAGCTGACTTTTTCACTCTCCTCTTTCACTTTCATCAAGAGGCTTTTTAGCTTCTCTTCACTTTCTGCCATTAAGGGTGGTGTCATCTTCATATCTGAGGTTATTGATATTTCTCCCGGCAATCTTGATTCCAGCTTGTGTTTCTTGGATAATGGTAGTCTTGCAGATTCTACCTTCGACCCTGTCTTCACTCTAGTGGGAACAAGGCGTTGCTAAAACAACCACGTGTTCAATGCAGAATTCTAGACTGTGGGATGAGGATGGGTATATGGTACAGCAACGGCTCCTGCAGAGAGCTTCTGGGTTCCATCTTCTGCTCAGCTGTGTGTTTCCCTTCTTCCCCACCACTTACTCTGAGTTTTAGTCAGGTGACCAGGAACCTCTTTCTTTGTGCACCAAGTGGGAATATGATCTCCCCTGAGTTTATAGTGGTTGCATGAAGTAATAAAGATGAAAGGGCATGCCTTTGTGGCCTTCCTTGTACCTCGGTCACAGTCTAATGTGCTGTTTGTTGGGAGTTATCTTTCTACACAAAGCCTGTGTGGTTTGTAGCACAGGCTTCTTGTACAAAAGTGGCTTAGGCATCTGTCTCCACGGTCCTTATGCACCGCGTAGCACTTTGCATAATATTTGCACATGAAGTTCTTGATGAACTTGTATGCCTCTTGGGTCATTTGCGTTCACTCCATCTCTCAGATTGAACACATTCACCTAACCAGTAAATAAATGTTTCTAGAGCACCTACCACCTGTCTCAGGAATTCTTCTAGATGCAGAGAATCTTACAGTGAACAAATTAGACAGAACGCATGCATCCTGGTGGGTAACAGTATGTGTTGGGCGTGACACATTGGGTGTTGTTATTTAGTCGTGTCTGACTCTTTTTTGCCATCCCATGGACGGTAGCCCACCAGGCTTCTCTGTCTGTGATTTCCCGGGCAAGAATACTGCTGCTGCTGCTGCTAAGTCACTTCAGTCTTGTCCGACTCTGTGCGACGCCATAGACGGCAGCCCACCAGGCTCCTCCATCCATGGGATTTTCCAGGCAAGAGTACTGCAGTGGGTTGCCATTTCCTTCTCCAGAGGGATCTTCCCAACCCAAGGTTTCAACCCTGCTTTGGCAGGCGGATTCTTTCCCACTGAGCCACTTGGGAAGCCTGCATTTGGTGCTTTGGTGTCAAACATGAGTGCGTGTGAAATCACTTTGATATTTGCAACATACATTGTGCTTCATAATTTTTAAATATCAGCAGTATTTACTAGAGAGCAGATTCTAGCAAACATACACACGTCCCCACCCACTGAAAAGAAATAGAGTAGAAATGTTGAGTATTCATTGAATGTTTTTTCAAATGTGAATATGGTGTGTTTGGATTATTTGTTCATAATTTTTCAGCCATGTAAATAGAAAATGAAAGTTCATTTAACTTCTTTCTATGTTTTCAACAAATATGTAAACATATTATCTCCCTTTATATTAATATAATAGTACTTGAGTTGGGGGAAAAAAACCAAAACCACAGCACTCTTGAGTGGACCTTTGCCAATCAGAAAGATTGTAAGGAAAAATTGATTCCTCCTGGGTGTTTTTTTTTTTTAATAGAAATTAGCACACATAATGATTTTTCCTGAGCATGGTCTCTTTTAAGCTACTGAGAAATTTTTGGTTGTGCAGGCTGAATGGAGTGGATAGTGGTTTAGAGGAGAATTGAACTGATTAATAAGAAGCCCCTAATTTTGTTTTAATCACATATGCTGAGACAGTAAGGAAAATTCACACTGTGTTTTCTTACAGTGGTAGTGTTATTAAAATGTATGCAGATGGAACGCGTTTATTATTACTGGGCCTTTCATGCAGTTTTGCTTTCCAGGGCTCTTGGTAAATCATTACAATTATTTTTATCCAGGGTATCGGTTCTCAACACTCCTCTTGACCTGACACCGTGAATTTTCTATTCGGCGAAAATCGTATTGTGGAATGGAGGCTTGTGCCCTGTAGAAATTAAGAAGAGATAAATGCAGAGAGAGCTAGCTGTGTGAGGCCTTCTGTGTGTGGTGATGGATTTCCTTGCATTTGGGTGGACTTTTGCCTCCCTTGTGTGGACAGAGGAGCAGAGCCATTTATCACGAGTGCTTTAATGTGGACTTCATCTGTGTGACCCCATTTTTGACTCATTGAGCCTTTAAAATCCAGTAGGAATAATGCAGTGCAGTGGGGGGAAGACAGCACAGATAAGCTACAAGACACTGTATTTTTTAAAAATTATTATTATTATTTGACCGACCTGGGACTGAATATGCTGGATGTGCGAGGTCTGGGAGGTGCAGCTTTTCGTGGTAGACGCTCTGATCAGACAGCGTTCATGATGGCTGGTGTGCCGCATTTGAAATAGATGCCTTGTGAATTCTCAGCCTGTTGATGCCCAAATGATCATCGTGGTCTTCCATTTCTCGCCTGCCCGCTCCGTCCTTTCCACAAAGCTTTGCCCTGATCATAGACCTGGGTTCTCTGCTCAAAACAGGACCACGTACAGAATGTCTTCTTCCTGGAGCAGAAGGTTAGCTTCGTTGCCTTCTAGAAGCTTCAGAGCATCCTTCCGTTTTGGCCTGCTGGGTTTTTTTTCCCCCCCATCTGGATGAAGCTGATGCTCTAAATGTTTAGAGTAAAAGATGGTACATCGATGGTGGAATTATCTGACCTAGAATTCATCAAGTTGACTGGCGTTATCTCCAGTGTTTTTAAGTCTGTTAACTTTGGGGAGAAGGTAGAAGTTTCCCCTTGAGCATTAACCTGTGGAGACTGAAGTGGAGTTATCTTTGTGAGGTAGTAGCTTCCGAAGAGAGGCATGTTGGTCTCCCTGGTGGCCCAGTGGCTGAGAGTCGCTGCTCCGGATGCAGGTGGACCCGGGTTCAGTCCCTGGTGAGGGAGCTAGGTACCACACGCCACCACTGAATTCAGATGCCACAGCGAAAGTTCTCGTGAGCGGCAACAAAAGTGAGACTTGGTGCAAACAAATAAGCAAGAATAAAAATAAATATTTTAAAAAAAAGGTGTAAAAGGTGTCTGAATTGCCAGTTCATAACGACTTATTCCCAGCAGCTGTCCATTACGACGTGAAGACTCTTTGAATGCTGGAAAGACAGAAGCAAGACTGAGTTATTACAAAAATGAAAGTATCTTATGGACAATCTAGAAACAACGGGGTGAGGATAAAAAGGTACAACTTGTATAAACTGTGAAAACTGGCTGGCTCCAGGAAGAGGAGATAAATTCCCCGGGTACATAAGGGGATAGAATGGGTTTCTGAACCTTGGTGCCTTTCACATTTGGAGTTGAAGACTCTTGAGAGTCCCTTTGACTGCATGGAAATCTAACCAGTCCATCCTAAAGGAAATCAGTCCTGAATGTTCATTGGAAGGATGGAAGGACTGATGCTGAAGCTGAAACTCCAATCCTTTGGCCACCTCATGCGAAGAACTGACTCACTGGAAAAGACCCTGATGCTGGGAAAGATTGAAGGCAGGAGGAGAAGGGGACAACAGAGGATGAGATGGTTGGATGGCATCACCAACTCGATGGACATGAGTTTAAGTAAACTCCGGGAGTTGGTGATGGACGGGGAAGTCTAGCATGCTGTGGTCTGTGGGGTCACAAAGAGTCGGACATGGCTGAGCGACTGAACTGAACTGGATTTGGGGGGAAGCCTCTCAGGAGTCTTCTCCAGTACCACAGTTCGCAGGTATCAGTTCTTTGGCGCTCTGCTTTGTTTACGGTCCAGCTCTCGGACACGACTGGGCAACTGAACAGCAACACCAATTTTTGATGGTAGGAGATGTTCTCTGCGTTGTAGGGTATGGAACAGCATCCTGGTCTCTATGCAGTAGTGTACAGGAACTCTCTTCCAACAGCTCAAGCAACCAAATGTGTCTCCACATATTGGCGGATATCCCCCCACCCTGAGTGCTTGGCAACATCACCCCCAGTGAGAACTACCACAGTAGGTAGGTCAGTGCAGACAGATGGGAGGATCTTCTCTTGCATTTGGTGGGGGCTTCCGAAATGAAAGAAACCATTAGAGGGTACTAATGTAAGTTCTTTTTAAAAAATGTTTTCAGGTTAATCCCTTGCAGCCTTTTTTATTGTAAATACATTTTATAAGGAGGCTATGTTACATCGGCTAGTACTTTAATTTGAATAGTAGTTGCAAAGTCATTCTATATATATTGAGTGAATTAGAGCTGGATTAGTTACATCATAGGGACTTAAATCTTTGAGGATAAATTCAAATCCCTATGTCAAACACAACTGATAATTTTAAATGAAAAACCTTTTATAAATATATTTGAACAGACATAATCTTATAATAAATCATACACTTTCAAGGTGACAAGGCAAAATGCAGGGTTAAGTAAGTCAGAAGGAGAAAAACAAATATTGTATACTAATGGCTTTCCCGGTGGCTCAGCTGGTAAAGAATCCACCTGCAATGCGGGAGACCCCGGTTCAGTTCCTGGGACTGGAAGACCTCCTGGAGAAGGGATAAGCTACCCCCTCCAGGATTCTTGGGCTTCCCTGGTGGCTCAGCTGGTAAAGAATCCGCCTGCAGTGCGGGAGACCTAGGTTCGATCCCTGGGTTGGGAAGATCCCCTGGAGGAAGGAAAGGCTACCCACCCCAGTATTCTGACCTGGAGAATTCCATGGACTGTCTAGTCCATGGGGTCATAAAGAATCGGACGTGACTGAGCGGCTGAGCACACACAACACATATATATGGGATCTACAGAGACAGTACTGATGAAGTGATTTGCAGCAATGGCAACACAGACGTAGAGTAACATGATGACGTAGGTTCTTTCATGCCGATGCCCACAAGCATACCCTGGGGCCCAGGCAAGCAACCAATGAACCATTCCTTTTGAGGCCCAGAAGGCTTTGACTTAACCATCTCCTGGGGAGATAAATTTAAGCCAGTGAAGGCAGAAGTGGAGATACGGTGAGGGATTAGATCAAAAGGATCAGCAGGGTGTATCCTTTTTTTAAAATTTATCTTATTTCACGGGTATATATCTCACTTCACAGATAGCTGCTTTAATTTTAAAAACTGTCATAAATGATTTTGTATAAGCTAATGCATTCAACAAAGTGCAGAATATACTCATTTCAGTGTGAATTTTGTTCCAATTCCATTGTGTATCCTTTCTGATGTTAAGAAACCAGTTGTGAAAAATTGAAAGGGTTAGTTGCTCCGTCGTGTCTGACTCTTTGCTGACCCCATGGACTGTACCCCACCGGGCTCCTCTGTCCGTGGAATTCTCCAGGCAAGAATACTGGAGTGGGTTGCCTTCCCTTTTCTCAGGGACCTTACTGGCCTAGGGATCAAACCCGGGTCTCTCACACTGCAGGCAGATTCTTTACCATCTGACCACCATCGGAGCCCAAGAAGCTAGTTGTATATATTCTTAATTTATCTGTGTTACAGAGTCAGCATTCAGACACTACTGTCTTGTGAAGGGGCTTCAGAATACTAGGGGTGTCTGGAATATTGTAGTGATTTTGCTACATTAATTTCATATTATAAAGTTATAGCCATTTAACTCTGGGCTTTCTCAGGACTCCAGAAAGTGCGTGTAATCACTGTTAGCTGTCATAAACTCCTGATATTTGGAAGCACAAATGAGTTCTTAGATTTCTGCACATTCAGCTCAGTTCAGTTCAGTCGCTAAGTCACGTCCGACTCTTTGTGACCCCATGGACTGCAGCACACCAGGCCTCCCTGTCCATCACCAACTCCAGGAGCTCACTCAAACTCAGGTCCATCAAGTCGGTGATGCCATCCAACCATCTCATCCTCTGTTGTACCCTTCTCCGGCCGCCTTCAATCTTTCCCAGCATCAGGGTCTTTACAAAGGGGTCGGCTGTTCTCATCAGGTGGCCAAAATATTGGAGCTCGATTCGTTCCAAGGAATATTCAGAGTTGATTTCCCTTAGGATTGACTGCTTTTATCTTGCTGTCCAAGGGACTGTGAAACTCTTCTCCTGGACCGCAATTCGAAGGCATCAATTCTTAGTGACTAAATTGTTATTATAGTTTATGGTTGGTCTCTGACTGTTTTTCTTTGTTTCTGCATTTCCTCTGATTAAACTTATTCCTTGGCTAACGTTTTTCCACAGACAAAAAAGGAGGTGCAGGACGTGAGGGGAAAGGACCGTAAGGTCTTCCTCTGTTTGAGTCTTGGTTGTCTTGAAAGTGAAAGCCGCTCAGTCGTGTCCGACTCTTTGCAACCCCGTGGACTATACAGTGCATGGAATTCTCCAGGCCAGAATACCGGAGTGGGTAGCCTTTCCCTTCTCCAGGGGATCTTCCCAACCTGGGGATCGAACCCAGGTCTCCCACATTGCAGGTGGCTTCTTTACCAGCTGAGCCACTAGGGAAGCCCAGGAATACTTGAGTGTGTAGCCTTTCCCTTCTCCAGGGGATCTTCGCAATCCAGGGATTGAACCAGGGTCTCCTGCCTTGCAGGCGGATTCTTTACCATCTGAGCCCTCAGGGAAGCCCCTCGTGGTTGTCTTTCCCACATGTGATTCCACAGCCTCTGTTAAAATGATTGCCACTCACCCTGTCTGCAGAGCGTCAACTCTGCTTTAGCAAAACTCCGGTCATTGGCTGTGTGTGTAGTCATACTTCCTCAAGTGAAATATGTCAGGGACGTGTGTCATTATAGCAGCAGGTGCAGCTGAGCAAAGCGGGACCGGCTTTGGGAGCGGGCAGGACCGGCTTTGGGAGCGGGCATATCCAGAGGTGTGGGGAGGAAAGATGCGGATGGTTGTGAACACTGCCTTCCCAGCTGTGTTCGTCCATCCCTGTGCGTCGGGCATCCCGCTTTAAGGTTCTTCGGTAGAGAAGGTGCAGATCATGGGTAAGGACCTGTCAACAGCCTGGACGGGCTGGCGTCCCTTTCCTGAGCTGTGCTCGTGGAAATCCGTGCCCAGCTGGTGGTAGCAGGCTCAGCCCCTGGGAGTGGCTGAATCCTTTACGAGATCCTTTTGCCATTCATATTTTTAAATGTTAGCCCTGCCAGCGAAGAGCAGACCCTGTTAATTATGTATGTGTGTACGTGTGTGTTGGGGGGCAGGACTTGCCCGATTGTCTCATGTAATGTCGATGATGTATCCTTGTATGTAGGTGATGTGGAGGTGTCATGCCATCTGCTCGGGCAGCTATGCATTTAGAAGGATGTGATTCCAGGCAACTTCCACACACACTATCTGCTTGTCGTTAACGCTTGGTATAAAAGCCCAGCAAGGCCTGAAAGCTGCCCCTGAGTCATGAAGGAGGAAAGTGCCATCTTCACTGGAGTTTGGGTCTTCAGCACTCATATTTGGTTTTTCTTTGTCTTTTTAACATGGGCCTTTTTTTCCCCTCTCTCTCTCTTTTTAAAAAAAAATATTTTTAATTGGAGGATAATCACTTTACAATATTGTGTTGGTTTTTTGCAAGACACCAGCATGAATGAGCCACAGGTATGTGTGTGATCCTTCCCGGTTGAACCTACCTCTCACCTCACAGCCTCTCTAGGTGGGTTTGACCTCCCTGCGTCATATAGCAAATTCCCACTGCCGCTTTTAACTTCACATGCGGTACTGTATATGTTGCAATGATCCTCTCTACAGTTTTCGCTCCTTCCCGTCCCCTGACTGTGTGGACGAGTCTGTTCTCTGCGCCTGCGTCTCCATTGCTGCCCTGCGAATAGGTTCATCAGCCCTCTCTTTCTGGATTCCATATATATGCGCTAATATATAGTGTTTGCCTTTGTCTTTCTCACTTCACTCTGTAATTTAATAGGCCCCAGGTTCATCCACCTTGTTAGACTGACTCAAATGCGTTCTTTCTCATAGCTGAGTGATATTCCATTGTGTGCGTGTACCGCGGCTTCTTTATCCATTCATCTGCCGGTGGGCACCTAAGTTGCTTCCACATCCTGGCTTTTGTGATCAGTGCTGCAGTGACTACTGGGGTATGTGTCTCTTTCGGTTCCAGTCTTCTCAGGGTATATGCCCAGTGGTGGGATTGTTGGGTCAGATGGTAGTTTTCTTCCTCCGTTTTTAAGGATTCTCCACACTGTTCTCCATAGTGACTGCGTCAGTTTGCATTTCCACCAACAGCGCGAGAGGGTTCCCTTTTCTGCACACTGCCTCCAACACTTATTGTCGGTAGGTTTCTTGATGGTGGCCATTCTTGACTGGTGTCAGGCGATAGCTCATTGTTTTGACTTGCATTTCTCTAATAGTGAGTCTGTTGTGCATCTTTCCATGTGTTTATTAGCCATCTGTATGTCTGTTTTGGAGATAACGTGGGTCTTCGGCCCACTTTTTGGTTGGTTGGTTTGTTTTTCTGCTGTTGAGCTGCATGAGCTGCTTGTATGTTTCGAACATTAATCCTTCGTCAGTTGTTTCATTTGCTATTATTTTCTCCCATTCTGAGGGCTGACTTTTCACCTTGTCGATTGTTTGTGCAAAAGCTTTTAAGTTTAAACAGGTCCCATTTGCTTCTTTTTGCTTTTATTTCCATTACTCTAGAGGGTGCGTCATAGAGGATCTTGCTATGATTTATGTCATCGAGTGTTCTGCCTATGTTTTCCTCTAGGAGTTTTATAGTTTCTGGTCTTCCGTTTAGGTCTTTAATCCGTTTTGAGTTTATTGTTGTGTTGGGTGTTAGGAGGTGTTCCGGTTGCGTTCTTTCACATGTAGCTGTCCAGTTTTCCCAGCACCAACTATTACGAGGCTTTCTTTTCTCCCTTCTGTATTCTTGCCTCCTTTGTCAAAGATAAGGCGCCCATAGGTGCTTTGGTGTATCTCTGGGCGTTCTATCTTATTCCATTGGTCTACATTTTTGTTTCTGTGCCAGTACCATACTGTCTTGATGACCGTAGCTATCTGTTTTCAGACTGTAAAGTCTGAAGTTAGGAAGGTTGATTCTCTAGCCCCCCTTCTCCTTTCTCAAGATTGCTTTGGTTATTCAGGGTCTTTTGAGTTCCATGCTAATGCTAAGTCACTTCAGTCGTGTCCAACTCTGTGCAACCCTATAGGTGTCAGTCCACCAGGCTCCCCCGTCCCTGGGATTCTCTAGGCAAGAACACTAGAGTGGGTTGCCGTTTCCTTCTCCAATGCAGGAAAGTGAAAAGTGAAAGTGAAGTAGCTTAGTCGTGTCTGACTCTTCACTACCCCATTGACTGCAGCCCACTAGGCTCCTCCGCCCATGCGATTTTCCAGGCAAGAGTACTGGAGTGGGGTGCCATTGCCTTCTCCCTACACATCGTGGAATTTTTTGTTCTCCTTCTGTGGAAAGTACCATTGGTTATTGATAGGGATAGCACTGGATCTGGTAGCTTACTTCGGCGGAGCATAGTTTCTTTCACAGTATTGATGCTTCCCATCCAAGAACATGGTATGTCTCTCCATATTTGTGTCTTCTTGGGTTTCTTTTATCAGGGTCTTACAGTGTTCTGCATGCAGGTCTTCTGTCTCTTTGGGGAGCTTTATTCCGAGGCATCTTATTCTTTCTGTTGCAGTGATAAAGGGGATTGTGTCCTTAGCTTCTCTATTTGATTCTTCATATGTGGACCATTTCTTAAAGTCCTTATTGATTTTGTTCCAATACTGTTTCTGCTTCGTGTTCTTGTGTTTTGCCCCTCCCCACCCCACCGCCAAGGCATATGGGATCTTAACTCCCTGACCAGAGATCGAACCTATTACCCCCTGCTTTGGAAGTCGAAGTCTTAACCGCTGGACTGCCCGGGATGTCCCTTTTGTGTTGTGTTCTGAATTTTAAGTTCATGCCCGTTTTTAAGTTCATGCTTGTATGTCGTAGGCTGTGTATCACGTGTGTTTGTTGCGTCTGGCGTGAAACTCAGTTTTGTGGCTGGAGAGAGAGCATTGAGCTCAGCGATATGGTGGTCCAGAGGCCATGTCCTGCCGGAGCCTGCCTGCTGCCTGGAGGACAGGCAGTACCCAGATGGCACAAGATGTTTTGATGGTGACTCATGTTGTCAAGAAGGAGTGGGACCGTGTAGCTGAAGGCCTCGGACCAGGAGGGCTTCTATGTTGGAGCTTTTAGAAGGGGAGACTGGTGAGCCGCCATCTGAAGGATGTCTCCGGGAAGAGCAGGGAAAAGATGGTTCCAGAAAGAGAACAGCACCTACAAAGCGGCAGCCTGCGGCGCTGAGCTCTGGAAACCCCAGGGACAAAAAGGAGGCCAGGCCAGTTTGGTGGGGGCCCGAGACCGACCAGGAGATGAGGTTGAGAGCTGTGTGCGGGGCCCATCCGACGGCTTCTTGCAGGATATGATGGTCATGGTGGTGTGTTTGAAGTTGAGAGCCTGCAGACTTTTCCCGCCACAGTGACAGGTGGCTGGCTACTGCTGGGGGTCAGAACTGGAGTGGTCCTAGTGGGTCCCGGGATGAAGGCAGTCTTGCTTTTCCACTAGCACAGCCCAGTGGATCTGAGAAGGAAAAGCGCAGACTTGGGCGGTCTTGGGCAATGAGCCCCAGCAGATGTGTGGATATCCTGGTTGGAGGAGCCACGGGTCTGGTCCGTGTCCCCCTGAGTGGGAGGCAGGTGTCATTTTTAACTCTGAAGGTGGGCTGGAGTGGGGGGGCGTGCAGGGTGGACACGTGGACACGCCATGTTTGAGATGCCACAGGGACCGCTATGTGCACGCGTCATTGGGGCCGGTCCTGGGCTGAGTGTGCAGTGGCGAGGCCTGGGACCTGAGGCGTGGATCTGGGATTTGAAGCGGGCAGGGGTGCTGCGTGAGTTCACAGGGTGGCTGTACGCAGCATAGTGAAAGTGAAGTCACTCAGTCGTGTCCGACTCTTTGCGACCCCATGGACTATAGCGTACCAGGCTCCTCCATCCATGCGATTTTCCAGGCAAGAATACTGGAGTGGGTTGCCGTTGCCTTCTCCAGGACGCAGCATAGTCCTGTCCTAAAAGGCGGTCGATTTGCAGTCCGGTGAAGGAGAAAGCTAGTGGTAAAGGAACCTGCCTGGCAGTGCAGGAGATGGACGAGACATGGGTTCGATCGCTGGGTCAGGAAGATCCCCTGGAGGACGGCACAGCAACCCAACTCCAGTTCTTGCCTGGAGAATCTCAGAGACGGAGGAGCCTGGTGGGCTTACAGTCCGTGGGGTCGCACAGAGTCGGACACCACTGAAGCGCCTTAGCGTGCACGCGCTGGGAGAAAACCAAATGACAGAAAGAGGCCTTTGGGGATTCTCTGGCTGTCCAGTGGTTGGGACTAGGCGTGCTCACTCCCTGGGCCCTGAATTTCATACCTGCTCGGGGAGCTAAGATCCTGCCAGCCAAGAGGCGAGGCCAATTAAAAAAAAAAATATGCCTGTTGGAAACTTAAGGTGCCTGAAAGTTTTCCAAAGTCATTTGATAACCCCCTGTGTATTTTCATTCAGTGAAAAAGTGAAAGTCGCTCAGTCGTGTCCGACTCTTTGCAACCCCATGGACTATAGAGTCCATGGAATTCTCCAGGCCGGAATACTGGACTGGGTAGCCTTTCCCTCCTCCAGGGATCTTCCCAACCCCGGGGATCAAGCCCATGCCTCCAGCACTGGCAGGCAGATCTTTACCACTGAGGCACCTGGGAAGCCCCAAGCTTGCAGGAGATCAGAGTTTAGTGAACCAGCCATCGGGAGAGTTTTTGACGGAAAAATGCATTAATCTCCTTTTATTCTTATGAACTCTTTTCTTTTAAATAAGGGAAATAGCTTCCACCAAGAATTATGCTTAAATCCGCCACCCTCACCCCCAGTTTGTCCCCCTCTCTTTGCAGCTTTCATCTTAGGTAGGACAAAACAACCCCCCTAGATTGATTAGCTGCTGTTTTTGTTTCTGGATTCTAGAGTTTTTACTAACAACCACAAGTATGGTCCTGAGAATCACGCCACAGCATCAGGAGTTTGTTTTTTTGAATGACTTTTATGACGAACCTTGATTTAGCAAGAACATCAATCTCATTTCCCAACCACAAAGATGAATACAAATTCAATTAGCCAAAATGTGTCATTCTGCTTCTGTGAAGATAAATTCTCCAAGGACAGAAGCTGGCTTAAGAATTTCTAGGTTTGACCAGTGTTCAGAAATTCCAGAAATTACCCAGATTTTGAGACTGTTTTCTAGGGAATGCCTCCGCTGCAGTGGCAAGTATCTTAAAATGTCATCTGTGACTTTGAAGATAACCGAGGACAGCTTCTTTTCACAGTGAAGGATTTGGCTCTGGCTTATGGAAAAAGCCGGAGAAGGCAACGGCAACCCACTCCAGTGTTCTTGCCTGGAGAATCCCAGGGACGGGGGACCCTGGTGGGCTGCCGTCTATGGGGTCGCACAGAGTTGGACAGGACTAAAGCGACTTGGCAGTAGCAGTAGCAGCAGTATGGAAAAAGCAGATATTCTTGACTTTTCTTCAGAGTAAACTGGCTAATCCACATTTTAGCTGTCACAAACATTTTGACCTAAGTTTGTAACTAGCCGCTGGGTCTTTGGAGGAAATACATTTGCACTGAAGGTTCATTTTCTTTGAGATCTCTTTTGTTATGGTAAAGTATATATGTTGCATAAAAATTATCCTTTTAACCACTTTTAGGTACACAGTATACTGTGCTGTGTAGCGTTAAGTACATTCACCATCCACCTGCAGAACTTTTCCATCTTTCCAGATTTAAACTCTTAAACTTAACTCTCCTCTCCATTCGCCCCTCTCCTGGCAAGACCATTCTATTTTCTGTCTCTATTTTTAACTACTCTAGATACTTCCCATAAGTGGGATCATACATTATTTCTCCTTTTATGTCTCACTTATTTCAATTAGCATAGTGTCTTCAGATGGACAAGGTAATGACAACCTACTCCCGGTACTCTTGACTGGAAAATTCCATGGACATTGGAGCCTGATGGGCTACAGTCCATTGCTTCCGTTAAGTCACTCAGTCATGTCCAGCTCTCTGCGACCCCATGGACTGCAGCACACCAGGCCTCCCTGTCCATCACCAACTCCTGGAGCTTGCTCAAACTCATGTCCATCGAGTCAGTGATGCCATCCAACCATCTCATCCTCTGTTGTCCCCTTCTCCTCCCGCCTTCCATCTTTGCCAACATCAGGATCTTTTCCATTAAGTAAGTTCTTTGCATCAGGTGGCCCAAGTATTGGAGTTTCAGCTTCAGCATCAGTCCGTCCAGTGTATATTCCGGACTGATTTCCTTTAGGATACACTCCATGGCATCTCGCAAAGAGTTGGACACAACGGAGCGACTAAACAATGTCTTTGAGGTTTGCCCATGTTGTAGGATGTCTCAGAATTTCATTCTGTCTTTAAGCTGAATAGCATTGCACTGTATGAATAAACAACACTTTTTCATTTTATTCATCCATCAGTGGACATCTGGGTTGTTTCTGTTATTTGCCAATTGTGAATATTGTTACTTAGAACATTGGGGTGCAAATATCTGTTCGGGTTCCTGCTTTCCGTTCTTTTGGTTTTACACCTAAAAGTGGAATTGCTGGATCCTATGGTAACTGTGTGTTGAATGTTTTGATGAATCATCATAGTGCTTTCCTGGAGGTTCATTTTTCAGGAATCTTTGCAAGCTACGATAGCAATGGAATCTAACCATGCCTCATCTTATCTAAGACAGCTTTAGCAGAGTAGCCTGCAGGCCAAATTTAACCCTTTGTCTACTTTTGTACATTAAATACGCTAAGGATGGTTTCTACATTTTCTCTTTTTTTTTTTGCCAACCCAATACTTAGTTACCTAGACAGCATATTAAAAAGTAGAGACATTACTTTGCCAGCAAAGGTCCATCTAGTCAAGGCTATGGTTTTCCAGTGGTCATGTATGGATGTGAGAGTTGGACTATAAAGAAAGCTGAACACCAAAGAATTGATGCTTTTGAACTGTGGTGTTGGAGAAGACTCTTGAGAGTCCCTTGGACTGCAAGGAGATCCAACCAGTCCATTCTAAAGGAGATCAGTCCTGAGTGTTCATTGAAAGGACTGATGCTTAAGCTGAAACTCCAATACTTTGGCCACCTGATGCGAAGGACTGGCTCATTTGAAAAGACCCTGATGCTGGGAAAGATTGAGGGCAGGAGGAGAAGGAGACAATTGAGGATGAAATGGTTGGATGGCATCACCGACTCAATGGACATGGCTTTGGGTGAACTCTGGGAGTTGGTGATGGACAGGGAGGCCTGGCGTGCTGTGGTTCATGGGGTCGCAGAGTTGGACACAACTGAGCGACTGAACTGAACTTAAACTGATTTATTCATTCATTCGTTTAGCTGCTCTGGATCTTAGTTTCGGCAGAGGGAATCATTCCTTGAGGTATGTAGGATCTAGTTTACTTGACCAGGAATCCAAGCTGGGACCTCAGCCTTGGGAGCATGGAGTCTTAACCACTGAACCACCAAGTGTTGTTTTTTTTTTTTTTTTTTTTTTTTTAAAACCACTTAAAAATGTAAAAACCAGGGACTTCCCTGGTGGTCCAGTGGCTAAGACTCCAGTCTCCCAATGCAGGGGCCCTGGGTTCAGTCCTGCTGAGGGGACTAGACCCCACATGCTGCTAAGAGTTTGCGTACCGCAACTAGTCATAGCCAGGTAAATAATCTAAACATAAATAAAGCGAGTGTTTTTTTAAAAAAATGAAGCCAAGGAGAATGACAAGGTATAAGGCATGAAAATTCCATCAGTTTCGTTATACACAATTAAGTTTCCTTGGGACGCAGCTGCACCCACTGAGGTCTCTCTTGTCTGCCTCTTTCACACGCCAGTGGTGAAATTGTACGGTTGCAGCTCTCTGTGGCTCATGGCGTGAAACGTATTTAGTCTCCGGCCCTTTAAGAACAATCTTAACCAACCTCTAATCGAATCGAGCTCGTTAAGATCCCAGAAGTCAGAGGAGCATATTCACACTTGTCGAGTGCTGGGCCTGTGTACAGGGGCTTTTCCGGGGTGTCCGTGGGTGCATCGAGTGTCTCCTTAATGAATCACGCTGTTCGGAACCCTTTTGCTGTCACTGTTTCACATTTGAGTATCAAAAAAAAAAAGCCCCGGGGAACCCTAAAATAACTCATGATTCTTTGAGGACAGATAACCCGTGACTTGTAACAGAGTCAGTCATAATTCTCACTGGGCAACTTTAACAACCTTGTGAGTTCTGTCTTTACAAGCCCCTGGTTCTTTCTTTTCCCCGGACGCTTCCTTTGGTTTTACCTGTATCTGTGTCTCCTGGACTGCGGTTCTTAAGATCCCAAATAGAGATTTTTATTCTTTATGGGGAAAAATAAAAGCCCCCAGGAGACTTCCTTCAGTAGGAGATTTGTTGTTGTTCAGATCAGTAATATCCGACTCTTTGCATCCCCATGGACTGCAGCATACCAGGCCTCCCTGTCCATCACCAAGCCAGAGCTTGCTCAAACTCATGTCCATCGAGTCGGTGATGCCATCCAGCCATCTCATCCTCTGTTGTCCCCTTCTCCTCCCGCCTTCAATTTTTCCCAGCATCAGCGTCTTTTCCAGTGAATCAGTTCTTCACATCAGGTGGCAAACGGATTGGAGTTTCAGCTCCTGCATCAGTCCTTCCATTGAATATTGAGGGTTTAGCGTTGACTGGTTTGATCGCCTTTAAGTCCAAGTGACTCTCAGGAGTCTTCTCCAACACTACAGTTCAAAAGCATCACTTCTTAAACACTCAGTCTTCTTTATGGTCCAACTCTCACATCTGTACGTAACTACTGAAAAGCCATAGCTTTGACTATACTGACCTTTGTCAGCGGGAGATGCACAGTGTAAAGTCCCCAGTTAAACCTGAGAGTCACCTGTTTCAGACACATTAACTTTTCTACTCCCACTTCCAGACTCTGCATTCTTTTCTTTGTAAGGGGTCGTCTCTTCTCTACTTATTTGAGTAAGTAAATCTCTGTGTAATGGAGGAACCAAATTGAGAAAGATATCTCAAAGTTCACTTTAGTTTTCTCATATACTTTTTGGAGGAACAAGGCTTCTGTCCTACCAAAAGACACTTTTATTTTTAATCTGTGGCATTTCTGTAAAACCATGTAAATGTCATACGTGAAAGTGCAGGGCGTTTCAGCGTTTTTTCGCAGAGAGGGTTTCTGTGTGTTTAGGGCTGCGTGTGGCTTGTGAATAGTTCTGTTTGCACAAGCAGGTAATCTGACACAGCACCAGTTCCCTCTTACCAGTGACATCTTCCCAGCACCATTTCAGGGTCACCCTTTGTTCTCTTTAGTGTGCTGTCAGAAATCACATCCCCAGAACAGCTTAATATACCTTCCAAACGATAGTACAGACGTGCCAAGTCACTTCAGTCGTGTCCGACTCTTTGCCACCCCACGGACTGTTGCCCACCAGGCTCTGCTGTCCATGGGATTTCCCCGGAAAGAGTACTGGAGTGGTTGCTTCCTCCTCCAAGGGATCTTCCGCCTCTTATGTCTCCATGAGCAGGGGGGTTCTTTACCGCTAGCGCCACCTGGGAAGCCCTATACTACACACTCCAGTATACTTAGGCATCTAACACATTCCATAGTTCATGAGGGTGATCTTAGGACCCCAGAGAAGTTTGAACAGGCTCAAAGGAAATCAGATTAAGCTTAAACTAGGATATTCACCTAAATCCTAGTCTTCCTTTATATTGGCTGTTTATAGGACACAGAGCATTTGCGTTTTACTGTGGTTGCAGTCATTAGGCCGCCCTGGTGGCTCAGACGGTGGAGAATCGGCCTGTAATACAGGAGACCCAAGTTCCATCCCTGGGTTGGGAAGATCCCCTGGAGGAGGGAGTGGCCACACACCAGTCTCCTCGCCTGGAGAATCCCACGGACAGAGGAGCCCGGCGGGCTCCAGTCCATGGCGTCGCAAAGAGTCGGACACGCCTGAGCGACTGAACTGAACTGAATTGACTGCTTACTAGAGTGGGAAAGGGGGGTCAGTAAAAGAACGCTAGGCAGATAAAATCATTCGGTGGGTGTAGCATGAAGATGCTGCTAGAGCCGAGAATTGTAGCGTCTACACTCCGTCTAGCTTGATGGGTTTCTTTCCTTCTTCTGACCCTGTTCTTTTCGTTTCTCAGACATATTTGCTCACTTCAAAGTTCAGTCGTTTGAAAACCAAGCAGTTAGTTTCCGTTTAAGAAACAACCAGAGAGAACTGTGATGATGTTCCAGTGGAAACAAAAACATCATTCTCTTACACTTTCACTTACGTGACTCTCTTAATCCCGTAAAAGAAACTTCTGACGTTTATTCCTTTGTGGGAGTTACTGGTGAAAATGTAGGTTTATCTTGGCTTTTAGGGATATATATATATAGGTGGTTAAATATATTAATATATAATTATATTAATAATATAATTATATAATATAATTATTGTATATTTTATATAATTATATTTAATTATATATTCAATATATTAACATATTTATACATTATTTACAGATTTATATATTATATTTTTATATGTTTATTATTATTTATAATATAATTTTTATATATTAATATAATCTTGGTTTTTATTTTTTCTTGGCTTATATGTCAAGATGGTTTAATATATAATTATATCAACAATATGTTAATATATAATTATTAATATAATTATATTTAATTATATAGTCAATATATTAATATATTTATACATTATTATTTATAGATTTATATATTATACTTATATATAATTTATTATTATTTATAATTTTTATATATTGACATATTTAATCGTCTTGGTTTTTAGTTTTTCTTTAAAAATGGAAACAAATGATGAACAGAACAGAGGGAACACAGCATCATTCCAGTAACCACTCCACAGGTGTTAGCATGCTGCAGTTAACTATCATTCTGTACAGGCCTACACATCTGCCTTTATGTGTCTGAATCTGTGAATTTCAGCAGCATAACTGTTAAGCACACCATGCTCCTTTACTGGCCCAGAGAGGTTACATTCCTCACCAGGGACACACAGCCCTAGCGAAGGAGTCTGGGGTTTAGCTGAGGTCACACCAGGACCACACTGCTTCTCCGAAAGTTTGCCAGCTTGTGTCAGAAGGGAACCACTACGCTTTCCAAGCACTGAGTGTAATCTCTGGGAAATAACACCGTGCTGGAATCTGGAGAAAAGGAAGCCAGCTTAGAGTGGGCGTAAAGAACGGCGTGATTGAGACTAGCCACCCAAGACAGAGGCAAGAGTGTGGCCTTCAAGGCAAACATAAAGGGCTAGAAGAACCGGCATGTGCGAGTGTGTTCACTTTATGTTTCTTAGGGCCTCAGAGGTGCATCTAAAGATAGGCCAGAGGTACAGTGGAAGGGAGATGGGATATATAATGCCAGACCACCTGGGATGGCTTCCGGGTTCTGACTGCCCAGTGATGGGCTCTCCCAAGTCTGTGAGGTGGCACAGGGTGATGATGAAATCGCTGCGGGGACCACGTCCGTGCAGACTTGAAGCATGACGCGCGTGTCCTGTAGCCCTGTCCTACGTGTGCACCTTTGATCCCTGATCACGCAGGGTGACATTCACCCTGGAAAGCCAGCGGGGACCATCACTCCCTGGGATGAATCTGGGAATTCTGAGCGCCAGCCAAGCAGGGCTTGTTGACCCATGGATACTCATGAAATTGTGCTTATGTTTTTCTGGCGTTAAATTGCGTGTCATTTTTTTATGTCTCGAGTCAGTCGCCCTCTGAAGCTACGGGAGACCACAAGTCTTTGTTGACGTGTGTAATGCCAGGCCCTGCAGTGCCTCCTCAATCCCTGAGCTGTGCTATCGTTAGGTACCACACACCGTCAGCTTACAGAGGTGGTACCTGCCTCGCAGAATTTATGTCAGATTGCTTTAAAAGGGGAGGCTTTACTTAACTGATGGATCTCTTGGTCTTGCTTCAAATGAATTGTCTCAAGTGTTTGTTGCTCCAAATAATTGCATACTTGCTATTGTATTGTATTGTATTGTCCATTGTTCAGTAGCTCAGTCGTGTCCGACTCTTTGTGGCCCCATGGACTGCAGCACGCCAGGCCTCCCTGTCCATCACCAATTCCTGGAGTTTATGCAAACTCATATCTGTGATACTATCATATCGGTGATGCTATCCATCCGTCTCATCCTCTATCATCCCCTTCTCCCGCCCTCAATCTTTCCCACCATCAGGGTCTTTTCAAATGAGTTGGTTCTTCACATCAGGTGGACAGAGTATCTGAGCTTTAGCATCAGTTTTTCTTAGGAATATTTAGGGCCAATTTCCTTTAGGGTGGACCGGTTGGATCTCCTTGCAGTCCAAGGGACTCTCAAGAATCTTCTTCAACACCACAGTTCCAAAGCATCCATTCTTTGGTGCTCAGCCTTCTTTATGGTCCAGCTCTCACATCCATACATGACCACTGGAAAAACCATAGCTTTGACTAGACGGACCTTTGTCAACAAAGTGATGTCTCTGCTTTTGAATCCACTGTCTGGGTTGGTCATAGCTTTTCTCCCAAGGAGCAAGTGTCTTTTAATTTCATGGCTGTAGTCGCCATCCCCAGTGATATTGGAGCCCATAGTAGAAAGTGCCTCACGTGGAGATAAACATATCATGAAAGCTAGAAAGAAACAAACTCTCAAACTGTTTTAGTCATCTTATCCGAGACAGACCAACCCACATGTCCTCTTTGTCCCTAGCTTTGGAGGACGGACTGACTGACTGGCACCCACACGTGAGGCTGTTCTGGTTAGCAGCCTTCACGTAGGAGGAAGGGGCAGTGAGGAATCAGAATTCTAAAAAAGGTGGGCCGGGACTTCCCTGGAGATCCAGTGATTGAGACTTCGCCTTCCAATGTAGCAGGTGTGGATTTGATCCCTGGTCGGGGAAGCTTAAGACCCCGCAGGCCTAAAAACACAAAGCATAAAGCAGAGGCGATACTGTAACAAAATCAAAAAAGACTTAGAAAAAGTGGTTGGTGACTTTTTTTTTTCTTTTTGTTTCACTGCACCACAAGGGCTTATGGGATCTTAATTACCCGACCAGGAATCAAACCCAGACCCTTGACACTGAAAGCACAGAGCCCAGGGAATTCCCAGCTCTCATTTTCTGGTTCGGAAAATCCATATTCAATAGCTGTGGTTGCATGACATGAGGCCTGATGTAAGAATGCACACTGTACACATTTAGCTATGATTTTACAGTCGTGTGTGTATACATGTGTGTATATATATATATATGTATATATATGTCTGTGTGCATTTTGGCTTTACCTCGAGGTATTCAGTATCTTAGGCCCCCAATTAGGGCTCAGACTCACGCCCCTTGCAGTGAAAGTGTCACGTCTTAACCACTAAACTCCCAGGCAAGTCCCCAGTCATGACATGAATAATAATGGTTGCTTGTGATTTCACAAGTCTCCAGTACCAGTGATGGAACAAGAGAAGCGTTAACATCTTGAAGGCAGATGCCCTCAGGAAGAATTTTAATGACAAATAGGGTGTGTTTTATCTCCAAAGAACTGCATTCCACCAATCAGGAAGGAACCGCCTTTTTCCGCACTTGCCTTTCCTCGTCCAGCCGCACACGCTGCTGCTTTGTCGGTAGGGGTAAGGGTGCTCTTGGTCATCCTGCTCATCTATAAATAAACAATCGCTATAAATAAGACATTCGCTGTGGATCTGAGTTTGACGCCATGGGAGAGACGCGCACGTGAACGGAATGCTAAGCCCCAGGATGACTCACTCCCATTCTGGCTTTGATCTTCTAGATGTCGAGGCTAACTGCGGAAACTTGGAAGGCGGTCAGGTGAAGGAAAAAAGAAAATCCAAAACTGAATATAGCGTAGTTGCTTGTAGATAAAGTGCAAGCGAGGGCTTCCCTGGTGACTCAGGCGGTGGAGAATCTGCCTGCGGTGCAGGAGACCCCGGTTCGATGCCTGAGTCGTGTATATCCCCTGGAGAAGTGAATGGCTACCACTCCAGTGTTCTTGCCTGGAGAGTCCCCTGGATGGAGGAGCCTGGGACAGTCCATGGGGTCGCAAAGAGTCAGAAACGACTAAGAGACTAACACACGTATACACACAGTGCAAATGACCAAATACATTTCAAACCAGCTCAGGAGTGTGAGACCAAATTGCCAACATCTGTTGGATAATAGAAAAAGCAAGATAATTCCAGGAAAACGTCTACTTTGGTTTCATTGACCACGCAGAAGCCTTTGACTGTGTGGATCACAACAAACTATGGAAGATTCTTAGAGATGGGAATACCAGACCACCTTAGCTGCCTCCTGAGATATCTGTATGCCGGTCAAGAACTGGACAGGTTGAACAGGACTTGGAACGACAGACTGGTTCCATTTTGGGAGAGGAGTACCTCAAGGCTGTATATTGTCACCCTGCATATTTGACTTACATGCAGAGTACATCATGAGAAACGCTGGGCTGGATGAAGCACAAGCTGGAATCAAGATTGCCAGGAGAAATATCGATAACCTCAGGGAGGCAGATGACACCACCCTTATGGCAGAAAGCAAAGAGGAACTAAAGAGCCTTTTGATGAAAGTGAAAGAGGAGAGTGGAAAAGCTGGCTTAAAAACCAACCTTCAAAAAACTAAGAGCATGGCTTCCAGTCCCATCACTGCATGGCAAATAGATGGAGAAACAATGGAAACAGTGACAGACTTTATTTTCTTGGGCTACAAAATCATTGCAGATGGTGACTGCAGCCACGAAATGAAAAGATGCTTGCTCATTGGAAGAAAACCTATGACCAACCTAGACAGAACATTAAAAAGCAAAAACATTACTTTGCCAACAAAGATCCATCTAATCAAAGCTATGGTTTTTCTAGCAGTCATGTATGTATGTGAGATTTAGACCATAAAGCTGAGCACCAGAGAATGGATGGTTTTGAACTGTGGTGTTGGAGGAGACTCTTGAGAGTCCCTTGGACTGCAAGGAGATCCATCCAGTCCATTCTGAAGGAAATCATCTCCAAGTATTCATTGAAAGTACTGATGCTGAAGCTCCGGTAATTTGGCCACCTGATGCGAAGAGCCAGCTCATTGGAAAAGACCCTGATGCTGGGAAAGATTGAGGGCAAGAGGATGAGGGGACGACAGAGGATGAGTTGGTTGGAAGGCATCACCAACTCAGTGGACATGAGTCTGAGTAAACTCCGGGAGTTGATGATGGACAGGGAGGCCTGGCATGCTGCAGCCCATCAGGTCGCAAAGTATCGGACACAACTGAGCTTCTGAACCACAGCAAACAAATCTGACCATTTCCGAGCTGTGAAACCAGTCTGGACTGTTCCACTTAAACTCTAGAGCTTGGCCTTTTTCAGCTAGACAGTGGGTATAACAAAAGGATTGACTTGACGGTTAAGTTATATCACGGACCTAAAGGGACTTGATAAAATGCACACTTGCGCGAGAACAGGTGGACGCTGAGTTATTTTGTGTAGGCAGGTGCTGAGATGAAAACCAGTGACACGCGCCTCTCATGACTCACATTCAAGGACAGGTAGCAGAGCACATTTGTGTTAAAAGGCAGAGTGCCCCCCGGTGGGCACTTGTAGGACTGCAGGGGAAGCTGGGAAATAGAGGCAGTCTCTGTGAGGTGAGACTGAGTGGACCTAGGGAGAGTTATCATTTTGTCCTCACGCCAGGGTTCCTCCGGACTTCCCAGGTGGCGCTAGTGGTAAAGAACCTGCCTGGCAATGCAGGAGACATAAGAGACATGGGTTTGATCCCCAGGTCGGGAAGATCCCCTGGAGGAAGGCGTGGCCACCCACTCCAGTCCTCTTGCCTGGAGAATCCCATGGACAGAGGAGCCTGGCGGGCTGCAGTCCACAGGGTCGCAAAGAGTCGGAGAGGACTGAGTGTCCGAACAGCAACAGCAGGGTTTCTCAACCTCAGCACTAGTTACATTTAGGGCCCAAGAATCCTTTCTCATGTGGGAATGTCTTGTCTGACCTCTACCCCTTCCATGCCAGAGACCCTCCCCAGAGTTGAGACAGTGAGGAATATCTCCGGACATCGACTGATGACCCTACGGGGACACAGTTGCCCACAATTGAGAACCTCTTTAAATCTTTCCCATGAACATCTGTTAATTAGATAACTCTTTTAAAAATATGTTGATTTGTGGGGCTGGTGCATGGGGATGACCCAGAGAGATGTTATGGGGAGGGAGGTGGGAGGGGGGTTCATGTTTGGGAACGCATGTAAGAATTAAAGATTTTAAAATTATAAAAATAAAATAAAAAAATAAAAAATAAAAATATGTTAATTTGTTTGGCTGCCCAGGTCTTAGTTGCAACACTGTGGGTCTTTAGGCTTCATTGCTGCATCCAGAATCTTTAGTTGCATATGTTGGATCTAATTCCTTGACCAGGGATCGAGCTCAGGCCCCCTGCAATGAGAGCGTGGAGACTTAGCCACTGGACCACCAGGCAAATCCTTACTTAATATCATTTTAATGGCATTTTTTTTTTAATGTACCCAAAGGAAAAACCTGGACACATATGTTTATAGAGCTTTGATTCATCATTGCCAGAACTTGGGAGAAACCATGATGTCCTTTTATACATGAATGGATAAATATTTGAATGTTGCATCTAGACAGTGGAATATTAGTTCAGTTCAGTTCAGTCACTCAGTTGTGTCCCAGCTCTTTGCAACACCATCTTCAGTCCCGAGATGAGCCCCTGGAGCACAGAGAACTTTTAGGGCCGTGAAGGTATTCTTGATGGTGGTGTAGTGGTGGACACGTGCGTGCATCTGTACTAAGTCGCTTCGGTCACGTCCGACTTCTTTCGACCCCATCAGTCCGCTAAGCCTCGGTTTTCTTGAATGAGTGAGTGAAAGTCGCTCAGTCGTGCGTGACTCCTTGCAACCCCATGGACTGTAGCCCAACAGGCTCCTCTGTCCATGGAATTCTCCAGGCAAGAATACTGGAGTGGGTTGCTGTGCCCTTCTCCGGGGGATCTTCCTGGCCCAGGGATCGAACCTGCGTCTCCTAGGTCTCCTGCATTGAAGGGGGAAGGTTGTTTACAACTAGCGCCACCTGGGAGGCTCAGGTGTGTTTATGTCATTTGTCAAAACCCATAGAAGGTGCCACAGCCTGATCTAACCTGTGGGCTTCAGGTGATAATGTCGCTGTAGGTTCATCAGTTGTAACAGATGGGCCCTCTGCTGGGGGACCTGGATAATGAGGGAAATGGAGCCTGTGTAGGGGCAAACGGTATACAGGAAATCTGTGTACCTGCCTGTCACTTTCGCTGGAGATCCAAAACTAATATAAAAACGAAACCTGTTAAAAGGGGGGGAAAGAAAGAGAGAGAGATGTCATCTGCACACCTTTGAGATTTATTCTGTTCAGTCTCACACCTACACGATCCATGGAAGACCTGGGGAGTTTCATGGGACTTTGCACTTGGGTTCTGAAAGCGTCATCTTAACCTGGAAGGGCATTTGCAGTAGTGTCCTGAAGGCTCCCCGTGGCAGGTGTGCGTGCGTGCGTGCGTGCGTGCGTGCGTGTCCCAGAGACCAAGAACCTGGGCTGAAATCCACCCCTCAGTCCAGCGGCAGCCCCTCCACTGTGGTCATTCCCAGAAACAAGGCAGAGACTTGTTTTACTTCTCGAATAGACCACTTCTGCCATATGTTAATCGTCTAAAGTCCCCCTGAGGATATTAGAAGGTTGTCTGTTTTAATGTAATAGGGGTCGTCTTCCCAGGGGGCACTCGTGGTAAAGAACCCATCTGCCACTGCAGGAGGCATAAGAGACGCGGGTTCGATCCCTGGGTTGGGAAGATCCCCTGGAGGACGGCATGGCAACCCACTCCAGTGTTCTTGCCTGGAGACTCCCGTGGACAGAGGAGCCTGGTGGGCTACAGTCGATGGGGTCGCAAGGAGTTGGACCCGACTGAAGTGACTGCACACTTGTACACAAGTTTGGAGTACACACCTGAATCAAATGAACGCGATATTACCTGGGGCTCCCCTGACAGCTCAGTGGGTGAAGAATCTGCCTGCAATCCAGGAGACCCTGGTTTGATTCCCGGGTCGGGAAGATCCGCTGGAGAAGGCAAAGGCTATCCACTCCAGTATTATTGGGCTTCCCTTGTGATTCAGCTGGTAAAGAATTTGCCTGCAATGTGGGAGACCTCAGGTCAATCCCTGGGTTGGGAAGATCCCCTGGAGAAGGGAAAGGCTACCCACTCCAGTATTCTGGCCTGGAGAATCTCATGGACTGCGTACTCCATGCGGTCGCAAAGAGTCAGGCACGACTGAGTGATTTTCACTGATACTGCCGTCAGGTGGGGATCGGCAGACTCCTACCTATAGGCCAACCCCACCTGCAGTCTATTTTTTTTCAAGTTGTGTCGAAGCATACCCAACACCCATTTATGTACCATTTGCAGCTGTTTTTCAGCTAAAGCAGGCGTGAGCAGTTGTAGCAGACTCAGTTTGGCTGTCAAGGGTCCAAGATTCGTGCAGAGAAAGTGTGTTCACCCCTGCTTTACCAGTCTAGAACTTTTCCCTCTTCGGGCATCGTATCCTGAATGTCTCCTGATTTTTAAACTCGGTTTCAGAAAAGGGGAGGATTGTCGGCAGAGTAGCCTAATTAGACAAATAATAGAGCCACACAAGTACATCCCCTGTGAAGGATCCTGCAGCGCTACTCCTGCTAACTCTGCATGTGAGACGCACTCCGTGCGTATAGGACGCCTTTGTTGAAATGCCTGCTCCTTGGGCCTTTTAACCGAGGATACAAAACACCGAGCTTCCCCCTTCCTTCCCCTTCCTTCCCCTTCCTTCCTTCCAATTCCTTCCCCTTCCTTCCTCTCCCTTCCTCTCCCTTCCTTCCTCTCCCTTCCCCTTCCTTGCTCTCCCTTCCTTCCCCTTCCTTCCTCCCCCTCCCTTCCCCTCCCTTCCTCTCCCTTCCTTCCCTTCCTTCCTCCCCCTTCCTTCCCCTTCCTTCCTCTCCCTTCCTTCCTCTCCCTTCCTCTCTCTTCCTTCCTCTCCCTTCCTCTCTCTTCCTTCCCCTTCCTTCCCTTTCCTTCCTCTCCCTTCCTTCCCCTTCCTTCCAATTCCTTCCCCTTCCTTCCTTCCCCTTCCTTCCTCTCCCTTCCTTCCCCTTCCTTCCCCTTCCTTGCTCTCCCTTCCTTCCCCTTCCTTCCTCTCTCTTCCTTCCCCTTCCTTCCCCTTCCTTCCTCTCCCTTCCTTCCCCTTCCTTCCTCTCCCTTCCTTCCCCTTCCTTCCTGTCCCTTCCTTCCCCTTCCTTCCTCTCCCTTCCTTCCCCTTCCTTCCTCTCCCTTCCTCTCCCTTCCTCTCCCTTCCTTCCCCTTCCTCCCCCTCCCTTCCCCTCCCTTCCTTCCCCTCCCTTCCTTCCCCTTCCTTCCCCTTCCTTCCCCTTCCTTCCTCTCCCTTCCTTCCCCTTCCTTCCTCTCCCTTCCTTCCCCTTCCTTCCTCTCCCTTCCTTCCCCTTCCTTCCTCTCCCTTCCTTCCTCTCCCTTCCTTCCCCCTTCCTTCCTCTCCTTCCTTCCCTTCCTTGCTCTCCCTTCCTTCCCCTCCCTTCCTTTCCTTCCTCCTTCCTTCCTTCCTTCCTTCCCTTTCCTTCCCTCTCCTTCCTTCCCCTTCCTTCCTCTCCCTTCCTTCCCCTTCCTTCCAATTCCTTCCCCTTCCTTCCCCTTCCTTCCAATTCTTTCCCCTTCCTTCCTCTCCCTTCCTCTCCCTTCCTTCCTCTCCCTTCCTTCCCCTTCCTTCCCCTTCCTTCCTCTCCCTTCCTTCCCCTTCCTTCCTCTCCCTTCCTCCCCCTTCCTCCCTCTCCCTTCCTTCCCCTTCCTTCCCCTTCCTTCCCCTTCCTTCCTCTCCCTTCCTTCCTCTCCCTTCCTTCCCCTTCCTTGCTCTCCCTTCCTTCCCCTTCCTTCCTCTCCCTTCCTTCCCCTTCCTTCCTCTCCCTTCCTCTCCCTTCCTTCCCCTTCCTTGCTCTCCCTTCCTTCCTCTCCCTTCCTCTCCCTTCCTTCCTCTCCCTTCCTTCCCCTTCCTTCCTCTCGCTTCCTTCCCCTTCCTTCCCCTCCCTTCCTTCCCCTTCCTTCCTCTCCCTTCCTCTCCCTTCCTTCCCCTTCCTTCCCCTTCCTTCCTCTCCCTTCCTTCCCCTTCCTTCCTCTCCCTTCCTTCCCCTTCCTTCCCCTCCCTTCCTCTCCCTTCCTTCCCCTTCCTTCCTCTCCCTTCCTTCCCCTTCCTCCCCCTTCCTTCCTCTCCCTTCCTCTCCCTTCCTTCCCCTTCCTTCCTCTCCCTTCCTTCCCCTTCCTCCCCCTTCCTTCCCAATCCTTCCTTCCTCTTCTTCCTTCCTCTCCCTTCCTTCCCTTTTTTTCCCCTTGAAATTCATGCACATAATTAGTGTTTATCATGAACGAAACAACACAGAATCTTTGTGTGTGTGTCGTAAATAGAACTCTTTAAAGAGAACGGATCCCTTTACTCTTGTCTGCCAGTTTACATATAAAGAGAATTGGGTAACCTTTTAGTATAGTGACAAAAAATAACTACTCCATGTAAATAAAGAGTATTCAAAAAATGAATGGTTTTCAAAGAGGAATGTGATGTTAGGAGATGCTGCTGCTGCTAAGTCACTTCAGTCGTGTCCAACTCTGTGTGACCCCATAGACGGCAGCCCACCAGGCTCCCCCGTCCCTGGGATTCTCCAGGCAAGAACACTGGTGTGGGCTGCCATTTCCTTCTCCAGTGCATGAAAGTGAAAAGTGAAAGGGAAGTCGCTCAGTCGTGTCCGACTCTCCGCGACCCCGTGGACCGCAGCCCACCCGGCTCCTCCGTCCGTGGGATTTTCCAGGCAAGAGTGCTGGAGTGGGTTGCCATCGCCTTGGAACTGATTAATGCAGTGTGACCTCTCACCTCACGGTACCTATGTTCCTAGTTCGGTGAGTGAAAAGAGCAGTGAGGATCATGGCCTGATTTTAATTCCCAGCGGGTAAAGGCTCATGTAGAACTGCCCTACTTCTTGACACTATTATGATATTAAAAGTAGAGTTTATTTTTGTAAGTCATTACCATCTTGGCATACTTGCATTCATTTTCGTCAAGCGCTGTCATCTTTAGCTTGTAGCCTTCCAGAGTCTAGAGAAATGCACGTTGGTTTTCTATTTCTTTTGGGGAATCTATAGGCTTCCAGCAGGAGAACCGCCGTTTATTAGCGTGTCTAGCAACTGGTGTATTCACAATCTGTCAGGAAGTCGTCAGGAACATCTCAGCATGTGTCTGAAAAGTCGAAGTTTGGGAGAGTTACATACTGAGCACGGAGTGTCATTTTTCTAGGGGAAAACCTACGTACATAGACAAGCTGGAGAAGGAAAGTCAAAGTCACTCAGTCGTGTCCGACCCCATGGGCTATGCAGTCTGTGGAATTCTCCAGGGCAGAACACTGGAGTGGGTGGCCGTTCCCTTCTCCAGGAGGTCTTCCCAACCCAGGGATAGAACCCAGGTCTCCCACATTGCAGGTGGATTCTTTATCAGCTGAGCCGCCAGGGAAGGCCAGTGATAGTGGGTTGCCATGCCCTTCTCCAATATATCCATATCCATCTATATATACATATATATACACATATATATACATACAATGGAATATTACTCAGACATAAAAAAGGATGAAATAATGCTATTTTCAACATGGGCGGACCTAGAGATTACTGTACGAAGGACAGTGATTCACAAAATTTCTGCTGCCTGCAGCTCAGAGCCAGGAAGGCATCATGGCAAGAAAGCGATGATTTGCTGTGTGTGAACCCCTGGTCTGACACTGCCCGTGGTGGTACCTGGGCTTCTCGTTGAAAACATGTTGTGACATTCTGGTAGGAAGGATTCTGCCATTATTTATTTGCAGGATTACATGACTTTAAGGCACTTAGACCCACAGTGGATGCAACTATGTATAAACCATTTTTACGGTTAGTTTTCTTTTTCATTATAGCTTATTATATGATATTGACTGTAGTTCCCCGTAGTTCATGGAAAGACCTTGTTTTTTTATATGCTTTAAGTATAGTAGCATGTGTCTGCTAGTCCTAAAGTCCTAGCTTACCCCTCCCCAGTCTCCTTTGGTAACCATAAATCTGTTTTCTGTGTCTGTGAGTCTTTCTGGTTTGTAACTTAGCTCGTTTGTGTCATATTTTAAGTTCCACGTATAAGTGATGAGTTTGCCTTTGTCTGACTTCGTACAGTAATCTCTAGGTTCACCCATGTTGTTGAAAATAGCATTATTTCATCCTTTTTTATGTCTGAGTAATATTCCATTGTATGTATATATATGTGTGTGTATATATATAGATAGATAGATGGATATGGATATATTGGAGAAGGGCATGGCAACCCACTATCATATTCTTGCCTGGAGAATCCCATGGACAGAGGAGCCTGGCAGGCTGCCCCAGTGTATGGGGTTGCAAAGAGTTAGACAAAACTGAGTCACACACACATATACATATACACACACACCACACCTTTGGGGCTTCCCAGGTGGCTCATTGGTAAAGAATCCACCTGCAAATGCTGGTGATGTGGCTCTGATGCCCGGGTCAGAAAGATCCCTTGCAGGAAGAAATGGCAATGCACTCCAGTACTCTTGCCTGGAGCATCCCATGGACAAAGGAGCCTGGTGGGCTACAGGCCATAGGGTCACAGAAGAGTCAGACACGACTTCTCGACTAAACAACAACATCCCACACCGTTACCATCTTGTCTGTCAGTGAACATTCAGGCTGCTCCACGTCCTAGCTGCTGGGCAAAGTGCTGCTGTGAATATTTGGGTGCATGTATCTCATAGAGTTAGGGTTTTCTCTAAATATACACCCAGGCTGCCGTCTGTGGGGTCGCACAGAGTCGGACACGATTGAAGCAACTTAGCAGCAGCAGCGGCAGCATACCCAGGAGTGGGATTGCTGAATCCTATGGCAATTCTGCTTTGAGTTTTTTTAAGGGGCCTCCATACCATTCTTCTGGAGAAGGCGATGGCACCCGACTCCAGTACTCTTGCCTGGAAAATCCCATGGACGGAGGAGCCTGATAGGCTGCAGTCCATGGGGTCGCACAGAGTCGGACACGACTGAGTGACTTCACTTTCACTTTCACTTTCATGCATTGGAGAAGGAAATGGCAACCCACGCCAGTGCTCTTGCCTGGAGAATTCCAGGGACAAGAGAGCCTGGTGGGCTGCCGTCTCTGGGGTCATACAGAGTCGGACACGACTGAAGTGACTTAGCAGCAGCAGCATACCATTCTTGACAGGGGCCATACCAAATGCATTTCTGCCAACAGGGTACGAGAGTTCCCTTTTCTGCACACCCTCTCCAGCATTTACTATCCGTAGACTTTTTGATGATGGCCATGTGGACCTGTGTGCGGTGGTGCATCATTGTAGTTTTGATTTGAATTTGTCCAGTGATCAGCAGCATCGAGCATCTTCTCATGTGCTCATTGGCTATTTGTGTGTCTTCTTTGGAGGAGCATCTACTTTGGTTTTCTGCCAGTTTTTTGGTGGAGTTGTTTGGTTTTCTGTTATTGAGTCGTATGAGCTGTCCATGTGTTTTGGAAGCTGAGCCCTGTTGAACTGCAGCCCAGCCTGTAGGTTGTCTTTTTGTTTCATCTGTGGTTTCTTGTGCAAAAAATCTTGTGAGTTCACTTCCTCTTTCCTTTTAGTTTTCCAGCGCAGCAGTCAAGTCACATGTTAGTCTTTTCTCAAAGCTCCAGTTCCCTGGTCCTTTCCTCTGGAAGGAGGCTCTTTTCTAAACTTTCTTGTTAATCATGGATGTTTAAGTGAATATTGGAGGGAACTCAGACATAAACTGCTTGAAATCAGGGTGTGAGACCCCTGACAATATTGCAAAGGTTGCTTCCTTCTCTCTTTAATTTGCTGGTTTGTGATTGAGAAAAACAAGCCAAGCCTGGAATCTCTTCACCTGTGCTTTGGAAAGGACTTATTAACACGTGACTTGATCACCTGGCCAGGTAATTTTTGGTATCTTGGTGAGTTAAGAGTTCAGCATAAGCAGATAAATTGAAACTTGATAGCATGGAATCTCAGAGCTAGAAGGCACTTAACTGTATCTAGCTCCCCACAAAAAAGACATTTTGTTTTTCACATTTTAGCATACCCTGATGAGCTGTTTATCCCTGAATGTAGAATAGTACATTAGCCACAGTGAAGTACAAAGAGATGGTATAAGGCACTGTTAAAGTAGCTTACAGCCTCATAAATAACAAGGGCAAATCAGTAAGTTCACAGATCTTTTTATGTGAATTAAAAAAAAAAAAACCCTTTGGCAGATTTCAAACATACTAAGAAATGAAGAGAAGAATGGACTTCCAAGTATTCATTGCAAAGCATCAGAAATTTTCAACATTTTGCTCAACTTTTTTCAGGACTCTTTATTATAGAAAGCGTGTACACGTTACGTGTATTTACAGAAAAGGATAAGCCTATAAACTTCCTCTCTTATAATCCTTTATACTTGATTTTCAAGCCCTTCCACTCAAATTGCAACTTTATTTTGTTAAAGCCATTTTTCTTCCTCTTTTTAAATGTTTTTTGCAAACAGGGATAGTCTTCTTTCAAATGAATGATGCAGTTTCTTCTTGGTTTCATTTGTACCTCATTAAGTGATGGGATTATATGCTGAACCGTGCATGTTTTGCTATTCCTATTTTTCCAGAGACTTTCTCTCTGTAATAGTTATTATTTCGCTTCATTGCTCTTAAATATTTTTTATCAGAATTTTTTGGGGGGCTATGCTTCGAAGCATGTGGGGTCCTAGTTCGCTTACCAGGAGATGTGCCCCCTGTAATGAATGTTATCAGAATTCATTGTTATTCTCATGCTCTTAATTCACTGAATGCCCTGAATTATTTCGCAGTTGGATATCTGATGCTTTTGTGTCTCTTAGTGAACCATTTTCTCTGAACAGAATCCATGGTTGACCTCGGTAACCCGTTTTAGATGGTGACAATCTAGGCTAAAGTGTCCCCTAGGCATTCCTTTCTGAGTCTAAGGCCCGTGTGAAAGCGTTACTTCTAATGTTGCACAGTAAGAATCAGGCAGAAGTCGTGAAGAGAAGTGTCTGCTTGGTGAGTCTACTGTCGAGTAGGTTTCTTCCCCTCCATTCTTGTCTCTTCGTAGGAAAGAATTGAAACGACAGACCGACACAGCTCAAGCAGGCAGGATTTCTTAAGCAAGCCACAGGCAAGACAGTCTTCAGACGGGAGAGTGGACCCACACCCGCTGGAGTGGTCTGGTCTCATTTTTCTGTTTCCCTTTGCATACGTTTTTCTCGTCCCCTTGGCGGTTCTCGGGCTCCATTGGCTATTTCCCCTTGCAAAATAGGGCTTGTGTCTGCAACCAGTCAGGGAAGGGAATGCAGTTAGGGTGTATGGTCAAGCCAGTCAGGGAAAGGGCCGTGTTAGGCTTCTTCCCCTCCAGAGCTTCTTATTCCAGGCCTCAAGTTTTCCTTTTCATGGGCTTTTTCCTTTCCTTTCCCCTGCACATGGTTCTTCTCGTCGTCCCTTCCTCTTACTACCATCTTGGACTCTGTTTCCCTAGTCTAACCTACCTAACACTAAAGCCTGTCCCATTAAAATATAGTTTCTGGATATTATTAGCATTTGGGGGCCTGATCTGTCTGCTGTGTGGAAGACTGTTCTGTGAGTTGTAGATGCTTAATGCTATGCCAGTAGCTTCCCTCCTCCAGTTGGGACAACCGAAAAATGTTTCCAGACGTTGCCTAATATCCTAGAGTCCCCTGGGGCAGAGGACACAGCCACCCCTGGTTGAAAGCACCTGTGTTACCACTGTGGACGTGCCATGATGCTTCCGAGTTTTTATTACGGGTAACTCGGCTCAGTCGGTAAAGAATCTCTACAATGCAGGAGACCCAGGTTCAATCCCTGGGTCGGGCAGATCCCCTGGGATTGAATGGAATCCAGTTCAGTTCAACTGATTCAGTGGAGTCAATCCAATTCAGTTCATTCAATGGAATCAATCCAATTCAATTCACTCCCTTCTTAAATCCAAGATGGGAATGGCAACCCACTGCAGTATTCTTCCCTGGAGAATTCCATGGAGAGCGGAGCTTGGTGGGCTACAGTCCATGGGGTCACAAAGAACTGGACGTGACTGAGGGACTCACTGTCAGTTTCATTCTGAATACCTTTGAGAATTAAGGAATATATTGCATTTGTTAAAATCATTTGCATATCCCACAAATACTTTTCAGCCCCATAAATTCTTACCAGCACGGTTTATGGATAGTGGTTCTCTTTGGTTGTTCGTAATGGGAAAATCACGAATGACAAGGTATTGGAAGGTCAGATTTCTCACTTTAACTTCTTATTTTTTAGCAGTAAACTAATTAATTTGTCATATTGTATAACCAGAAAGTCATTAACCAAAGTCATATTTCACATGTTTTGTGTGTTTATAACACACACACGATGTTAATTAGTCTTATTGAATTTAACAACTTATATCAAAGATAACCTTCAATTTGTGAGTTACCATCTGTTTTGGACCAAAGAATAGGTCCAAACTAAATACTGAGGCTTTTTTTTCTTTTTTCTGAACAGCTTGTAATAAGAGCTGTTTATATATTAATTGCCTAATTGAATTATTGTGGATCTTAATGTTTCAATTTTCAAGCAATTTGGGGCTTATTGTGGTGACATCTGCTCATACTTTGATAGTTTATCGTATTTAGCAGTCTCATCAGAAGGCTATTTTGGGTTTGCAACACAGTCCTGAAAACAGTCAGTTGCTTTCTGCATCAGGTTAGTCTCAGGAGTATTGTCCTATTTCATCTCTACTACAGAACTTATTTCATAATGAAATGCATTTTTATTTTATAAGAAAAGTCCATATTCCCTTGTCCCTGCTTCAGTCTGATGCCCTTAAATGCCTGTTCAAACAACTGTAGAGTTTCGTTTAAATCTTATTTTCCTTCGGTGGTAGATTTTTTTTCAGTTGTTCTGGTTATTACTTACATCTTACAGATCCTTATGATGTTTTAAAAATACACTGTAATGAAACTTAACAGCCTATGAACCTGCTTATAGAATCTTTTTAATCTCCTTTCTTTGAACAGTGTAACTATAAACATATCTCAGTGGGAATAATTTCCTTGACTTTCCTTAAAAACGTTTCAAGAGGTTCTGATTAATTCACTAATAAGAAACAGCTTCATTCATAGCCGTGCTTCTGAATTTGAATTACATTAAACCTGGCACCTTTTTATATCACTTAAGACTATTGAACAAGAATTTACAGAAAGCGGTAGTCATGGAATTTCCTTAGTTTTTGAGCATGTGGATAATTTAAACCCTGTAGGAGGCTGGACTCACCCCCAGCCAAAGACATTTTGTAAGGAAGGAGGTACATATCCTGAAATAGAGGCTGGTTGACTGCTTTGTATTAATATTGACTGAAAAAAGCAAGCTTGTGATATGAAGGATTATCTTGTGAGATACACCCCTGGCTTCTTTACAAATCTGTGCAAATACAGAACCGCTCTGAAACGGAAATGTAGGAGAATAATAGAGGAAAACTTGAGACCTAGCAGTCAGTGCTTCCTTGCTTTATTTTAGGAAGCCGAAAGAAGAGGGGGAGAGAGATTCTAATGTTTCCGTGTCACAGAAATGAGCAAATATCTGCACACAGACATGCGTGCCATGATTATTGTAACGTTGGCCCAGGCACTCTTTATAAACTTTCTGTGAGGCATCTTTCTTCTCTTCAGGATGTGTACAGTTTAATTGATTGATTGTATATGATACACTCCCTAAAACAAACATGTTTCAAGTGGGCGTTCATTATCATTGAATGATAGCAGAACCCTTGTCTGCCCTAAAACCAATGTTACTTACTTTGAGAGGTTTTCCTTATAAATCTCTGCATGTACCATAATGCTGATGGCTGGTTTTAATTACTTCCTTTTTTACACTGCAAATAAAAGTGCATAGTTTGTGTAAAAGTTGAAGACAGAGGGTATGAAACAGTAACACGTGTTTGAGATCACAACGGAAAAGAAGAATAGGAGAGATCAAAGGTGAACAATTCCCAAAGGATATTCAGGTTTATTTTGGCTTTGTTGTCTTCCTGTTTTTCAGTCTCGTTGTTTCTCGCCAGGCAGGTCCCAGCAGACACTTGGCGGGTCCTATGATCGGGTGCTGGGGAGCCCACTGGTTCAGAGGTCTACACATGAAGTCGCCCTAAAGGTACACCCCTGCATTTGATCTTTGTTCTCTACCTGAAATTCGTTTCAAACACAGCTGCATTTTGCCAAAACTGAACACCTTCTGTTTTAAAATGATATGTGTCTGAGGTCGTCTTGCTGAAGTTCAAGGTAATTGTTGTTTAATCGCTAAATTATGTCTGACTCTTTGCTACCCCATGGACTGTAGCCCACCAGGCTCCTCTGTCCATGGGATTCTCCAGGCACGAATACTGGAGTACTTGCCATTTCCTTCTCCATGAAGGTAATAGATGAAGCATTATTAAATAATGATGTGCTACTAACTTGATTCTTTAAGATGAATTGGGCTTTTTTGCCTTGTAAGAATTTGGGGAAATTCTTAAAGAGATGGGAATACCAGACCATACCTGCCTCCTGAGAAATCTGTATGCAGGTCAAGACACGGACAGTTAAAACCGGACATGGAACAGCAGACTGGTTCCAAACTGGGAAAGGAGTACCTCAAGGCTGTATATTGTCACCCTGCCTATTTAGCTTATATGCAGAGTACATCATGTGAAATGCCCTGCTGGATGAAGCACAAGCTGGAATCAAGATTGCCAGGAGAAATGTCAATAACCTTAGATATTCAGATGACACCACCCTTATGGCAGAAAGTGGAGAACTAAAGAGCCTCTTGATGAAAGTGAAAGAGGAGAGTGAAAAAGTCGGCTTAAAACTCAACATTCAGAAAATGAAGGTCACAGCATCCGGTCCCATCACTTCATAGCAAATAGATGGGGAAACAGTGGAAACAGTGAGAAACTTTATTTTCTTGGGCTCCAAAATCACTGCAGATGGTGACTGCAGCCATGAAATTAAAGATGCTTGCTCCTTGGAAGAAAAGCTATGACCAACCTAGACAGCATATTAAAAAGCAGGGACATTACTTTGCCAACAAAGGTCTGTCTAGTCAAAGCTATGGTGTGTCCAGTAATCATGTATGGATGTGAGAGTTGAACCATAAAGAAAGCTGAGCATCAAAGAATGGATGCTTTGGAACTGTGGTGTTGGAGAAGACTTTTGAGAGTCCCTTGGACTACAAGGAGATCAAACCAGTCCATTCTAAAGGAAATCAGTCCTGCATATTCATTGCAAGGACTGATGCTGAAGCTGAAAGTCCAATACTTTGGCCACCTGATTTGAAAACTGAAAGTCCAGTACTTTGGCCACCTGATTCAAAGAACTGACTTATTGGGAAAGACCCTGATGCTGGGGAAAGATTGAAGGCGGGAGGAGAAGGGGACAACAGAGGATGAGATGGTTGGATGGCCTCACCGATTCGATGGACATGACTTTGAGCAAGCTCTGGGAGTTGGTGATGGACAGAGAAGCCTGGCGTGCTGTAGTCTGTGGGGTCGCAAAGAGTTGGATACGACTGTACTGAACTGAAGATGAAGCTGAATACGGAACCAGCTATTTTAAACTTTTCTGGGTCTTACCAGGAGCAGATGACACCTTCTAAAATCAATGCCTCTCATCAGCATTATGAATTAAAATTAAGCAGCAAAATGGATTATAATTGAGGGCATGAGTCTGTATCTTATTTGGCTCCTGTATCTTAATTCTTTGCTTTGTTAGTTTCTTAATATGATTTGTGTCTATCTGCAAATTGATTTCCTACTTAACCTTGAAAGTTATTAGGAAAACATGCAGCTTACTATCAGTAGTTCTAGTGAGATGACAAGGAGTACCCAGAGGAGCAATCCAAACAATCACAGATGCACAGACTTCAAGAATGGAAGCCCAGGAAGTTCCTTGGTGGTTCCAGTGGTTAGGAATCTGCACTTTCCATTACAGGAGGCACAGGTTCCATCCCTGGTCAGGGAACTATGATCCCGAAAGCCTTGTGACCCCCCCAAAAATGAAAAACCAGAGTTGAAGCCCACGTCTCAACCTAAAGCTGATGGTTCCCTTCTCCAGCCTCTATCAGGAAGAAGCGCTGTTAATATTTTGGAAGATGGAATTTTAGTGTTTGATTTTATCCTTTTTTGTGTGTGTTTTCTGGTTAATTGTTTTCATGGGGAAAAAATGCTGATAAGAGTTTTGTTATTTTAAAAACATAAAAGGTAGAAATCTGCAGAAGATTTTTTTGCTGTACTGCTTTAAAAAGAACCAGTCAGAAGTAAAATGATAGGCCCAGATGTAACCACAGGAACAACCTTATGTGGTATTTTTGTTTAAGACCAAACATGTAGCAAGGTAAATACGTACCGCTGGCCCTTGACTGGGGTCATCTGCACTGGTTTGAACTGCACCGGTCCACTTATACGTGGGTTTTTTTTTTCTTCCCCAGTAACTAACTGCTGTCCAGAGTCCGTGAGTGAATCCACAGATGAGGAACCATGGATATGAGGGCCCACTGTAGTTATAAGTGGATTTTCAGCTGTGTGGGATTTTCATCCCAAACTGCATTTTGTTCAAGGGCCAGCTGTATTAGAATTTCAATATTTTTCTTAATTATCTGGAAGGGGTAGTTTGGTTTTTTAAAAAATAAAAAATTAGAAAAGGTTAATTGAGTCTGTGACACCGCATGTTCAGGTTGTAGCATGAGCCTTTTAATGGGCAAAGAACATTCCATCTGTATGGATGTACCACCGTATTCTATTTATCCATTCATCAGCTGATGGACATTGGAGTCGTGTGTAGTTTTCTTGAGTTGTTGAGAATAGCGCTGCCATGAACATTCGTGTGTAAATTTTATCTGGATATGTACCTTCATTTTCTCTTGGGTATATACCTGAGAGGAGAATTGCTTGGTCATATGGTAACTCTGTTTAACGTTTGGAAGAATCATCCCAACCTTTCCAAAGTGGCTGTGCCATCAGTCAGTATTTTTAAAACGCAATTGAAAAAATAAATAAATAAAACGCAATTGAGTCATAGTTCAAATGTCAGAGGGCAGAGGGGAGAGAGAATGTCTGTTGCTCACCAGTGTCTTGATTGAGTCTGAATTCATTATTCAGGGAACACACAAGCTTTGAGTGAGTTGAATTGAGCACACACGTTGACTTCCTGTTGTGAGTTGGGCGTTGGTGTTTAGCTTCATAGATGACTCTGGAATTTCGTGTAGCCTTTGATGATTCCCTGTGCAATTTCCATATGCGGATGTTCATTTGGGATTATGCTGGGGAAAGGCATTGCTGCTCACATACCACAGTGCCCATGGTGCCTCCGTGACGGTGAGCTTGGGAGTCAGCTGTAAATCACAGCCCTTTCTCTCTGTGCTGGGTGCTGTGCGTTAGAGTGTGAGGGCTCATGTCTGTTCCTGTTGTTATTCATTCGCCAAGTTTTATGTGACTCTTTGCAACCCCATGGACTCCAGCACGCCAGGCTTCCCTGTCCTTCACCATCTCCCACAGTTTACTCAAACCCATGTCCATCGAGTCGGTGATACCATCCAGCCATCTCATCCTCTGTCGTCCCCTTCTCCTCCTGCCCTCAATCATTCCCAGCATCAGGGTCTTTTCCAGTGAGTCAGCTCTTCACATCAGGTGGCCAAAGTATTGGAGTTTCAGCTTCAGCATCAGTCCTTCCAATGAACACCAAGGACTGATCTCCCTTAGGATGGACTGGTTGGATCTCCTTGCAGTCCAAGGGACTCTCAAGAGTCTTCTCCAGCCCCACAGTTCTAAAGCATCGATTCTTTGGTCCTCAGCCTTCTTATGGTCCAACTCGCCCATTCATACAGGACTACTGGAAAAACCATAGCTTTGACCAGATGGACCTTGGTCTGTTCCCATTTGACTTAGCCTAGTTTCAGCAGGTCCCTCCTCGGAAAGCAACGGACAAACAGCAGATGACGGCTGTGGTTTCTTCTTGGCTCTTCATTGCAGAGAGACCGGTGGGTTATCCCCGAGGAGCATCCGTCCACATTCTTGGGGGCATCACCTTCAGGTTCCCAGACAGGAAGATTTCCGGCCGGAAAGCAACAAAGCGGGCATGCTCTAATGTAGAGAGGGGAGAATCTTCGGGAGAGCGAGGTTGGCAGACGTTTTCCATCAAGGGCCAGAGAGTAGATGTTGATAGTTGATGCTTTGTGGGCCCCGGGGTCTCTGTTACTTTATTCTGCCTTTACTCTGTGAGAACCGCTACTGATCATACACACCAATGAACGAGTGTGGCTGAGTGACATCGGTAATAATCGGTAATCGCCGATGGGCACTGGAATTCCATTGTCATCGCAATTTCAGGAGTGGCACAATAGGACTGTTTTGATTTTCCTTGCAACCATGTAGGAGCAGAGACTCCGTGGATAGCTCCTAAGCCTTACGGAAGGTGGGCAACGTGTGAATCTGCCTGTGGGCTGCAGTGCACCAGGCTTGACCTCGAGAAAGACACCTGTCTCATTTCTCCTCCAACCATGAGCTCTGAGTTGAAGGGCCTCTAACGTGCAGCTCTGAGAGGTCCATGGAGAGCTTAAGACAGCATCCACATTGTGCTTCTCCTGGTGGCTCAGATGGGAGAGAATCCGACTGCAGGGTAGGAGACACGGGTTCGATCCTGGGGTCAGGAAGATCCCCTTGGAGGAGGGCATGGCAACCCCACTCCAGTATCCTTGCCTGGAGAATCCCCATGGACAGAGGAACCCGGCGGGCTACAGTCCATGGGGTCGCAAAGAGTGAGACACGATTGAAGGGACTCACACTTTATTAGTAAGTTGTGGTTGCTCGGCCAAGACCCTGCAGTTGCTCATGGACTTTAGGAACTGTAGGCCCTTCCATGAGCAGAGTGGCTCTGGACGTGTGTAACCAGCCTTCCCCAGGGGACATTTGATCATGTCTGGAGACCTTTGAGGAAGATGTTGCTCCTGACACCCAGTGGGTGGAGACCCAGGAATGTTGTTCAACATCCTCCAGGGCATCGGGGAACCCATCACAGAGGTCCATGTGGTCCCGAGTGTCCACAGTACCAAGACCGACGACCCCTCCCTGCTCCCGTCGGTATTTCTTTCTGTGGTTTGATCGCCGCAGTCCTCTGGCTGTGGGAATTTCACCTGCCGAGTGCTGGATGAGAAAACTGAATGCCTTCCGCTTGCTGATTTAAGTGTCAAAGGACGCTCTTGCGATGCTCGACTTCACGATGCTTTTAGTATTTTTCTTTTATGCGGTGTGTTGTTGTCGGTGTGTGTGCATGCGTGCCCACTCGTGTCCAACTCTTTGAGACCGCATGGACTGTAGCCCACCAGGCTCCTCTGTCCGAGGGATTTCCCAGGCAAGAATAGAGCCATGGGTCACCGTGCTCGTTTAAAGCTGAGGCATCACAATATATTTCTGTTCTCGTTGTTCGGTCACTCAGCCGTGTCCGACTCTTTGCGACCCTGTGGCCTGCAGCATGCCAGGCCTCCCTGTCCTTCACTGTTGACCTGAGTTTGCTCATGTCCGTTGACTCAGCAATGCCATCCAGCTAACTCATCCTCTGTCACCCCTCCCCCTGCCCTCAACGTCTCCCTATTTGAGCACCAAGGTTTTTGAGATACAGGCTGACCCAGAGGGCAAAGCATCACCTGCCTTTATATTTACAGAGAAAGCCACAGGGTTTTGTTTTTTTTTTTTTTCAAAACTCTGGAGACCACATTATAGGAGTCGATGACCTCACTTAGGACTCCACCTACCACAGAAAAGGGAATCATCCAGGCCAAGGTAAATCTTGCGTATGTGGCTGAAAATCACAGTGTCTGAGAGCTTTCATAACCAGCCTGTGTAGATTCCTGTGATTTATCAGAGGGCCTAGTGCAGAGACTCTCATTCCAGCCCCTTGGTCTCAGAGATAATTAAAGTCTGTAAATTAATTTACAGACTAATCGGAAGCCTTAGCTGGCAGATCCACGTCCTCCAGCAAAGAAGGGAAAGGACATTTTTACATTGAAGCTGTCCGTATCTCCCGAGGCACTTAGCTGCGAAAGCTTGGGGGCCTGAACTTGCATTTCACCGCGTGGACAGAAGGCTGTAAAGTGAAACCGTGCTGTCGGAGTTACGTGTGTGTCTGTCTCTCTGTGACGCAGACCTTTCTTAGCAGTGGCTTGCTGTCATCGGGGTGGACTTTTTAGGAAGGTTTCCCTCTGGACCTGCCTCCCGATCTGGCAGAGGAGTGTGGGCTGGGCACGGTGTGCGGCTCAGAGGGTTCTAGATGGGGACCCATGGCTGCTTGGGAGGGGACATGTGGTCTTGGCAGCATGTCTGGGCCAGGACACCCCGTCCTCTCGCATCTCCATGCTTCATGCCTTTGTGCACAGGGTCAGAACGGAGCTCACCAACCGGCCACTAATGAATCCGGGCCGGCAAATAGGCTCAGAAAGGCCCCTTTCTGAAGGCCTCACCCTGGGGGTGTTTTTTGATTTCTGTGAAGCGCGTCATTATTTTTCTAACCCGAGGAGGCTCCCTTTTCCCTGCTGTCTCAACCCTGCCAATTTCTTCCCTCCTTAGCTGGGTTGTTCTCATACTGATTTCTGAAGACGCTGCCAGATTTTAATTACATTCTAATGAATGTGACTGCAGTTCACGTTCGTAGGAGGAAATTAGGAAAATACTGAAAAGGCACGCCACATGTACATAGATTTAAGTCCAGCATCATCCCAGGCCTGGAGAGACCGGTGTATTTTATTTTACTGTTTACATTTTAGAGGGTATCTTTTATGTGTACGTGTGTGTGTGTGTGTGTGTGTGTGTGTGTGTGTGGTTTGTGTGGTTTAATTGCTAAGTCGTGTCTGACTATTTGCAACCCCATGGACTGTAGTCTGCCAGGCTCCTCTGTCCATGGAATTCTCTAGGCAAGAATTGGAAATGGATTGCCATTTCTTTCTCCAGGGGATCTTCCCCACCCAGGGATCGAACCTGGGTCTCCTGCGTTGCAGGCAGATTGCTTACCCTCTGAGCCACCGGGGGAGGCCTTGTGTGTGTGTACAAAATGAAACTTAGGCACACGTGCATTCCATTTGAAGCCTCCTTTTTTTTTTTTCCACATAGCACTGTATCGTGGACGTCATCACCAGTCATGAAAATCCTTTTGAGGACTACAGTCTTACTAGGTTACTTCATTCTCTTATTCAGATGGTAGCGTTAGTGGTTAAGAACCCGCCTGCCAAAGCAGGAGGCTTTCAGTCCCTGGGTTGGGAAGATCCCCTGGAGGAGAACAGGGCCATGCACTCTAGCATTCTTGCCTGGCGAATCCCATGGACAGAGGAGCCTGGCGGGCTGAGGTAATAGGGTTGCAAAGAGTCAGACACACTGACGCAAGCTGGCACGCATGCGTGCCACTGCTGGGCATGTGAACTCTGGTGAGGAAAGAATAGCTCTTTGATTATGTTTATAATTTTGGACCATTGGGCTCCCAAGTAAATAAATTTGAATATAAAATTAGTGAAAAATCTTACCTTGGGGGGGACTCTCTTTCTTACTGTAGAATAATATGCATGCAAATACTCCTTACTAAAATGAAGATAAGTCTGGGGGGGTGGAAAGAAGCTGAAACCACTGTTGACATTTTCTTGTTCTTTGTCCAGTCTATTCTGTATATATATATATATTCTGCAATAGCTGAAGTCCAACTGTAAGAGCCATCATTTGTTGAACAGTACTCATTACTGTCTTTGAACAACAACAACAAGTTTGCAGTCGTTTTCCAGCAGTTACGTGGCGGCTTCGTTTCAGTCAGCACAAGCAGAGCAGGTGTGCGACCTGCTGAAACAGGCTTGCTTCCTCTCCACCTTCGTCTCCAGCAGTGTGTACAGGAGCATTTATATGTAAATGTTGATGCACACATTAAACTTCTAGTCTCATAACTGGCCATTGGAAAACACAGTTTCCATTTGAAAGGAGAGCAATGTTATGGACTTCCCTGGTGGCTCGCTAAAGCATCCGCCTGCCAATACAGCAGACACAGGTTGGATCCCTGGGTCGGGAAGATCCCCTGGAGGACGAAATGGCAACCTACTCCAGTATTCTTGCCTGGAGAATCCCATGGTCAGAGGAGCCTGGCGGGCTACATTCCATGGGGTTGCAGAGAGTTGGACACGACTGATAGCTAAACCACCCCCAGTGTTATGGAGAAGGGAAGCCAGGGGATGAGACCTACTGCGTTGCAGTCGGCAGAGAATCTGTGAAAGCGCCTTGCTGCAATGAGGTCATTTACAGCAGATTTTCCAGCAGCTCTGGCTCTGCACCCTCACCCCGCATGGAATCAAGTCCCATAGCCCTGAGCCTCGTCCAGTAGATCACTTTACGCGATGCATTCTTCCAGCGTCCAGGCCAGCAGACTCGTAGCAGAGACAAGACCTCAGACCGGCTTTTTCTTCCATTCCTGGAGAACGAAGGAAGGGGATGCATGAGAGGATGTTAAGAGACCGCGTCCTAACGGCACCGATTTGCTAAGAGAGAAACTTCTGCCACGGATGATATCACGCTGAACACCACGCTCCCCACCCTGGAGTCACTGTGCGCCGTCACTGTTTCCGAACCAGGCTCCCCGCCCATGGGCAGGGAAACTCACTCGCCCTTTCTGTCTTCATCTCCCAGAGCCGACGTTCAAGTGGCTCTGTGGTCATTACATCCTCCAAGATCATCACACAGCAGTTCAGATTTTATTGTTTGGGGAGCGGTCCTGTCCCTTCCTGGAGTATGAGAGCATATTAAATACTGTACACGCAATACAGCCAAACCCTTAGACACCATTTCCTGCTCCCTTTAAAAAAAAAAAAACACCATCTCTTTGTTCCCTTTGTATGTGGTATTGGGGCGCAGCCGATTAACAACACTGCTGTAGTTTCTCGTGGAATGCAAAGGGACTCAGCCATGCATTACATGCACCCCTTCTCCCCCAAACTCCCCTCCCATCCAGGCGGCCACATGACATGGAGCCGAGTTCCCTGTGCTGTCCAGCAGGTCCTTGCTGGTTCTCCATGTTAAACACAGCAGTGTGTCCATGTCCATCCCAAACTCCCTAACTAACCCTTACCCCTTCCTTCCCCCTGGGAACCATCAGGTTATTACAGAGGACTGAGCTGAGTTCCCTGTGCTGGACAGCAGGTCCTGTTGGTTCTGACTTCTCTTGCAACTGAATTTCAAACTGTTTTGTGACCTTGGTTATTAAGAGTCTTTTGCCACCTGGAAATTAAGTTGTTAAAAAAGGAAAAATGCTGTAAATAATCCCCTTCAGCTTCGTGATGGATTTCAGCCCCCCAGTGGTTATTTATGTTGGAATACTCATGGTAAGCAGGAAGTCTCCAGCCGTGTCATCAGCTCACACTGATTTTTTTTCTTCCTCTGAAACCAGAACAGTGAGGGAATATGTGGTTTTTGCGACACAGTGAAGATGGTCATTTCCTTTCTGCCCAGTCACAACCGCAGAGATCTCAGCTCTACCTAATGGGAGGTGCCTCCAGTGAAAACTCTAGAGAAGGGCATGGCAACCCACTCCGGTATTCTTGCCTGGGAAATCCCATGGACAGAGGAGCCTGGCGGGCCACAGTCCATAGGGGTCACAAAGAGCCGGGCGCAATAGAGCACTCACATGCATGAATCTTAACTGGGTCAGGCAAGAAAATAAACTAATGTCACTAATCGAGAACCCATGTTTGTTGTTGTTTTTGGAGGTATGTTCCTTGGGGGCGAGTGTGGCCTCTCTGCTTTGAGGATGCTTGCAGGGGGGCGGAGTAGGATTAAGAGCCCTCCTGGGTCTCTGCGGTGCTCGGGGCCCTGGTCTGGAAGTGTATGCAGAAGCATGTCATCCTCACCGCCTTCCCGGGGGAGGGGGAGGGCAGCGGTTTTTAGCATCCACAGTTGGCATAGGTGGAAAATTGAGGCCTGCGGTCCACAGCTGCATAGGGATGAAGGTGCGATCAGCATCAGGCCTCCTGGCTCAGCCTCAAGCCCCCCGACACCCCGAGTGCCACGTTCCCTGTTCTCCTTGGTGCCCTCAGGACATGATTCCCCTTACCTCCAGCCAATCAATCGTTGGAGGTCCGAACCATCGCCCTGGGGTTCCCCTAACTTCGTTGCAGCCAGCACAAGCATTTTCCTGAAGGAGGGCATGGCAACCCACTCCAGTATCCTTGCCTGGAGAATCCCAAGGACGGAGGAGCCTGGCAGGGCTACACATAGTCCATGGGAGTTGCAGAGGGTCAGACACAACTGAAGCAACTTAGCACGCAGAGGCATTCTGAGCTCTGTAAGAATCCTGCTTGGCTGATGACACAGGCCGACTCCTACCATCTCAGAGTCCACGGTCCAGGCACACAGGCTGGTCTTCCTGCTCCTGGGTCCCGGGGAGCACTCAGTCCATCCTTGAAGATGCCAGGGTCTCGGCCAGTCTGCCGCGGAATCGAACTCTGTTGGTTCGGTCTGTGTCCATGGGGCTGCTTGCTGACTCCCCACCTCGTGATAGAAGTCACGTCACTGTGTCGATGACTCAGCTCCTCGCTGATGTGTGTCTTGGGGCCACGTGGGTGCACCCTGTCGGTTCGGTGACCGTCAGGTTCAGCATGGAACTGTGATGTGTGGGAGGTTGCTGTGAATCATCTGTGCTGCAGAACCACAGGTGTGAATGGGGCCATGTGGTCACCCCACCTGAGGGTGTTGACAGGACTATGGGGGTACCCCCGGTAATCTTCCTTGTCTGTCCACGGAAGGGCCAGCTGGTGCAAGCAGCCACCTTCTGTCCCGGGGTTCTGTTGAAGCTCGGTACCAACCGCTTCAGGGTCTTCATTGAATCAAGTCGTGGTGTTTGTCCTCATTTTCTGGTGCCCCTGATTTTGTCTCCGTTAATGTGGTTTATAGATGGGTCCATGCCAGCCTTCTGAAACGCATCAGCTCATGTTCTGGGGGATACTTTTCACCTGTATGTTCATATGTTTAATTGTAAAATCTTTACATAAGCAGAAAATACAGGGGAAATTTTTCACCGGTATGTTTATGTGTTAGATAATTATAAAAGCTTTATGTCACCAGAAAATACAGGGGAAATTTTTCACCTGTATGTGTTTAGATAATTATAAAGCCTTTATGTTACCGGAACGTACAGCAGGAATCGGGCATTAGTTACCTCCTGAGTATTACATGTGTTAATTGTTTTCCGAAAGAATCGCGATTGAGGAGGAACACGCAGGCAGTGTCTGAAACATCTCTCCGCTTTCTCCTCTCGCCTTTTCCGACAGAGGGTGGTGGCTGCTGCTTCGTAAAGACCTCATCCCCGCGAGGTGAGGCTAAGATGAGCATTACCAGTGACGAGGTGAACTTCCTGGTGTACCGATATCTCCAGGAGTCAGGTAAGAAGCTGGCTTCCTGCCGGGAGTGGGGAGAAAAACACCTTCTTCCAACACACCACCTGCAGGGCCAGCAACCACGGATGGAAAACCTGGGCTATAGAGAAGACAGAGCTCTGGATGCTCTCATTCAGAGGACTAAAGGGAGGTGGAGAAGGGGCTGGGCCGTCCTGCTCTTGGGGTGGGATGAGAGAACGTGTTCTTGTTTCCGCTGACATTTCTGTTCACCTGAAGCCAGCCTGGAATGAAGATCAAGTGAAGGGAAGGTGAAAGTCACTCAGTCCTGTCCGACTCTTTGCGACCCCGTGGACTGTCTGGTTCATGGGATTCTCCAGGCCAGAATACTGGAGTGGGTGGCCTTTCGCTCCTCCAGGGGATCTTCCCAAACTGAGGAATTGAACCCAGGTCTCTTTAAACTGCAGGCAGATTCTTTACCGGCTTAAGCCACCAAGGAAGTAACCTCTAATAAAGTGAAGTCAAGTGTCAGTCACTCAGTCCTGAGTCTTTGTAACCCGAACACTTATAACTGACCAGGCTCCTCTTTCCATGGGATTTTCCAGGCCAGAATACTGGAGTGGGTGGCCTTTCCCTTCTCCAGGGGGCCCTTCCCCACCCAGGGATACAACCCAGCTCTCCCGTACTGTAGGCAGATTCTCTACCAGCTGAGCCACAAGGGAAGCGCATTAAGATGAAGAGCAGCTGTGATAGATGTGGTGAGGGGCGAGGAGGATTTGGAGTTCTGGGTCCCCGTCCTCGGGAGGGCACTTGTGGGCTGGTGTATACGTATGGTGTATATATATAAATATGGGGGTGGTTGGGTGTGTGTGTGTGTGTCTGTGTCTCTGTCTGTGTCTGTGTGTTTTATTGGACCCAGCCGCCAATTTATTGGACCCAGCGTGCGTGCGTGCTGCGTGCGTGCGTGCTGCGTGCGTGCGTGCTGCGTGCGTGCGTGCTGCGTGCGTGCGTGCGTGCGTGCTGCGTGCGTGCGTGCTGCGTGCGTGCGTGCTGCGTGCGTGCGTGCTGCGTGCGTGCGTGCTGCGTGCGTGCTGCGTGCGTGCGTGCTGCGTGCGTGCGTGCTGCGTGCGTGCGTGCTGCGTGCGTGCGTGCTGCGTGCGTGCGTGCTGCGTGCGTGCGTGCTGCGTGCGTGCTGTTCTCGGCAACCAACATAGGGAGGGTATTTATGGGCTGCTGTATACATTTGGGCTTCCCTGGTGGCTCAGCTGGTAAAGAATCCGCCTGCAATGCGGGAGACCTGGGTTGGGAAGATCCCATATATGTATGTGGAGGTAGGGTATTTGGTGTTCTTGGTGCTCACCATAGGGAGGATGTTTATGGGCTGGTGTATATGTATGAAAGTGGGGTGATTTTATGTTCTCGGCCCCCATCGTAGGAAGGGCTTTTGTGGTCTGGTGTATATGTACAGTGTGTATGTGTATATATATATGTATATATGTATATGTATATGTATATGTATATATATATATATATATAGGGAGAGGGTAGGGTGGTGTTCTTAGCCCCCACCATAGAGAGGATATTTATGGGTTGGTGTATACATATCGTGTATATACATGGCAGTTGGGGTGATTAGATATTCTCAGACCCCCCACAGGGAGGGCGTTTGTGGGCTGGTATATACATATGGTGTATATACACGGGGAGTGGGTTGATTGGATGTTCTCAGCACCCCCCCCCCCACCATAGGGAGGGCATTTGTGGGCTGGTATATACATATAGTGTGTGTGTGTGTGTGTGTGTGCGCACATATATGGGGGGGTGGGGTGAGTGTGTGCATGTGTGTATACACATATATATATGGGGGTGAGAGTGTGTGTGTATACACATATATAGGGGTGGGGTGAGTGTGTGTACACACATATATATGTATGAGGGTGGGGTGTGTGTCCACACATATATATATATATATAAGGGTGGGGTGAGTGTGTGTGTGTATACACATGTATTATATGAGAGTGGGGTGTGTGTGTGTATATATACATATATATATATGGGGGTGGGGTGAGTGTGTGTGTGTGTGTTTTTGTATATACACACGTATATATTTATATATGGGGGTGAGGTGTTTGGTGTTCTTGGTCCCGACCACAGAGAGAGCGTTTGTGGGCTGGTTACAGATGCGTGTACAGAATTGGTGTGGGGCGGGGTAGCTCAGTGGGGTGGCTTGAACAGAAGTGCACCATCCCAGCCGTGGAGGACAGAGTCCGAAGCAGGGTGCCAGCTGGCTGGCTTTCCTCCCACGACTGCCTGCCTCACGGGGGTCTGCTCCAGCCTGTCTGCCAGCTTCGGCTGGACCGTCTTTGGCACTCCTTGCTCCCTAGGCGCTTCGTCCCCCGAGACCTGCCTTCCCCTTCACGAGGCGCTCTGCCTGTGTGCGTGTCACCCTCTGTCCACGTTTGTCAAATTTCTGCTTTTCGTAAAGACACAGTCATACTGGATTTAGGGGGCTCACGGTACTCCAGCACAACCTCGTCTTAACAAATGACATCTTCAGGGACCCTCTTCCAAACGCCGTCACATCCTGAGCCGTACTGTGGGCCAGGACTACCAACCTGGGCAGTTGCAGGGGACACAGTCCGAGCTATAACCGTCGGTTCTGCGCGTATTGAAGCTTTATTCACTTTGTGTCACGTTTTCTGTAGTCTGCAAATTGATTATTCAAGAAGGAAGCCAGTTCTCACATCCCACTTCCGCACATGCTGTCATTGAGGGTGATCAAGTGTGAGTCCCTGGGTCCAGACTCTTCCAGAATCAGCCCACAAGGGTGAGATGGGCCAGTCTTGCAGGCGACCCAGATGGCTCAGTACTGATCCTCGAACAAAAAGGATGAAATACGTGGGGCATGCCACATGTTATAAGTAAACCTCTCCCCACGCAAGCCTGAGGTCCTGTTTCTGCTGTCAACCCTAGCTAGCATTATTCATGAAAAGTACACCTTCTTTCTAATGTACGTTTGACCATTTGGATTAGCTCTCGCTAGATGTTTCGTATAAAAAAAAATGATGAGCGGAACAAAACGTACCACCTCATCCCTCGTCAATCAGGGAGGTCACACCCACGGCTCTGATAACTTAACCTCGGAAATTAACCAGGAAATCTCTCACCTGGAGTCCAAGTGTCCTCCCAGCACTGATCTCATAGATTCCCAGAGATGTCTACAGATGAAAATTCCACGTACCAAACCCTGCCTCCCTGAAGACTTCCAGCTTGGAATTCAGGATTCTTTCCCTTTAGAAACACCTGCACAAAAATAGGCTGAAAAAGTGCGGTCCAAATGTGTAAACAATCTTAAGGTGAAATTGCCATCCCTCTGTGAACATGAGGATAAATAGAGACTTGGGAAAGAAAACTTTTGTGTAACCTAGAGAAAGGTTTCTCCCGGTGGGCAGTCCCTAGGGCCCCGCAGGGCAAGAGCGTTGCTGGCCTCTTTGAATAAACACAAAAATGTCTATCCCTCCCCCCCTGAGAAAAGCGAGACTTCCTTTTTTAGGCTCTGTTTACATTTGTCTCACATTTGTTGAGAAACTTTCTGTAACCAGGCGACTGAGAAAGGAGCCTTGGGAGACGCAATGTATTCCATCAATGCCGGTTGTGTGTAGCATCTGCTGAGCGGCTGTCGTAATTTGTCAGCCTCGAGTAGGATCCCATAGATCGAGTGAGGAGTTAAGACGTGACTGTGTGTTCCTCTGACGACTGTGTGTGTCCGGGAACTGCCTCTGGAACCCCCACGAGGGCATACTCCAAAGAAGAAACACCTAATGTTGTGAAGCGTTCATGGTGGGACTGGTTAACATTTATCTCAAATCCTCACACTTTGGTTAGCTGGTGGTTTACTTGCTCAGTTGTGTCTGACGTTTTGCAAGCACGTGGGCTGTAGCCCACCAGGCTCCTCTGGCCATGGGGATTCTCCAGGCAAGAAGACTGGAGTGGGTAGCCTTTCCCTTCTCCAGGGGATCTTCCCGACCCAGGGATCGAACCCAAGTCTCCCGCATTGCAGGTGGATTCTTCACCAGCTGGGCAACCAGGGAAGCCCAAGAAGACTGGAGTGGGTAGCCTTTCCCTTCTCCAGGGGATCTTCCCGACCCAGGGATTGAACCCAGGCCTCCTGCACTGCAGGCAGATTCTTGACTGATTGAGCCACCAGGAAGTTTACTGAGCAGCCGCCAGGTGGACAGAGCACCTTCTTGGCTTCATAATGTCTCCTTTCTAGCTGAAAGGGGGGAGGGAAGAAGAGGGAAGGAAGGAAGGGGAGGGGAGGAAGGGGAAGGAAAAGAAGGCAGGAAGGAGACGGAAGGACTCTCCTGATCAAGTATCTGTGCTGTCTCTCCTTTACCAGCATCAAACCCATCATCCATAAATTCTCTAGCACGCTAGGAGACTCACTCAACTCCTCCCAGTACGGCTTCTCCACTAGGGGTTTGGAAGTTCCATTTCCAAGTCTTCAGTGGTGTCACCCCCCGCCCCGTCCCGCCGCCCCAGGCTTTGTGTAGAAGGTGTGTGTGTGTGCAGGAGGTTGGGAGACGGTGGGGAGGACCCTGCAGGGAGGCAGGCCTCCGGATCCCTGGGCTGGGGCGGGGAGGGGGTGGTTCTGCTGTTGGCTTTACAACCAGGCAGTGGGTAGACCCAGAATATTCCACCCCGCCTCGAGGCACAGGTTCTCTGCCACCGCAGGGGCTGGGCTGGTGCCGAGTTGTGCAGCACTTGCGCCAGTCAGGATGTTCGGGGCTGCAGGGAAGACGGTCCCCATCAGAACATTGATTCCTCACGCACCCCACCCCACCAGATAGCTGGGAGGCGCAGTACAGAAGCAACACTTTCCTGAAAGTGTTATGACAAAATGCACATCACATCTCCGCAAACTCAGGAAAAGTATCTTGGAAAGGGGCTTCCTTTTCTGCCCTCAAGAGGCAGAATTCGCATCATGTAGGGTTCCTGTCTGGCCTCCCTCCACCCGGCTGTGGATTCCACAGCCTCTAAGGCAGACGGGATTTCATGGCGTCACTGTTGTCTAAAGCAAGGGCCGTGCCAGTGGAAGGCGCTGTCTGCATGCTGTTGTTTCTGGTTGCTCCTCCTGGCAGCCAGATAAAGAAGATCGGTTAGTGAGCAAGGCTTGTTTTTTCTTTTTTCCCAGTTCAGCTAGAGATTTTGAGCAGCCCCAGCAGCAAAGTGTTTATTTTTGCATGAGCTGCGGCAGTCCGTTTTTGAGGGCTAGGAGTCCATGGGCCTCTGCCTCTTGGGGGTTAATCAGGGGTCACTTTTGCCATCCGGATGATTTTGAAGAAGCAGATTGAGGCAGAGCGTCTCTGCCACCCAGCCCATCAGTTCCCTTCATGATCAGTGTCCAGTTTCTCCATCCCTCCGCACTTTCATCTCTACCATGTTTTTTTTTTTTTTTACATAGAGTATAATTTTCAAACCAGAATATTGACCCTTTTTAGAGTACAAATGTGCAGTACCTGCCAGATGTTCAGAGTGATGTAAACAGCTGCACAAACAAGATATGGAATGGTTCCACCACCCCAAAAGTCCCCCTTGAACCTTTGCTATCTACCCCTCACCCCACCGCAGCTGCTGGTGACCAGCCTAGACAGCGTTTTAAAAACTAGAGACATTACTTTGCTGACAAAGGTCAGTCTGGTCAACGCTGTGGTGCTTCCAGTAGTCATGTATGGATGTGAGACTTGGACATCCAACTTTATAAAGAAACTGGAGTTTCTTTATGAAGAAAGCTGAGCGCTGAAGAATTGGTGCTTTGGAACTGTGGTGTTGGAGAAGACTCTTGAGAGTCCCTTGCACTGCAAGGAGATCCAACCAGTCCATCCTAAAGGAATTCCGTCCTGAGTATTCACTGGAAGGACTGATGTTGAAGCTGAAACTCCAGTTGTTTGGCCACCTGATGCGAAGAGCTGACTCACTGGGAAAGACCCTGATGCTGGGAAAGACTGAAGGTGGGAGGAGAAGGGGATGCAGAGAATGAGATGGTTGGATGGCATCACCGACCTTATGGACATGAGTTTGGGTCAAGTCCGGGAGTTGGTGATGGACAGGGAGGCCTGGCGTGCTGCAACCCATGGGGTCGCAAAGAGTCGGATGCGACTGAGCGACTGAACTGAACCTGATATGCTTAGTCCCTAAGTCATGTCCAGCTCTTTGCGACCCCATGGCCAGGCTCCTCTGTCCGTGGGACTTACCAGGCAAGAATACTGTAGTGCATTGCCATGCCTTCCTCCAGCGGATCTTTGCCACCCAGGGACCGAACCCACGTCCTCTGAGTCTCCTGCGTGGGCAGTCAGGTTCATTACCGTTGCCCCACCTGGGAAGGCAGAAGCTAAAACTCCACGTGCATTGATTTGCATGGGTATTCATGCAAATTCACCCAAGGTATTCATGGCTTGGGGGAAGTATTTCCCCCACCTCTAGCGCTGTGACCGACATCTGCACACCGGGAAAAACAGAGAGCCCTTAATCAAAACCATTTGACGACTGTGGTGGTAGCTTTGACAGCAAACCAGAAACTCGAGTGAGAAATTCAGTTTCCCCAATGTTTTGTCAGGTGTTACCAGGCTGGGTGTCCCCAGTGGCTGTCATTTGAAACGCTTCAGACAATAAAAGCAGCCTTTGGTTGTGGTGCAGATGGCAGAAATTCATTTCGCATATATCAGAAATCAACACGATGGTGCATTTCTCTGCGTATTGTGGGGATTTTGAAACGTTCGCGCCTGACGTGCTGTGGTCCATGGGTGTCTCAAAAGAGCCTCGGGTACGAGTTAGCGACCCAACACGACAACAAAAAGACCCTCGAGGGACTTCCCTGGTGGTCCAGTGGTTAAGACTTCACCTTCCAACGCAGGGGTTGGGGGTTCGATCCCTGGTTGGGGAGCCATGTGCCTCGAGGCCAAAAATCCCGGAACATAGAACGGAAGCAACATGGTAAGACTTTGAATAAAGACTAAAAAATTAAATGAACACCTTTGAATAAGATTGGAAACTCCTTATACAGTGAAATATGCTTCCTGCTTTGTCACGGTTCATGCTCAAGAGGCTAATCTATTATGCATATCTGTTGCCTACGTTAGCACAGCCATACCTGCTGTCTCCTGCGAGGAGCGCTGGTGGTTTTCAAACGTAAGCACCTACACATGGGACGCGTGCTATTTTCTATTGTGGTTCAGTTGCTCAGTCGTGTCTGACTCTTTGCGGACCCCATGGACTGCAGCACGCCAGGCCTCCCTATCCATCACCGACTCCTGGAGCTTGCTCAAACTCCGTCGAGTCAGTGATGCCGTCCAGCCGTCTCATCCTCTGTCATCCCCTTCTCCTGCCTTCCATCTTTCCCAGCGTCAGCATCTTTTCCAGTGAGTCTGCTCTCCGCATCAAGTGGTCAAAGTATTGGTGCTTCAGCTTCAGTATCAGTCCTTCCAGTGAGTATTCAGGGTTGATGTCCTTTAGGATGGACTGGTTTCGAGCCCATATCTGCACTCATGTGACGGGCCAGGTAGAATCAGGCATGTTTCATTTGGTTTACATAATACCCACATCTCTCTATATTACCCTTGTGAATACATGTTACATAGCCAGACTCTTGAGGTTCTCAATGGAACGTAGATGGCATTTTTTCATTCATTTTGTGGAGCTTCTGTTAAGAGAATGGTTAGAAAGTTTTGCTGACCATGTAGCACACACATATGTCCTGTCTTGCCCCCCGCCCCCACCACGGCAGATTTAGAGTAAGATTTAGGTGGCATTTTCCCTCCACAGGCAAGTCCAAGCACAGAGCTGAAGGATGGTTCTGTTCTGAACACACAGAGGTATGTATGGCTCTGCAGAAATGTTCCTGAGCAGTGTGAGAATTATGCATATTGGTGGTCCAGGGATTAAAAATCCATCTGCGGTTTGACAGCGGTTTGATCCCTGGCCCGGGAATATCTCACATGGTGGAATTCACTTAATAAGTGCTTCCCTGGTGGCTCAGTGATTTAAAAAAAAGCCTGCCTGCCAGTACAGGAGACCTGGGTTTGATCCCTGGGTGGGGAAGATCCCCTGGAGAAAGAAAGGCATCCCACTGCAGTATTGTTGCCTGGAGAATCCCATGGACAGGGGAGCCTGGTGGGCTACAGTCCACGGGGTCACAAAGAGTCAGACACGACTGAGTGGCTTTCACGTAGATGCTATGTGCCTAGGTGATGCTCACACACCGATCAGAAATGAGGAAAGCTGAAGGTTTGAGTCAGGTGACCCATCAGCTGAATGTCACTCCCTGGTTTTGACACTGTCCTACGGCAAGAGAAGATGTCACCGTTGAAGGTGGCTGGGTGAAATGACTCCACTGTTTTCACAGCTTCCTTTGAGCTTGTGATCATCTTGAAATTACTAAAATGAAAAAAGAGCAGAGAAATCATGACTGTGCGCTTCCATGCTCTGCAGAGCTTTGCCTATGAGACGGAGAAGGTGGCCAGTGATACAAATGCAGCTGAGACATTTCAATTAAGATTTTTTCAGGTCGTTAGTCAAGGCACAGGCATCGGTTCTGATGGAGCGTCTTTTGTATAATGAGTTTGAGCGTTACCGTGTGTGCTTAGAGGCGGATAGCCACACAGCCATTCTGGGGCTTTTGGCAACAGAAAAATAATAGAGTCATCTGAAGGTGAACAGCGGTTGTTGTGTATCCAGAGTCAGATTTTTGCTTCCTTGGTAATTCAGCAGACTCCAGTGCGCATCATAGACCAGGCTCACCTTGCTGGCTCCTCCTGGGACATTGTCGTGAGAAGCCGTTCTGCGTTTGATTGGCACCGTAGTCGCTGGACAGGCTGTATCGTTAGCAGAAGGATAAAGGTCCATAGTCAGGGACTTGCCCTGGTGGTGTCGTGGGTAGGAATCCACCCACCAGTGCATGGAACCCATGTTTGATCCCTGGTCCGGAAAGATGCCACGTGCTGGAGAGCCACTAAGCCCTTGGGCTGAAATGAGTTAGCCCACGTGCCCCTCGAAACCATGCTCTTGCAACAGAAGAAGCCACTGCAATGAGGAGCTCAGGCACTGTCCCTCGAGAGTAGCCGCTGCTGGCCAGAGCCAGAGAAAAGCCCGCCCACAGCACCGAAGACCCATCCCAGCCGAAAATCAGTAAATATTTTAATGGTGTTCTTCAGGGTTCTTCTGCACTCCGGGTCCCGTGTCTTGCCAGCTTTTCAATGTCCCCTTCGTGGTCTTCACCTTGCAGATTTCTCCTAGGTGGGCAGAGTTTGAGGGTCTTAATCGCTTGGATTGATGCTTTTGAGCTGTGGTGTTGGAGAGGACTCTTGAGAGTCCCTTGGCCGGCAAAGAGATCCAACCAGTCCATCCTAAAGGACATCAGTCCTAGATGTTCATTGGAAGGACTTGATGCTGAAGCTGAAACTCCAATCCTTTGGCCACCTGATGCGAAGAGCTGGCTCATTTGAAAAGACCCTGATGCTGGGAAAGATTGAGGGCAGGAGGAGAAGGGGACGACAGAGGATGAGATGGTTGGATGGCATCACCGACTTGATGGACGTGAGTTTGAGTAAGCTCCGGGAGTTGGTGATGGACAGGGAGGCCTGGCGTGCTGCGGTCCATAGGGTCGCAAAGAGTCGGACACGACTGAGCAGCTGAACTGAACTGAATCTCTTGGAGGGACTCTGAATGGTCAGAACAGCATGCATTATCTAAAGACGCTCAACCTTTCCTAGAGGCCAGGCTTCCTGAACCTCAGCACTGTTGACGTATGGGCTGGGCGGCTATGCTGAATTGTAGGTTCTTAAGACCGCATCCCTGGACTCCACCCACTGCGTGACAGGAATGCCCTGCCCCCTTGCCCTCCATGGTGACAACCAAAGATGTCTCTGCCCTTTACCAGATGTCCCTCTGAGGGCAGAACCACCCCTGGTTGAGAACCACTGATAACACGTCCTTCAGTTGTGGGATGTGTTTCTTCAGTTAGTTTCTATTGCAAAGTGGAGTCGTAACGAGATTCTCATTTCTCCCTTCTTTTCCATCGTCTCAGGCTACATTTTGATTCTTTCTGCAGAACGCAAGTGAACTCTCAACAGTGGTCCTGGTGGTCCCTGCTTTTACTAAATTTTTCCACAGTATTTTTCCCCTCAAGGAAGGGGGGGACCTTCTGCCAATACTGTTCTCCAGCAGAGAATAAAATAATTGGGAGTAGCTGGCTTCAATCCGGGTTTTGTTTTTCTTTGGGTTTTGGTTTTCGGTTTGTTTTTTTTTTTTTTTTTTTTTTTGGACTCCCGGTGAGGAGATTAGATAACCAGGAAAAGGGTGTTACTCTTAACATTCGTGAATAATTGCGTCTCCAGAAATGATTCAGCAGCGTTGCCCTCTAATTTCAGCAGCTGACAGGTCACCCTGTAGGCTCCTCTGTGTTTCCTGGGAGCTTGGATTGCCTTCTTATGCTAGACACGTTCCCCCCGCCGCCCAGATTCAGGAAGGCATTTTAATGGTTCAGCTAGCTTAATTTAAACCCAGGTTCAGGGCTCATTGTTCAGCTGAGTCGCTAAAAATACTTCTCTGACTGCGGTGGCGTTTTTACATTGCTAATGTTGTCCCCATTTAAAGAGAGAATCCTTATGAAACGGTAAAGGCAAGCACTTCTGTGAGGCAGTGGTAGTCTTTGCTTTAGAAAGCATACAGGAAAATATTCGTTTCATCAGATAATAAATAAGGAATACCTGAATGGTTTGTCCTCATGAGCGCAGGGTAAAAGTAATTTAAAAGCAGGTGAGGGAAATCCCTGGTGGTCCAGTGGCTAGGACTTGGCGTTTTCACTGCTGGGACCGGGGTTCGATCCCCAGTTGGGGATCTACAATCCTGCAAGCTGTGAGGAAGGAAAGGGAGAGAGGGAGCAAGGAATTAAGTCAGGTGAAACAGAAACGTCTCATTTCTTTGTTTCCAGTTCTTTGGTGATGTATCCCTGTCTCCTAGATTACCCCTAGGCTCTATGATTTGCTAGGAGTCACAGAATTTGGGCTTCCCTGGTAGCTCAGTTGCTAAAGAATCTGCCTGCAATGCAGGAGACCCTGGTTTGATTCCTGGGCTGGGAAGATCCACTGGAGAAGGGATAGGCTACCCGCTCCAGTATTCTTGGGCTTCCGTTGTGGCTCAGCTGGTAAACGAAGAATCCGCCTGCAATGCGGAAGACCTGGGTTCAATGCCTGGGTTGGTAAGATCCCCTGGAGAAGGGATAGGCTGCCCACTCCAGGATTCCTGCCTGGAGAATTCCATGGGGTCACCAAGCATTGGATACAACTGAGCGACTTTCACAGAATTTAGTAACCGTTCCACTCGCAGTGAGTTACAGCAAAAAGATATGGATTATAACCTTCATAGTGGTATATGGGGTACTTGAGGTTGCTGAGATCGTTTTCAGTGTTCTCAGTGAAGTAAATAAGGTTAATCATGTGAGGTGCTGCATATGTGAGCTGACCTTATTGCGTAGCTCTTCCACAATGTATATCCACGTGTCAGATCATCACTGTGTATACCCCAACCTTACACTTTGTTACATGGCACTTACGTCCCAGGAAAAGTCAATCGAAAAGATCAACAGGTTCATCAAAGTCGGTGCTACGTCTCCATTTTTGTTACATCCCTCTTAATCATATAGATTGAGTGTATATTTTGTTTGGTCGGCTTGTTTATACAGTATCCAGTGGAGCCCTTTGTTTGAATTGATAGCTTCAGTTTTTCTCCATTGAGATATAATCTGTACGTGGGTGCCAAGTGACTCTCGGTGACTCTGGTGAACCTATGGACTGGGGGAATTCTCCAGGCAAGAATTCTCCAGGAGTGGGCTGCCTTGCCCTCCTCCCGGGGATCTTCCCATCCCAGGGATCAAACCTGCATCTCTTAAGTCTCCTGCATTGGCAGGAGGGTTCTTTACCCCTAGCAGCACCTGGGAACAACCCCCACCCCCCTCCCAAGTAAAAAAGAGACAGGTTACAGTCAGCCGAGGGCAAAGTGCGTGGGGTCCAGTCCAGGAGAACCAGGCACAGACTTGCGGGTGTCCCCTCCTGGCTGAGCAGTGTGATGATACCTGGTTCTCCCAGCAGCATGTCTGATGGCAAAGGGGCTGAGCTGCTAGCCTCCCGAGCTTTGCCATCCAGGGTTTTATGTGGACCTGCAACTCTTGTCGAAGGGACAGGAGCACCTGGGCAGACCCAGGCTGTCCACCCAGCCCCAGTCCCCTCCAGGTGGACACCTGCGGTGTGTGGTTGTGTATCGGTCACGTGTGTTTATACTTCACGTTTGAAAACTCACTGTAAAGAGTGTAGGGGCAGATAAGTAGCTGGAGAACGTGATATCCACGCCTCTCACATAGAAGAGCGTAAAGCACCCCCCAGGAGAGCTTTGTCAGGGCAGGGCTGCACACACCTCCCACAGCAAAGCTTGCCCACATTTCCTTTGCAGGACAGAGCTCAGTCTGGGGGGCCGATCTCCCCTTAGGCCCCTTAGGGCTTTCGAAAGACCCTGCACTGTGTGGGGGTCATCTCATCCCAAACCCTTTTTGAGTGGTGCCCGTTGCCAACAAGCTCCTCTTCATTCAGAAAAAGAGTGTCTTCCTGAACTGCCCTTTGGGTGTGACGATAACCCACTGAAGCGTAGCAAAACGGAACCGTGGCGCAGTTGCTCTTGATGCATCCCCGAGGTTCACGGTCCTCTCGATTTCCCACGCGGCTGTGGTTGTGCCGTCTTTTCTGAGTGTGCTGCTTTCCGTCGTCCGTGCGGTCAAAGCTCAGATTCAAGGTTTGCCATTCCTGTGCTTGTTTACTTATCAGAGAATCGGGAGAAAGCAGTTCACTAGAAAAGCACTTGAGAATCGGCCGAGTGTGTGTAAGTTCTTGTTTAGTCTCCCAGCCACGTCTGATTCTTTCGCGACCCCGTGGACTTTAGCCCCCCACCCCACCCCCCAGGCTCCTCTGTCCGTGGGATTTTTTTGGGCGAGAATGCTGGAGTGGGTTGCCACTTCCTTCGACAGGGAGTCGTCCCAACCCAGGGATTGGACCCGTGTCTCCTGGGTCTCCTGCCTTGGCAGGTGTGTTCTTTGCCACTGAGCCACCTGGGAAGCCTGCATGTAAGTTACACTTGTTTCAGTGTGCGTCTTGCTCAGTATAGCCAAATCATGTCCATGAGTATGGCCATCAGAGAAGGGTTAGGTGCTGTTGAAAAAGTCCTTAAAGCTTCTTAGCCCATTGCTTCCTCCTTTAAAGGGTGGGGACGATATGAAAAAGCCTCAGATGGTTCCCGTTTCCTTTTTTGGCTGAGATGAATTAACCGTGCTTACCATGGTGCCTGTTTCCAAAGTTCATACACCATCACATTTCAGATCTGCCTGCTCTGAAATTCTAATGTGACCTTCAAAGTGTCCAGCTTTGATGTGCTTCATTCTGCCAATCATAGTTCCCTTTCTTCCTTCCAGACTCAGCGAGCCAGTCATCTGGACTGTCAGACACAACACTGTCCTTTTTTCCCTAAGTTTCTGTCTGTAGCCTTAGTGATGTCTCCTCTGTCCACGTCTAAAATGCCACGATCCCCAGGGTGACATCCTGTTTTCTTTCCCTCCCACATCCAGGTCTAGGTTTCTGTCCCTGACTCACGTCTTCTCCGCCAGTCTGGGGGTGGGAGTGGGCGGTCTCTCCCCAGCCTCTCCTCAGATTCCCCCGGTCTGCCGGGCCCACCTCCAGCCTCTCTGTTGCCTTCTGTACTGCTGTGTTCATTGTGTATTTCCCAAGCATTCTTCAACATGATCCCACACTGAGAGCATTGCCATTTCCTGACCGCTCTTCCTCCCCTGCAAAGAGGAACTCCCTCTGACCCCGTAACCTCATCCAGGTTTCACGTGAAAATGTCAGAATCACTGTCATCTATTTCTCGTTCACGGTGTCTTTCCGACTGCCTCCATGCCCAGTCCTCTCCCCCTCGCCTTTCTGTCAGCTGGGCACTCCCTGTATCTTATCAGTGTTTCCATCTGTTCCATTGTTTTGTCTGAGTGGCTGTAGGTCCCATTTACTAAGCATGAGCTGTGTGCCGGGCATGATTCTCAAGTTCTTGATGAGTCAGACTGTTTCCCCCTAAGATGGAGATGGGGCTTCCCTGGTGGCTCAAGACGATAAAGAGTCTGCCTGCAATGCAGGAGACCCAGGTTCGATCCCTGGGTCAGGAAGATCCCCTGGAGGAGGGCATGGCAACCCACTCCAGTATTCTTGCCTGGAGAATCTCACAGTCAGAGGAACCTGGCAGGCTATAGCCCATGGGGTTGCAAAGAGTTGGACACGACCAAGCAACTAACGCTTTCATTTTCTTTTCAAGAAGTAGATACAGCTGCCTCTCTCGTTGACAGGTGAGCGACCCAAAGCATTGAGGAGATAGTGGCTTGCCCAGGAAGACATAGAACTAGAATTCAGAACACACCCTCTGGCTCCAGAATCTTCCACTTAAATGATTTTTCTTCGCTCTTAACGTGGTGGGATGGTTGGTTTCTTTTTCAGCATTAAGTTTGCGTTCCTGAGATAAACCCCATGTGGCCTGGACATTTTGTCCCCTTCACTGGATTCCGTCTTGTTGATTCTCTGTCTGGCATGTTCATGTCTGTTTTACTAAGGGCGGCTAGGCAGTGATGTTCCTTTCCCAGTATTCTCATTAGGTTTGCACCTTAGGGGTTATACAAGCCGATGGATCAAAAACTGCTTTCCTAAGGACCTGTAGTCCCATAATTTAGGTCTCTCCCCTGGATTAGTTGGCAGAATCTGACTTTAAAAGGTATTGCTTTGGTCTCTATCGCAACCAGTCATTTCTGTCTTTGTGGTCCAAAAGCAGCCATCAAAAGTGCATAGACCATTGAGAGTAGCTGTGTTTCAATAAAACTTTATTTATAATAACAAGCCAGGGGCCAGATTTGGCCCAGAGGATACAGCTTGCAGGCTCTTGTCTGAGACGGCCCATAGAATACATATGTTTCTTCCTGTCCAGGGAGCCTGGACGCAGTGTTGGTATCCTGAGTATTTATTACCTCCTTGTCTTTTGAACGTGTCTGTAGCCCTCCCTTGTCTATGCGTGTATTCCCCATCCTTGGTTCTCTTGTACCAGAGACCTCATTTTGCCATATTTGCATACACCTAAAAGTATTTTGTTAATATTTACTTACATTTTTCCTTAAATTGAAGCAGTTAACGTTTCACTAAATTTTCAAATACGCCTACTATTGTGTTTGCATAATGCACAATTTAAAAAAATAATGATCGTTAAATTTTAAAATATCTACCCCTCGTGCTTTGTAAAATTGTTTTGGGTACCATCAGAGGTACGGGCACTCTCCAGGAATCCAATGTGTGCGGATTAAGCAGCTGTCAGGATTTTCAGCTCTACCAAGTGTTTCCCGCTGGCCCTGTTGAGTGGTGGCACCGCCCTAGTGCTAGCGTTGGAAGGGGACGCACGAGAGGAGCAAGTCTTTTTCTCCCCACCCAGGGAATTAAACAGGCGTCTTGACACAGGGGCTGCTAAACTCGAGTTGGCGGTGTTCACAGAGGAGCAGGGGAGGGGTGCAGACAGAAGGAGGCATTTGAGCTAGAACTCTTCAGGGGAAAAGGAAGCAGAGCATTTCAAGCAAAATCGTCAAGAGCCCGCATTAACATTACAAGCCTCAGCAAAAGCCGGCTACACCGTTTAGGGGAGAAGCAGCATCTTGGCAAGAAGTACAAAGTATACAGGATGGGAGGAAGAGGAAGGAAGTGCAGGGGCTCTGGGTCACGGGCAGCAAGTGAAGGCCAGGGTGTCCGACGGGAGGCCCGTTGGCTAGTGTTTGAAAATGAAATCTGAAGGCCGTGTGCATCAGGGGTGACTCTCCTCGAAAACTGAGACTCCACCAGAACAGTGGGCATGCTAAGTCGCTTCAGTTATGTCCAACTGCCTCTTTGCGACCCTGTGGACTATAAGCCCACCAGGCTTCCTCTGTCCTTCTCCAGGCGGGGTTACTAGAGAGGGTTGCTGTGTCCACCTCTAGGATCTTCCCGACCCAGGGATCGAACCCGCATCTCCTGCCTTGGAGGCAAACTCTTTACCATCTCAGGCACCAGGGAAGGAAGCCCCAGGCAGAATGGTGGCTGAGACTAATGAGTCACTGGGAGAGCTGCTGATACTGTGTTAGGTGAGAAAGAACGGGTGTGAAATCCTAGGACCGCAAGAATTAAACGTGTAAAAAGTCAATTTACAGAGGTAAGAGGGACTGGAGGAAATTACCCCCGGGTAAGAACAGCAGTTGCATCAAGCATCTAGTGATGTGACTGTTCCCTCTCTCTTCCAAACTGCTTTCTCTGTTTCTCCTCCCCCTAAGTCGTGTGTGTGTGTGTGTGTGTTTTTATTATTGTAATTTTTAATGGTGTCATCCATCGTAAATCTCTGTGTTGGCGGTCGTGGTTGAATTCCCCAATTAACAAAATAGTAAGTCCAAGCTTTATGAGGGTTTAAGGGCTGTTGGGGGTGATGGGGCCAAAGGGGGCTGGCTGCAAACCTTGCTTCTCTGCATGGCGGCTGGAAGCCAGGGCTGGGGTCTGGGGGAGCGCGCCTCGATGCCCCTTGTGGGCGAGCTGCCTCCCCTCGCAGTTTGTCGGCCCCGGGAGGAAATAGCACCCTGCATTTATAACCTGACTAATGCCTTCTCCTCCTGGAGCCCTCCCAGGTTTGGGGGATATTAAACATCTTGGCAGGCCCGCACTCAGCCGCCACCCCTGGGGTCCGGGCCAGATGTTAGAAGCAAAACCCTATTTTTAACGAGGTCCTCCTGCTATTTCTTTTGGGCGCCTTCCAAGCAGTTCCATTTTACACCAAATTCCACGTGACGGCAGGTCAGTGGGAGTAGGTCTGCATCTCTGAGAGCAGCCTGCCTGCGCTCAAGTTTTTCTCCAGCAAGATAGTAGAGAATTAGGACAGAAAGCGGGGCTGGGTCTCGGGGCTGGGGGTTGGGGGGAGGAGTTGGTTTAGATGAAATGTAAAGTCAGTGTGCATGTGTGCAGTGATTGCAGATCGCGGAGTCAAAAGCAGCTCTCAGCAAAGATTTGTGCTGTTGACCATAAATGAAACTGGGGTTAGCGGTTTTGTGTGGCTTCCCGGACAGAAAAGGTAATCCTCTGGCGAGACAAAGCCATCACATCCAAAAAGAAGAAGTGAACTGATGATAAATTAGCCCGCAAAGATGAGGGGATGGTATCTTATTCTCCTGCCTTGCCTGTTTACAGTGTGAGTGTGTGTGTGTCTGTCTGTCTGTCTGTCTGTGTCTGTGTGTGTGTGTCTGTGTCTGTCTGTGTCTGTGTGTCTCTGTCTCTGTCTGTGTCTGTGTGTGTGTGTTTTGATTTATTGGACCCAGCTGCCACTTAACTGGGCTTCCCTGGTGCCTCAGATGGTAAAGTGTCTGCCTGTATTGTGGGAGACCTGGGTTCGATCCCTGGGTTGGGAAGATTCCCTGGAGAAGGAAATGGCAACCCACTGCAGTACTCTTGCCTGGAAAATTCCATGGATGGAGGAGCCTGGTAGGCTACAGTCCATGGGGTCACGAAGAGTTGGGACACGACTGAGCGACTTCAGCGGTTCAGCACTTAACTGGGCTCAGTGGTAAAGAATCCACCTGCCAGCATAGGAGTCTTGGATTCGATCCCTGGGTTGGGAAGATCCCCTGGAGAAAGAAATGGCAACCCACTCCAGTATCCCTGTCTGGGAGATCCCATGGACAGAGGCGCCTGGCGGGTTACAGTCCACTGGGTCACAGAGAGTCAGACACAGCTTAGTGACTAAACAACATCAGCCATTTCACCTCCCTCCAGCCTCTTTTCCATGTTTATTGGTTACCTGTACTCTCGGCAACTCCCCCGCACCTGAATCTCCTGGTCTGCCACACCGAGAGGAAGGCAGGCCGTGTTGCAGGCCTCTGCGGTTCTGTGGCAGAAAACTACGATTCAGGAAGAACGGATGGAGGAGAATGGACAGAGAGTGCTCACTGCTCTGCGTCCAGGGATGCTCCAGAAACAAGGAGGCACTGATCTACCTTAGAATCCACACTTTTGTTTTGATCCCATTGTTAGGTGCCATCCCCGTTTGTTGTTGACTCGCTGAGTCGTGTCCGACTCTCTGCGACCCCATGGACACAGCACGCCAGGCTTCCCTATCCATCACCACCTCCCGAAGCTTGCTCAAACTCATATCCGTTGAGTCGGTGAGGCCCACCAACCATCTCATCCTCTGTCGTCCCCTTCTCCTCCCACCTTCAGTCTTCCCCAGCATCAGGGTCTTTGTCAAAGAGTTCGCTCTTCCCATCAGGTGGCCAAAGGATTGGGGCTTCAGCTTCAGCATCAGTCCTTCCAGTGAATATTCAGCACTGATCTCCTTTAAGAGGGACTGGTTGGAGCTCCTTGCAGTCCAAGGGACTCTCAAGAGTCTCCTCCCCAGCACCACAGTTCAGAAGCATCAGTTGTTTGGCGCTCAGCCTTTTTTTATTGTCCAGCTCTCACATCCGCACACGACTGCTGGAAAAAATCACAGCTTTGACTGTTGAGACCTCTGTCGGCAAAGCACCGTCTCTGGTTTTCCATGCGCTGTCTACGTTTGTCATGGCGCTTCTTCCAAGGAGCAAGCGTCTTCATTTCACGGCTGCAGTTACCATCTGCAGTGATTTTCGAACTGGGCTTCCATCCACATAGCCAGTTGGAATGGATGAGTGTCCTGACCAGTGGCTGCTTGACATTCACTGATTGTAGGGTTGGACCGATGGCCAGAGCCAGTGGGCTCTCTCTCTCTCTCTCTCTCTCTCTCTCTCTCTCTCTCTCTGAGAGGTGGCTCTCGTGAAAATCATGTTACAGACCTCCCAGGCACACAGACTCTAACTCTCGTCTGTCCAGTGGGCAGCGTTCCCACTGAGCTGCTCGCTCACCCTCGTTTCCATAAAGCTGTAGTCTCAGTTCCTGTCTATTTCTTGGTGATGTGGCCCCTGGTGCGATAAGCTTTCTTGTATCCCTGGCAGCGTGACATGGCCTGGCCCCTTCCCACAGGAACTGCAAGTCACGGGTTCTTGGTGGCCTTAATCTCTGTGTGACGTCACTCACTCACCTCCATAAATCAAGATCTCGCGGGTTCAGTTGGGACGATGAGGTCGTTCCTTCCTCTGTATAGAATTTTAGAATTGAAAGGGACCTTGGCGATCAGCTAATTCCACCTGTTTTGTTGGTTAGAGAAGGAAGCTAATGAGGGCAGGCCCAGGCTGGTGAAGTGTGTTCTCTCCACAAATAGAAAGTTGTTCAGTTGCTCAGTTGTGTCCGACTCTGTGACCCCATGGACTGCGGCACGCCGGGCCTCCCAGTCCATCACCATCTCCCAGAGTTTGCTCAGACTCATGTCCATTTGAGTTGATGATTCCATCCGGCCACCTCATCCTCTGTCGCCCCCTTCGTAATAAAAAGGAACTGTAGCAAATGCATGGAATGTTGTTCAAAGACTTAGCAACTGCACACCAACACACCCTCTGGTGACAAGCAGAGGTGTTCCAGGTGTTGCCCCCGTCTCCCTCTGGCTGACAGAAGTGCCCACACTTCACAACCAGGAACCACTGTTGTACACCAAGGGAGCAGAGTCTTAAGCAGAGGTGTCCTGCAGGAAAATGGTATATATGCTTCTCGCAAAGGCAGCCTGGTGAGGTATAGTGAGAGATGGCCAAGCTTCTTATCGCAGGAAATGAGAGGTTTGCAGGGCTACGTTTGGGTCTGCAGACTCTTCACTGCTTTTGAGATTGAGAGGGAGTCCTTGGTTCCTCGTGTCAGATCAGCCAGGTTACCGTGACGGCCTTGGGTCCTGTCGACTAGCACCTAGAAAGCTCTACTACTGCCGGCTGACACTTAGGGAAGTACTCGGTGAACAGCGGCTACTGATGCCGTCACCTTGTCAATCACACAGAGCAGAAGGCGCGTCTCAGGGCCTTTCCGGCTGCTGTGACAAAAGGCTGCAGACTGAGAGGCTCGTAAACACGAACAGTTTGTTTCTTACCATTACGGAGAATAGGAATTCCCAGGTGCCGGTGGAGTCACTGCGGGCTGCTGAAAGGCCAGGAAGGTGTTGTGGGAAGAAAGTTGTATGTGGTCCTGCAGATAACAGTCATGAACTGAGTGTTTGCCGTGTCGATGTTTGGACACTAACCCCATTCGTGAGGACCCCACCCTCGTGTCCTAATCACCTCCTTGACACCACCACCTTCAGTTCAGTTCAGTTCAGTCACTCAGTCGTGTCCGACTCTTTGCAACCCCATGAACCGCAGCACACCAGGCCTCCCTGTCTGTCACCAATTCCTGGAGTTTACCCAAACTCATGTTCATTGAGATCCAAGCATTTCATCCTCTGTTATCCCCTTCTTCTCCTGCCCTCAATCTTTCTCAGCATCAGGGTCTTTTCAAATGAGTCAGCTCTTCGCATCAGATGACCAAAGTATTGGAGCTTCAGCTTCAGCATCAATCCTTCCAATGAACACCCAGGACTGATCTCCTTTAGGATGGACTGGTTGGATCTCCTTGCAGTCCAAGGGACTCTCAAGAGTCTTCTCCAGCACCAGAGTTCAAAAGCAGACACCACCACCTGACGGAGTGCATTTTCAGCGTATGAATGTTGGGAGACAGGCGTTTAGTCCATAGCAGTAAGAAAGGGCAGAATGGATGCGGGGTAGACTGACACTTGCTTTCGTGTGGTCTGTGTCTGCGGGTCCATATATATATATTTGCACACACGTCTGTGGTACACATATATATACATACATACGTTCGTACATATGTGTATATATGGGCTTCCCAGGTGGCACAGTTGGTAAAGAATCCACCTGCCAGTGTAGGAGATGCCAGAGGCGTGGGTTCGATACCCTTGGGTCAGGATGTTATCCCCTGGAGGAGGCAATGGCAACCCACTGTAGTATTCTTGCCTGGAGAATCCCATGGACAGAGGAGCCTGGCGGGCTGCAGTCTAAGGGGTCGCAAAGAGGTGGACACAGCTAAGCTACTGAACACACAGACACATAAGTGTGTATATACAATATACACATAATAGTCAAGTTGGCACACGTTTCCTATAAAGGAGCATATCCTAAATATTTTTGACTTTGTGGCCCATCTGGAGGAGGGCATGGCAACCCACCTCAGTATTCTTGCCTGGAGAATCCCCATGGATAGAGGAGCCTGCCAGGCTACAGTCCCTGGAGTCGCAAAGAGTCAGACACGATGGAGCAGTGAACACTTTCACTTGCGGCCCATACTGTGTGTCTTGCAACGACTCAGCTCTGCCGTTGCAGTGTGAAAGCATCCACAGATAGCGTATCAACTCATGGGCAACAACTGCTCCAATAAAACTTGATTGATAAACACAGGCAGCGTGGGCCCTGGGCTGCATATCCCTGGTCTAGACAATTTTCATATCATGCCTGCCGGCTTTGGATAGCTGTCAGTATTCCCAGTACTGAGTCTATGAAGTCCTTAATAAAGACTCTGCATTTAGTGCCTCAAACAGATGCCTGTAATGCTGCCTTTAATGTTAAGAGTTGGACACGCTTGGTCGTGTGCAACTCTTTGTGACCCCATGGACTACACCGTCGACGGGATTCTCCAGGTCAGGATACCAGAGTGGGTAGCCTTTCCCCTCTCCAGGGGATCTTCCCAACCAAGGTGCCTTTGTTTCAGCTGAAGGTGGACCACCGGCCTCACAGCTGCCCGAATATTACATGTCTGCCTTTCTCTGCTGAATAAGCAGTGTTTCCAAGGGCCAGTGAGTGATTCTTCAGCAGGTTCTGCTGATGAACCAGGCCAACATTTAATTGGGCAGGATGGTTCACTGCACAGCTCGAATGGTTTGGGAGGCCATTTGTGAAAGAGGTCTGGCTTAGTGGTTTAGCAGTGGTTTAGTTTTTAATCTGTTTGGGTTGCCTAGTGGGTGAGGCACATCCATGCCCACGCTGCTTTCCTAGCACCTGTCACCCCAAATGGGAAGAACAGTGCTCTTCAAGATCTTATTATTTTTACGTATTGTTTGTGTTGAAGCATAGTGGATCTACAGTGTGTTAGTTTCAGATGTATAGCACCAGATCTTTTTTTTCAATGTATTGTTTTTATTGAAGGATAGTTGATCTACGGTATGTGTGTGTTTTGGGTGTTTAGCAAGTGAAAGTGAAAGTCGCTCAGTTGTGTCCAGCTCTTTTCGACTCCATGGACTCTGGGATTCTCCAGGCCCGTATACTGGAGTGGGTGACCTTTCCCTTCTGCAGGGGATCTTCCCAACCCAGGGATGGAACCCAGGTCTCCCGCACTGCAGGCGGATTCTCTACCAGCTGAGCCACCAGGGAAGCCCCATAAATGTATACGTATATTCTTTTTAAACTTCTGTCACTTTACAGGTTATTGCACGGCATTGACTGTCGTCGTGTGTGCCTTGCAGTAGGTCCTTGTTGGTTATCTGTTCTCTGAATGGTATTGTGTCTCTGTTAATCCCAGACTGCTAATTATCCCTTCCCTACCTTCCCCTTTAGTAACCACAAGTTTGTTTTCTAAATCTGGATGTCTGTTTCTGTTTGGTAAATAAGTGCATTAGTGCTTTTTTTTTTTTTAGAGCCTCTATATACAGGTGATATCATTTGGTTTTTGTCTTTCTCTGTCTGACTCACTTCGCTTAGTATGATAGTGTCCAGTTCCATCCACGTTGCTGCAAATGGCATTGTTTCATTGCTTTTCTTGGCTCAGTAAGATTCCATTTTGTGTATGTACCGTGTCTTCTTTATCTGTTCACCTGTTGATGGACTTCTCGGTTGTTTGCATGTCTTGCCTATTGTAAATAATGCTGCAATGGACAGCATTATGGCGCATACTTAACTCTTGATGGTCTTGTTGTGCCTTATAGAAAATGTAGTATAAATCTTTCCCTTTAGACACTGAAGAATCCGCCTGAAGTGCAGGAGACCTGGGTTTGATCCCTGGGTTGGGAAGATCCCCTGAAGGAGGGCATGGCAACCCACTCCAGTATACTTTCCTGGAGAATCCCCTGGACAGAGGAGCCTGGCGGGCTACAGTCCACGGAGGTCACAAAGAGTCAGACACGACTGAGCGGCTAAGCACATGGAAAGGTTTCTTTCCCATCTTAGCATGCTTATCCCCTTTTTTCCTCTTCAGAAATACTCTGACTTCACCTGGTTATCCGCCCGTGCCCCCGGCCCCCCCATTACTGTGTGTTTCCTGAATTCTCTGGCTTCCTTTTTAGTGACAGCAATCCACCCGTGGTGTTTATAAATGGAGCAGAAGCGTGTAGACCTGAGGACTGTGTCATTAAGGGGCTGTGGTTCCTGTGGGTCTTTGGTTCTCTGCCGTGGCGGGGTTCGTCAGACGTTTTTCGGTTGTCATGACTGAGGAAGGCTTGCTACTAACATCTAGTGTGTAATGAGACGGCCCTATTGGTGCAGTGGTTAGAACCCCACACTTTCACTCCCACGGCCATGGATTCAGGCCCTGGTTTGGTAACTAAGATCATGTGGGGCAGGGCACCATGCAGGGCAGCCAAAAAAAAACCCAAGACAGAAAACAAACATCCAGGGTGTGGAGATCATAGATGCTGCTAAACATCTTGTAATGCCTAGGACACAGCGCTTCTCACAACAAAGAACAGTTTGGTCTAAATGTCACGGTTGAGAAACCTTCCTGAGAAGTGCTTCATCGGGGACGCCTCCTAGGTAGTGGGCAGGTCTGCAGGCTTCAGCGACTGCTCCAGTGGACACCAGCGGCAGTCACACTGAGCCGTCATGTGGATCGGTCATCCAGGTGCCACCAAGCTCTCTATTCTGCCCCTTTCACCAACTTCCACGCCTGCCACTGAGCCGGTCCCGAGCGTTTCCGTCTCTGCCTGCTGATACTGTGTTCTTTATTCCTCCGTGTCTTGCTAGGTGGAAGAAGGGGTGTGCAGAAAGCTGAACAGGCTTAAGGCACAGAAGCTACAGGACCAGCAAGCTGCAAGTGAATATGCTCAGTAGCCTTGGAGTCCGATTGGGAGGGGTGGGTGCTGATGCTGGTGGAGGCTGGGCCACCCCAAGGGTAGCATCCTTCCTGGAGATAGCAGTCTTCCAAGGTGACTCCAGACTGAATTTTGCGAGCCTCCCCCCAATACATACGTTTAAACGTAACCTGGGTCCATGGAGTCAAAGCTACGGTTTTTCCTGTAGTCGTGTATGGATATAAGAGTTGGACCATAAAGAAGGCTGAGCGCCAAAGAATTGATGCTTGTGAACTGTGGTGTTGGAGACGACTCTTGAGAGTCCCTTGGATGGCAAGGAGATCCAACCAGTCCATCCTGAAGAAAATCAACCCTGCGTATTCACTGGAAGGACTGATGCTGAAACTCTTAATGTTTTGGCCATCTGATGTGAAGGCTGACTCACTGGAAAAGACCTTGTTCCTGGGAATGATTGAAGGCAGGAGGAGAAGCAGGCGACAGAGGATGAGATGGTGGATGGCATCACCAACTTAGTGGACATGAGTTTAAGCAAACTCTGGGAGATGGTGAAGGACAGAGGAGCCTGGTGTACGGCAGTCCATGGGTTTGCAGAGTCGGACACAGCTGAGCAACTGAACAACTATCCCCAGTTAATACTGGGAAGTTCAGTCATTAGGAATGATCAGGTCCTGAGGATGGGGCCTTTGTGAATGCAGTTAGTGCCCTTGTAAGAGGCCCCACAGAGCTTTCTTGCTCCTGAGGTTACGAGGAAAACGTAGTCATGTGTATGGTCCGTAAAGTGGTTCTCAGCACACACTGAACGTGCCAGTGCCTTGATCTTGGAGTTTAGCCTCCAGAACTGTGAGCAGTAAATGTCTGTGGCTGACACCACGCAGGCTGTGGGATTTTCCTCCAGCAGCTCGAATGGACAAAGACGTACACCAGAAGTGTGACCTCTCTCTGACGACTGCTACTCCATCGGTTGCTGAGAGGTTATTTGTCTGGGGCCCTGGCCATAGTCCACGCTGTGCCCTGGGGCAGTGCTCTGCAGAAGGTGCTACGTGGAATTTTGTGGTGGGCTGAGAGACGGGTGTCCAGCCACAAGCTTGGAGCTAGCGCGTGGCCTGTGTCAGGCCCCAAGGGTGATCTAGGGACCTGATTCATAAAAAGAAGAGAAGGGTGCAAGGGAGAGACTGCAGGCGGTCCTGTGCGTGCTTAGTCATTCAGTCATGTCCGACTCTTTGCAACCCTGTTGGCTCCTCTGTCCGTGGGGATTCTCCAGGAAAGAATACTGGAGTGGGTTGCCATTCCCTTCTCCAGGGAATGTTCCCAACCCAGGGATCTAACCCAGGGCCTCCCGCATTGCACGCAGATTCTTTAACCGTCTGAGCCAGCAGGGAGGGAAGGTGGTCGTGGGGAGGCTTACATGAATTAGGAAGCGTTCTTCAATTAGAAGCAAGACCTGGTCAGTTGTGGGCACCGTGTCGGAGCTGGCGGGGTGGCGTCTTGTCATTACCCCAGTGGGCGTGGTCCTGCTCTGGACCTCGTGACGATACCAGGAGGGAAGCAGATGACTCTCAGTCCTGCGTCCTGTCCCATCTGCTGATGGAGACACGGATAAGGAGATGGAAAAAGTCAGTGAGCCAGATGGTCACCCGGGAAGAATTCTACAAGACAGAAGCGACGATGGCCCAGAGTACGTAGGAAGGGAGTCCATGAGGTTGGGGCCTCTCTCAGCCAGTGATACCCACTCGGTCCTTCTCTGTCTGCTGACCCAGGTTTTTCTCGTGCACCCTTGCCGGAAACTGGATGAGAGAGCTTGGAGATTAAGACTCTGTGTGTGGTGGCGGAGATGCAAAGAATAAGGTCGTTGGTGAAGACGGGGGTGGATGTTTCTGTTGTGGCAGAAGTGGTTAGGGCAAAGGAGGGCCAGAGAGAGAACAAGTAAGAAGGAAAAACAGAAGGCCGATTTGCAGAGGGCCTTTCTGTGCTCATGCCCTTCCAACAACAGGAGCACAGGGACCCTGTGTTGGAGAGGGGCCTCCAAGGTGCTCTCCTGCACAGTCTCATGTAGGTGGTTCCAGCTTGTAAAGAAATAACACGGGAAGTTAATAGCAGGCTCTACAGTATTACTCTGGAAATAAATATGAATCAAGTGACTATTGCATGTATTCTTAATAATCAGGCCATGAGGAGGAGGGGTGGGGGAAGAGAAAGGGAAGTTTGCAGACAGGGCTCTCCTTGCCTGGAGCAACACTGCCATCTTGCGGGCCGTTCTGTGTGTTGCAGAGGCTGGCTGTATTTGTTGACCCAGATGGAGGCTGGGGGACCTGGGGGCGGGCAGCCCATCATCCGGCTGATGAAGGGGGTGTCCTAGGAAAGTGAAGTGGGGAGGCGGTGTGCAGGTTCCCCCGTGAGACTCCCCCCCAACCCCTCTACCCACCCCAGCACGTAGGATGAGCTGGTCTTGATGGGAAGATGTTCACAAGTGATGGCAGTGGGGTGCCCGGGACCCCCCAACAGGTGACAGCAGAGGGGAAACTTATGCCTCAGACCATTCCCTCCCCAACCCGAAGGCCCCCGAAAACCTCCTTCCTGGCCCTGCAGCCTCCTTCATTGACACGGCCTCGTTTGTTACAGCAGTCTCCGTCTTTGAATCGCGCCTCGTTCGTTACATGTAGTCACCGGCCCAGTCTTTCTCCTTGCATATTTTCATCCAAGCAGCTCCCTGCACGCCTTTTCCGTGAGCACCTTTCACCTGCCCAGTGTTGTCAGTGGGTTCGTGCTGAGGCATTTGACGAGGGTGCTGCAGGGGCTTTGCGGGTGTGGGGGACCCTTCATCCCTTAGCCAAGGGTGGGGAGGGGGTCATGCCCAGTTCCGTTAAGCGACTCAAGGTTACCTCGCGATGGGTGCAGAACCGCCTCATGTTTCTTCCCACGGTTGGTGATGAGCTTCATTTGCCCCGAACGCTGGGAGGAGGCTGGCTCCTGCCAGCAGACATCAGCGTGAGCTTCTGGAAGGAGCCGTGCGGAACCCAGGCACACAGAGCCTGGAGTCCAACTTCTGTAACGTCTACCCCAGGGCAGACTGTGGCCTCTGTTTTGCTTTTAATAATGCTGGAAAGGGTTGGGTATGGGGGAGGGGGAACTTCCCCGGCAGTCCAGTGCTTAAGACTCCTGAGCTCTCAGTGCAGGGGTGGGATGGAGCCATGGGTTCGATCCCTGGTCCAGGAACTAAGGTCCCACTTGCTGCGCTTGGTAGCCAAAAAATATTTTTTAAAAGATAAGTTGTTTCTTTGTTTAAATAATAATAATGGCACTGGAAAGCCTCTGCTTTCTTTCTTTCTTCTCTTTTTTTTTTTTTTTAAAGCCTCTGCTTTTTTACCAGCTGTTCCAGGCAGTCACACCTTGGTCTGCCGTCTGTCTCTGGGACACGGCCCACACCAGAGGCTGGGCGTCCTATGACCACGAACCCACCCCCTGCCCCGTACTCCTTAGGCGCAGGTGACCCCCCAGGGGTGCGTGCTACAAGTCCAGGCCTCACGGAACCCCACCCACCCACGCACCCTCCTACCCCACCTCCCATGCGCTTCTGCAGGTTTCTCCCACTCGGCGTTCACGTTCGGTATCGAGAGCCATATCAGCCAGTCCAACATCAACGGGACGCTAGTGCCGCCCGCCGCGCTCATCTCCATCCTGCAGAAGGGCCTGCAGTATGTGGAGGCCGAAATCAGCATCAACGAGGTAATGTGGGCCCTCCCCCGGGGGGTGGGCAGGCGGGGGAGCAGGACGGGGCCCCTGCAGCACGCTGCCGCCCCGGGGAGCCTGGGCGCTCTGGGAAGACCCTAGCGAGGGAGCTCCCCACAGCCTCTCCCAGTGCGTTAGGGTCCCGTCTTCCTTTATGCTAGCCCTTCTCCCAGCAGGGATCCCGGTGCTGTGACGCCCGAGGAGCCAGCTCCCGAGGCCCCGTAGATGGCTGTGGACTGGTTGGTCATGGTGGTATCACAGAGAGGCAATGCCTAGGCAGGTTGACAAGAAGTCCGGAGTTGCTGTGGAGCAGGAGGAGGAGAAGGAGAAAGGGGCCTGGGGTGCTCAAGGTGAAGATAGGGGCCTGGAATTCTCAAGGAGGAGGAAGGACAAACATCTTGTTTTTCTTCCCCTTGACATTCCTAAAGTCTTAGTCACATAAAACGTTTTTGTTATTTTTGAGCCTGAACTGATGAATACGTAAACAGCTCACTTTAAACTCTGTCCTAAGGATTATGTAACAACAGTGTATATCTCCTGCTTGAGGACAGTTTCTCCTTCCTGAAAACCTTCTGGCTTATCCTGTTATCTTAGATACGAATTATGGGAGTCGGTCTGGTAAAGTTTTCACAAACTTGAGACATTCTTTTGATTTCTTGTAATAATTAATGAGAAAGAATATAGCTCCCTTGCCAGCACTGGTAACACTCCGTCTAGTCAAGGCTATGCTTTTTCCAGTGGTCATGTATGGATGTGAGAGCTGGACTATAAAGAAAGCTGAGCGCCGAAGAATGGATGCATTTGAACTGTGGTGTTGGAGAAGAGTCTTGAGAGTCCCTTGGACTGCAAGGAGATCCAACCAGTCCATCCTAAAGATCAGTCCTGGGTGTTCATTGGAAGGACTGATGCTGAAGCTGAAACTCCAATACTATGGCCACCTGATGCGAAGAGCTGACTCATTGGGAAAGACCCTGATGCTGGGAAAGATTGAGGACAGGAGGAGAAGGGGACGACAGAAGAGGAGATGGCTGGATGGCATCACTGACTCAATGGACACGTGTTTGAGTGAACTCCAGGAGTTGCTGATGGACAGGGAGACCTGGCGTGCTGCAGTCCATGGGGTTGCAAAGAGTCGGACACGACGGAGTGACTGAACTGAACTGAACTGAACACTGGTGAGGGGGCCACTCTTCGTCCCCCTTCTGATATATGTGTCAGAAGCTTTCTCTGTCCCATTTTATACTTTAATTAAACTTCTGCTACACAACAGCTCTTGAGTGATCAAGCCTGGTCCCTGGTCCTGAAGTGAAATCTTCTTCTTTGGAGATCAAGAGTCCGACACCGTTCACCATGAAGGGATTATCGTGATGCGTGGAAAAGGATGCTGATTTATAGTCTCTTGGAATCCTCCTGGGATTTGTTCCAAGACCTGCCGTGGGCACCAAAATCCACAGGGGGTGCTCAGGTCCCACAGCCTGCCCTTCTGTATCTGCGGATTCCGCCCGCCGCGGAGGGCAAACACAGTGGTGAGCGTGCTGAAACACATCCGCGTGTAGTGGACCCTGGGAGGTCAGACCCGCCTCGTTCAAGACTCAGCCGTGCCTCACGACGGGCGTGGGCCAGCCACGGGCGCAGAAATCACCCTTCCTCCTGGAGGTCTCTCAGCAGTTCAGTGGAAGAGGGACCGTGTGAGTCATTTCGCCTAGAGTCTGTGTTTTATGTGAACCTGAGCAAGGGCACTCCCAGAAAATTGAAGCAGAGAGAGATGAGTACTGTTGAGTTCAAGGGGGTCATGTCAAGCGATGGCTTTGATAGAGGCCTCACTGCACAGCTGCCTCCGGGAGGTTGGGACCAGACGTGTGCATTTAAGTCGCTCCCGATTTGCTTAAATACCCTCCCTCTTTATAGATGAGGGCACGTGCGTATCGGGGCCAATTTTATAGCGGTTTTTAAATGAGTTATTGTAACCTTTTTTAAAAGTCAACATTCCGAAAACTAAAATCATGACATCTGGTCCCGTCACCTCATGGCAAATAGATGGGGAAACAATGGAAACAGTGAGGGACTTTATTTTGGGGGGCTCCAAAATCACTGCAGATGGTGACTGCAGTCATGAAATTAAAAGATGCTTGCTTCTTGAAAGAAAAGCTACGACCAACCTAGAGAGCATATTAAAAAGCAGAGACATTACTTTGCCGACAAAGGTCCCTCTAGTCAAAGCTATGGTTTTTTTCCCATTAGTCATGTATGGATGTGAGAGTTGGACCATAAGGAAAGCTGAGTGCCAAAGAATTGATACTTTTGAGCTGTGGTGCTGGAGAAAACTCTTGAGAGTCCCTTGGACTGCAGGGGAGATCCAACCAGTCCATCCTGAAGGAAATCAGTCCTGGATGTTCATTGGAAGGACTGATGCTGAAATTGAAACTGCAGTACTTTGGCCACCTGATGCGAAGAACTGACTCTTTGGAAAAGATCCTGATGCTGGTTTGCAAAGAGCCAGACATGACTGAGCAACTGAACTGAACTGAACCCTTTTAAAGATAAAGGGTGAGGGGTCAAGACAGCTTCCCTTCCCACCTGCTTTGCTGCTGTCTGGGGACTGTCCTGTGAGGATCCTGGGCCTCCTGTGACGTCCGGGTCTTGCTGGAGTCTCAGTCTGAGACCGTCTGATTGTAACTGCACTTAGCTCCCTTTCTCCCCCGTCCTGCCTCCGTTTAGCGACAGCCCCGCTCCATCCAGCACACCGCCGTGCCCCAGGTCCCCGTTTCCTGCTGTGACGCGTCCAGCATGGCTGACACCGTTCAGCGGCCACATGCCCCCTCCCCTTTACCACCAGAAGTCCGCTCCCACGGTCACCCCACCCTCGAGCCCGTCTCCCTGAACCCTTGCACACTTTGCTCCGCCTCCTCTTCCCCTTTCTCATCCTTGCAGGCCTGTCTTTTCTTTGTCGCATTTATCGCCACTTTCCCTTCAGCTTTTACAATCACAGACGTAGCGTATCTCACATTCTCTCTTGTGTGTTCCTCTCTCGTTTTCCAAAACCCCGCATCTCAGAGAACACCCAGCTGTCTGCCGACACTGTAGGCTTTCCTGCCTGACAGCAGGCAATCTCCTCTTTCCTTTTCTTACATTGGGGTGCCCGGGATCTTCTGCTGGCAACACGATCCCATCTAAGTCTCTCTCTCTCTTTTTTTTTTCCCCACAAGATACGTGTGGGAATAGGAGTACAGGACCCCAGCTCTCAGATTGTGCAATGCTGTGATTGGATTTCCCTGCACACACACAGATGCACACAAGTGCACACACACGTAACAGATATATATACGGACACACACACCCACACAGGCATACATACAGACACATACCCACATACACACACACAGGCACACACACACACATACCCACATACACACACACACAGGCACACATACACACATACAGGCTTCCCTTGTAAAGGCAAAGGATTTTCAGCTGGTAAAGAATCCACCTGCAATGCAGGAGACCTAGGTTTGATTCCTGGTCAGAATGATCCACTGGAGAAGGGATAGGTTACCCACTCCAGTATTCTTGGGCTTCCCTGGTGGCTCAGCTGGTAAAGCATCCACCTGCAACGCAGGGGACCTGGGTTCGATCATGGGCTTGGGAAGATCCCTTGGAGAAGGGAACAGCTACCCACTCCAGCATTTTGGCCTGGAGAAGGGGTTGCGAAAGTTAGACGCGACTGAGTGACTTTCATTTTCACACACACACACATAGCCTCACATACACCCAGTTTCCATGTCTTTCATTTCCATACCTTCTCTCCCTTGTCAATTCAAAATGCAACATTGCCTAGAGGAGACGGAAAGGTCGTCTCACTTGTCACTTAGCTTTCCAGTTGTTACAAGTGAGACGGTGTGCGTTTAGAGTTTAGGCAAGGAAGCGTTTTTATTACTCTGCGCAGTTACTACCTTTTGCAAAATCGTCATCCGTCTGGGGCATGAATATGCAAAGAAGGAAGGTGACGTAGAAGGCGGCCGGCCGGCCGGTCATCACTGGCCACTCCATGGGCAGAATCAGGGGATGAGGGTGACTTCTTTTTCCAGGTTCTACACTGGTCTCTAATTCTCAGATATTGCCTAGTATCCGGTAGTCAGCTGGGCTGCTGTTTCTTTTGACTACTGTGTAGTTGACACACACGTCCTTCAGCTCTTCCTGATTTATGAGGAAAGAACAGTCTGAAACCTGTCTGAGCATCGAGCAGACACAGCGAGAGGCCCGGAGTTTCGTGTGACTCTAATAATCAGAGCACCTTCTCAGGAAAGGACTCTGGTACTCTCTCCTGTGTTTTCTCAGCAGGTAGGGAGAGATTTTTTTTTTTTTCATCCTCGATGAACACTAGGAGACTCGGAGGAAGCTGAGGAAATAGGCATGGTACCTCAGTGGTGCCGCCGTTAGCTGTATTATGGGTGCATCTTGCATCCTGAGTCCCCAGAAGTCACTTCACATGGCAGTACATGCGTTTGATAATGTCAGATGGAAGGATACGCTCTGAGTCAGAGCCTGATTTGCTGGGGGCGGGGTGGAGGCAGGACTTTGCAGCTTGAGCCGGAGACTTGTCAGAGGGGCAAGGGCGGGGTCTCTCACGCCGCTCTCCACTCTTGAGGACCACACTGTTCCTCTCTGGGGGTGGAGGCGGGGGGCATCCTGTGCACTGGAGGATGTTCGGCAGCATCTCCGGTCCCTCCCCGCTGCGTGCCGGCTGCACCCATCCCCCTCCCACCCTGCAGTCGTGATCACCAGACACACCTCCAGATTTTCCCTGATGCCCCCCGGCCCTGAGGAGCAGGATCGCCCCCTTCCATTGAGACCACTGCAGCCCTCCAGTTGTGACGGGAAGTAGGAGGCTCGGGGTGGTCCCCTCACGCCTGGGTTCACGTTGCTATTGACCGAGTGCTGGGCCTCGGTGTCTGTGGGCTGCCCCTCCCAGTTCCAATCCCGGGTAGCCCCCCACGCCTCCCCCAGGCAGCTGTGTTTCCAACCCAGGAGATGCCCAGCCAGCGCTGACCCACCCCGCTCCCCGGGGCTCTGTCCACAGGACGGCACAGTGTTTGACGGCCGCCCCATCGAGTCCCTGTCCCTGATCGACGCGGTGATGCCGGACGTGGTGCAGACGCGGCAGCAGGCCTTCCGGGAGAAGCTGGCCCAGCAGCAGGCGGCTGCGGCCGCAGCAGCCGCAGCGGCAGCAGCAGCCGCAGCAGCAGCTGCCACGACGGCAGCCCCCGCGGCCGTTTCCCAGCAGAACCCACCAAAGAACGGCGAGGCCACGGTCAACGGGGAGGAGAACGGAGCACACGCCATCAGTGAGTGCGGGGTGCCCACTCCTGGCCGGCTTCTCTGGTGTCCTCTCAGTCCGGCTGGGTCCTCCGGTCGGTGCCCTGCAGGCCTTGCCTAGCGTTTGCTTACTCTGCACCCAGGAGGCCTTCTTGCTCCAATTTTCCCATCGAAATCCTTAGACGTGGTTTTGTTTGTTTAATTGGAGAATAATTAATGTGCAGAATCGTGTTGGTTTCTGCCATCCATCAACACCAGCATCTGCATAGGTATTCATAGGTCTCCTGCCATCCATCAGCGCGAATCAGCCATAGATAGACCCATGATACACATGTCCCCTACCTCTTGAAGCTTCCTCCCAGCCCATCTCATCCCTCTAGGTTGTTTACAGAGCGCCCTGCATCACAGCAGCATATTCCTGTGCAGGAGTGTGCATGAGGTCGTTTCCGTCGCATCTGCCTCTTTCGCAACCCCCGTGGGCTGTCTTGGCTCCTCTGTCCCCGGGCTTCTCCAGGCAACAATGCTGGAGCGGGTCGCCATTTCCTCTGCCCAGGAGCTCTTCCCAAGCCAGGGGTAGAACCCCTGTCTCTTGCATGGGCAGGCGGGTTCTTTACCACGAGCGCCACGTGGGACGCCGCAGCACACTCCCGCTGGCTGTCTAGTTTTATACGTGGTACCAGTGATGTGACTTTCCAATACCTGCACGTCCTCAGCTGTAGGGATTCTGCTGCTCTGACAGCTCACTTGGTGTAAAGGTAATCGTGTTGCCGTGTGAACACCGCCCGGCTCAGGAGGGTCTCGTCTCTGGAGGCTCCCTGCACTGTCCTGCCCTGTGGACGGATTCTGACATGACACTCAGAACCCGTGGTCACTGAGAGGTCACCAGGCCCGCATAGCGAATGCTGGCTTATGCGGTTCGTTGCAGCAGGGTTCCTGTTAGCTAATGCCCAAAAGTGTGTGCGAAATGAGGCAGAGAGCCTCAAATTAGAGAGTGCTTAGTTGCTCAATAATATCCAGCTCCTTGCAACCTCATGAACTGTAGCCCGCCAGGCTCCTCTGTCCATTTAATGGTCCAGGCAAGAACACTGGAATGTGGGTAGCCATTCCCTTCTCCAGGGGATCTTCCCGACCCAGGGATCGGACCTGCGTCTCCTGTATTGGTAGGCGGATTCTTTACCGTCCGAGCCGCTAGGGAAGGCCAGAGAACCTCCTGCTTACAAATTCAGAGACGGCTTCAAGGACAGCTTCAGAGTGTGCATCTGTGTACGTGCGTGTAAGGCTCTGCCAGTGAGTGTGTGTTCTTCCCTATTTTGAACGCCCCTTCCCTCCAAGGCGCTGCACTCTCCCGAGGGGGAAGATAGTCATCTTCGGGCCGAGGCCTCTCCGCACTGGAGTTGGGACACGGCTCAACCACTGGGCAGAGAGAAGGGCCAGGCTGCCATGCATCGAATCACATGACCTCCCATCAGCAGGCCCCGCAATCATTGTTCACAAGGTTCGCAAGGATGGGGGCCAGGAAAGGAGATGAAAAGATAACGTGGCTTGTGCCTTCACGTCATTCGTGGACTTGCCCTGCCCCGTGGGGTCTCTCCGTCAAGGTGCTAAGAGCGAAACAGGAAGAAAGTGAACGTCCTCGTTTGCTTCAGCTACAGCCCAGGGGGTGAATGTCCCTGTTTTCTTCACCTTCCACCCCAGAAAGGAAGCGTAACTGGTGAGGCTTGAGAAATCTACGTACCTACGACTGTGACAGAAATCTTGCGAACTTTTAAACTCCACCATGTCTTTCAATCTAAGATGCCGAGGAAGCGTAGCCACATGGAGACCTCAAGGTGTGCTGGAAGCTCCCAGCTCCTCCTTCGTTTGAGGGGGCCTCGGCGGTGGGGTTACTTTCCACTTGAGGGCTGGCCACCAACCTCCCCACCTAAACACATACACACACACACACACACACGCAGGCAATGTCCAGTTTTCCAACCTCTACTCCGTCCGACCTGCTCTTGTTAAAAGGCAGCTTCAGCCAGACTTATAGCGTCTGAATTTAGACTTCACTCTGACCTTCAAGAACCTTCTTTCTTGTGCCGCATAGAAGGGGAAAAAACGGTTCCGCGGTGCAGGAGACCCAGGTTCGATCCCTGGGTCGGGAAGATCCTCGGAGAAGGAAATGGCAACCCACTCCAGTATTCCCGCCTGGGGAAATCCCATGGACAGAGGAGCCTGGCGGGCTGCAGTCCAGGGGGTCGCAAGGAGTCGGGCATGGCTGAGTGACTAAACGCTACAGTATGATCCGGGATGAGTCTCTTCTGTGTAGCGTCGACCATGATTGTCGCCCCCGACTCTTTCACAACCTGGAGTCCCCGTGGGGTCATCTGGGGTGTGTCTGCATGGCTTCAAAAGCCCGGAACACACTTGGCTCCAGTAAGAAAATAGCATTTGAGTCCCAAGACCATGAGGTGGTTTGCAGGCTGAGGGGTTGTGGGTGGTGAGCCTTCTGGAAGAAGGATGCCATGTCCATGTGGGAGCTTCGTAGGTTAGGAGCTAACACGTCAGGAAGACGTCTTATAAAATCACTTGTCCCCTCAACAGAAGGAACTTTTGTTGAGAAAACTGTATATGTATCCTAATTATCCCCACTGTCATTTGAATTGTAACTTGCATTCTAGCAGCAGCGTCTGCAGCTGACTTGTTTAGTTGCGAAGTTGTTCACCAGTAAAGATCTTTTCTGCCAGTGCAGGAGACATTAAGAGAGGCGGGTTCGATCCCTGGGTCGGGAAGATCCCCTAGAGAAGGAAATGGCAACCCACTCCAGTATTTTTGCCTGGAGAATCCCTGTGGACAGAGAAGCCGGGTCCCAAAGAGGCGGACGTGACAGCGCTAAACAGCAGCAACTTGACTTAAGTTCTAGGCATATAACAAAGAGTGAGATAGCCTTTGGTATTCAGAAACTCCTAACTTCTCTTTTGTTGCTGTTGTTCATTCAGTGGTATCTGACTCTTTGAGACCTCGTGGGCTAGCACACCAGTCTTCCCTGTCCATCACCATTTCCCGGACTTTGCTCAGACTCAGGTCCATTGAGTCAGTGATGCCATCCAACTGTCTCATCCTCTGTGTCCCATTCTCCTCATTGACTTCTTAGGAAAATGTAACAAAATATACTTCTTTTTACTGTAGAAATAAAAGAGAGAGAAGGAACCTTCAAATTCTGTCCAAGAGACAGCTGTCTCCTGTTTGTGTCCAGTCTTGTTCCCATTGTTATTACCTATGAGCCTGGCCCTAGTTACAAAGAATAAACACCAGTTTTTAATTCTCCTATCAAATTTGGAGACTGTGAAGAGGTGTGGCTTCACAGAAGCCGTAATCTGGTTATAATGGTCACCAGTGGCCTGGCAGTGCAGCGGAGGAGGTTGTCTATAAAGCTTACATGCCCTGAGGATGGAAGGGTTTCTTCCGTGACATGTGTCCTGTCCTGTTCCCCGCAACAGATAATCATTCAAAACCAATGGAAATCGACGGAGATGTGGAGATCCCACCCAGCAAAGCCACCGTCCTTCGGGGCCACGAGTCCGAGGTGTTCATTTGTGCCTGGAACCCTGTCAGTGACCTCTTGGCTTCGGGGTAAGGGGTTAGGTCGGGGGTGCCCGGAGTCCAGGTGTCCGAGTCCTCCAGGCTCAGGTTGGGGGGTGCCTGGGGTCCAGGTGTCTGAGTCCTCCAGGGTCAGGTTGGGGGTTTTCCCGGGGTCCAGGTGTCCGAGTCCTCCAGGGTCAGGTTGGGAGTTTTCTTGGGGTCCAGGTGTCCGAGTCCTCCAGGGTCAGATTGGGGGTTTTCCTGGGGTCCAGGTGTCTGAGTCCTCCAGGGTCAGGTTGGTGGGGTGCCTGGAGTTCAGGTATCCGAGTCCTCCAGGGTCAAGTTGGAGGGTCCCCAGGCTCCAGGTGTCCGAGTCCTCCAGGGTCAGGTTGGAGGGTGCCCGGGGTCCAGGTGTCCGAGTCCTCCAGGGTCAGGCAGGGGGTGCCTGGGGTTCAGGTGTCTGAGTCCTCCAGGGTCAGGCCAGGGGTGCCCAGTGACCAGGTGTCCGAGTCCTCCAGGGTCAGATTGGGGGTTTTCCTGGGGTCCAGGTGTCTGAGTCCTCCAGGGTCAGGTTGGTGGGGTGCCCGGAGTTCAGGTGTCCGAGTCCTCCAGGGTCAGGCCAGGGGTGCCCAGTGACCAGGTGTCCGAGTCCTCCAGGGTCAGGCAGGGGGTGCCTGGGGTTCAGGTGTCCGAGTCCTCCAGGATCAGGTTGGAGGGTGCCCGGGGTCCAGGTGTCCGAGTCCTCCAGGGTCAGGCAAGGGGTGCCCAGTGACCAGGTGTCTGAGTCCTCCAGGGTCAGATTGGGGGTTTTCCTGGGGTCCAGGTGTCTGAGTCCTCCAGGGTCAGGTTGGAGGGTGCCCGGGGTCCAGGTGTCCGAGTCCTCCAGGGTCAGGTTGGAGGGTGCCCGGGGTCCAGGTGTCCGAGTCCTCCAGGGTCAGGTTGGAGGGTGCCTGGGGTCCAGGTGTCCGAGTCCTCCAGGGTCAGGCCAGGGGTGCCCAGTGACCAGGTGTCTGAGTCCTCCAGGGTCAGGTTGGGGGGTGCCCATGTCTGGGTGTTCTGAGTCCTCCAGGGTCAGGTTAGGGTGCCCAGGGTCCAGGTGTCCGAGTCCTCCAGGGTCAGGCCAGGGGTGCCCAGTGACCAGGTGTCTGAGTCCTCCAGGGTCAGGTTGGGGGGTGCCCATGTCTGGGTGTTCTGAGTCCTCCAGGGTCAGGTTAGGGTGCCCAGGGTCCAGGTGTCCGAGTCCTCCAGGGTCAGGCAAGGGGTGCCCAGTGACCAGGTGTCTGAGTCCTCCAGGGTCAGGTTGGGGGGTGCCCATGTCTGGGTGTTCTGAGTCCTCCAGGGTCAGGTTAGGGGGCGCCAGGGTCCAGGTGTCTGCGTATACACAGGTTGGGGGGTATGTAGACATAGGTGCCCGGGGTCTGGGTGTCCAAGTCCTTCCTCCTGGGACAGACACTACCTTCCTATGTCATGTTTGCAATCTTCTCAGTGTACAGAGCAGGGCTTTGAGCGAGGGGAACCCTTGGGGTGTCTAAGCCTGTGCAAAAGTCCTTATTCAGCTCTTTTCTCAGCCGTGTGGAAAGCTATGCGCAGACATTTAAAATGACTAAGGGCACCTAAGAGTGGAAAGAGAAAACCACGGTGATTTTTTGTTTTCTGGAGCAAGATTAAAAAGATGGAGACCCAGCCAGGTGACAAGCAGCGGTGGGTGTCACTTGCTCTGGGCCCAGGAGCTTGAAGCCTGGCTGTGTTCCTTGCGCAGGTCCGGAGACTCGACCGCCAGGATATGGAACCTGAATGAAAACAGCAACGGGGGCTCCACGCAGCTGGTGCTGAGGCACTGTATCCGGGAGGGGGGCCACGACGTCCCCAGTAACAAAGACGTCACCTCGCTGGACTGGAACGTAAGCCGCCTCCCTCCCGGATGCCATCAGGGACACCTGTGCAGTCCTTGTGGCCTTGGCAAGGGCTTGTGGCATTGGATGGAGCTGGGGCGCACCCCAGGAAGGGGATGGGATTGTGGGTCAGCCCAGCCAGGGGTCCGGGCCGACCACCAGCCGGATGGTGTTCAGTAAGCTGCACGTCGACAGGAGGAGTCTGGCGGCTTTATCGCGGAGCCTGTTACATGGGGGTACCCTGTGAGGTGTGCCCAGGAAGATGCTGACTTCCCACCCAACCCCCAGCATCTGTGCCTGGGTGCACACACAGCTCTCCAGCGTCTTTTCACTTTCTCTTTATCACGTTCTTTTTTTTTTTTTTTTGGACTATACAAAAGTTTATTTTTTTCTGTTTTCGATTTTATTTTACTAATTTATTTTAATCGGAGGATTAATTGCTTTACACTATTCTGGTGGTTTTTGCCATACTTGACGTGAATCTGCCATGGGTATACACGTGTTCCCCATCCTGAACCCCCCTCCCACCTCCCTCCTCTTCCCATCCTTCTGGGTCATTCCAGTGCACCAGCCCTGAGCACCCTGTCTCATGCATCGAACCTGGACTGGCGATCTGTTTCACATACGATAATATACATGTTTCAGTGCTGTTCTCTCAGATCAGGCCACCCTCGCCTTCACCCACAGAGTCCGAAAGACTGTTCTGTACATCTGTGTCTCTTTTGCGGTCTCGCATATAGGGTCATCGTTACCATCATTGTAAATTCCATATATATGTGTTGGTATAGTGTATTGGTGTTTTCCTTTCTGACTTCACTCTGTATCATTTCAGTTGCTCAGTCGTGTCTGACTCTTTGCAACCCCATGAATCGCAGCACGCCAGGCCTCCCTGTCCATCACCAACTCCTAGAGTCCACCCATACCCATGTCCATTGAGTCAGTGATGCCATCCAGCCATCTCATCCTCTGTCATCCCCTTCTCGTCCTGCCCTCAATCTTTCCCAGCATCAGGGCCTTTTCCAATGAGTCAGCTCTCCGCATCAGGTAACCAAAGTATTGGAGTTTCAGGTTCAAAATCAGTCTCTCCAATGAACACCCAGGACTGATCTCTTTTAGGATGGACTGGTTGGATCTCCTTGCAGTCCAAGGGACTCTCAAGAGTCTTCCCCAACACCACAGTTCAAAAGCATCAATTCTTCTGTGCTCAGCCTTCTTTATAGTCCAACTCTCACATGTACACATTCAGTACATGACCACTGAAAAACCATAGCCTTGACTAGACGGACCTTTGTTGGCAAAGTAATGTCTCTGCTTTTCAATATGCTGTCTAGGTTGGCCATAACTTTCCTTCCAAGGAACAATCGTCTTTTAATTTCATGGCTACAGTCACCATCTGCAGTGGTTTTGGAGCCCAGAAAAATAAAGTCAGCCACTGTTTCCCCATCTGTTGGCCATGAAGTGATGGGACCGGATGCCATGATCTTCGTTTTCTGAATGTTGAGCTTTAAGCCAACTTTTTCACTCTCCTCTTTCACTTTCATCAAGAAGCTCTTTAGTTCTTCCTCACTTTCTGCCATAAGGGTGGTGTCACCTGCATATCTGAGGTTATTGATATTTCTCCTAGCAATCTTGATTCCAGCTTGTGCTTCCTCCAGCCCAGCATTTCTCATGATGTACTCTGCATAGAAGTTAAATAAGCAGGGTGACAGTATACAGCCTTGACGTACTCCTTTTCCTATTTGGAACCTGTATAATAGGCTGCAGGTTCATCCACCTCGTTAGAGCTGATTCAGATGCATTCTTTTTCATGGCTGGGTCATATTCCATCGTGTATATGTACCACAGCTTTCTTACCCATTCGTCTGCTGATGGGCATCTAGGTTGCTTCCATGTCCTGGCTCTAGTAAAGTGCTGTGATGATCATTCAGGTACACGTGTCTCCTTCACTTCTGGTTTCCTCGGTGTATGTGCCCAGCAGTGGGATTGCTGGGCTGTATGGCAGCTCTATTTCCAGTTTTTTTAAGGAATCTCCACACTGTTCTCCATAGTGGCTGTCCTAGTTTGCATTCCCACCAACAGTTTATCATATCCCTGTATATCTTGTCATTTCGTCACAAATGCTTCTCTCGTCCAAGTATCTGCAGCTATTTCTCAAAGCTCGCCAAGGTCTCCGAAAGCCACACAGTAGCTTTTCATACAGTGCCTTTTGTTGATGTCGTCAGTGGTGACGGAGTGTGGTGTGTTTTCCTCGCCCCCTGGCCTTGTGATGATTTTGGGGGAGGGAAGCCTGGGACTTCCCTGGTGGCCCAGAGGTCAGGAGTCTGCACCTCTATCGCAGGGGCCGTGAGTTCGACCCCTGCTCGGGGAATGAAGGTCCCCTGTGCAAGCTCTAATAAACAGTTTGTGTTGGTGTGTGTTTCTGGCCCACAGAGTGACGGGACACTGTTGGCTACGGGTTCCTATGATGGTTTTGCAAGAATATGGACAGAGGATGGTAAGTCCTCCTGACCCCGCCTCCCTCGCATTAGGGTTGGAGGAGGTGTGCTTTCAGTTGTCATCATCTGGGGTACAGACCGAGCGTGTCTCAGAAATCACCCTGCTTTCTCTCTTTGTTTGTAACGTACCAGGTAACCTGGCCAGCACCTTAGGCCAACATAAAGGCCCAATCTTCGCCTTGAAGTGGAACAAGAAGGGCAATTACATTTTGAGTGCTGGAGTAGACAAAGTGAGTGTTTGCGTGAGATACATTGCTGTTTTCATCTATGTTTAATCTCTCGGAAAACGTCACGGTTTCTTTGAATTCTGGAAATTCTGCCTCCCCCTTAAGAAATCAAAGGGGCCTTGTTTGGAGGTTTTGTGAGCTTCTGTGGTTTTGATCTTCTAGAATTCTAGAAGTGTCTGAGTGAGAGACTGTCTACCATGATGAATCAGCTATGGCGGGAATAATAACAGTGTTCTTGAAAATGATATAATCTCAGGGAGGAAATATAAGTTAGGGATACTGGCTTTGGCCCTCAGTGCGTGCTTAACCCAGAGTGGCTAACCTGTATTTCTGATCCATAAAAGCCTTTGGGTAAGTCATGTTTACTTTGGCTCAGTGTATGCTTAAGGTAACGCAGAGTAAGTTGTGAGGTCCGTGGGGTCGCAAACGAGTCAGGCATGACTGAGCAACTGAACTGAACTGATAGTAAGTTGTTACGACAACTGATGTAGTGTGTGAAGTTGTGTCAGAATTGTGAAAGTGTTTATATATTCTCTGCCTTGCCAGACTTGTGACTGGCTCAGTTAAGAGTAAAGAGTTCAGTTCAGTCAGTCGTGTCCGACTCTTTGCGACCCAATGGACTGCGGCACGCCGGGCCTCCCTGTCCATCACCAACTCCCAGCGTTTACTCAAGCTCATGTCCATTGAGTCGGTGATGCCATCCAGCCTCCTCATCCTCTACCATCCCCTTCTCCTCCCGCCTTCAATCTTTCCCAGCATCAGGGTCTTTTCAAATGAGTCAGCTGTTCGCATCAGGTGGCCAAAGGATTGGAGTCTCAGCCTCAACATCAGTCCTTCCAGTGAACACTCAAGATTGATCTCCATCAAACAAAAAATCGTTGGGACTTCCCTGGCAGTCCAGTGGTTAGGACGTGGCACTTTCTCTGCTCAGGGCCCAGGTTCAGTACCCGGTCAGAGAACTAAAATCCTATAAACCACAGTGTGGAGCGGGGGATAAAAATGTTAATTGGTCTAGAGCTTCCCAGGTGGCGCGAGTGGTAAAGAACCCGCCTGCCAGTTCAGGAGACTTATGAGATGCAGGTTCGTTCCCTGGATCAGGAAGATCCCCTGGAGGAAAGCATGGCAACCCACTCCAGTGTTCTTGCCTGGAGAATCCTATGGACAGAGGAGCCTGGTGGGCTTACAGTCCATGGGGTCACAGAGAGTCAGACACGACTGAAGCGACTTTTGTGCTGGAGCTGGCCTGAAGGTTTTCAAACACACTCAGTGCTGTCAGTATTTCGCCAGGAAAAGTTAAGGCTGTTGATACAAAGTAGAACCAGTTTTTCCTAAAGGAAGATCTTGATTAAAATGTCATTGACAGGGAGGCGTCAAGTTTCCAGTTTAGCTGAAAACTCCAGTTGAGAATTAATTCCAAATGTTTTGCATCGAGCTGCCTCCGGCTTCTTCCCCAAGTGTCTCCCAAATACTATAATGTGTTCCGAAGCATTCAAGACTTCCTTTGTCTTCTGGAGTGGAGATCTTTTTTTTTTTTTTCCCTCCTTAATATGTGCAGCAATACCTCAGTGCCAGACCCCAGCGGGCAGTTTCTCTAGCCTGTGTAATGCCCCTACTTCACAGAGTGACAGGAATTTTCAGAAATAACCATTTCTGCAGCTTTTCACTTGGAAAATTGCTCCAAAACAGAGTTTTATATATGCATTGTTTGTGTGTGTGTGTTTTAATAGTTTCTCAAGTTTGGGGCTTCCCTGCTGGGTCCAGTGGTTAAGACTCTGCGCTTTCTAGTGCAGAGGGGCACACGTTTGATGCATGGCTGGGATCTCACGTCCTGTGCAACCAAAAATCTCTTCATTTAAAAAGAAAAGTTTTTTTGTTTTAATGATAGGTTTTTAAGTTTGAGGATAAAAATGGAACTCCCACCAGAATTGGTAGTTTCCTGCTTATCAGTTACGGCTGCCGTTGTCCGGAGGAGTATAATAACCAGACAGGCGTGGCTGAGTTCATAAGTGTGATGTCTAGGTGATTTAAGTGTGTAAGACACACCCTGGATTCCAAAGAGCGGGCGAAAAAGACGCAGGCCACGTGATGCGAACATATCGATTCACGTTGAAGTGACGACGTTTCCACTGTACTGGAGTGGAATAAACTATATATTGTGAAAATAAGTTTTACTGGTTTTTTAATTATTTTATTTTTTACTGTGCTTACTAGAAAGTTTTAACTTGAACAGTGCTAGTTTAGGAAAAAGAAGGGCTCGCTGTGTTCTCGTGTATGACAAATTTTTCTGGAGAAAACTTGGCTGGAGGAACCAGTAACTAAATTTTTTTTTTTTTTTTGCGGATTACAGACAACAATAATCTGGGATGCTCACACAGGAGAAGCCAAACAACAGTTTCCGTTTCATTCTGGTGAGTACTTTCTTAATATTTACTTTTTCCTTTTTTTTACCTTTTCTTGTTTTTAATTCAAAAATAAGAATCCGGAGTCCTGAGAAGGGTCCCTTTAAGTAGCGGTGAATGCTCGGAAGAGGGCATGCCTCAAGAGCAGTGCTGAGCGTGTGGGGTGGACGTTCGCTGGCGCATCGTGGCCCTGAGGTGATGTGTTGGCAGACTTCCGAGGGTCTCTCCTGATGGGCAGATCTGGGTTCCTGGTGATGTTCAGAACCACAGGGCTGGCCCCCAGGACTCCCCAAGCCAGCGCGACCCACCTCGGTGCCCGGGCAGGGCTCCAAGCAGGAGGGGACGGTGTGTCCCTGCAGGAGCAGACTGGGAGGAGAGGCTCCCCGCAGGGTCCTCGACATGACTGTGGCAGAGGCACGTGGCCCTTGGTTCCCTCCTGGTGCAGCCGGCAGACCCGGGGAGGCGCCCCGTGCATACCGCGCCCCGTGCATACCTCGCCCCGCTGGAGAGGCAGTCAGCCCGTGTCTTCCGTGGCTGTGCCCGAGGACTCATCTGTGCACACATCTCTGGCGGTGCTGGGCTCGGGGTGCTTGGTACTGCCTTACTCCTGACAGCGTGATGGAGGTGGGAGTCACTGAGCCTTTGTAGAGTTGTGTTTCCCCACCAGGAAGTGGGCAGGGCTCCAAGAGCAGGGAGCTTGGGCGCCCAACCTGTGAGCGTGTGTATGTGGGTCTGTGTGTGTGTGAGCGTGTGTATGTGGGTCTGTGTGTGTGTTTCTGTGCATGTCTGTCTGTGTGGCGATGTGCATCTGTTGCGGGGGGGAGGGTCTGTGTATATGTCTCTGTAGGGGAGTCCCTGTGTATGAGGGGTCGGGTCTGTATGTGAGTGTGTCTCTCTTTGTGGAAGGGGTCTGTGTGTGGGTGTGTGTCTGTGTGTGGGAAGGGATGTGTCTTTGGAGGGGAGGTCTGTGTGTGTGGGTATCTCCCTGGAGGGGCCTGTCTGTGTGGGTGTGTGTCTCTTTGTGGAAGTTGTCTGTGTGTGGATGTGTGTCTCTTTGTGGAAGGGGTCTGTGTGTGGGTGTGTGTGTGACTGTGTGTGTGTGTCTCTCTCTTTGTGGAAGGGGTCTGTGTGTGGGTGTGTGTCTGTGTGTCTCTCTTTGTGGAAGGGGTCTGTGTGTGTGTGTCTGTGTATGTGTGTCTGTGTGTCTCTTTGTGGAAGGGGTCTGTGTGTGGGTGTGGGTGTGTGTGTGTGTCTCTCTCTTTGTGGAAGGGGTCTGTGTGTGTGTCCGTGTGTGGGTGTGTGTCTGTCTGAGCATGTGTCTCTCTTTGTGGAAGGAGTCTGTGTGTGTCTGTGTGTATCTGTATGTGGGTGTGTCTCTCTCTTTGTGGAAGGGGTCTGTGTGTGTGTGTCCCTCTGGAAGCTGTCTGTATGTGTGTGTGTCTGTGTGTGGGTATGTGTCTCTCTGTGGAAGGGGTCTGTGTGGGTGTGTGTATCTCTTTGTGGAAGGTGTCTGTTTGGATATGTATATGTGTGGGTGTGTGTCTCTTTATGAAAGGGGTCTGTGTGTGGGTGTATGTCTCGTTGTGGAAGGCGTCTGTGTGGATGTGTGTCTCTTTGTGGAAGGGGTCTGTGTGGGTTGTGTCTGTGTGTGGGCGTGTGTCTCTAGAAAGGGGTCTATGTGTGGGTGTGTGTCTCTCATTGTGGAAGGGGTCTCTGTGTGTGTGTCTGTGTGTGACTGTGTGTGTGTGTGTGTCTCTCTTTGTGGAAGGGGTCTGTGTGTGGGTATGTGTCTGTGTGTGGGATGGGATGTGTCTTTGGGGGGATCTGTGTGTGTGGGTATCACTCTGGAGGGGCCTGTCTGTGTGCATGTGTGTCTCTTTGTGGAAGGGGTCTGTGTGTGGGTTGTGTATGTGTGTGGGTGTGTGTCTCTCATTGTGGAAGGGGTCTGTGTGTGGGTGTGTGGGTGTGACTGTGTGTCTGTGTGTGTGTCTCTCTTTGTGGAAGGGGTCTGTGTGTGGGTGTGTGTGGGTGTGTGTCTCTCTTTGTGGAAGGGGTCTGTGTGTGTGTGTCCGTGTGTGACTGTGTGTCTGTGTGTGTGTGTGTGTCTCTTTGTGGAAGGGGTCTGTGTGTGGGTGTGTGGGTGTGTGTGAGTGTGTGTCTCTCTTTGTGGAAGGGGTCTGTGTGTGTGTGTCCGTGTGTGACTGTGTCTCTGTGTGTGTGTGTGTGTCTCTTTGTGGAAGGGGTCTGTGTGTGGGTGTGTGTCTCTCTTTGTGGAAGGGGTCTGTGTGTGGGTGTGTGTCTCTTTGTGAAAGGGGTCTGTGTGTGTGTGTCTCTCTGGAAGCTGTCTGTGTGTGTGTCTGTGTGTGGGTATGTGTCTCTCTGTGGAAGGGGTCTGTGTGGGTGTGTGTATCTCTTTGTGGAAGGTGTCTGTTTGGATGTGTATGTGTGTGGGTGTGTGTCTCTTTATGAAAGGGGTCTGTGTGGGTGTGTGTCTCGTTTTGGAAGGCATCTGTGTGGATGTGTGTCTCTTTGTGGAAGGGGTCTGTGTGTGGGTTGTGTCTGTGTGTTGGTGGGTGTTTCTCATTGTGGAAGGGGTGTGTGTGGGGGTGGATGTGTGTGTGTGTGCGTGTGTGTCTCTGTGGAAGGGGTCTGTGTGTGTGTAGGTGGGTGTGTCTGTGGAAGGGGTCTGTGTGTGGGTGTGTGTCTCTCCTGGAAGGGGTCGTGTGCACGTGTGTCTCTCTGTGGAAGGGGTCTGTGTGTGGGTGGGTGGGTGTGTCTGTGGAAGGGGTCTGTGTGTGGGCGTGTGTCTCTCTCTATGGAAGGGGTCTGGGTGGGTTGTGTCTGTGTGTGGGCGTGTGTCTGTCTTTGTGGAAGGGGTGGGGTGGGTTGTGTCTGTGTGTCTAGGGCCCCTCTCCCCAGGCCCTGACAACCCAGTCTCCCAATCTCCATGATTTGATCCGTGCGTGTCACGGCCGTCTGTGCCATAGACGGAGCAGACCGTGGCAGGTGAGCCTGGTGGCTTTCTGTCAGGTTTGATGTGAGCCCCCTTTGGGATTGCAACCTCATGACAGAGGCTAAGACCATCTCGAGGTTTGTTGTAGGGAAGGGACTCAGTGATGGGGCAGAAGCTTGCCAGGGTTCTGATTCTTGGTGCTGAGCACCAGTGTGCTCACGTGATGGGGGAGATGTCTGTAACACAGGCAGCTCTGGCTTCTGATTTCTTCTGAGAGGAATATGCCCATAACTTTCCTGTACCAGTTTTCATCTTGAGGACTCTGTATTGAGTCTTTCAGCAGGGTGTAAATTTTCCCCAGAGCATTGCCAAGGTCCCAGGCTTTCTATCCCGTGGACCACGTGTCTCTTCTGCCCTCAGGGAGCTTCTCACCTGGGGTGATGCTGCCCACGGGGCCGACCCGTAGCCCGTTGCTGGGTTGGCTCTGGGTGGTATTTGCTGTTTGTCTATAGTGTGAAGCAGTGTGGTAGACACTGTCCAAGATGGAAGACAAGGGAGCGTGCTTTTGTAGAAGCTGCAGGGACAGCCGTCCCTCAGCGTGTGATGCGTTGAAAATCAGCAGTTGCCTTGCCTCTCCAGAGGTGCTCCCCATGAAGGCCTGGTGGGGGTGCCCTCGGTCAGCAAGAAGCGTTAGGCCTCAGAGCTTAACAGTGTTGTACCGCATTCAGCAATGGGAAAGAGCAGGTTAAAAATAAGTGCAGGAGCTTCCCTGGTGGCTCAGACAGTGAAGAATCTGTTTGTGATACAGGAGACCCAGGTTCAGTCCCTGGGTCAGGAAGATCCCCTGGAGGAGGGCATGGCACCCCACTCGTTTTTTTTGATAGACTGTGGATAATACTGCCCGAGCCACAAGGGTCAAATCGTGGCTCAGACAGGACCTGACTGGGGGCTCAGATGGTAACGAATCTGCGTGTGATGTAAGAGACCCAGGTTTGATGCCTGGGTTGGGAAGAATCCCCTGGAGAAGGAAATGGCAACCCGCTCCAGTGTTCCTGCCTGGAGAACCCCATGGACAGAGGAGCCTGGCGGGCTATTATAGTCCATGGAGTCGCAAAGAGTCAGACACAACTGAGTGACTCATAAGGTGGGTAGTACCCAAAGGCTTGGATAGGTCTCAAGGGGCTTCTGCAGTTTGGAAAATAAAATAAATAAAGTCAGACTGCAAAGATCACATCCTGGGTGAGATAGCATTTATATCGCAGTCCAGGGAGGGGATGGTGGGCCAGTAACATGGCCCAAGGGAGGTCCTGGTGGTGTTGGGACACACTTGTGGCTCTTGACCGCACTGGTGGTTACATGGATCGGCTCTTGAGATCAAACCCTATGACACACACAGCCGAGTCTGGACCCATTCACCTTCCAAGTCCGGCCCTGTACTGTAGGGCCGTGGCATGCAACCAGTGGGTGACGGATTCAAGGTAGAGCCTTCCTGTAACACCTCTGCACCTTCCCGGGATTCTGTTTGTTGTTATCATTCAGTTGCTCAGTCGTGTTCAACTCTTTGCCACCCCACAGACTGCAGGACGCCAGGCTTCCCTGTCCTGCACCATCTCCCGGAGTTTGCTCATACCCATGCCCATCGAGTCAGTGATGCCATCCAACCATCGTATCCTCTTGTCATCCCCTTCTCCTCCCGCCTTCAATCATTCCCAGCATCAGGGTCTTTTCCAGTGAGTCAGTCCTTCCCATCAGGTGACTTTCATCACAAGTATTGCAGCTTCAGCATCAGTCCTTCCAATAAATATTCCAGGTTGATTCCCTTTAGGATGGACTGGTTGGATCTCCTGGCTGTCCAGAGGACTCTCAAGAGTCTTCTCCAGCACCACAGTTCCAAAGCATCCATTCGATAACCTTTTCTCAATTACAAGGTAAAAGGACAAAAGCAAAGTGAAGCCCGACTGTACCTAGAGCGGTGCTGATCGTCAAATGTCATTGGCCAAGTGTGCGCAAGTCACCCCCTAGAACCGCTGAGCCCTGTTATGTGTCCGTCAGCCACGCTGGATCGTGACTGATCGGGGGAGGGCAGGGTCCCAGCTGCACAGTGGACGCAGACCAGCGACCCAGCGTCCTCCGTTTAGATGGCCGGGGCTCAGCACACGTTAGTTTTTATGGCCAGGTGCCGCTAACCATCCCTGGAACCGCGTGCCAGATTGTCACCCTTCCAGGCGTGTTAACTGCACGCCCGAAGGCAGAGGGAAATCTGTGACTTGGCTCGTGTGTGGTGTTATAAACAAGAGCAGCTGCGGGCTTTGCTTCCACGCTCCCTGGATCGTCCTGCTGACCAAGTGGGTCCGGCTCCTTCCTTCCACTGGGCGCGTGTGGCAAATTTAGCAGCAGCTGTGGACCTGTGCTGAATCCCCCTTCGTGGGTTCTTGAGGAAGCCAGCGCTGCCGCTACGTGAAACCCTCCCACGCAGGCTCTGTGAGGGGTTGGTGCTAAGACGTAGAAGCTGATGGGATCCGTCTTGCAGTTCTGGAAGGCAGGAGGGTGGACAGGGTGCACCTCTGGTTTGAAGGTTAAGAACAGGGGCTTCCCTGGCGGTCCGGCGATTAACAGTCTGCCTTTGCAAGGCAGGGGACTTGGGTTTGATCCCCGACCAGGGAACATACCCTGTGCCGAGGAGCAAGTAAACGCATGCCCTTCAACTACGGAGTCTGTGCTCGCCGACAAGAGAAGCCGCCTCAGTGAGAAGCCCACACACCTCAGCTAGAGACCGCACACACACAGCAGCCAAGACCCAGCACAGCCAGAAATTGTTCAGTCGCTCAGTCGTCTCCGACTCTTTGTGACCCCCATGGACCGTAGCATGCCGGGCCTCCCTGTCCATCACCAACTCCCGGAGTTTGCTCAAACTCATGTCCATTGAGTTGGTGATGCCATCCAGCCATCTCATCCTCTGCCATCGCCTTCTCCTCCTGCCTTCAATCTTTCCCAACATCAGGGTCTTTCCCAATGAGTCGGCTCTTTGCATCAGGTGGCCAAAGTATAAATTTAAAAAATTAATAAACAGGCTAAGGATGAAGGCTAAGGATGGGAGGGGGTCTTCCAATTTGTCATATCCTGGGTGAGCTGGAGTCTTGTCCCACTTTAGTGCTGACTTACGTGTAAGAAACATGTGAGACAAGGTTAGGTATTGATCAGTTGAGGAAGATCTGAGCAGAGGCTTGCAGGACTTACCCCTCCTTTTCCGTAGAAGCAGGGACGTGTCGGAGAGAACGAGGGTACTGAGTCGTCTCCTGGGGACAATGGCAGAAGGGAAGCAAGCCGTCACATTCCCCAAACCCTCATGGAGGTCTTCAAGCCAGCGGCCCCTGAGAAAGGCCCAGGACCTAGAGACGGTGTCCATCCTAAGGCCACACGTCTCCCCTCAGATATTCTTGTCAACTCAGCATCTTGAAGTTGTAGAACGCAGTAACGGGTTGTGGGGCAATTCTTTCAACCCTGATAACCTTGAACAAGGGGCTTTGCTGGTGGCTCAGATAGTAAAGAACCTGCCTGCAGTGCAGAAGACCTGGGCTCCATCCCTGGATCAGGGAAGATTCCCTGGAGAAGGGAATAGCAACCCACCCCAGTATTCGTGCCTGGAGAATCCCATGGACAGAGAAGCCTGGCGAGCTACGGTCCACAGGGTCCCAAAGAGTCAGATATAACTGAGCGAGAGACACACACATGTTGAACATAGGCTGTGAAGTGTGTGCTCTCTGCCTTCCCCACCAAAAAAAAATCCATCACCCAGCCCGGTGATGTCCCTGGGAGTAGCAGGGTGCTTCTCCCCTACCGTCTCACCTGCACCAGGGGAGTGAGTTGCTGTGTTCAGGGCACCCAAAGCATCACTTTGGGATCACTTTGGGTGACACTTTGGTGGGGGTCGGGTCTCTTTCTGGAGCTGTCTGGTTATCCTTGCAGATAGAAACGGCAGACCTCAGGGTCTGTGATGGACCGAGACTCTGCTGGCACTGCGAGTGTTGCTCTATCACACAGTCAGGTTTCTCAGCTCTGCTGCTGCTGCCGCCGAGTCAGCTGAGCTCTGTGCACATCTGCTGAATGGCTGTGTCGCCCCGTCTCCCCCTCCCCTCCGCCCTTTGCTTCTCTGCAGCCCCTGCTCTCGACGTGGACTGGCAGAACAACACTACCTTTGCCTCCTGCAGCACGGACATGTGCATTCACGTCTGCAGACTCGGCTGCGACCGTCCCGTCAAAACGTTCCAGGGACACACGGTGAGTGTGAGTCCTGACTGGGGCCTCGGGTTCACCAAAGGTGTGTGGGGAGCTGGGAAACCGGCTGGTCTCTGCCTAGGATTAAAAGCCTGCTTACTGTGACTGCCGATTCATTCTCCTACAGCCTCCTCGGGACTATTGTTGCTACCTCTGGTGGTCAGTTATCCACCTGGGTTGGCAGTAGTGTTTTTGTTTGTTTGTTTTTTAATTATCTGGATGAGCCAGGTGTTGGATTTTGCAGGAAAGACACTAAAGTAGGTATTATAAAAATGTCTGAGGACATAACGGGAAAAAAAAGTGAGTAGGAAAATTACTTTTAAAGTCAGCTTTGAAATAACTAACTGCTTTTACACTGGTTTCTAGATAAATTCATTTGGCTTCCTTCTTAGATGTGATTTTGTTTTTGGTTTTTTTCCCCTTGGAGAAATATGGCTGAGGGTGGCTGGTTGTGTAGAGCATATGACTGCACTTTGGATTAAGGAGAAAGGAGAAAGAGAAAAATGCCTGAAACCTGCGGTGGTGCTTGGTTATCCAGGGTGAATGCAAGCAGGCTTCTTGCAGAGACGACAGAGCGCTCCTGCCCCCTGCTGGAAGGTTGTGTTATTTCAGTTCAGTTCAGTTAGTTCAGTGGGTCAGTCGTGTCCAACTCTTTGCAACCCCATGGACTGCAGCACACAGGCCTCCCTGTCCATCACCAACTCCTGGAGCTTGCTCAGACTCATGTCCATTGACCCAGTGATGCCATCCAACCATCTCATCCTCTGTCGTCCCCTTTCCTCCTGCCGTCAATCTTTCCCAGCGTCACGGTCTTTTCCAAGGAGTCAGTTCTTTGCAGCGGGTAGCCAAAGTTTTGGAGTTGCAGCTTCAGCATCAGTCCTTCCAATGAATATTCAGGACTGATCTCCCTTAGGATGTACTGATTGGATCTTCTTACAGTCCAAGGGACTCTCAAGAGTTCTCCAACACCACATTTCAAAAGCATCAGTTCTTTGGCACTCAGCTTTCTTAATAGTCCAGCTCTCACACCCATACATGACTACTAGAAGAACCATAGCTTTGACTAGACGGACCTGAGTTGGCAAAACAATGTCTGTGCTTTTGAATATGCTGTCTAGGTTGGTCATAACTTTCCTTCCAAGGCGTAAGTGTCTTTTAATTTCATGGCTGCAGTCACCGTCTGCAGTGGTTTCGGAGCCCAAAAGAATAAAGTTAGCCACTGTGTCCCTATCTATTTGCAATGAAGTGATGGGACCAGATGCCATGATCTTAGTTTTCTGAATGTTGAGCTTTAAGCCAACTTTTTCACTCTCCTCTTTCACTTTCATCAAGAGGCTTTTTAGCTCCTCTTCACTTTCTGCCATAAGGGTGGTGTCATCTGCATATCTGAAGTTATTGATATTTCTTCTGGCAATCTTGATTGCAGCTTGTGCTTCTTCCAGTCCGGCATTCCTCATGATGTACTCTGCATATACGTTAAATAAGCAGGGGGACAATATCAGCCTTGACGTACTCCTTTCCCTGTTTAGAACCAGTCTGTTGTTCCATGTCCAGTTCTAACTGTTGCTTCCTGACCCGCATACAGATTTCTCCAGAGGCACGTCAGGTGGTCTGGTATTCCCATCTCTAAGAATTTTCCAGAGTGTGTTGTGGTCCACACAGTCAAAGGCTTTGGCATAGTCAATAAAGTAAGAAGTAGATATTTTTCTGGAACTCTCTTGCTTTTTTGGTGATCCAACATATGTTGGCAATTTGGTCTCTGGTTCCTCTGCCTTTTCTAAATCCAGCTTAAACATCTGGAAGTTCCAGTTCACGTACTGTTGAAGCCTGGCTTGGAGAATTTTGAGCATTACTTTATTAGTGTATGAGATGAGTGCAAATGTGTGGTAGTTTGAGCATTCTTTGGCATTGCCTTTCTTTGGGATTGGAATGAAAACTGACCTTTTCCAGTCCTGTGGCCGCTGCTGAGTTTTCCAGATTGGCTGGCATATTGAGTGCAGCATTTTCACAGCATCATCTTTCAGGATTTGAAATAACTCAACTGGAATTCCATCACCTCGACTAGCTTTGTTTGTAGTATGCTTCCTAAAGCCCACTTGACTTTGCATTCCAGAATGTCTGGCTTTAGGTTGGTGATCACACCATCATGATTATCTGGGTGATGAAGATCTTTCTTATACAGTTCTTCTGTGTATTCTTGCCACCTCCTCTTAATATCTTCTGCTCCTGTTAGGACCATACCATTTCTGTCCTTTATTGAGCCCATCTTTGCGTGAAATGTTCCCTTGGTATCTAATTTTCTTGAAGAGGTCTCTAGTCTTTCCCATTCTTTTGTTTTCCTCTGTTTCTTTGCACTGATCTCTGAGGAAGGCTTTCTTCTCTCTCCTTGCTATTCTTTGGAACTCAGCATTCAAATTCTTCTGTTACAGGTCCCGAGCTCTTTGCAGTGAGGACAGAGCGCTCCTGCCCCCTGCTGGAAGCTTGTGCTTACTACTCCCAAGCCTTTTTTCATCGAAAACAGAGCGCTCCTGCCCCCTGCTGGACGCTTGTGTTTACTACACCCAGGCCTTCATTTCTTTCTTTCTTTCTTTTTTTTTTTAAACCTTTTGCTCTCTTGCAGAATGAGGTCAACGCTATCAAATGGGATCCCTCTGGCATGTTGCTAGCCTCCTGCTCTGATGATATGACATTGAAGGTAAGGCTGCAGGGCCGGGCCGTGTGACCCTTGGTGACCCCGGGGGCCTCGTGCTGTGTCTTCAGTCCCAGCGCTCCTCCTGCAGCTGACCATTGTGTTTGTGAGCCCTCTCGCTGCCTCTGTCGTTTTTTCTCTTTGCAAACGACATGCTGCTTGCCCCAGCAGTGAAGCCCTGTTTATCGGTCGAGGGTCCCGTGGAGCCTCATTCCGTTCCGGAGGCCTTTCTCCCATCCGAGTACTAACTAGACCCGACCCGACCCTGCCTGGCTTCAGAGATCAGACCAGGGTAGTATGGATCCCCCTGGCCTTTCTGACGGGCGCCCCCTGGTGGTGAGCAGATGCCTCTGCCTGGGAAGCACCTGCCCTTTGTCAGCCACCCACCCTGCTGGACGTCAGCTTCCCAGGGACAGAGAAACCTCTGCAGTGCTTCTCCCGTTGGGAGAATCGGCCTTTGCTCACCATGTTCTCGTTGCATGCCCGTAGATCTGGAGTATGAAGCAGGACACGTGTGTCCACGACCTTCAGGCACACAGCAAAGAGATATACACCATCAAGTGGAGTCCCACCGGGCCGGCCACCAGCAACCCCAACTCCAGCATCATGTTGGCGAGGTAAAGGGCAGACAGCCTGCACCCCAGTCTCGGTTCTCGAAAGCAGCCTTGGTGGCTGAGTTTGCTCTAGCCACGTGGCGGGTAAAAGTCACTCATGTCCCGAAGAGACCAGGAGATGCTGTCAGTGTGGCTTGCAAAGGTGTTTATGCCCTCAGCTGCTAAAGAGTCTGCCTATAATGCTGGAGACTTGGGTTCTATCCCTTTGTTGGGAAGTTCCCCTGGAGATGGGAAAAAGCTACCGCACTCCAGTATTCTGGCCTGGAGGATCCCGTGGACAGAGGAGCCTGGAGGGCTGCAGTCTGAGGTCACAAAGAGTTGGACACGAGTGAGTGACTCACATTCAAAGTTACTTAGAAACTAACTAACTCAAAGTAAACGGAGAGACGGCTCACTGTGAAAGGGCCGAGAGATAGAGGTTATCATATGATGGCTAAGTTGAAATAAGGATGCTTTAAACCATGATGCTGGAGGGAGGAATTGCCTACATCCACTCTCCCAGCATTTTGCTTTGGTGAAGGTTTTTATTATGACTGAAAAAAGGAAGCAATTTAGCTTGGATCTCAGGCTTGGTTGGGCTTCCCTGGTAGCCCAGTTGGTAAAGAATCTGCCTGTAACACAGGAGACGTGGTTCGATCCCTGGGTCAGGAAGATCCTCTGGAGAAGGGCAAGGCTACCCACTCCAGTATTCTTGGGCTTCCCTGATGGCTTAGGTGGTAAAGAATCCGCCTGCAGTGTGGGAGACGTGGGTTTGATCCCTGGGTTGGGAAGATCCCCTGGAAAAGCGAAAGGCTACCCACTCCAGTATTCTGGCCTGAAGAATTCCATGAACTGTATAGTCCACGGGGTTGCAAAGAGTTGGACACGACTGAGTGACTTTCAGTTCATTTCACTTCACTTTGGGTTTGGTTTACTTGGCCCAACTCGGAGCTACAGGTGGTGAGAATGTTGAATGGTGATAAAAGGTCCCCTGGCTGATACCAGATCCAGCCTAACCATTCATCCTGGCTGTCCCCAGCTTTTTTGGGACCAGGGACCAGTTTTATGGAAAATCACTTTTCCAAGGTTTAGAGGGTGATTCGAACACACTACATTTATTGTGCCCTTTATTTCTGTTATGATTGCCTCTGCTTCACCTTGGATCATCAGGCATCAGGTCCCAGAGGATGGGGACCCCAGGTTTATGCAGTAAACCCCCGAAGACACCAGGATCAGATGCAGAGGACTAGTGAGTCAGTGACTCGCCAGAGGGGAGCAGAGCGGTTAGAAGTCCACAGAAGCTCATCACTGAGGCTGCATTCTGTGTTCCAGGTCCTGGTCTGACCTCACGCAGGATACAGTGTGGCACTCCCAGGAGGATATTTTAGTAAGAACCTTGAGGCACACAAGCTAAACAGATTCTAGGAGTGAACGTGGGGTACACTGAGGGTTCTGGAGACGTGATCCCACGAAGGGTCGGTGTGTGTCTGGTCTGGGAAAGACAGGACTTGGGAGGAAGTGGCAGGGTGTTTTTTCCTGTGGAGTTGCAGAGAATGGGGTAGTGGGGAGAGTGGCCGGTGGCCCAGCCCTGCTGTAGATGAGGGGGAGCCCCCCTCCCCTTGTCTTTGTCACATAGCAGTGGGATGAACAATCTGTTACTGAAAGTGCCTGACCCAAGGCCATCTCTCAGAAACCACAGAAAGGAATTCCTGCATCAGCTGAAAAGCTGATCCAGAAGACCGCGAGAGCTGTTATCCTCTTATTGCATGCTGTCCTGAGATCCACTTAAAGGTCCAGGAACAGAACGTTGTCTTGTTTTGTCTTGTTTTGTTTTGTTTGATGACTTGTAAGCTGCTTTTGAATCACATGGTGCCCATGACGGCCGTAAGTGAGCCTCCTAGGTGCCAAGCATAGAGGGAGGGATGTAAGTCCCAGAAGAGGAAGGAAATGCCGGGTGGAACAGGTTTATGGTGGGTGGGCTTCCCAGGTGACCCTAGTGGTAAAGAAGCCGCCTGCCAGTGCTGAAGATGTGAGAGACGTCGGTTCGATCCCTGGGTCAGGAAGATCCCCTGGAGGAGAGCACGGCAACCCACTGCAGTATTCTTGCCTGGAGAATCCCATGGACAGAGGAGCCTGGCGGGGCTGCCGTCCATGGGGTCTCAGAGTCAGGCATGAATGGGACAACTTGGCATGCACGCACGCTCTTCTTTCAGATTTAGACAAAACTAAAATTTGCAGCTCCCGGGAGTGTGATTATATATTTGGATGCGATTATATTTTAATTCCTGTGGGATTAAAATTTGTGTTCACTCACTTAGCCATTTCCCTGAATACGGCTCTCTGCTTTATTTTTGGCTTTGTTTTACACTTGGCAGGGATACATGTGTTGTCAGTGGTGGGACCGTTTTAGCAAATGTAGCGAATACGTATCATTTGTGTCTCAGAGAAGTGCAGAAATAAATGAGTGTGGCTGTCAATTTGTTGCCTTGATAACGGCACCCAAAAAGAGAAAGAGATTTATTGTGTGATTTTTTTAAAACGACTTTATCTTAATTGGAAGAGGAATACTTTACGATGTTGGGATGGTTTTTGGCATACCTCAGTATGAATCGGCCACAGGCATACATGTGCCCTCCCTGGACCGAGGCTGTGTGTTCCATGCGTGTTGAGTCACATTCTAGAAGAGAAAGAGGTACCCGCTTAAGGTCTCTGAAATGTAAGGAAAGTCAGTTCCACTGTGATAGCGGCGTCCTCGGGAGACCAGCAGGAACCTGCCGACAGCTCTGGTGACCTTTTTTGAACCCATGGGCGTCCGCAGTGACCTTCTCTGTGTCTTTCCAGCGCCTCGTTCGATTCTACTGTCCGACTTTGGGACGTTGAGCGGGGCGTGTGCATCCACACGCTCACCAAGCACCAGGAACCCGTGTACAGCGTGGCCTTCAGCCCCGACGGGAAGTACTTGGCCAGCGGCTCCTTCGACAAGTGTGTGCACATCTGGAACACTCAGGTAAACCCCCTGCATTCCCACCGCCCGGGTCCCTCCCCAGCCCCACACCCAATACAGTCAAGTTCTCAGTGACCCATGGGCTTCCTTGGTGGTTCAGACGGTAAAGAATCCACCTGCATTGCGGGAGACCCGGGTTCGATCCCTGGGTTGGGAAGATTCTCCTGGAGAAGGGAATGGCAACCCACTCCAGTGTTCTAGCCTGGAGAATCCCATGGACAGAGGATCCTGGCGGGCTACAGTCCGTAGGGTCACCAAGAGTCGGACCGACTGAGTGACTGACGCTTTGATTTCACTTTCTTGGTGACCCCAGAACCTGAGTTTGCACTTAGGAACACCTTGCCTCGGACACGGACCTAGACACATCCCTGGTTCCCCAGAGGGTCAGAAGCCCACCTAGCGCCATCTGCCCCGGGCTCTTTGTGGATGCTGGGTCGCCCCTGCCAGGGACTTGGGTTATCTTTTTTCTGAGTCCTTGGCAGGAAACCTGGCACCCACTGCCTTCCATTGACAACAGCAGACATTGCGTGCGGTCCCAGGATGGATGAAGTGGCCTTTTTTCAATCCGCCACCCCCTTGGTGTGCCCTGAGGCCAGGCAGACACTGATGAACATGCTTTCTCAAGGGAGGTAGTAACGGACGCCACGTTAGCCAGCCTGCGGCCGAGGCTGCAGCCTGCTGAGACCTCGGGCTCCTCCTCTGCGGCCGCCTCACACAGTCGTGCCTTCTTGGCAAACGAGATGCAACAGTGGCCCTAACGTGGAACCAGGCTGACGGCCGCCCATGTGTGTGCTTAGCCGCTCAGTGGTGTCCGACTCTTGCAACCTCATGGGCTTATATTACGTAGCCTGCCAGGCTCCTCTGTCCACGGGATTCTCCAGGCAAAAATGGTGGAGTTAAGGTAGCCATTCCCTTCTCCAGGGGCATCTTCCTGACCCAGGGATCGAACTTGCATCACAGGAGGATGCTTGACTTTCAGAAAAATTGCCATCATTAGCTGGGTTCTGCCGTCAGCAGCTCAGCAAATCATTTTACCCACCCTTTTTTTGTTTGTTTGTTTGTTTGTTTTTAAATCAGAGGATAATTGCTTTTTTTTACAGCTGATTTCTGCTGTACAGCAACGGAATCAGCCATAAGTAAATAAATGTCCCCTCCCTCTTGACCCTGCCTCTCCCGACCAGTCTTCAAGCCTCCAGATAACGGCAGAGCACCGAGCTGAGGCCCCTGTGCTGCACATACACAGCAGCTTCCCGCGTTTTGCATCCTTTTTTCCCCCCGACTAAATCATCAAACTCTCTTGAGTCATTCTGAGGCTCCCTTGAACACTCAGTGAGACGGAAGCCTGGTTGAAATAGAAGCACATATCCAATCTTGCTGACTTTCTCCTTCCCCCAGGAGGCGTTAGCTCAGCGGAAACCGTAGAGGCTGTCTCTCTTGGTGGGCAGCCGAGGGTCATTTAGGTACCCCCCCGCCCCGACCCTATGGCCGTAGTTCTGAGTCACATGATCCTGCAGCTGCCAGAGCCCCTTTAACTGAAAGTTCTGTTAGCATCTGTGTCTTTGAAAGCTTCTGGGCTGACATCCCCAGGTGGGATGGGATGGGGTGGCCTCACCAGTGTTGTGCCTCTTGAGTGACGACGCCCTTGCCTTGCAGAGCGGAAGTCTTGTCCACAGCTACCGAGGCACCGGGGGCATCTTCGAGGTGTGCTGGAATGCCCGGGGCGACAAAGTGGGCGCCAGTGCGTCAGACGGCTCCGTAAGCAGCACCCTGGGATTTCCCCAGGCAGGAGGGGGGGTGCAGGGAGGAGGGAGGGCTTGGGGAGGGTGGGGTCAAGAACAGTCCAGACCCCTGAGACCCACGTGGGTGTACTCCCAGGGCCGTGATGGGCCTCAGAGACACTTGTTGGTGAAGGAAGCATCTGGGCTGAGCAGTGCTCTGGGAGCAGACGGCTCTTCTCGCTTCCTGAATGATGTGTGTTTTTTTCCCGGCGGAATTGGTGGTTCTCAGCTGCATCGATTACACCCCTGGAGACATTGGAGGTGTCTGGAGGCATTTGGGTTGTTAGTGCTTTTGGGGGGTGGGGGGTGGGGAGATGTTGGCACCTGGTGTGGAAACCAGGGCTGCTACTGGAAGTCTTAGGGTGCTTAGGACCTACCCCCCACAACAGAGGAGTGACCCCCACATCACAGATGCTGAGGCTGAGCAACTTGGTCCACCCTTGGCTTCAACCTTTGCGCTCCCACTCGGACCCTCTGATGATGAAGGCCTAACTTTCCATTCAGCAGGTCTCCTGGGTCCCAGTAAGCTTGTGCTGGTCCCCTGAGGTGTCTAGCTTTCTGCACTTGGAATTGCCCTGAGATGTAGGGTAGGGTGCTGGCTGGCTGGCTGTCAGCCTGTGCCCCACCGCCCCCCACTAGATGTGTGCTAAGGCTTCAGTTGCCATTTGCTCCACCGTGTAGGGGTCTGGTCTGTGACACCCATCGACGGCCGTGGCCTAGGGTTGGTTGCTAATGATGTTTAGACACTCCCCTGTCCTCTAGAGCCGGTCTGATTGAACCCTCTGGACTGTGTGCGAATAAAACTTTATAAACAAGTGGGCGGTGGGCCGGATTTGGTCCACAGGCCACGTGCTGTCCTGAGCTCTTAAGGGCATCTTGTGTTGCCTCTCAAGATAACAGGCGCTTTTCTCTCTCCTTTTAGGTGTGCGTGTTAGATCTGCGAAAGTAAACACACACAGGAAAAGTATTATAGGCATGAGAAGAGAATTCTAGCGGACCAGCAGTGGATGTGTGGGGTCGTAGCACTATTCAGACACAATTCCGTCAGCTCCAAAACAGCACCAGCCTGACCTTAGGGAGTGTCCTTTGAGACCACGTCATCCCTGGCCACAGGAGTCTCTATTTTTTCTTTTTCTTTTTTCATAACCGTCACTGAGAAGTTTAAAATGGAAAACACACACGCAAGTCCTATCAAAGGGGGGGAAAGGAATGGTTTCCACCCGGAACGTCCAGCCCCGGGGGAGCGCGAAGCCGCCAGCTTGACTCGGCGCATGGATTGGTTTCCACCCAGAACAGGCTCCGATGATTGAGAGGAACGAAAAAATGGGAAAGCCTGTGCCAAAACAAAGAGAAAAAAAAATGCTGTGATAAACCAAAAGGGGAGGAAAAACTCCTCCCTTCAATGGGTTGGGTTTTTCCCCCCCCCTAAAAATTTGGACACTACAGTTAAAACTCTCACAAGGACGTTCGAAAGACCAGTTTGTATGGATGAAATGGGTACCTTTGTAATCCCAACAGTTTCTATTTTCTAGAATCTTTGTCCCCGTGGTTTTTCTATGGGCTGGAATCCTGTCGTCTTGGTGGGTGGGGTGGAAGGGTGGGGGAGGCGGGCCGGGCCTTGGGTCCAAGGTGGAAACTGTTACTGGGTGTCTTGCTTCTTTGCTGTTGTTTCACCCACCAGAGAGACAGCCCCTCTCTCGGATGTGGTGACAGTCTCTGATGACAGCTTTCTCGCCTACATCTTCCACCTCCCCTTCTCCCTCCCCCATCCCCCTCCCCCTCCCTCATAGTCACCTCCCATCTTCCAGTCTCAAGGGCACTTTCCTTGCATAGTAAGTGCTTTATGTAAGAAGGCAGGGCAAGGGGGACTTTTTACAGGAGGGGGAAGAAGAAAAAAAAAGTGACTTATAAGAGAAAGAGCCCGGAGTATTTTTGGAGAAGAAAAAAAAAGATATTTTTTATGTTAAAACAATTTTAAAATCGTAAAATGGCCATTCAGACACGAGAGCTTTGTGTGATTCATATTTAACAACAAGAAAAAAAGAAACCTTTAGGAAGAGACAGGTAGAGGGGTCCCTTCGCTTTGAGCTTGGTGGAAGGCAGTGAGGGGACTCTGGGTGGAGAGCTCTGGGGTCAGCTTTGGGGCTGGTCTGTGCGGCTGGAGAGGAAGACCCCAACCCCTTTTCTGCTCCAGGAAGACCTGGGCGTTTCTTTTTTCCGGTTGCGTCAGACCGGAACAGTGGACAAGAGAGTGCCCTCAAACCCAAGAAGCGTTCCCAGAACCAGCATCACTGAAAGGGGGCCGTCGGAACCACCCCACTCCACAACACCAATGCCACCTCATTTAAGACTAGGGGCCACCCGCGGGGGGACTCCCCTCCAAACCAGGAGCAGCTCGGCCAAGTCCCTCCAGGGCTGACCAACTGGAGGGGCCTCTGGGACCTCACTGGGTCTCACAGTGACACAAGTGATCGGGGAGAGGTTTTCAGTCCTGAGGGTGAATTAACAGAGGGAGGGTGCGTCAGTTCACAGGCCATCTTCACAATTTGCTTCCTCTGGCAGTAGGTCAGGAGAAATTGTCCTTTTTTTTTAAGCAATGAATCTTTTTACTGTTTTTAAAAAAAAAAAACAAAAACCAAAACATGGCTTTGTGTGTCCCTAGGGGAGTTTTCCTTTCACTTGGATCAGGTGATCTTTGTACTTTTAATGTCATGACCCCATGCCCACCCAGCTTGTAAATTAGCAGCAGGGCCTCTGGGCTTATCCATCTTCCACCCGGGGTGGGGCTGGCAGTGGGTAGGTTGCAGCCCTTTTGTATTCCAGCAACCGGCCTGGATGGTATTCGGAGATTGGTGGTATCTGTCCATGCACCAAAAGGCAACAGTAAGGCATGGCTAGGCCTTTGTGCAGAAGCTGGATTGTCCCAGGAGCAGCCCCAAAGCCAGAGTGCATTCATCTCTCTCAGCTCATTATCTCCGTGGATCTGAGAGTTTTTCAAACCCCTCTGATAGCAGAAGACCAAAAGGCACTCTGCACAGGTTGGGCGTGTTCTTCAGGCTTTGCTATATCTAAACGTTTAACCTTTAAGGTCAGTGTTCTATTGGAGTCTCCACTCCCACCTTTGAAGATAGCAGACGCCCTCAGGGGTCCACGGATAATCACTGCTCCCCCCACCCCCCAAAATGATTAAGTTTGAGATGCAGTTTGCAGAGGTCTAGTTGAACACCATCTGGACCCCCCCCGGAGTGAAAACCTGTCGCTGTCCACACAGCATCAGCTGTCCAGGTTCCAGACGCGGTTTACGTTTGATGAGCCAAATGCTGCTGGAGGGTGGTGAAGGTGGGATTTGGTATAAAAGGCTCACGAGAGGATCGCCACGGGGAGGTCGGTATGCAGGGTCTCCCAGGTACTGATGGGGGCCTCCTGGTAAACCTGTACCAGGCTGGAAGTTGCCAGGTTGGAGCCACGGGGGCTGTAAGGCCAAGGACTGGATACTGGGCCTGGCGATGACCTGACGCTGCTGAGGAAGGCAGAACTGCCCATGTACCATCGGGAAGAAGCCCCCGGGGTGGGGACCACGAAGAGGAGGCAGCCGGCGCCCCAGGAAACCATGCCTGCCCTGAGTCACGCCCGCTACACCCTCTGCCAGTGCGCGGTGGGCGCATCGCTCCGTCCGTGCAAGCGGGTCTTAGACGTCGTGTAGGGCGCTTCGCAGTCCTCAGTGCGCAGATGGGACCTTGGTGTTGAAAGCAGAGAGTAACACGCAGAAAAAACTCCGGAATCGTCCTCCGTGCTGCGGAGCTCGCCCTGTGTGCACGTGCGCACACACGCCTGGTGAAGCGCGTCCGATCCCACTCGACGGCTACAGAACCGCGATGTTCATTCACTTTGTCTTTCTGAAAAGACATCTCGGAGCCAAGTGAAGTGCACTTTGTCGGGAGTAAGGGTCTACTTTGTTCCGTGTTTTTTTTTTTTCTTTTTTTCTTTTTCTTTTTTTTTTTTAACCTTTCAGCCCACTTTTTTGTTTTGTTTTGTTTTTCCGATCGTGTTTCCCATCCAATGCAGAGTGTTTCCCTCCCGCCGCTCCCTGAGGTTTGTGAATGTCTGGCTTCTGCGGTTTTTATTGTCTGTGTCAGACGTACAGCCAGATGTCGTTCTGTCCGCATCTTCCAGCTTCTGTTCCATCCACACTGGCCCCCTCCCCCCAACCCCGTTCCGTTCTCTCCACCTATCCCCCACTGCAACCTCCACCCTCACGTGCTCCCAGAAAGAGAATCACCGTGTGTGTGTGCGTGTATGTGTGTGTGTGAGAGAGAGAGAGAGCGAGAGAGATGGCTCATTTGTTCCAAGAAAGAATCAACAGACCATATTCGGTTGTCTTGAATAAATTGCTCTATTTTGATAGAGAACTTTCCGCGTGTGCTTTCTTGTTCGTCTGGCGCGGCATCTCCGGGGGGGCCCCGCGCTAACCTAACTCCGCTGCCTCAAGTCCCCAAGCTCTTTTTTTTTTTTTCTCCTGGAGAAATGGGGCCGGGGCTGCTTTTACAACCGGTTGGTTGTAAACCAGATGGATGAAGAGACCAGAGATTGCAGATGCATTCTGATGTGAAAGGTGAGCGTGCCCTTTTTTTTTTTTTTTGGTAACTAGTTTCCTTCTCCTTACTTTGTTTCAGGCTGGGGCGGTTTTAGAAAAGTCAAAAAGCAGATGGATGTTCTCCTGTCTGCAGGCTTGGGTCGCTGGCAGTTTTGAGTTCCAGGATGAGTAATGAGTTAGAAGAACCTAAAGTCATAGGGATGCCGGTGACTGGGCACAACCCACGGTGCAGGCAGATGCATGCAGACGGTGACCAGTTCCCTTTATGCCACTGTGATCAGTAAACAGAAGTGACATGGTCACTTTGAAGTGATGTTCCCCTGGTGATAGGCAGCGGGGAGCTGACACAGAGGCAGCCAGATGGGCTGCATTTGGCCATGCATGTGAGCCACCCCAAAGAGCCCCCGTGTCCTCTGGCCACAAGCTGACCCTGCGTGGGAATCATGCCAGACCTCGGCTGTTGCTTCTACCCCAGTGTTGCCCGAGGTGCAGACCTGCCTGGTTTTGATTTTTTCTCTCTCTTTTTTTGGTAAGCCTTGCCAGTGCTTTCACATGGCAGATCTGGGGTGAATCTCTGAGCACTCCCGAGCCCTGCTGCTGAAGGGCCTGGGGTGACCCATGTCCCAAACCCCCCGGGGTGCACTTCGCAAGGCAGGACTTAACGGCCGGCAAGTGAGTGTCTTGGAACTCGGGCTTCCACAGCTGGTGCGACACGCTGGCAGCTCGGGCACAGCTCCAAGGAGGCCTCTTCACGCTATGACGGAAGCTGGGTTGAGACCAGATTGCCCAAACTTTTACCTAACTTGAATCTCTATGGAACCCTCTGCTGCAGTGATTCTAAAAATATTTGTCCGTTGAGAACCACCCCCCTTTCCCCAATTTGTTTTGGGAATCTGAGTTTCCACTCACGGAGCAGAGAACTTGTTTGGCTTTTTATAGGGGCCCACATCTGGGTGATGTTCCTAAAAGGTCTTTGAGGTGTTCTTCATACTCACGGCGAGGGTTCTGTGCACCTGTGGGCACTGGTATTAGTCACTGTTGGTGTTGGGAGCCTGCAAATCACTAGTTTACACGCATGGGAAGGCGTGGGCAGCAGATATGGACCTTTACGAAAGACTCAGAATTGGGTGGAATTTTTGTTGTTTTTTCCCCAGCCTGGCTCCCTTTTTCTGCAAAGTGTCTTCATCCACGTGCAAGGTAAGCAAAGTTAAGATATAGGTCCACACGCAGAGTGGCCTGGGAAGTCGAGGGGAGGGACACTCCACAGGGGTGGGGGCAGGCAGGGACGGTTAAAAGTGTTACTTTCCCCTGAACCTTGAAGTTAATAATACTCTGGAGCATGGGAGCTCCTATAAAGGGAAACACTTATGCTTGAGGCGAGTTGCTGAGAGAAACTCCACCCAAACTATGATTGTGAATGAGGAGGTAGGGAATCTTTGCAATAGGCCAGTGAGTAGGCTCATTTAAACACTTTCCAAGGCTATGGTTTTTCCAGTGGTCATGTATGGATGTGGGAGTTGGACTGTAAAGAAAGCTGAGCACCGAAGAATTGATGCTTTTGAACTGTGGTGTTGGAGAAGACTCTTGAGAGTCCCTTGGAGTGCAAGGAGATCCAACCAGTCCATCCTAAAGGAGATCAGTCTTGGGTATTCATTGGAAGGACTGATGTTGAAGCTGAAACTCCAATACTTTGGCCACCTGATGCAAAGAGCTGGCTCATTTGAAAAGACCCTGGTGCTGGGAAAGATTGAGGGCAGGAGGAGAAGGAAGATGAGATGGTTTGATGGCATCACGGACTCAATGGATATGGGTTTGGGTGGACCCTGGGGGTTGGTGATGGACAGGGAGCCCTGCTGTGCTGTAGTCCATGGGGTTGCAAAGAGTCAGACATGACTGAGCAACTAAGTGAAACTCATGTCAATAGATGTGAGTTTGAGTAAACTCCGGGAGTTAATGATGGACAGGGAGGCTTGTCGTGCTGCGGTCCGTGGGGTGGCAAAGAGTCGGACAAGACTGAGTGACTGAACTGAACTGAAAGTGAAACTGTTAGTTGCTAAAGTCATGTCTGACTCTGCTACCCCATGGACTGTGTGTAGCCCGCCAGGCTCCTCCGTCCATGGGATTCTCCAGGCAAGAATACTAGAGTGGATTGCCATTTCCTTCTCCAGGGGACCTTCCCTACCCAGGGATCGAACCCAGGTCTTCTGCATTGCAGGCAGATTCTTTACCAGCTGGTCCACTGGACTCTGGCTAACATAAGCCAGAAAGAATGGCTGAGGAGTATATTGAGCAGCTCTGGGGTATCCCAGGTGTTGTGGGTGGTGCAGATAGAACTGGCTTGAGCCAGGCACCGAATCAGGCCCATGCAGGTAACACACACAGCACTGGGGAGCTGCTCACAGCTCGATGCCAGACGCTGGGCTGGCCCCTGGGGTCTCACCCAGGCTGCCTTCCAAAGCAGACATGCCAGCTGCCAACCCCTCCCCAGCATTGCTTCTGCACAGACCATTGCCTTGTGCATCAGTTTCCAGCGTTGACTTGGGGCACGAGTCTCATCGGCCACGCCAGACACACTCTAGCTGAAAGGGAGCCTGGGGAAGCCAGCGGCTAGCATCTTTGCTCTAGAGTGGGGTTGGGGCTGTGTCTTGCTTGGCAGGAGGAACCCTCAGAGAAGAGGTCTCGGGGCTTCTCTGATGATTGGGGCAGACAGGATATCGACACAGAGGTTAAAAACCCAGACAGGCTCAAAGGTCCTTTTTACTGCTGCTGGACAGTTTGGGTCAAGGTGGCTGTGATGTAATAACAAGTGCAGTTTTAGGAGCGTGCGGCCCTGGGGTACCACGGTCACGGTTGTGGGATGCCCTGAATCCCATCTGTGGCCCTACGACTCCAAAAGCACAAACCCAGAAGCAGCTTTTCCAGTGCGAGACAAGAGTCCTAGTCTTGATGTGAATGAGGGTCACACAGAAGAACTGAGGAAACGGTGTGTGCTTGTGCCATAGACTTACCTAGGTGGCTTGTGTCTCCTGGGTGTAGTGTGTCCAATATTTTTGTCTCCAAATACGTATATACACATGTATGTTTATAATACATGAAGTCTGTAAACAGACAGTCATCCACATTGCCCCGTGACGGCAGACTATGCAGGTGTGGAGGGCATCCGTGGATTTTGGTATCCGTAGGGGTCCCAGAACAAACCTCTCATGGATACCAAAGGACAGCTTTATATTACTCGGTTCAGTTCAGTTCAGTTGCTCAGTCGTGTCCGACTCTGTGCGACCCCATGAATCACAGCACGCCAGGCCTCCCTGTCCATCACCAACTCCCGGAGTTCACCCAGACTCACGTCCATCGAGTCAGTGATGCCATCCAGCCATCTCATCCTCTGTCGTCCCCTTCTCCTCCTGCCCCCAATCCCTCCCAGCACCAAAGTCCTTTCCAATGAGTCAACTCTTTGCATGAGGTGGCCAAAGTACTGGAGTTTCAGCTTCAGCATCATTCCCTCCAAAGACATCCCAGGGCTGATCTCCTTCAGAATGGACTGGTTGGATCTCCTTGCAGTCCAAGGGACTCTCAAGCGTCTTCTCCAACACCACAGTTCAAAAGCATCAATTCTTCGGCGCTCAGCTTTCTTCACAGTCCAACTCTCGCATCCATACAAATATTATAAATATTATTATATATGTAAAATTATGGAAAGATGGAAATGTAGGCAATGATCTGAGCAGAGTCAGGTCCTAAGCCCATATAATCAAAGCTATGGTTTTTCCCATAGTCATGTGTGGATGTAAGAGTTGGACCATAAAGAAGGCTGAGTGCCGAAGAATTGATGCTTTTGAACTGTCTTGAGAGTCCCTTGGACTGCAAGGAGATCCAACCAGTCCATCTTAAAGGAGATCAGTCCTGGGTGTTCATTGGAAGGACTGATACTGAAGCTCCAATACTTTGGCAACATGATGCGAAGAACTGACTCCTTGGAAAAGACCCTGATGCTGGGAAAGATTGAGGGCAGGTGGAGAAGGGGATGACAGAGGATGAGATGGTTGGATGGCATCACCATCTGGATGGACATGCCTTTGAGCAAGCTCTGGGAGCTGGTGATGGACAGGGAGGCCTGGCGTGCTGCAGTCCATGGGGTCGCAAAGAATCCGGCCTGGCTGAGTCACTGAACGGAAGCCTCCCTCAGACTGCATCAACCACCGCTCAACACAGCTGAGGACCCAGCGAAGGCTAACCTGGAGGTCCAAGCCTGCCCTCCTCTGCCCCCTAGTGGTGGATGAGGAACTTGCTCCCAGGTGCGTCACCGGTCCCTGCAACATCACTTATTTTAAACAATAGCATTCACTTAGAGGTGTTATTCAGACAGACCCCAAGTCAGGCTGGGAGCTCGGACACAACTACTTTTTTTTATTGTTATTTATTAACTCTTCCAAGGACCTGGATCTGGCGTTGAGATTACAGCCAGATTACAGAAATGAATGTCCACAGAGACTCAGACAAGCTGCTGGTCTCCAAGGGAATCTGCCTTTCTTTCCCAAGCACAGGCTCGCGGTGGGCCTCTGCGTCACACAGAGGCTGCCAGGGAACATGCTCTTAACTGGGATGGCAGGAAGATCCAGTGGCGGGGCACGCTACACCCTGCAGTGTGCTGACACGGGGCAAGAGTACTGTCGGAAGGGATGAGAACCCTCGTGTCTGAAAACACACACAGGGTCCAGACCCCCCTGTCTCGTCCTCTCTACGGGTCTCCTCAGACTTTCAGAAGAGAGTCCGCCGCCTTTCCGCTGCGGGACCCGCTTGCGATGTGGATTTCGATGGTGCTGCCGTCGGAACCTGGGGAGGAGGAAAGACTGTCACGGGTTGGTGTCAATGTCCGGAATGCCTTTTACAACTTGCACGGCCGTATTAAAAAGAGAAAAAAGAAAAATACACAATACGTCCACCTACGTGGGATTAAAGCATCCCAAAGCGCAGAGCAAGCCCTACAGAATCTTCTCGGGCAACTTGACTGACGTCATGACTATATCCACCCCGCCCCCTTGCCTTGAGACACTCTCAGCCAAACCCTGTGGGTGCTGCAGAGCAAATGGAAACCAGGCCTGCTGACCCTCTGCAGCTTCCGGCCCTGGGGCTTGCGCTAAATCAGGGGTCCCGCGATCTCAGCGCTCTGTGATGCTAGGGGGTCACTAGGGCAGTGGGGCTACATGGTCACCCGGCCACTGCTTTTGCACAATTCCAGGAGGTGCCCAGAGGCCTTCTCTTGCTAAAACTGAGAGTGGCCTTTTCGCGGATGGAGGAGGGGGAAGGGTGTAGGGAGCAATCAGTAGAATCAAAGCCAGGCATGCCTTGCCAAAACTGTACTCCTAGAGGCCTGTTTAATCCATCCCAATGACACAGCTTCCTCTGGATTCTGTGGGAACAGATGTGAGGATTATTCTCTCAGGGCAGAAGTACCCAGGCTTGCCTGCTGTTGTGCCAGGTTCTAGGGTGGGTGTGTATGTGTGTGTCAGGAGTAAGCCATGGAAGACATAGGGAAGGGTGGCCTTTTCAGCTGTGCGTGAGGCAGGTGACTGCCCTTGCTGAAAACCTCCCAAATCCCAAATTCTCTCAACCTATACACCCTACGGACGGCTGCAGCCTGTTCCCGTCATGACCCTCCGCTCGCTCACAAACTTCAGGCACAGGCTTCTTTACACCCAAGCTCAGTCCTGCCACAAGGCCTTTGCACGTCCCCTTTTCTGCCTATGAAGCTCTCCTGATGTTCCTGTGGCTCACTCCCACGCTGCACTCAGGTCTCAACGCGAATGTCACTTCATTCTCAAAGAGGTGTCCTGGACACCTTGCTGAAACCAGTCTCCTGCCCTCTACGGATATGCCGTTGTTCACAGCACTTCCTTTTTCCTCTCTTTTTTTAACTTGTTTAATTTCGATGACGTCCAGCTTTTTTTTTTTCCCTTGAGTCGCTTGTGCTTCAAGTGCATTATTTTAAATCGCTTGTTTGTAGCTGTGCTGGGCCTCTGCTGCTCTGCGTGGGCTTTCTCTAGTTGCGGTAAGCGGCTTTCTCATTGTGGTGGCTTCTGCTGCTGCAAAGCACGGGTTTCAGTATTTGTGGCTCACAGGCCGAGTAGTTGGTGGCACACAGGCTTTCTTGCCCCGTGGCATGTGGGGTCTTCTTGGAACAGGGATCAGACCGGTGTTCCTTGCATTGCAAAGCTAATTCTTAACCACCAGACCACCAAGGGTCCGTCACAGCACCAGGGACCACCAAGGAACCACTGGAGTCCTTCATAGTACTTGCTGCTCAGTACTTATGGTGCCTGGGCTTAGTTGCCCCACAGCATGCGGAATCTTCCTGGCCCAGGGATCGAACCCATGTCCCTGGCACTGGCAAGTGGATTCTTCCCCAGGGACCACCAGGGACGTCCTTCAGTTCTTTGTGATTTTCATTCTGTCTCTGCCGCTAGAATGGAGCATCTCAGTGGACAGCGCATTTCTCTCTCTTAGTCGCCGTAGTACGTGTGGCCCCTGACACACAGAAAGTGCTCCATAAACAAATGTGAGATGCGTAAATCCTGTGGGGTCGCGGCATTGAAACAGGGGGAGGCCACACGGGTCCCTCTGAGCAGTAAGACACTAATGTATCAAGACAGGCAGAAATGAGCCCTATTTAACAGGTGCAGAGTTTTGGAGAATACTCAAGGAAGAGAAGAGAGAGCCTCAGGGGTGTAAATACCTGGAGAAGGCTGAGGTGCAGGGAGAGGCCACGAGTACGACCAAGAAAAAGCAAGTGTGTGCTTGCAGCATCCCCACGACCACCCCACAAAACCCCACGGTTTCATAGGGAGCTCCCAGGGCAGGATGAAGCTATGTCCGGGGGGCTCTAGGTCAGAGTAGGTCACACCAAGAGTGATGAGCCCCCAGAGAGCAGAGGAATTTAGAAGACGGGGGTAGGAGGGGAAGGCTCACATCAACGGGCATGGACCCTGCAGCCCCATCTCAGGAGAGTCCAGGTTGCCCGTCAAGAGTGTGGGAGCAGCCGTTTGGCTGGAGTGGAAAACGTGCTCCTCCTGGAGGCCAGGCAGTCAGTTCAGTTCAGTCGCTCAGCCGTGTCCGACTCTGTGACCCCATGAACTGCAGTCCCAATCTGCAGTTATTTCGGGGCCAAAAAAAAATAAAGTTTCTCAGTCTCCACTGTTTCCCCATCTATTTGCCATGAAGTGATGGGACCAGATGCCATGATCTTTGTTTTCTGAATGTTGAGCTTTAAACCAACTTTTCACTCTCCTCTTTTATCAAGAGGCTTTTTAGTTCACTTTCGCTTTCTGCCATAAGGGTGGTGTCATCTGTGTATCTGAGGTTATTGATATTTCTCCTGGCAGTCTTGATCCCAGCCTGTGCTTCTTCCAGCCCAGCGTTTCTCATGATGTACTCTGCATAGAAGTTAAATAAGCAGGGTGACAATGTACAGCCGCCTTGATGTACTCCTTTCCCAATTTGGAACCAGTCTGTTGTTCCATGTCCAGTTCTAACTGTTGCTTCTTTATCTGCATATAGGTTTCTCAAGAGGCTGGTCAGGTGGTCTGGTATTGCCATCTCTTTAAAAAATTTCCACAGTTTGTTATGACTCACATGCTTAAAGGCTTTGGCATAGTCAATAAAGCAAAAGTAGATGTTTTTCTGGAACTCTCTTGCTTTTTTGATGATCTGGCAGATGTTGGCAATTTGATCTCTGGTTCCTCTGCCTTTTCTAAAGGCAGATTGAACATCTGGAAGTTCACGGTCCAGTATTCCTGAAGTCTGGCTTGGAGAATTTCAAGCATCACTTTACTAGCGTGTGAGATGAGTGCACCTGTGAGGTAGTTTGAGCATTCTTCGGCATTGCCTTTCTTTGGGATTGGAATGAAAACTGACCTTTTCCAGTCCTTTGATTGCTGAGTTTTCCAAATTTGCTGGCATATTGACTGCAGCACTTTCACAGTGTCATCTTTTAGGATTTGAAACAGCTCAACTGGAGACCAGGCACCAGCTGGGAAGACGACTTCCGGTTCCAAAACCGCATTCCTGCTGGAGGCGCTTCACAAAGGCTTTGATTTCTCACAGGGTCACCCCACACTGTTTACCCTCACATCCTGAGCTCGTGGGAACTGGGGTGCAGTTTCTGTAGTTCTTGCAGAAAGACCATGGCCTGGAGGGTCACACAGTGGCTCGTGATCAAGGTCTCAGCTCAGCACCCACCCTCGTGACCTGACACTTTGGGGCATGCTCCACATCCTGTGGTTTTTCGTTTCTCCTAAGTTCTTGCATCCTTCGCTGTCCCCTCGGGCTCCTCAAAGGAGACCCCTTCTTGCCACAACCACTCTGTGAGTCTCAGATGCCAGCACCGTTGCAGATGACCCCTGACCCCCTAGGCCTAGCCCAGCCTGGGCTGAGCTGGTCTGCTGTCTGCACCGAGCTCTTTCCAGCCTGTCTGACTTTCCACGGGCTTCTCATCTGGGCTTAGCAAATCAAACAAGGCCGTGGTGGGTGTGTACTCATTCTGCATCGGTGCTGTGTGAATACCTGAGTGTCCTTGCAGGAAGTGCAGCTGCTGGTGACCTCACAGTGCCCAAGGGCTGGGCCTCCTTCCTAGCAACTCCCAGCAGTGAGCTTTGCAAGTCCAGGCAGGCTCTTGGGAGCTTCCTGGCTCTGTGCAGACCTACCATTTGGGGAGGCGTGTCATCTTTTGGGCCCTAGGCCATTGTCCTTGGATTCCTTGACACCTCAAAGCCCTAAATTGGCAACCCCAACCAGGAGGTACGGAGCATAAGCTATACAGAAAGTGTGACACCTGGCCGCACATCCCCTGTGAGCTGTGGAGTCGTCTTCAAGGTTTAGCCAGCCTGACAGATTGGAGGCCCTGGGGTCTGTTAGCTCCCACACTCCCTGGGCACTGGGAACCCGTGGAACCACCAGGAGTCATGTGGACCGCATGTGGGTGGCAGGAAAGAATCTGAGACAACAAGATGGATGAGACAGAATAGAAACGTGGAAGGGAACGGGGAAGCGTGGGAGAGAACAGGGAACTCTGAAGATCAAGGGAAGATTATGCAAAATAGAACCGTGTGGGGGGAAAAACACAGATGAAACAGGGCGTGGAGGGAAAGACAAGGCATTGTGAGAGGGACAACTGCGGAAGAAGAGCAAACTGCAAGAGGGAGACGAGCGATGATGAGGGGGAAAGAGAACCGGGGGGAAACGTGGGATTCTGGAGAGAGAAAGGAACTTTTGGAGCCACGGAACTGTGCTCAGAGGATGCAGAGAGATGGGAGAGAGAGAATCGTGAGAAAGGCTGCTGTGGGAAAGGGCAGGAACTTAAGGGAGAGATACAGAATTGTCAGAACAGAAAATTATGGTTACTAAAAGGTATGTGTGAAAGGGTCTGGCTGCTCGCCGCTCAAAAGCCAATAAGCGGGCCAAGTTGGTGGAAAGGAAAAATATGCTATATTTCAGATGCTGGCAACTACAGGGGAAAGTGGCAGACGTCTGTCCAAAGGCCAACCCCTGACAGGCAGAGGGTGAGACAAAGTTGGGGGAGGGGGTACATGCAGAAACAGTACAGTCCCCTCTGACAGTCATCTTCACTGAGAGCAGCACCGTGGTTGTTTTAGGTACAGATAATCTTTACTTCCTGGGAGCACGTGTTCCCACGTCTTTGCGGTCAGTTCTCGGAATTGTTGGCAGCTCAAGACCTGGGTACAGTCGGGTCATTGTGTAGTTAACATTTCCACCTGGTGTGTTTTGGTATCTATAAGACAGCTCACAGGAGGTGGCTCAGAATATTACCTATAGCCCCTTCAGAAAGAATTAAAGGCCCTTGTGTGTATGTGTGTGTCAGTCACTCAGTCATGTCTCTTTGTGACCCCGCGGACTGTACCCCACCAGGCTCCTCTGTCCACGGAATTCTCCAGGCAAGAATACTGGAGTGGGTTGCCATTCTCTTCTCCAGGGGATCTTCCCGACCCAGGGATCGAACCCGTGTCTCCTGCCTCGCAGGCAGATTCTTTGCCGTTTGAGCTACAGTGGAAATCTCACGACACTTAAAGAGTACATTATTATTATTTGGTCTCCTTTGACGGTTTTCCTTTGTTTTTAGCATTTCTCACCTCTCTGATTAAACTGATTCTTTGACTAAACTTCTCCACCAGCAGCAGGCAGGCAGAGAACATAATGGAATGGTGGGCGGCAGTGGGCAAGGATCATAGTCTCGCTTTGTTTCATTTCGGGGAAAGCGTGTTGTGGGAGAGACTGGTCGTCGTGAAAAAGAGGGTTAGGGGAGCCCTGGAAGATTTTTGCCTAAGAATGAATAATTTGAGGATGAATAGGCAGTTGTGGAAAAGAAAAAAACAAAAATGAGAACACAGACAATCATAGAAGAATAAAATGGCGGAAGAACTGAAATGTGGTCGGGACAGAACCCTAGGAGACAAGATGGCGATATGAGACAGACCACAGACAGCAAAGAGCTATGGGAAAGTGAGATTATCCGGAAGAGGAATTCTGGAAAGAAACAGAAAGCTGCGGGAAAATGGAGAGTTGTGGGCAAGACAAGGATTATGGGGAAGAAAGAAAATTGTGGGAGAAGTGTAGCGCTGCAGAAAAGACACGGGGTTGGAGAGAGAAGTAGGGAATTACGGGGAATAGAGCTTTGTGGGAAACACAGGGGACTGCATGGAGAAGGAGGAAGAATGGAAAAGCAAGGGATTATTGGAGAGATGGGAGGGCTTGTGGGAAATCCTGATTCTTTACAAAGATGCTCCTCGTATTCTGAACTCAAGTTGTCATCAGGAATTATACACAGATCCTCTAACTGTGAACCGTCACCACAGTCATGAAAGTGAAGTCGCTCAGTTCTGCCCGACTCTTTGCGACCCCATGGACTCCTCCATCCATGGAATTTTCCAGTCACTAGGTTAGTCCTACAAGCAAATGTAAGCGTTCTATCTCCGCTCAGAAACCTTAACTGGCCTTTTGCCGGCTCCAAAATGCAGAATCTGTAAACACCCCTTGATGGATCTCTTCCCCACCTGCCTCTCTCCAGCTTCCCACTGCCAAACTACATGCAAGTTCAGCCTTTATTTATTTATAAGTCTTTATTCCTAAATTCCCCTCATGATACTTCTCAGAGACGCTCACACCCCAGCCCCGCCTCAGCTAAAATGGTGTTGATTGGGTTGCAAGCGCTCGAGGAATATTTGTTCAAAATCCGTTGACTTTTCTGTTAAGTGGTGAGTAAGTGCCAGACACCGCGTTAGACACTTAATGACGGAGGCTTGATGGAAGCCTGTCGGCCTGGAAGTGAATCCTAAAGTAGCAGATAGAGGCTTAAGGATGATAAACAGGTCAAGCTTCATCCTAACAGTGCAGATGGGGAGAGGCCTAACCATACTTACCGCTTCGAGTTTGTGTCTCTGGGTTTTTCTCTGACATGTAACAGTATTTTCTGTTTTATGGAAGCAAACTGGCTGGAAAGGAGAAAGGAAACACGCCCGAGATTAAGGCAGCCTTATCTCATTTCCGAGATTACCACTTTATTTGAAAAGGCCCCCGGTTCCTGAGGGTTCTGGCCTCAGCATACAGCCTGTGGTATAGACACAGGGGTCTTGTATGTGGGAGTCATTCTCTTTGCTGACTTGTACCCACATCTTTAACTGTGGTGTTAGATAAGACCCTTGAGAGTCCCTTGGGCTGCAAGGAGATCCAACCAGTCCATCCTAAATGAAATCAGTCCTGACTTCACTTTCACTTTCAAGCTTTAAAGAAGCATTATTTGGGCCGTAAACTGATACTTTCATCCTCCATATCAGTTGGGTTAATGGACATAACCCCAAATTAGAGGAAAAGTGAAAATGAAGTCGCTCAGTCATGTCTGACTCTTTGAGACCCTATGGACTGTAGCCCACCAGTCTCCTCCATCCATGAGATTCTCCAGGCAGAAGATTGGAATGGGTTGCCATTTCCTTCTCCAGGGGAATCTTCCCGACTCAGGGATCGAACCCTGGTCTCCAGCATTGTAGGCAGACACTTTACCATCTGAGCCACTAGGGGAGTCCAAATTAGATGAACAGCAGTTGAAAAAGAGGACCGATTTGAGGACCACAGTGCAAGAGTCTTGAAATGAAGAGGACAGAGTGGAATAGCCAGTGATGGGCGACCTGCATTTCATCTTAAACGCCCCCGGATGAAGTGGACAAACCAAAACTGCACGTAAAAATCTCCAGAGGTCAGGCTGCCTACTGTTCACTGTCTTACAGCACACGTCAGTGCCGGGTGAGAAATGACCATTTATCTCAGACTCAGAATGTCATGCACCCCAAGGCAGAGCTAGTGATCATTAACGCAAGGCTACGGTGCTCAGTAGTGGGAAAGGGACGATCCTCTGGAGGAGGGCATGGCAACCTGCTCCAGTATTCTCACCAAGAGAATGCCCACGGACAGAGGAGCCTGGCAGAGGTGACAGTCCCTGGGGTCGCAGAGAGTTCAACAGGACTGAAGCCACGTGGCTCGCAGGCAGGGGAAAGGCACCATGCTCATATTACAAGGAGAGGTGAGTGATGAGCTGCAAGATTAAGGTGGTCCCTTTCCACTCATGCCCTGGAGCTGGTTCCAGAAATCAGGGCAGAGAGTCTCCTGGTCATTGACAAAGGAGTTCCTGGGGAGCCTGGGGCCCCCAACCTAGGCCTGCCTCTACCCAGAGGCTCTTACCTTCAGAAAGCAAGCTCAAGGCCTCATCAGAAGTGTGCGTGCCGCCTGGCAGCTCCTTCTTGGGAGCGGGGCCTTCCCTGGGCTCGTGGGGGCCCCCGGGGGATGGGGGAGCCCCCTCGGTGGCCGAGGTGGTCATCGAGTCCCACTGGATCTCCTTGCTGGGACCTGGAAGTGTCAGGCGGCAGCCCGTCCAGCCGTAGAAGGCCAGGGACAAGAGGAAACCTTGGGCTGGATTCAGGATCCCCTGGAAGGGAGGAGAAAGAGACGGCATATAAGTCAGGGTGCTGACGGGCATCGGGGCTCATGGGGGTCACTTCGGTCCACAGGGCTGGCCTCAGCTGGGGCACGTCCTGTTGGCTAGTTTGGGGCAAGAGAGAGATTGGCTTGGAGGTGCTGGGCCTTCAGAGGTGCGTGGGGGACACAGGAGACCAGCGGGGTGGAGAGGAAGGTGCCGGGCATCACCCCAGCAATGTGGGTTGTCTAGAACACTTGATATTTATGGGCAGTGTTCCAAGGGATACCTCCAGCTCTGTGGCTTTCTCACTTTGCAACATTTCTTCCAGAGAAATTCCCAGATATTCTTAGTCTGCCTGAAAAGTTTGAGACACTTGCCAAACTGATTTACCAGAGTCAAATGCTTTTAATAATGATGCTAACACTGAACGCACAAGCATTTAATTGAGGACACGGTGCGCCTCTCCACTTGTTTACTTGCTAAGTGGCTTCCAACTCTTTGCAAGTTCATGGACCGTAGCCCGACCAGGCTTCTCTGCCCGTGGGATTCTCCAGGCAAGAATATTGGAGTGGGTTGCCAGGCCCTTCTCCAGGGGATCTTCCTGACTCAGGGATCAAACTGGGGTCTCCTTCGTTGGCAGGTGGATTCTCTTACTGCTGAGCCACCAGGGAAACCCAGGCACCTCTCCACTAACAGCTCCTGTATGGAGTTTTTGTAGTGGAGACACAATATACTGGAAACAGCTTTCCACCTGATTATGTTGGTGAGTTTCTAGGCAATATGGTTGCCTACATGTGTGATTAGGTGGTTGAAATGAGTATAATCTCTACATCCTGCATTTTTCATTTATGAGATTTCAGAATTGTTATATTTTACATTATCATTTTCAACATCTGCATACCATTCCGTCAAGATCAAAGACAGTGATTTACTTAACCGTTCCCTTTTATTAAAAAAAAAATGTGGGTTGTCTACAATGCTTTATATTTATGGATAGTGTTCCAAGGAATACCTCCAACTCTGCGGTGTTTTCGGTCTGAAACATTTCTTCCAGATAAATTCCCAGATATGTCTAGTCAGCCTGAAGGGTTCGAGACACTTGCCAAACTGACTTACCAGAGTCAGATCCATTTAATAATGATGCCAACACTAAATGCACAAGCTGGCTCATGGACCACAGCCAGATAAGGGGGCCCCCGCAACCTCTCTAACTCACTGCATATTTAAATAACACATAGATCATACTTCTCAGTGGTTTTTATCCTGTCTGGGTTTTTTTCTTCTTTAGGAAGTACATTTAAAATCAAGATTGACCTACCATCATGAACCACGTGGTCTTGGCTGCATTTCTGACCTGTTTCAAAGAGCTGCTGTTGATATCTGCTTGCGTTTCAAGATAGAACAAAAGGCTTTCGTTGATGACATTTGAGAACCAGCTGTGAGACAGAAAATGGGCCACAGGTAAAGAGAACATGCGATATTATTCTTTTTTTTTTTTTTTGCTTATTTTTAATGGGAGGATAATTGCGTCACAATATCATTTTTTATCAGTGCCAGAGGTCAGGGGACATGTCTGCACCCATGACTGTTGAGTCACTCCATCATGTCTAATTCCTTGCGACCCCAATGGACTGTAGCCCACCAGGCTCCTCTGTCCATGGGATTTCCCAGGCAAGAATATTGGAGTGGGTTGCCATTTCTTCCTCCAGGGGATCTTCCCAACTTAGGGATCGAACCCACACCTCTGGTATTGCAGGCAGATTTTTTTTATCCACTGAGCCACCTGAGAAGCCCCAGGGAACATGTCTCCCAAGACCTAGAAGTCTGGCAGGGGTGACCAAATAGCTGCAGGAGAATTAGACGAGAATTAGACATCAGAGATGGCATCCCCCTCAGCCAAAAGCAGAGACCAAGAGACCCTTCCGATGGTCACAATCAACACCATGTTGGGTGGAAGGTTCTAGCACACGTCAAATAGCCCAGAAGTCATTCTTCCTTTGATGAGCAAGCTGACGTCTTAATGGAGACCAACACGAACCTTGATGTTTTACGTCGGAAATTTCTGACGTTACTGTCAGCAGGTCAGTGAAGTTGGACATGGCAGGCTCGGGATATTTTTAGAGGGAGGTAACTCACGGCTCTCCCAGGAGAATGTCCAAACCAGCCTCCTCCCATCAGATAAATTATTAACCACCAGCGTGTGCCCTGTCTTGCAAAGCACTCTGTCACTGCAGCAAAGGGCTTTCTGATTTGGTGCTCGTCACAGGTCTATGTGCACAGAGCAAACCCACCTGAAATGCTGGGGCAGACTGCCTGTGGGGGACAGGGCGGGCCCACTGAGGAGATGAAGATTGCTCTATACCCTTCTTGGTTTTTTTTTTTTTTTTTAGTTGTTTTTTGGCCGTGGCAACCAGAGATGGAACTCTTGCCCCATGCAATGGGAGCTTAGAGGCCTAACCACTGGACTCCCTGGGGAGTCATGGTTTCTGTCCTTGTTGCCCTGAGCTGTGAGTCATCACACAGACACGGGCCGTTGCCCCTGTGTCTCATCAGACACAGGAATCCTGCTGTCAAGACAAATGCAGGGACTTCCCTAGCCGTCCCAGTGGTCAGAACTCGGTACTCTCAGTGCAAGGGATGAGGGTTTAATCCCTGGCCGGGGAAGTAAGATCCCACCTACCTCACACTGCAGCAACCACCAAAAAAATTAATTAATTAAAAAATAAAACAAAGATGGATGCAAAAATAAAAGATGGATTTAGAAGGCATGATGAAGCATTTGATTTGAACGTTAACCCCCGGCGATGGGACAATACTCTGGAGGCAAGTGGTTGGGATGTGACCACATTAAAGTGAGGATTTTCTGTTCTTAGGGATTCTCTATAATTTGAGTGGACATGAATTTCTTTCCAGAAGGTTACGGCTGTAGACTGGCCTTCCTGTCTGGACAGCATTGCCTCCAGGGCTATCTGGACAAGCCTCAGAAGGTTTTGTCTCCCAAGACTCTGCCTCTGGAACTCAGGTCACACTTGGGGAGGCATCTTACAAGTGGTTTGCATTTCACCTCCCAGTGACAGTTTAAAGAAACAGAAACACATTACCAAACGATGAAAACCAGCATTATTTTGAAGAATCGGGTCTTGATCATGGCTCCCATGCGCCTCTCGTTCTCCGTGTAAATGCCTTGTCTTCCCTTCAGTAAGGAGGCCACTGTGGAGAGCAGAGGGGAATGGCGTGTGATGCTCATGATTTGCAAAGGCCAGCAAACCTGATGGGACCCCGCAAGTCACCCTGGAGAGCAGGAGGCAAGATACCAGCCATGCCTCTCTCACCACTGCATGGGGCGGGGCGGGGTGCTTCTCAGACACTCGGGGGGAATACATAGCTTTTAAAGGTTTACTCTGAAGTCTTTGTGGCTTCCCTGATAGCTCAGATGGTAAAGAATCCACCTGCAATGCAGGAGACCCCAGTTCAATTCCTGGGTCGGGAAGAGCCCCTGGAGAAGGGAGAGGCTACCCACTCCAGGATTCTGGGGTTTCTCTGGTGGCTCAGCTGGTAAAGAATTTGCCTGCAGTGTGGGAGACATGGGTTCAATCCCTGGGCTTGGGAAGATCCCCCTGGAGAAGGGAGAGGCTACCCACTCCAGTATTCTGGCCTGGAGAATTTCTCGGACTTTATGGTCCGTGGGTTCACAATGAGTTGGACATGACTGAGCAACTTTCACTTTCACTTTTGAAATCGTTTAGATTTATACAAGATATAAAGAGATAGCAGAGTCCCCATATAGCTATACCCAGCTGCCCCCAGTGTTAGCGTCTTCCACAACCACACGTTGGTCAGCATGAAGAACACAATGCTGGTACAGGCTGTTAACTACACCCCCAATTTTATCTGGATTTTATTCATTCAGGAACTGTATTTTTAACAGGTTATACTTTTTATCTTTATAATAAAAATTATTTTATAAATATAAAATATAAATATAAAAAATTATTTTTATTATAAGAATAACTCACTAGGGGACTTGTCTGGTGGTTCAGTGGTTATAAGATTCCATGCGTCCAACATGGAGGGTGAAGGTTCAATCTCTGATCAGGGAACTATAATGCCCCATGCTGAAAAGTGTAGCCAAAAAATTTTAAAATAATAATAATTTATCCTTGATTTCTTTCTTTCTTTGGCCAAGACTCTCTGCATGTGGGATCTTAGTTCCTCAACCAGGGATTAAACCCAGGCCCCCTGCAGTGAAAGAATGTGCGTCTCATACTTGCTATTTTAAAATGTTGAAAGAGTTAGCATTCCTCCTTTACACAAGTTGAAAAATATTTAAAAAGTTTAGAAAAAAATTAATAACCTATCATCCCCCAAAGACAACTATTAGCATCTTATTGTATTTCTTTCCAGTGTTTTTTTCTACACTTTGTTTTCCTTTATTTGATGTAATTGAATCACTATTTTTTAATCACTATGTTTTAATGCAGTAGTTTTAAAAAAGCTGTATTTGGCTCAGACAGTAAAAGCATCTGCCTAAAATGCAGGAGACCAGGGTTCAATCCCTGGGTTGGGAAGATCCCCTGAAGAAGGAAATATCAACCCACTACAGTACTCTTGGCTGGAAAATTCCATGGATGGAGAAACCTGGCAGGCTACAACCCATGGGGTAACAAAGAGTCGGACACGACTGAGCGACTTCACTTTCTTTCTTTCTAATACACTAGGGGGGTTGTGTGTTTTTCAATTTTTCTTGCAGTAGAGTTGATTTCCAGTGTTGTGTTAGTGACAGGCGTACACACACTGGTTTTCAACACAGATATGAAGAGAGAGACCCAAAGAGCCTTGGTGATGTCTCCCTAAGTAGCAGAGCATATCGCTTAACGTTCTGCAATCCAGTCGCTCCTCCAGTGACCTTTCTGCGGAGGTGTGTTTCTTTATCCTGATTCTGCCCATGAGGGACCCACAGGGCAAGAGGGGGCTGGAGACTTGCCCCAGGGCTCGTCTCCTCAAGGATGGGGTAGGGGGCTGGAATGCAGTCCCCCTCCTCCGGGTCTGCTGACTCACCTTCTTGCCCAGATCTTTCTGGTGCCTCTGACTCATGTCCTGTGGGCCCCTTCCTGCTTCCTGCCCAGCTGGGAGAAGACACGGGCCCAGACAACACAGGGATAGCCCTGTCCATCTCCACCCCTCGCCAACAGCTGACCTTTCCTTTCCTCTCCAAGTTCCCATCTCCCCCTCCGCCAGGTTTCAAGGACACTGGGTCTTTGGGGCACGCCAAGGACAGACCCAGGGTGAGTCCAGGTAGAAGGGAAAAGTCCACAGGTCCCTGAGCCGTGCGCTAACGGATGCTGGCAAAGACTTCATCTAGCCTATGACTGAGTAGGCTTGCTCCCTGTCACTGATGTAAACCCACTCACTCTCTCCAACTCTATTCTGCTAGTCTCTGCAGGATGACAGATGAGGTCAGGGACCCAAGACCTGGGGCTCATCCCCGTGGCCTCATCCCCAGGGAAGCTTCCCTGCCCTTTACCTGCAGTTACTGTCTTTCGGAATAGGATGGGGTTGCCCACGAGGACCAGTAGCAGCGGCAAGTACGTGGTGATGTAGTGGGGGATGGTGTGCTCCAGGCCCCTCTCGCACCTGGTGGGGGGTGGGGGGAGAGAAAAACAGAGGCATTCTCCAACAATGAGGCTTTACCTGAAATAACCCGCTGCTTTATCTGAAAGCCGAGATAAGAGGACCCAAGTGCAAAGGGAAATGCACAGATCACTTCTGGCTGCAGGAAAGAAACCTGACTCATCTCCTCCTGTCTGTGGACAAGCAAGTAAGTCACAGAAGGAGAAGGAGGATCAATCACAGTTCTGTCTTGTCTCAGAAAGCAGGCCGCTTTTCAAGTTGCCCACTGGAAAAAAAGTAAAGACAGGAAAAGATGGGATGGTGGATGCCCACCCCCACCACAACACCTCTGTGGGACCCCTGCAAAGAAAACACACACAGTTCAAGCAAGACAAAGGTACTCAACAGACTAGTTAGGTCTCAGCACTTTACTACATGCTAGGCCTGGCTGACATCATCAATAAGATCCAAGCTCTGCCCTCGAACAACTGAAAACACCCGAGCTTCCTATTTCTCAGGACACTTGTTCTCAAGGTGACCCATAATCATTTTGGTGGTTCTTTTCAGAAAGAAAGACAGGAATGTCTACGGATGGGTTGTGAGACTCATCCGTCAGCAACATGACATGGTGGTGTGCCACACACAGCTATGTTGCCAAGGCTGGGAGTGTCACTGAACAAATGTGTAATGTAGAGAAAGTGGGAAAGGGGGAAAGGGCATCCAAAGGAGAAGTTGCTCAGGTCTGACCCCAGATGAGGTGGAAAACCAGAGGAAGGCGCAGCCCTGGAGGTCCGGGAGGACGGCATGATAAAGATGCCAGTGCTTTCATCAGTATGGAGTGCGCACGCCAGAGATGAAAGTGGCAGGAGAATGCAAGAAAACAGGCGTGAACAATGCAGTGCCCACCTTTTGTTGCCCTAAGGATGGCAATACCATGTGAACACGGTGCGTTCTTTTTTAAATGAAGCTTTCTTCTTCAGCTGTGAAAGCTAAACCATGGTCTACAAGGGCTTGAGGGGAGAAAGGGAAACAGGAGGAACAAAAGATGAGATTCGAATGATGAGGGACAGATGAGTGAGGGTGGGAGCTTGCACAGTGCTCTGAGGATGCAGATGATGAAGGGTGGAGATGATGGAGGGTGGAGAGATGGAGGGTGCAGAGGAGGGTGCAGAGGAGATGATGGGATGATGGAGGGTGGAGAGATGGAGGGTGCAGAGGAGATGATGGGATGGTGGAGGGTGGAGATGATGGGGGATAGAGATGATAGAGGGTGATGATGATGGAGGGTAATGATGAAATTAAAAGACTTACTCCTTGGAAGAAAAGTTATGACCAACCTAGATAGCATATTCAAAAGCAGAGACATTACTTTGCCAACAAAGGTCCGTCTAGTCAAGGGTATGGTTTTTCCAGTGGTCATGTATGGATGTGAGAGTTGGACTGGGAGGAAAGCTGAGTGCCAAAGAATTGATGCTTTTGAACTGTGGTGTTGGAGAAGGCTCTTGAGAGTCCCTTGGACTGCAAGGAGATCCAACCAGTGCATTCTGAAGGAGATCAGCCCTGGGTGTTCTTCGGAAGGACTGATGCTGAAGCTGAAACTCCAGTGCTTTGGCTACCTCATGCAAAGAGTTGACTCATTGGAAAAGACTCTGGTGCTGGGAGGGATTGTGGGCAGGAGGAGAAGGGGATGACAAAGAATGAGAGAGCTGGATGGCATCACCGACTTGATGGACGTGAGTTTCAGTAAACTCCGGGAGTTGGTGATGGACAAGGAGGCCTGGCGTGCTGCGATTCATGGGGTCGCAAAGAATTGGACACGACTGAGTGACTGAACTGGACTGAATGAATGATGAAGGAAGATGAGATGATGGAGGGTGACATGATGGGATGATGGAATCTGGACGGATGGAGAGTGGAGGTGATGTAGGATTAGATGATGAAGGTTAGAGGAGATTGGGATGGTAGAAGGAGAGAGGACTGATGGAAGGTGGAAATGATGGAGGGCATTTTGAAAAGACCCTGATGCTGGGAAAGATTGAGGGCAGGAGGAGAAGGGGACAGAGGATGAGATGGTTGGATGGCATCACCGACTTGATGGACATGACTTTGGGTAGATTCCGGGAGTTGGTGATGGACAGGGAGACCTGGTGTACTGCAATTCATGGGGTCACAAAGAGTCAGACACAACTGAGCACTGAACTGAAAGATGATGGAAGGTTGTGATGGTGGAAGATGAGATGATGGAGGCAGGAGATGATGGGATAATGGAGATGATGACATAAAGGAGGTCAGAGATTATGGAGGGTGGACATGATAGATGGTGGAGATAATTATGGATGAGATGATGGAGGTTAGAGACATGTGATGATGGAAGTTGGAGATCATGGAGGGTGGAGATGATGGAGCGAAATGTTGGAGGGTGGGGATGAGGCAGGGGGAAGATGTTGGAGGATGAGATGATGCAGGGTGGGCATGATGGGATGATGGAAGGTGGAGATGATGGAGAGTGAAGATGATGGAATGTGGTGATGATGGAGGGGGAGAAGATGGAGTTAGACATGATGGGATGACAGAAGGTGGAGATGATGGCATGGTGGAGGGCAGACTGATGGATGGTGGAGATGGTGGAGGGTGGACATGAGGCAGATGAGATGATGGTGGCTGGAGACTATGGAGGATGGAGATAATGGAGGATGGTTCTGTTGGAGGATGGAGATGATGGAGGATGAAAATGATGGATGGTGGAGATGATGGGGGGATGATGGGATGATGGAAGGTGGAGATGATGAAAGATGAGATGATGGAAGGTGGAGATGATGGAGAGTAGAGATGGTGGAAGACAAGATGAGATGATGGAAGTTAGAGAAGACAGGATGATGGAAGTTGCAGATGATGATGCCTGCAGGTGGTGTATGTTGCAGATGTTGGAGGGTGGGGATGATTGAGGGTGGAGATGTTGGAGGGTGGGGATGATTGAGGGTGGAGATGTTGGAGGGTGGGGATGATTGAGGGTGGAGATGTTGGAGGGTGGGGATGATTGAGGGTGGAGATGTTGGAGGGTGGGGATGATATAGGGTACAGATGTTGGAGGATGAGATGGTGGCCTATGAGATGATGGAAGATGGGCATGATGGGATGATGGTGGGTGGAGATGATGGAGGTTGGAGGTGATGCATGTTGGAGATGATAGAGGGTGGGGATGATTGAGGGTGGAGATGTTGGAGGTGGGGATGATTGAGGTACAGATGTTGGAGGATGAGATGGTGGCCTATGAGATGATGGAAGATGGGCATGATGGGATGATGGTGGGTGGAGATGATGTGAGGTGAGATGTTGGAGGATGAGATGATGCAGAGTTAAAATGCTTCAGGGGGAGGCCTTGTGTTAATCTTGGAGCACCTGGGCTCAAATAAAACAGCCCCAGGATCCCACGGGTGGAGGTGAGTGATAAAGATTCTCTTTCTGATTAAATGCATCCCTCTGTAACAGCTGCTAACTCTGTCTTTGCCCTTTTAAGGCTCCTGGGGAGAGCAGATTATTTTGAGGGGTCTACACAGAGCCCTGGAAGTAGTCACAGTTGACAAGGCAATAGGACTGTGGAGACATTTGAGTGAGCAGCTGCAAGAAATTAAGAAAGATGGGGAGAAACAGTCTACACCACAGGTCAGCAATTTTTTTCTCTAAAGGAACAGATAGGAAATATTTTAGGCTCTAGAACCTACTAGTAGATTTGAGTCAAATCTACTCAACTCTAATGGATAAAGCAGCCATAGACAATACATACACAAATGGGTATGGCTGTGTGCCAATAAAACTTTATTTACAAAAGCAGGCAAAGGGCCAGATCTGTATTAAGGGCCCGATCTGTATTAAGGGCCATGCTGTACTGATCCTTGGGTCTGTGCTGTGCTGTGCTTATTCGCTCAGTTGTATCCAACTCTTCGTGACCCCATGGACTGTAGCCCACCAGGCTCCTCTATCCATGGGATTCTCCAGGCAAGAATACTGGAGTGGGTTGCCATGCCCTCCTCCAGGGGATCTTCCCAACTCAGGAATTGAACCCAGGTCTCCCGCATTGCAGGGGGATTTTTTACTGTCTGAACCACCAGGGAAGTCCAAGAATACTGGAGTGGGTAGCCTATCCCTTCTCTGGGGGAACTTCCCAACCCAGGAATTGAACTGGAGTCTCCTGCATTGCAGGCAGACTCTTTACCAGCTGAGCTACCCAGAAAGCCCCTCCCTGGGTCTACACCACCTTAAAATCACCAAGAGACCATGTTCAACCTCTGATTTTCAGTTTTCCATTAAAATGTAGAATATATCTCCTTAGAGGGACCTTGAGGTTTTACAAATGGTAAAGGGCAGGGGTTCAGACTCAAAGAAATGTCTGAGACAGTTTCAGAGGCCACATCTCCCAGTGTGTGTTCAGAAGAGCACAGGATGGAGACATGAAAAAAAGGTGTAGACAGCAGAGGCTGAAAATGAGCTATTCTAAAAGCAACCCTTTGAGTCTCCCAGACATCTGGAACTCAGCCCTGGGATGTTCAACTCACCTGCATGCCCAGAGGAAGCTGGTTTGAAGGATAAAAAAAAATCAAGAGCGGATAGGAGGGAGCCATGCCCATCACAGATATCTAGGGAGAAGAGATGCACCTCCAGCTCTGATTGTGCCTCTGAGGTTGTTTTTTTGTTTGTTTGTTTAAACACAGCCCTCAGTACAGATCCAGCCCTCCGCCTGCTTTTGTCAATAAAGTTTTATTGGCACATAGCCATGCCCACTTGTGTGTGTATTATCTATCGCTGCTTTACCCATTAGCGCTGAGTAGTGAAAGTCACATAATATCAAACTCACCATTCTACAGTGAACAAGTCAGCGGCATTTAGGACATCCATGGTGCTGTGCAAGCCCCACCTCAAGCTCTGTATCCACACTGGGCACAGCACTGACCCAACACACACGTGACGGGCAGGAGCAGGGGACCCTGGCTGGCTCAAGGAGCCAGGCAGATGCTTGCAGCTGCATGGAACCTGGACGAAGGCCCGCCCACCTATGTGGGGTCAGCACCCAGGCACGTCCTGCAGGAGGACACCCCATGGGGGTTGGGCATCGGGGGAGCCCCGGCTCACCTGGCCACGGAGGGATAGTACAGCATCAGGGCACCCTCCACGCTCAGCAGGGCGGCCAGGCCCCAGGTCATCAGGTGGTACAGCAGGATTGTGCTGGGGAGGGAGGATACAGGTCCAGAACCTCAGGTCCAGCACCCGCCCGGCCTCGCACTCTGCGAGCAGCGGTAAAACACATGCAGAGCAGACTCTCAGCAAACAGCCCCTTGATTGTGCCTCTGAGGTTGTTTTGTTTGTCTATTTGTTTAAACACAGCCCTCAGTACAGATCCGGCCCTCCGCCTGCTTTTGTAAATAAAGTTTTATTGGCACACAGCCGTGCCCACTAGTGTATGTATTGTCTATGGCTGCTTCACCCCTTAGTGCTGAGTAGTGAAAGTCACGTAACATCAAAGTCACCATTCTACAGTGAACAACTCAGCGGCATTTAGGACATCCACAGTGCCATGCAAGCCCCACCTCAGGCCAGTTTCAAAACATGTTCATCCCCCTAAAAGGACACCCACACCCATTCGGGGGTCTCTCCCCATCACGCCTGCACCCCCAGCCCCTGGCAACCACTCAGCTACCACCTCTCTCTATGGATTCGCCTATTCTGGACATTTCATCCAAGTGGAAGTGTAAAAAGTGTGGCTTTCTGTGTCTGGTTTGTTTCCCTCTGGTTTGTTTCTCCCCGATGTGAGAGTCGGACTATAAAGAAAGCTGAGCGCTGAAGAATTGATGCTTTGGAACTGTGGCATTGGAGAAGACTCTTGGGAGTCCCTTGGACTGCAAGCAGAACCAACCAGTCCATCCTAAAGGAAATCAGTCCTGAATATCCTTTGGAAGGACTGATGCTGAAGCTGAAACTCCAATCCTTTGGCCACCTGATGCGAACAGTTGACTCATTAGAAAAGACCCTGATGCTGGGAAAGATTGAGGGCAGGAGGAGAAGGGGACGATAGAGGATGAGATTGCTGGATGGCATCACCAACTCAATGGACATGAGCTTGAGTAAGCTCTGGGAGTTGGTGATGAACAGGGAGGCCTGGCGTGCTGCAGTCCGTGGGGTCACAAAGTGTCGGACACGACTGAGAGACTGAACTGAACTGAAGGCTTTCAAGATTGACAGGAGGGACAGACATTTCAGGTGCACAGCAAGAACACCTTGCCGTTTTGATTGTGCCTTCTTCCTTTTGTAAAAATGAGCTGGCATAATTCCTCCTAGGGACCCCGCTCCCCCAGTAGCAAGGGGTTCCCAGCCTCCGTCCTTCCTGAGGTCATCTCGGTACCTAACGTGCAAGGGCCTTAATGCTCAGTCCAAACCACAAGGAAGGTCTCTGAGAAACGGGTGGCCATCTGACATTCCCGGAGAGCAGGGAAACTTCCCATCTCTCTCCACTGCCACTCTTGATCATTCCTGGCAGAGCTGATACTCTTACCACCCCCATGCTTACGTCCTTAACCATCCCCATCCTTCATCTCTGTACACCCACACACGCCACCCTGTCCCCCCGAAGGAGCAGAGGCAGCAAGCCTTGCAGGTGATCCAGAGAGGTTCAGAAACTTGCCAACAGTCACTCAGTGACTGAGGTGCATGAGTGAGGGCCAGGAACTTGAACCTACTGGGGCCAAGGCACTAACCACTATGTAATTCCTCCTAGACAGCCCCCTCTCCAGCTCCAGAATTCTTGGGCTCTGTACTTAGCATAACACATCCATACATACTTCTTAGAACTTCTTCCTATACCTTTAGATACCATCAGAATCATGCCAACCCTTTTTTAGTATCTGTCCAGTTCCAAATATGAAATTTACTGAATTACTTATTTCCACGGTTTTAAAATCCTCAGTTTTGGGGGGAAGGGGCACCTGGAAAATATTTTGCTATTTTTTCTTTATATATATGTATATATAGTTGACTTGCAATGTTTCAGGGGCCCAGCAAGAATACCTTGCTGTTTTGACTGTGCCTTCTGCCTTTTATACAAAAACGAGCTGGCATTAGATGTTTCTTGGTGGAGTGCCCACTGAGAGGTTCTGACGGACTGTGTCTCAGTTCAGTTCAGTCGCTCAGTCATGTGCAACTCTGTGATTCTGTGGACTGCAACATGCCAGGCCTCCCTGTCCATCACCAACTCCCGGAGTTGACTCAAACTCATGTCCTTTCAGTCAGTGATGCCATCCAACCATCTCATCGTCTGTCGTCCCCTTCTCCTCCTGCCCTCAATCTTTTCCAGCATCAGGGTCTTTTCCAATGAGTCAGTTGTTCACATCAGGTGCCCAAAGGATTGGAATTTCAGCTTCAACATCAGTTCTTCCAATGAATATTCAGGACTGATTTCCTTTAGGATGGACTGGTTGGATCTCCCTGAGGTCCAAGGGACTCTCAGGAGTCTTCTCCAAGACCACAGTTCAAAAGCATCAATTCCTTGGCACTCGGCTTTCTTTATAGTCTGACTCTCACATCCATACATGACTACTGGGAAAACCATAGCCTTGATTAGATAGGCCTTTGTTGGCAAAGTAACGTCTCTGCTTTTTAATGTGCTATCTAGGTTGGTCCTAACTTTTCTCCTGAGAAGTAAGTGTCTTTTAATTTCATGGCTGCAGTCACCATCTGCGGTGATTTTGGAGCCCCCGAAAAAGAATGTCTGCCACTGTTTCCACTGTTTCCCCATCTATTTCCCATAAAGTGATGGGACCAGATGCCATGATCTCAGTTTTCTGAATGTTGAGCTTTAAGCCAACTTTTTTGCTCTCCTCTTTCACTTTCCGTGTCTACCCTACAGAAATAAGAGTGCTCGTGGCCTCTCCAACCTTCCCCTTGGGCAATGAGCTAGGGCAGAAGACCCCGGCTGCTCGCCCTGCATACCTCTGTCCAGCCGACCTCTGGATCACCAGGTAGGCATCCACCGCGTAGCAGAACAACCACCAGAAGCAGGCGCTGTACAGCAGCTGGATCCAGAGCTATAATCAGAAGAACGGCATCCCAGCCCCAGGGTGCAGGCTACGGGTGGCCCTGCCCCACCCCTGATGTCATCCCAGCCCCTGGGGGCGGGCTCCAGGTGGCCCTGCCTCCTCCCCTGACGTCATCATGTGTCCCTGAAAGCCCTCCGCAGACATGTGGCCACCCTTGGAAGCCCAGGCTGGGATGTGGCCTTGGCTCCCCCGTCTGCTCAGCTGGACTGGTCCAGCTAGCCCTGCCTGGTGCTCACACATGTAGGCAGAGAGATGAAGAGCTCAGAGACGAAAGGCCTGGCCTGGCACTTTGAACCAGACTCCCTTCTGCTGAGGACGAAAGAAGAGGACGCGCAGGAAGGGCCTTCCCAGGAGAAGCAAGGCAGGGACGTGCTGCCATGCTAAGTCCTATCCATGGTGTCTGTCTCTCTGCGACCCCGTGGACTGTAGCCCCCCAGGGTCCTCTGTTCATGGGATTCTCCAGCCGAAATTACTGGAGTGGGTTGCCATTTCCTCCTCTAGGGGATCTTCCCAACCCAGGGATTGAACCCACATCTCCTGCATTAGCAGGCGGGTTCTTCACCTGTAAGCCACCTGGAAAGCTCCAGAGACCCCTGGAGGGTTTGTTAAATCACAAACAGGCCCCCTTCCGCAGGGTCCCTGGTCAGTGGGGTAAGGGTGGGGGTCTCTGAGCTTTTCTAAAAACTGCACTGGGTTGGTGGGAAGGTCAGGACCATACTTTGAGGACTCAGTGTAACAGAGGGGAGTGAAGGGGTGGGGAGGGGGGCCAGGGGAGCCACACTTACTGCACTCCCCATGCAGAAGACGGCTGGCCACACATCTGTCCTGTTCACGGCGGAGATGTCATCCACGAAACTCGGAAACCCTAACCACACCGCAGATCGGACCACGATACCTAAGGGACAACCAGGTGATAACGCTTTCTTTGTATCTGCTCCTGACTCAGACCTAAAGGGGACCTGGTGACAGTAAAAATGATGGATGGACAAATGGACACATGGACAGGTGAAAGGATGGATGGATAGGAGATAGGGAGGGAGAGAGAAAGACGTGAGGGAGGCAGAGATGATGGGTGTAGGAGAGACAGGGGGAAGAAAAAAGACTCAGAAGATAAGGATTATGGTTGCAGGCAAACCCAGGCACTTTGATTTCCACTTCCACTGACATCAGCTACAGTCACGTTCCTTACTTTGCTTGTTCGTTTATTTGCCTCTAAGAAGCAACTGTTTCTTGGCTGTATTTTTAGTGTCCAGCTTAACTAGTCCTGGTGTGAAAAAAAAAAAAAAAAAAAGAACGACTGAAAAGAAGCACATTCTTTCTTTCTTAATTTTTTTTAAAGGATGTATTGATTTATTTTATTGATTGGTCTTTGTTGCTGCTAACAGGACTTTCTCCAGGTGCAGCGAGCAGGGGCACTGCTCTCGGGCTTCTCGTCTCTGTGGCTTCCCTTGTTGTGGAGAACCAGCTCCAGGGCACCTGGGCTCCAGCAGTTTCATCACCTGGGCTCAGCAGTCATGGCTCGTGGGCTCAGTAGTTGTGGGGCATGAGCTTAGTAGCTCCATGCCATGTGGGATCTTCCCCGACCAGGGATGGAACTCACGTGCCCTGCATTGCAAGGTGGATTCTCAACCACCAGACCACCAGCAAAGTCCCGAAAAAGCTTATTCTGAAGTTGTGGAAGAGAGTTCTTCCATTCTTTTTAAAAATAAAAAATAAAAATTGAAGATTTTCACAAGTTAGCTCTTGGTAATCTACTTCTGACATTTATTATTTGTGAGTTTTCCTTGCTCTTAGATCCAGATATCTAATTCGCCTATAGTCAGTATCCACACTCGAGCGTTGTGAGGTTTGTGATAACGTCTGTTTGAGTGTACACTGCATAACGCCAAATGCTCAAGGGGAAATGAACAGTACAGACTTGGATACTAGCATGATGTGTATAGTTGGCATAAAAACATATGCTTCAAATTAGGCAACCAAATATACACTGTCCTACACCACCAAAGGGAATTATGCACACTAAAATCCTAAAGATGTCGCCTCTCATTCTTAAGCGCAAATAACAGGAATAATGTTTTATTCGAATCAGTGCTTTGTTGTTTTCACTATAGAGATCTGCTTTGAGCTCAGTAAACACCATATGTATATATTTTTGCATGTATATGAGGTGATGGGTGTTTAGGAAACATTTTGTGGTAAATGTGAATCATTGTCCTGGATATCTAAATGTTTCCCAGTGCTGTATGTCAGTGAAGTCTCAGTAAAACTGGGGTGGGACTTCCCTGGTGGTCTAGTGGCTAGGATTCTGTGCTTTCACCCCCATGGCCCAGGTTCAATTGCTGGTCAGGGAACTGGGGTCCCACAAGCTGTGCAATTTGTCCGGCGGGGAGGGGGGGGAAGATTTAAAAAAATCCTGGGGGGGGCGCGGGGAACCACACTCCATGCGATAGCATCTGTATTTCTTTCTGTCTTTATTTTGGCTGTACTTGGTCTTCGCAGGCTTTCTCTAGTTTCAGAGAGTGGGGGCTACTCTTCACTGTGGTGTGTGGACTTCTCACCACCGGGGCATCTCTAGGAGCGCAGGCTCTAGGTGGGTTGTGGGCTTCAGAAGTCTCTACACCATAGGCTCAGCAATTGTGGCTCACAGACTCTGGAGTATGCAGCAGCCTCCCGGACCGGGGATCGAACCTGCATCCCCTGCATTGGCAGGCGGGTCCTTTACCACTGGACCACCAGGGATGCCTTGGCATCTGTGCTTGTTATTTCTCAGCGAGGAGGTCTGGACACCCCCCGCCTTGCCCTGACTCCTGCTTCTGTTCATTTGCCCACAGTGCCATGCATGTACCTTCCTTCGAAAGGTGAAAGGATGTACCAATCTTACTTCCTGACCCCTCAAAAGATGTTTGGCTGCAACTCTATCTCCAGATATTCAAGTTACTGAAACTATTAAGATGCTTCCCCCAAATGCTTCAGCAGAATCAGGGAGAAAGCCAATTTTTAAATATTTAATTATCCTGCACCACACTCGCTTTGTCGCTAACAGAAAGAGATGTATTCCTTCCTGTCTTACTCCAGTCTGAAAAAGTGACTACAAGTTCCATGGCATGTGTCTGGAGTCAAGATTCTTGAGCGTCTCCAAGCACAAAACAGCAAGAGAAACAGGGGAGCCAACCCCTGGGACACATCCACCAGGTATCTGGTCAAGGTGGGCTAGAAGCTGCTGCTACACCCTCAGGACATGAGATGGAAGCCATTCAAATACCATCAGAGCCTCTCTTTCAAGAGTACATGATTCCAACATGGCCAGCACCAGTCAGCGCTCACAGAACATCGACGCCCTTTGGATCCTGATTTGAACAAACAAACTGAAAACCGGCGTGTACGACATGCCTGAACATGTAGTGGTGACGTGAAGGAAATGGTTTTCCTTATTTTTTAGGTGGTAGTGATATCAGTGTGATATATATATATATAATTACATATTATAATATGATACTACATTAAATATACACTTAATATAACATATTGGGCTTCCCTGATGGCTCAGAGGGTAAAGTGTCTGCCTGTGATGCAAGAGACCTGGGTTTGATCCCTGAAGAAGAAAATGGAAACCCACTCCAGTACACTTGCCTGGAAAATTCCATGGATGGAGGAGCCTGGTAGGGTTGCAAAGAGTTGCACATGACTGAGCAATTTCACTTCACTTATAACATATTAAATATGTTATATATTGTAATATAGAAAATATTGTAACATACAATATATGGCTTCCCTGGTGGCTCAGATAGTAAAGAATCCTTCTGCAATGTGGGAGACCCAGGTTTGATCCCTGGGTTGGGAAGATCCCTGGAGAAGGGAATGGCAACCCACTCCAGTATTATTGCGTGGAGAATCCCATGGACAGAGGAGCCTGGCGGGCTACAGTCCATGGGCTGCAAAGAGTCAGACATGAGCGAGTGACTAACACACTCACACATGTAGTATACAGTATGTTACAATAGACATGTTATATAATTATGCATATAGTTATATACATATATATATGCTGAATACTTCTGCAGATACATCTGAGATTTGTGTGGATGAAATGATATAAATTCTTGGATCTGCTTCAAATTAATTCAATGGGGAGTGGGGTACAGGGATGAAGTATAGAGGAGGCTAGGTGATGAGAACAGGGGGCTTATTCTACAGTCTCTCTACATTTGCATATATTTAATAAAGTCCAAAATAAAAAGTTTAAAAGGTCAGCAGTATTGAGCTTAGAGTTTGTAAAACGTGCCATGCTAGGGTTGAAAGCAGGGGTCAGCAAAGTTTCTGTAATGGAAGAGAGAGAAAATAGTTTAGGGCCTGTGGCCCACACTTTATCTATGCAATACCCACTTCTGCCCTCGTGGGGGAACAGGGTGGGTGGAAGATGTTGCCCCAACAGTGCACAAGTGCAGGGCACGGCTGTATCCCCATCAGACTCCACTTACGGATGCTGACATTCACATTTCACAGAATGCTTACATGTCTGAAATACCGTTGTTCTGTAGATTTTCTTAAAAGTATTTATTTACTTGGCTGGGCCGGGTCTTAGCTGCGGCACGTGAGATTTGTTCCCTGACCAGGGATTGAATCTGGGTCTCCTGCATTGGGAGTGCAGAGTTTGAGTCACTGGACCACCAGGGAAGCCCCTGTTCTGTAGATTTTTAAGCTCTGAGTGTTAAGTCAGCTTTTTCACTCTCCCCTTAGAAAGGGAGAAAGGGAAGTTGCTTAGTTGTGTCCGACTCTCTGTGACCCCATGGACTGTAGCCCACAAGGCTCCTCTATCCATGGAATTTTCCAGGCAAGAGTACTGGAGTGGGTTGCCATTTCCTTCTCCAGGGGATCTTCCCGACCCAGGGATCGAACTTGGGTCTCTCACCTTGCAGGCAGATGCTTTACTGTCTGAGCCACCAGGGAAGTCCCTGTAGATTTTTAAAACATACTTTAACGTGTAAAAACATTTTTAACTCATGGGCCGTACATAGAAAAGCAGGCTGGATTTAGCCTAGAGACTACAAGTTTGCACACCTGTGACAGAAAACCCAAACTTAGATAGATACATAGATAAAAAAGGAAATGAAAATTTTATCGTATATATGGAGTTTTCTTCCTAATTCTGCTAAATTGGTTTGGAAACAACTGCATGCCTGCGAGCACAGGCTGGATAATATCAACTCTTAGTCTCTTATTGGTGGAAGGATCATGGAACCATTGTATTTTCTGGGTTTTCCTTCACAACACTGCCTAAAGCTTCCCTAGTATGAGCAGTAAGGAATACACCAAAGTGTTAAAAAAAGAAAAAAAGAAGTCCCTGGAAGCAACTTTTACCCATCTTGTATTGCAGAATCCACTCGTTCTCCCGCAGTGTCCCTGGGTAGCAGCCTCCGGATCAGTCCTCCCATCCGCGGGCCAGGCACTCTCAACCACGCACAAGCAGTACCCATTCCCCGGGGCGGGCATCCTCATTTGCACACGTAGGGGTCCCCACTCACGGACCACGGGCCCTAAAACACGCACCACCCGACTGCTGGGCACCCCCACTCATACACAGAGCTCCCCACTTGCGGGCCCCATGCCTTCAACTACGCACAGATGGGTCCCCACCCATGGACGGGGTGCCCTCATCCTTGCACGGAGGGGACCCCACCCATCTGCTGGGCGCCCTCAACCACTCACAGACGGGTCCCCCACACGCGGGCCTGGCATCCTCACCCGCATATTGAGGGTCCCCAAGTCCTGGAGACCAGGCGCGCTCAATTCTGCAAGGAGTGGTCCCCATCCGCGGTACGTACATCCTGAACCATGCACACGACTCCCGGAACCTTCCCTGCACACGAAGGGTTCCCCAATCGAGGGCCGTGTTCTCTCAGCTCCCAAGAAGGGGGTCCCCACTCTTGGGCCCCGCGGCCTCCACTGGGCATGGAGGGGTTCCCACCGCGGGCCGTCTGCCCTCATTCGCGTAAGGAGAGGTCCCCATTCGCTGGCCGCGCACTCAACGGCACATGGAGGAGCCCTGACCCGAGGTGCGCGTGCCCTGAAACACGCACAGACAGCTCCCTGCTCGCTGGCCAGGTGTCCCCAACCGCGCACGCAGTAGTCCCTGCCACTGGGCTGTGCGCCCTTAACCGCAGACAGAGGCGTCCCCACTCGCGAGCAGCGCGCTCTCAAGCACACACGGAGGTATCCCCACTAGAGGGCTGCGGGCCTCAGCTGGGCATGGAGGGATCCTGACATGTACTATCCTTTCCACGCGCGCCCTGGAAAACGCACAGACGGGTCCCAACTCGCGGCCCGATGTCCTCACCTGCATACGAAAGGCTTCCCACCCACGGGCCGTGTGCCTTCAACCGTGCATGCAGTGGTCCCCACCACAAGGCTGTGTGCCTTCAACCATTCACCCAGTGGTTCCCACTCGCAGGCCGTGAGCCCACAAGCACACAGAGAGGGTTCCCACTCACGGGCCACACACCATCAACCACGCACGGATGGGTCCTCAAGGCTGTAGGCGCGCCCTCAACTGCACACCAAGGGTTCCCCACCTATGGGCAGTGTGCCCTCAACCCCTCATGGAGTGGTCCTCACCACAAGGCTGTGCGCCCTCCATGCCCATGAAGGGCCCATTCATGGGACGCGCGGCTCTACGGTGAGGACCCCTCCGTGTGAGGGTGAGGACGCCTGGCCCGCGAGTAGGGACCCGTCTGTGCGTTTCCTAGGGCGCACGCACCGCGGGTGCGGACCCCTCCGTGTCCAGTTGAGGGCCCGCGGCCAGCGAGTGGGGATCTTTCTGTGTGTGCTTGAAGGCAAGCTGTCCACGAGTGGGGACCCCATTCGCAGACCCCGGGGCCGTGTGTCTTCAACTGCTCATACAGTGGTTTCCACCCGCGGTCCATGCGCCCTCAACTATGCACGGAGCGGTCCCCACTCGCGTGCAGCGCACCCTCAAGCACACACGGAATGGGCCTCATGGGCTGGGCGTCCTCACCGCACATGGAGGGGATCCCACCAGCCGGCCGTGCGCATTCAACTGCATCCAGAGGGGTCCCCACTCCTGGGCCCTCAACTGGGCATGGAAGGATCCCCACCACAGTATGCGTGCCCTCAACTGTGCACCAAGGACCCCACCCGTGGGCCATGCACCCTCAACCACGCACGGAGTGGTAGTCCTCACCACAAGGCTGTGTGCCCTCAACTCCCATGAAGGGCGTCCCCACTCGCGGGCCGTGCGCTCTAAATTGGGCACAGAGAGGTCCCCACTCGTGGGCCATGAGCCTTCAAATGGGCATGGAGGGGTTCCCACCCCGGGCCGTGTGCTTTCAGCTGCGCACACAGTGGTCCCCACCTGCGGGCCGTGCACCCTCAACTGCACACGGAGGGGTCCCCACTCGCGGACAGCGTGCCTTCAAGCACACACGGAAAGATCCCCACTCGCCCTCAACTGGGCACGGAGAGGTCCGCACCTGCGGTGCGTGCGCCCCAGGAAACGCACAGACGGGTCCCTACTCGCGGGCCAGGCGTCCTCATCCTCACACGGAGGGGTCCTCACCGTAGAGCCGCGCGTCCTCAACCGCGCAGGCAGTGGTCCCCATCTACGACGGGCCGTGCGCCCTCAGCTCCCACGAAGGAGTCCCCAGTGGCGGGCCGCACCCCGTCAACCTCGCACAGAGGCCCACCCGCGGGGCTCTCAACCGCGCACGTAGGCGCGCCCTGAAAAAAGGCACAGACGTGTCTCTACTTGGGGGCCGGGCGTCCTCACCCACAAACTGAGGGAGCCCTACTCGCGGGCCGCGCGCGCTCAACTGCGCATGGAGGGGTCCCCACCTTTGAGCTGCACGCCCTCAACCGCGCACTCAGTGGTCCCCACCTACGACGGGCCGTGCGCCCACAGCTCCCACGAAGGGGTCCCCACTGGCGGGCCGCACCCCGTCAACCTCCCACAAAGGACCACCCGTGGGCCGCGGGCTCTCAACCGCGCACCTAGGCGCGCCCTGAAAAAACGCACAGACTCGCCCCTACTTAGGAGCCCAACGTCTTCACCCACAGGCTGCACGCACTCAACTGCGCGCGGAGAGGTCTCCGCGCGGGCCCTGAACCACGCACGGAAGGGTCCCCGGCCGTGCGCCCTCACCTCCCAAGAAGAGGTCCGCACTCGCGGACCGGGCGCCCTCACTCGCACACTGACGGGTTCCCCACCCCCGCACCAAGCCCGCGCGGATCGCGCGCTAACCCAAGCAGCCGAGCAGGTCGCAAGCGGTGGCGGCGCGCACAATGCGCACGGAGGCGGGGCCGCGGGCTGAGGTCGTTGGCGAGGCCGAGGCGATCCCGGGGCCCGCCGGTAGGCGCCCGGGCCGCAGCTGCAGGAGGCCGAGCGCCAGGCGGAGCGCGCCGCTGCCCAGGCACAGCGCGTGGAAGGCCCGCGGCTGGAAGCCCAGCGCGAGCTGCGTGGCGGCGTCCCGCGTGGGGCAGCAGAAGGTGCCCAGTCGCGGAGAGGCCATGGGTCGTGCTGCGGACGCGCGCGGCTCGGGTCTGCCTGCCGGCCTGAGTCATGTGCTTGGCGCTGGGGCCGCGGGGAGGGGGCGTCATGTGCCCTGGGCCTCCCCGCAGCCCCCGCCCGATCCCCGCCCCGCGCTGGCAGAAGAGGCGCCAGGCTCGGTGAGGGCAGCGCGGAACGCCACGAGGCCTCACGAGGGTGATCCTTGGTAGCGAGGAGGAGGGGTGGGGGCAGAGAGCTCAGGGGCGGGGAAGTCCACTCTCTCGCCGGTCAGCCGGCCTTCCCGGGGGGCGGGGGAGGTTAATTACCCAGAACCCGGAGCCCTCAACAGTGCTGTCTCATCTTAACTCATCTCCCCCAGAAAGCACGCGCTCTTGCCAGGTCTGAGCAGTCTGAGTCTCTGACATCCTTCATTTTGATCCGTTGCCAGTTCATAAACAGTGCCCCTTCCGTGATTAGCATGAAAATACTTCTTTTCTATGACCCCTCTCCACAACGGATATCACCCCACAGAGCTAGGACTTTCGCTTGAAATCAACAAACCTTTGAAGAAAGGGGAAACTCTTTTGCCAAGCTGGACACACACACACACACACACACACACACACACACAGAGTTTTGCACCTTCAGATCCGCTCCATTTTTACTCAGCTCAATAATGTAGGGTTAGATTTTTGACATTGTATATTAGCTTTCAAGAGTAACTCTCTTTAGGAAAAAAAAAAAGTTTAAGTTTATTCAGATTTTCTTAAAGTATGTTAGTCCCTCATTCGTGTTCGAGTCTTTGCGACCCTGTGGACTGTAGCCCACCAGGTTCCTCTGTCCATGGGACTCTCCAGGCAAAAATACTGGAGTGGGTTGCCATGCCCTCCTCCAGGGGATCTTCTGGACACAGGGATTGAGCCCAGGTCTCCTTCATTGCAGGTGGATTCTTTACCAAGTTAGCCACCTGCTTTAATTTTTAGAGGAACTGCATTAAACATTGACAATCATGCTGAATTCTATACGCATAAAAGTTTCAAAATTATATTAGTACTATTGGTAATATACTGAGTGGACTTAAAAAAAAACTCTTCAAGTTGAAAATGTAAGAGCCTCATCTAAGTTATGGCTTTACTAAAAGTGAAAGTGAAAGTCCCTCAGTCGTGGCTGACTCTTTGCGACCCCATGGACTATACCATCCATAGAATTATCTAGGCCAGAATACTGGAGTGGGTAGCCTTTCTCTTCTCCAGGGCATCTTCCCAACCCAGGCATCGGACCCAGGTCTCCCACATTGCAGGCAGATTCTTCACTAATCAAAATTTGAAAAAAAAGAAAGAAAGAAAGAAAGAAAAACACCGGCTCCATCATACTTATCATCAGGAAATTTAACAGGTCCATTTGCAGTCAGGAGCAGTCTTTGACCTCCTCCCAGCAGTAAACATGCCGTTTCAGAATTTTTCCAACCAGATGTAAGGCGTCCCTAAGCTTTTCCTCCACCTTCTCCCACGCCAGTGGCTCATCTCCATTTCCACCACCAGCTTTGCAGTTTTAAGTAAGACAGAGTTTGGCCTCAGCTCCTCAGCCTTCCTCCTGGAAAACCCCAGGACTGGGCTTCTGTTGGGGCAGAAGGCAGAGGGGAGGTCACTGCGGGATGGAAGCAGGGCCTCTAACCAGGAGCTGCAAGCGCTACCACTTCAGAAAGATCCAGGCTGGCTCGTCTGGAAGCAGGGGCAGCTGCTCTGATAGAAGTCAGAACACACGCTGACGGTGATGAAACCTTAACCACCCTTGGGGAGTACACACTCGCTTGTAAACACAGGACAAACCATTGTAGGACTACTCCCGAGACCCTGATTCCTTCAGAGCGGAGATCTCAGGACCTGTTGGGAACAGTTGCTCTTCTATTTCGTTGGTTCCTGGAAACCAGAACATTCTTTTGGAAGATCGTGTGTGGAATGTGCCTTAAAAGATGAAAATGCCGCGTCTGTCCATTTGCCCTGATGCCAAAGATTCGGGGGGTGGATCCGTGCAACAGCGTCACTGCATTTCAGCCTGTTTCTGCCCAGTGTCTCCAGAACAGACAAAACTGCTCAAGGTTGCCTACAGAGCTTCTACGAGGATAAAAAAAAAGTTTTGCTGTGGGTTACAGCTTGGCATGCAACCTCTTTTCTGCCCCCCACCCCCTACCCCGGGAGAATTCAGTAGCTCTGTAAATATTGCACACAGTGGATGGGTTTTGAACCTGGGCTTAGTGGCTCAGAAGGTAAAGAGTCTGCCTGCAATGCAGGAGACCAGGTTTCCATCAGAGGTCAGGACGATCCCCTGGAGAAGGGAACAGCAGCTAGCCACTCCAGGATTCTTGCCTGAAGAATTGCGTGGACAGGGGAGCTGGCGGGCTACAGGACATGGGGTCACAAAGAATCAGACTATGAGTGAGCTACTGAGAGTTAGAAGCCAAAGAGTCTGACTTGTGGTTTTTGTGGGGAATTAACCTCACCTGACTTGGCTTCCTGAAGGAAACCCAGTCTTTGCTCTGAAAAAACAGCACAAATGGATGGCTTGAGAAATAGTGCCTAAGAGAGCAGTCAGCAGAACATTCAGTGCTGCAGCCATCAGACTAAGTCTTGAGCTCCATCTCTCAGCCTGCAAGGAGACGAGCCCAGGCTGGAAAGGACAGGGTGGGGTTTGTGTCCAGAGGCAAAGAAGGAACCCAAGCTAACGCGAGTATCCTTATCCGACTGCCTCCCAGTGCAGTGTTGGCTGCACTGGACAACTTCAAGTCTGGCTTAACTGGCACCCCCCATCCTGGTGGCTCACCTTTCTATCTCTAGTTTCTGTCCAAGGCAGCAGAAGACATGTGACGTGTCCAAGCTCACAAAGGTCGTAGAGCTGAGACTTCAACCCAGGCAGGTCACTCCCTAAGCTCCAGTGGGGAATAGGAGGTTCAACGCCCCGTCAATGTGAGTGTCCGCAAAGGGGTCAGACTGACCAAAGCACTCTGTGCGACTCAGCATCTCGAAGCAGCAAGAAGTCCGCTTTTGAGAGGCTGGAGGCAGGTCGCAGGTGGTCTCAGATGTGATGGCATCTGAATGTCACCGCACTTTGAAGGAAGTGTGTTTTGGGGGGAGTGTTGTGGTCCGTGCACCGGTTGGAAAAGTTTCCAGAGGTGAGGCAGAATGAGAGGAGAGGAGTTTATCAGAGGGGGAGATGCCTTTAGAACAGGGGGCCGGTCAAGGGAGAGCCAGCCCCTTTGATGGGCTAGCAGCCCATTTTTATAGCCTCAAGACAGAAAATTCCTACTAGAAGGGTGGCATTAGGTGTTTGGTTAGGATGCTATGTGTGTTAAGTTGCTTCACTCATGTCTGACTCTTTCTGTGATCCTCTGGGCTGTAGCCCGCCAGGCTCCTCTGTCCCTGGGATTCTCCAGGCAAGAAGACTGGAGTGGGTTGCCGTGCCCTCCTCCAGGGGATCTTCCCAAACCAGGGATCGAACCTGAGTCTCTTATGTCTCATGCATTGGCAAGCAGTTTGTTTACAAGTGCCAGCTGATAAACCCCTAGGATGCTATCAGGTGGATAAGAGTGGGTATTTTAGCTCATATGGGGTCAGGAAACTGGCCAGTTTAGATCTGGAGGCTCAGGGCAACAGTTGATATAGGACTTGATCAGTTCCAGAGATTTTTATCCTGTGACCTTGGTATAGGGCCCCACAGGGAGGTCTATAGGATGGACACATATCAGTTCAGTTCAGTCGCTCAGTTGTGTCCAACTCTTTGCTACCCCCATGGACTGCAGCACGCCAGGCCTCCCTGTCCATCACCAACTGCCGGAGTTTACTCAAACTCATGTGTCCATTGACACATATACGTACATTACATGTTTCAACCTACATTTAAATGTTATGTTTCTTTCTGTGGCACAGTATGCTAATGTTAAGTTGCTTCAGTCATGTCCGACTCTGTGTGACCCCATAGATGGCAGCCCACCAGGGTCCTCCATCCACAGGATTCTCCAGGCAAGAATACTAACCACAGACTGTCGCTAATTCCGAAATGACTGCTACACTGCTTACGGAAGCAGCCATGAGCAGGTGATAGGAAATCCACATGACCTCAAGGGCTTGGCTTGTGGCAAGAACTCGTGTTTGCAGATGACACAGATTTACGTGCAGCTGCTCGCACACACAGTGGAAACGTGTGTCTGATACACAGACCAGACCAACATCTCCATCTCAGAGGGACTGAAAGGCACTCACAGAGAAAGTGTGGGTCAGTCCGCCCTCTGAGGGAGCCCATGGTTTGAACGTGGTGGCTCTTCCCTTCCGGTCTCTGGGTCTCATTGCGATGCCCTTGGTTGAACATTCACAGTGAACCATGTACGTAACCCTGGTCTCTCAAACTAGTGACACTTGAATCTATTAAGGGGTCAGAAAACTTTATTCTGAAGAGAAAAATAAAAGTGAAAGTCTCTCAGTCGTGTCTGACTCTTTGCAACCCTGTGGACTATACAGTCCATGGAATTCTCCAGGCCAGAATACTGGAGTGCGTAGCCTTTCCCTTCTCCAGGGTATCTTCCCAACCTGGGGATCAAACCCAGGTCTCCCGCTTTGTGGGTGGATTCTTTACCAGCTGAGCCACCAGGAAAGCCCAAGAATACAGGAGTGGGTAGCCTTTCCCTTCTCTAGGGGATCTTCCTAACTCGGGGATTGAACCCATGTCTCCTGCATTGCAGGCAGATTCTTTACCAGCTGAGCCACCAGGGAAGTCCTGTTCTGAAGAGGCCAGATAGTAAATATTTTAGCCTTTGTAAGCTGCATGGTCTCTATGGCAGTTACCCACCACTGCCCTGGGAGCCCCAGAGTAGCCACTGGCAGAAGGTAAGTGAATGGATGAGGCATGGTACCAATAAAGCTTTATTTAGAAAAAGAGACAGCCACACGCCACAGGGCATGTGGGATCTTAGTTTCCTGGAGGGTTTACATTCTCTGCCAGGGATTCCAGGCCCTCTGCAGTGGACGCACAGAGTCTGAACCACTGGACCACCAGGTGAGTCCCAATCTAAAATTATTCTGAAATGTAAGCAACTGTATTGTTTTAAAAGCCAATCATACAATAGTTCCTGCAGGCTTTCTACAAGTCTAACTGTGCAGAGGTAAGGAATGACACGGAGAAGGCAATGGCACCCCACTCCAGTACTCTTGCCTGGAAAATCCCATGGACGGAGGAGCCTGGAAGCCTGCGGTCCATGGGGTCGCTGAGGTCGGACATGACTGAGCGACTTCAGTTTCACATTTCACTTTCGTGCATTGGAGAAGGAAATGGCAACCCACTCCAGTGTTCTTGCCTGGAGAATTCCCGGGACGGGGGAGCCTGGTGGGCTGCCGTCTATAGGGTCGCACAGAGTCGGACACGACTGGAGCGACTTAGTAGTAGTAGTAAGGAATGACAGCCTATCCAACTTTTAGAAACATGCTATGTGTGCCCAAAAGAAGTCTCTCTGTTGCAGTAGAAATTCCACCATCTTTCAGACAGCAGTCCTCCGTCACTCCCTGTTATTTCTACCTCTAGTCAAATACTTCTATGTTCCTTGAAGGGGTCACATAGACTTAGTTGAAAGAAATGTTTCGGCCAGCGGCCAGTGAAGGAATTTCCAGCATCCAAAGCAGTAGCCCTGGAACACCAAAGAAGCAGAGGCTTCCTTTTCAGCGTCCTGCTTCCTGTGAAGCCCTTGAATTATCAGCTTTAAGGGTACACAGATGACCTGTCCCTTTTGCTGTCTGTGTGTGTGAGTGCGTGTGTGGCTGTGACTGTACTGGGAGTGAGAAGGAGGAAACAGGATAAACTTTGTGTGTCTGTGCTAAGTCGCGATTCTTCATGACCCCATGGACCGTAGCCCGCCAGGCTCCTCTGTCCATGGGATTCTCCAGGCAGGAATAGTGGAGTGGGTTGCCATGCCCTTGAGTTCCCCTGAGCAGTGATCAAAGCTGTGCTCCCTGCATTGCCAGCATGGAGTCTTAACCACTGGACTACCAGGGAAATTCCATCTAAGAATCTCCTACAAGTATCTCTATTGGATTTTTTGGCTTCCCAGGTGGCCCAGTGGTAGAGAATCTGTCTGCAGGAGAAGCAGTTTCAATCCCTGGGTCGGTAAGATTGCTTAGAGAAGAAAATGGCAACCCACTCCAGTATTCTTGCTTGGAGAATCTCATGGACAGAGGAGCCTGGCGGGCTACTGTCCATAAGGTCGCAAAGAGTGGGACACAACTTATTGACTGAACATGTACTGTTTTTGTTTTTCCCTTAAAATGTCCATAGAAAGGCATTTATTGCGTAATCACCCAAGTGATATCATAGCGAAGGAGCAGAAATTTCATTCTGCCTTTGGGCAAAGCAGTACATTTGAAGTTATCTTGCTGAAACCTCACGTGTAGAATCTTTTTTTGCAGCTTCGAAATTGCTTGCCTTGGTTTCCACTAGAACTGCCTTGATGACCCCGGTGTTGCGTTTTCATCCTGCAGTTTCATTGGCAGAACTACCCCCAAGTTACAGGCAGGCTGGGTCCCAGAAGGCGTTCAAGATTTGAAAAATCATTCCCAAATGTAATACTAGGGATGAAGGTAAGGGTGCCAGGTGGGTGTCAGAGCTCCTGTGCTCTCAGGAGCCTCAAGCCTGCCCCTTGGCCAGTGCTGTGATCTCCAGACCCTGACCTCAGCTGAGGGTCACTCATGGGGTGGTGATCGTGGCCCAGGCCAGGGGCTACTTCACACATCTTTATCCATTGATCTGGTGATGGACATCTAGGTTGCTTCCATGTCCTGGCTATTCTAAGTAGTGCTGCTATGAACTTTGGTCCAGTATCTTTTTGATATATGCCCAGGAATGGGATTGCTGGATCATATGGTAACTCTGTATTCAGTTTTTAAAGGAACCTCTATACTGTTCTCCATAGTAACTGCATCAACTTATATTCCCACCAACAATGTAGGAGGTTCCGTTTTCCCCACCCCTTCTCCAGCATTTATTATCTACAGACTTTTTAATAATAGCCATTCTGACTGGTGTGACGTGATACCCCAGTGTGGTTTCGATTTGCATTTCCTTTTATTGGTGACATTGAGTGTCTTTCCGTGTGGCCTGTTGGCCATCTGTATGTCTTCTTTGGAGAAATGTCTATCTAGGTCTCCTGCTGGTAGGTATCCCAGATCTTGGAGAAGGCAATGGCAAGCCACTCCAGTGTTCTTGCCTGGAGAATTCCCTGGACAGAGGAGCCCGGTGGGCCACAGCCCGTGGGGTTGCAAAGAGTCGCACACGACTGAGCGACTTGAGACATGCCACATCTTTATGTGACAGCTTCCCTGGGGGGTAGTCCTCCCTTGGCAGAAGGTTGGGGACTAGGCTTCTGCAAGCACCACGTGAGGTCAGCAGATCGTTAGCCTGACTCCTGCTCCTCACGAGGGGGACCTGTGGAAATCAGCTGTGGGGCTAAAAGCCAGACTTCTTCCAAACTAACTGGCAAAGTCCCCTTCATTCTCCAGGACAGCTATGAGTGGTTTCCATTTCTCCAGTAAGCTGACTAAATGTTCCCCAGAGATGACAGGTCCGGATCCTGGAAAACCCATCAATGTTACCTTATTTGGAAAAAAAAGAAAAAGTTCTTTGCAGATGTGATTAAAATAAGGATTTTGAGATGCAGAAGCAATAGTTGATTCTTTAGGTGGGACTTTAGGTCAATCACAAGAAGCACCTATAGCCATACGAAGGTGGAAGGGGGGAGGAACAGAGTCTCCGCTAGTGCCTCCAGACATGTTATGGCCCCACTATGCTGCTGCTGCTGCTGTTGCTAAGTGGCTTCAGTCGTGTCCGACTCTGTGTGACCCCATAGACGGCAGCCCACCAGGCTCCCCCGTCCCTGGGATTCTCTAGGCAAGAACACTGGAGTGGGTTGCCATTTCCTTCTCCAATGCATGAAAGTGAAAAGTGAAAGTGAAGTCGCTCAGTCGTGCCCAACTCTAGTGACCCCATGGACTGCAGCCCACCAGGCTCCTCTGTCCATGGGATTTCCCAGGCAAGAATCCCAGAGCAGGTTATTCTTCATTGGGCTGCGCCAGCTCTTAGTTGCGGCATGTGGGATCTTGGTTCCCTTACCAGGGATCGAACCTGGGTTCCCTGCACTGGGGGTGCAGAGTGTTAGCCGCTGGACTGCCAGGGAAGTCCTTTCTGCTGACACCCTGATTCCAGACTTCAGACCTCCCGAAGGGAAAGAATAGCTCTTCACTAGCGATGTTATGTTATTACTACAGCCCTCAGAAAGGTAAGACAATATCGGGAAAACATCTCAGATTCCACCTGCCCGAATGAAACTCATAATTGCCTCCCTTCAAGTGTGCATCTGCCCGAAATTCCCTTCAGGAGCCCCTCAACTCAGCTAACTTCAGCCAAAAACCCAGGAAGTTGTTTTTAATGTCCTCCAACCCCCGGGGGTATACAGCAGCCCTAGGAGAGGGGGTGTATGGAGACTCGGGACAGATTCAAAATGAACTCTGAACTCATGCGCTAGGCTGCCACCAAGTCCTGATGCTTGCAACTTCCTCACAGAGAACAATCCTTTCTTTGCCCCTGGGGTCCCCACCTGAACCATCACCCACCTCCTCTCAGCCAGCAGCATAATAGCTCAGTCATTCCTTCCAGGATCTGTTTTCAAACCCTTCAGAGGAAAAAAAAAAAAAAAAGAGGATGAGAAGGAAACACAAGAGGTCTACTTCTTTTTTTTCTCCTCTACTTGGATTTCTCTGATGCTGATGAACCTTTGGCATGGAAAAGCCATTTTGCACGTTAATTGTGCCCTCATTGTTTCATGGAAGCTAATGGCGTTTTCTTTAAAGGCAGAGTGAATGTTTCATATTTCTTGCATTCTTTACATTCCTTTGCAAGTCCTCCCTGGTGCTGGACAAGTAAAAAGCCCTCAAGAAATACATGCTCACTGGCTACCTAATTAAAACAAACAAACAAACAAACAAAAAAACATTGAAAAATAACCAATAGCTTTCTAAAAATGTACTTTAAAATACAAAAATGCTTGGGACTTCCCTGGCAGTCATTGGTTAGGACTTGGTGCCAGGTCAGGGAACTACGATCCCAGGAGCCACACCGCCTATTCAAAAAAAGAAATCAATGAAAACTTTTGCAATAGTAATTTCATCTAAGTACTCTTGTCTTTTTTAAGGACTATTGATCTGCATAGGTTAGGTATTGCTTTATATACCTGCGTGTGTATATTTTTCTAACCATCATGTATTCGCTGTGTGTGCTGAGTCGCTCAGTGGTGACTGACTCTTTGCGACCCCCATGGACTGTAACCCGCCAGGCTCCTCTGTCCACGGGGATTCTCCAGGGCACAATACTGTAGTGGGTTGCCATGCCCTCCTCTGGGGATCTTCCCGACCTAGGAATGGAACCCTCATCTCTTACATCTCCTGCATTGGCAGGTGGGTTCTTTACCACTGGAACCGCCTGGGAAACTCACAGAGCTCTCTGGGGTCTCCTTTATAAAGTCCTAATCCCATTCTACAAGACCTTTTAGAACTAACACCCAAAAAGATGTCCTTTTCATTACAGGGGACTGGAATGCAAAAGTAGGAAGTCAAGAAACACCTGGGGTAACAGGCAAATTTGGCCTTGGAATACGGAATGAAGCAGGGCAAAGACTAATACAGTTTTGCCAAGAGAACGCACAGGTCATAGCAAACACCCTCTTCCAACAACACCAGAGAAGACTCTACACATGGACATCACCAGATGGTCAACACCGAAATCAGACTGATTATATTCTTTGCAGCCAAAGATGGAGAAGCTCTATACAGTCAGCAAAAACAAGACTGGGAGCTGACTGTGGCTCAGATCATGAACTCCTTATTGCCAAATTCAGACTTAAACTGAAGAAAGTAGGGAAAACCGCTAGACCATTCAGGTATGACCTAAATAAAATTCCTTGATTATACAGTGGAAGTGAGAAATAGATTTAAGAGACTAGATCTGATAGATAGAGTACCTGATGAACTATGGACATGGTTCGTGACATTGCACAGGAGACAGGGATCAAGACCATCCCCATACAAAAGAAATGCAAAAAAGCAAAATTGCTGTCTGGGGAGGCCTTACAAATAGCTCTCAAAAGAGAAGCGAAAAGCAAAGGAGAAAAGGAAAGATATAAGCATCTGAATGCAGAGTTCCAAAGGATAGCAAGGAGAGATAAGAAAACCTTCCTCAGTGATCAATGCAAAGAAATAGAGGAAAAGAACAGAATGGGAAAGACTAGAGATCTCTTCAAGAAAATTAGAGATACCAAGGGAACATTTCATGCAAAGGTGGGCTCGATAAAGGACAGAAATGGTATGGACCTCACAGAAGCAGAAGATATTAAGAAGAGGTGGCAAGAATACACAGAAGAACTGTACAAAAAAGAGCTTCACAACCAAGATAATCACGATAGTGTGATCACTCACCTAGAGCCAGACATCCTGGAATGTGAAGTCAAGTGGGTCTTAGAAAGCATCACTACAAACAAAGCTAGTAGAGGTGATGGAATTCCAGTTGAGCTATTTCAAATCCTGGAAGATGATGCTGTGAAAGTGCTGCACTCAATATGCCAGCCAATCTGGAAAACTCAGCAGCGGCCACAGGACTGGAAAAGGTCAGTTTTCATTCCAATCCCAAAGAAAGGCAATGCCAAAGAATGCTCAAACTACCGCACAATTGCACTCATCTCATATGCTAGTAAAGTAATGCTCAAAATTCTCCAAGCCAGGCTTCAGCAATACGTGAACCGTGAACTTCCAGATGTTCAAGCTGGTTTTAGAAAAGGCAGAGGAACCACAGATCAAATTGCCAATATCCGCTGGATCATGGAAAAGCAAGAGAGTTCCAGAAAAACATCTATTTCTGTTTTATTGACTATGCCAAAGCCTTTGACTGTGTGAATCACAATAAACGGTGGAAAATTCTGAAAGAGATGGGACCACCTGACCTGCCTCTTGAGAAACCTATATGCAGGTCAGGAAGCAACAGTTAGAACTGTACATGGAACAACAGACCGGTTCCAAATAGGAAAAGGAGTACATCAAGGCTGTATATTGTCACCCTGCTTATTTAACTTCTATGCAGAGAACATCATGAGAAATGCTGGGCTGGAAGAAGCACAAGCTGGAATCAAGATTGCCGGGAGAAATATCAATAACCTCAGATATGCAGATGACACCACCCTATGGCAGAAAGTGAAGAGGAACTAAAAAGCCTCTTGATGAAAGTGGAAGAGGAGAGTGAAAAAGTTGGCTTAAAGCTCAACATTCAGAAAATGAAGATCATGGCATCTGGTCCCATCACTTCATGGGAAATAGACGGGGAAACAGTGGAAACAGTGGCAGACTTTATTTTGGGGGCTCCAAAATCACTGCAGATGGTGATTGCAGCCATGAAATTAAAAGATGCTTACTCTTTGGAAGGAAAGTTATGACCAACCTAGATAGCAGATTAAAAAGCAGAGACATTACTTTGCCAACAAAGGTCCATCTAGTCAAGGCTATGGTTTTTCCTGTGTTCATGTATGGATGTGAGAGTTGGACTGTAAAGAAAGCTGAGCACCGAAGGATTGATGCTTTTGAACTGTGGTGTTGGAGAAGACTCTTGAGAGTCCCTTGGACTGCAAGGAGATCCAACCAGTCCATTCTAAAGGAGATCACTCCTGGGTGTTCTTTGGAAGGACTGATGCTCAAGCCGAAACTCCAATACTTTGGCCACCTCATGCGAAGAGTTGACTCATTGGAAAAGACTCTGATGCTGGGAGGGATTGGGGGAAGGAGGAGAAGGGGAAAACAGAGGATGAGATGGCTGAATGGCATCATCGACTCGATGGACATAAGTTTGGGTGAACTCCGGGAGTTGGTGATGGACAGGGAGGCCTGGCATGCTGCAATTCATGGGGTCGCAAAGAGTTGGACACGACTGAGCGACTGAACTGAACTGATTCCCATTCATGAGACTCATGACCTGATCACATCCTAGAGACTCCACCCCTTCATTCTATTTCACGTGGGTCAGGACCCCACATATGAATTTGAGGGGCGCGTACAGGCATTCTCTCTGTTGCCCTGAATGCCTGACTTAACTATACAGAGCCTAAAGCAAAGGGGCCTGTGACATAATTAAAAAAAAAAAAACAAAACTGAACTGAGGAACACGGTTATTCCACGCTTGTCATTTCTCATTCAGGAGCAAAATCTCTCATTAGAGGTATCTGCAGCTTAATTAAGTCTTTGGGGTGAAGGTAAAAAGATGACCTTTAAAACCGAATTGGCATTGCGTAAGTCATAGACAAATCACTTTTCTCAGTCTTTTTACAGTTTTATCTGCGGGAGAAGATCTGATGTTTTTTTCCATAACTGCAGAGCGAGGAATTATACAGATGCCCCCAAGATCCCCAACCCCCTGGTCTGTGCATCCCATAAAAATCCTGCCTTTCAATGTCATCCTGTCCTTGCATCGCATGGATGTCAGTCCAGTGATGAGGTTGCAGGGATGAGCTTCCGTGGTGGCTCAGCGGTAAAGAATCCAGCTGCCAATGCAGGAGACTTGGGTTTAATTCCTGGTCCAGGAGGATCCCCTGGAGGAGGAAATGGCAACCCACTCCAGTATTCTGGCCTGGAGAATCCCACGGACAGAGGAGCCTGGCAGGCTACAGTCCATGGGGTTGCCAAGAGTCAGACATGACTGAGTGACTAAGCACACAGCAACACATAGCAGATATGAAGGGTTTTTAGGAATGATGACACTTTTTACTGCAGGATTAGGGTTCCCTAATGAAAGTGAAAGAGGAGAGGGAAAAAGTCGGCTTAAAGCTCAACATTCAGAAAATGAAGATCATGGCATCTGGTCCCATCACTCCATGGGAAATAGATGGGCAAACAGTGTAAACAGCAGCTGACTTTATTCTTTTGGGCTCCAAAATCACTGCAGATGGTAACTGCAGCCATGAAATTAAAAGAAGCTTACTCCTTGGAAGGAAAGTTATGACCAACCTAGATAGCATATTCAAAAGCAGAGACATTACTTTGCCAACAAAGTCTGTCTCGTCAAGGCTATGGTTTTTCCAGTGGTCATGTATGGATGTGAGAGTTGGACTATAAAGAAAGCTCAGTGCCAAAGAATTGATGCTTTTGAACTGTGGTGTTGGAGAAGACTCTTGAGAGTCCCTTGGACTGCAAGGAGATCCAACCAGTCCATCCTAAAGGGGATCAGTCCTGATTGTTGATTGGAAGGCCTGATGATGAAGCTCAACCGCCAATACTTTGGCCACCTGATGCGAAGAGCTGACTCATTTGAAAAGACCCTGATGCTGGGAAAGATTGAGGGCAGGAGGAGAAGGGGAAGACAGAGAATGAGATGGTTGGATGGTGTCACCGACTCAATGGACATGAGTTTGGGTAAACTCCGGGAGTTGGTGATGGACAGGGAGGCCTGGCGTGCTGCTGTCCATGGGGTCACACATAGTCGGACACTACTAAGTGACTGAACTGAACTGATCTGAACCGAAGAGCAGACTTTGAGCTGTGGCTCAAGAAGAAATTGTCGTCAACGGATCTGACCACCTCTGTGAGCCTTTCCAAAGAAGGTTTACAGCCAAGACTCTCAACACAGGAGCGTCTCTCTGAAGCCATCCATTCTGAGTTTGACAGCCCCAAAGAAAAGTTTTCCTCCAACAGCCGGAGAATTCACTTCTGTAGATGAGGACTCAGCCTCTGGCTCTTTCTCCAGTAGATTTTAGAGCAAGGCAAGGGCTCCAAAGAGACAGGACAGATGCGTGTTAACATCCGAGATGTCCTCTCCAGGGCTGCTGGTAATTGCTCAGTCGTGTCCAACTCTTTGCGACCCCATGGACTGTAGCCCACAGCCTCCTCTGTCCAAGGGATTCTCCAGGCAAGAATACTGGAGCGGGTTGCCATGTCCTCCTCCAGGGGATCTTTCCCAACTAAGGATGAAACCTAGGGTCCGTGGCCTCTCCTGCCAACCCCCAAAGCGTGGGATCAGCTCTTCCCCCATCGCGCGCAGTGCGTGACCCCCTTTCCTGTGTGCGCGGCAGCCCCCCCACGAGACCCCCGTTTCCAGATGGTGCGGGCACCCTCCCCCGCACGCGCGGCCCTAGCCCCCACTTTCTGCGTGCGCGCGGGGCCAGCACTTCTTTGCCTCCTTTTCCTGTGCGTGCGGGGTCCCCCGGGATGCGCGGCGCGAGCCCTCACTTCTTGCGCGCTCAGCACCCCTGGCACATGCGGCACGTGCCCCCCTTCCTGGATGCGTGGTGGGAGCCGCCCCTTCTTGCGCGCGTGGGGGCCCACAGCGCGAGCACCCGGGTTCCTGTACGCGCAGGGTCAACCCTCCCCCCAGCACGCGCGGGGCGATCCCCCCCACCCCCGCTCCTGCCCACGTGGCGCGGCACGAGCCCTCCCTTCTTGCGCGCCCGGGTACCCGCCAGCCGCGGCGCGAGTCCCCCTTCCTTTGCACGCGGGGAACTCTGGCACGCATGGCGCAAGCCCCTGCTTCCTGGGTATGTGGAGAGAGCCTCCACTTATTGCGGGTGCGGGGCCCCCTCGGGATGCGCGGTGCGAATTCTCATTTTCTGCACGCACGGGGTCAGCCCTTACCCGTGCGCGCACGGCGCGAGCCCCTGACCCCAGCGCACGCAGCATGGAGCGAGCCCCTCTTCCTGCGCTCATGAGGCCCCCGGCATGCGTGGAGCGAGCCCCCACTTCTTGCGTGCGCGGCAGAAGACCCCCCCACACTTCCGGCGTACAAGGCGCGGCACGAAGCCCTGGGTTCTTGCCGGTTCCTGTGCCGACGGGGTCAGCCCTTGCCCGGCACTCGCAGCGCGAGCCCCCGCTTCCTGGGGGCGTGGCACACCGTGGCACGAGCCCCCACCTTCTTTCCAGGGCGGGCCCCCCACCCCCCTCGCCCCGGACGGGTGTCCTTCCCTGCACACGAAGAGTTCCCCAGTTGAGGGCCGTGTTCCCTCAACTCCCAAGAAGGGGGTCCCCACTCGCGGGCCCCGCGCCCTTAACTGGGCATGGAGGGGTTCCCATCCGCGGGCCGTGTGCTCTCAACCGCGTAAGGAGAGGTCCCCACTAGCCGGCCGCAGGCCTCAACTGGGCATACAGGGGTCCCGCCCCGTGCTGCGCACGCCCAGGAAAACACACAGACGGGTCCCAACTCGCGGGCCTGGCATCCTCACCGGCACACACAGGGGTCCCCACCCACGTGTCGTGCGCCCTTAACTGCGCACACAGTGGTCCCCACCACTGGGCTGTGCGCCCTCAACCGCACGCTGAGGGTCTGTACCTGCGTGCCGTGCGCCCTTAACCGCGCACAGAGGCGTCCCCACGCTCGTGCAGTGCGCCCTTAAGCACACACGGAGGGCTTCTCACCCGCGGGCGTGTGCCTTCCACCGCGCATGCAGTGGTCCCCACCACAAGGCTGTGCACCCTCAACCGCTCACGCAGTGGTTCCCACTCGCAGGCCGCGCGCCCTCAAGCACACACAGAGGGATCCCAATTTGCGGGGCCACGCACCATCAACCGTGCACGAATGGGTCCTCAAGGCTGTACGCGCACTCTCAACTGCATACCACGGATTCCCCACCCGTGGGCTCTGCGCCCTCAACCGCGCACGAAGTTGTCCTCGCCACAAGGCTGTGCGCCCTCCATGCCCATGAAGGGCGTCCCCACTCGTCAGCCATGGGCCCTCAACCGCGCACAGAGGGATTCCCACTCGCGGGCAGCGTGCCCTCAACTGGGCACGGAGGCGTCCCGACCCGCGGGATCCGATCCCTGAAAAATGCAGATGGGTCCCTACTGGTGGGTCTGGCGTCCTAATCCACACACGGAGAGGACCCTACCCGTGGGTTGTGCACCTTCAACCGCTCACTGAGGGGTCCCCAGCTGCGCGGGCCGTGCGTCCACCACGCACTGAGGGGTCTGCGCCTGCGGGTCGTGCGCCCTTAAACGCTCAAGGAGGGGTCCCCACTCATGGGCAGCGGGCCCTCAACTGGGCACAGAGGGGTCCTGACCCGCGACTCACACAGGGAGGGGTCCCCACGGCGTTACCCGCGTCCTGAAAACGCATAGATGGGTCCCCACTCGCGGGCAGCGAGCCCTCAACTGGGCACGGAATGGTCCGCACCGGTGGTGTGCACGCCCTAGAAAACGCACAGACAGGTCCCTACTCGCAGGCCAGGCGGCCTCACCCGCACAAGGTAGTGTCCCCACACGTGGGCCGCGCGCCCTCAACTCCCACTAAGGGCTCCCTACTCACGAGCCGCGCCACCTCAACCGCGTAAGGAGGAATCCGCACACGCGGGCCTTGAGCCCTCAACCGCCCACGGCAAGGTCTCCACCGAGGTATGGGCGCCCTGCAAAACGCACAGACGGCTCCCTACTCGAGGGCCAGGCATCCTTACCCTCACACGGAGGGGTCCCCACCGTTGAGTCACACGTCCTCGACCACGCACGCAGTGGTCCCCACCTCCGACGGGCCGTGCGCCCACAACTCCCACGAAGGGGACCCCACTCGCGGGCCGCAACCCATCAACCTTGTACGAAGCCCCACGGGCTCTCAACCGCGCACGTAGGCGCGCCCTGAAAAAACGCAGGAGGGTCCCTACTTGGGGACCGGACGTCCTCACCCACAGAGGGAGCCCTACTCGCGGGCCGCCCGCCCTCAACTGCGCATGGAGGGGTCCCCACCAGGGGGCCGTGCGCACCCTCACCTCCCACGAAGGGGGTCCCCACCCGTGGGGCACGGGCCCTCAACCACTAATAGTCGGGTCCCCACACGCGGGCCCCGCGCCCTTAACCACACACGCTCGAGTCCCCACCCGCGGGCCGGGCGTCCTCACTCGCATACCGCGGGTCGCACGCTCACCCAGGCAGCCGAGCACGTCGCAAGTGGTGGCGGCGCGCACGATGCGCACGGAGGCGGGGCCGCCGGCCGAGGTCGCCGGCGAGGCCCAGGCGACCCCGGGACTCTCGGGCCGGCGCGCGGGCCGCAGCTGCAGGAGGCCGAGCGCTAGGCGGAGCGCGCCGCTGCCCAGGCACAGCGCGTGGAAAGCCCGCGTCTGGAAGCCCAGCGCGAGCTGCGTGGCGGCGTCCCGCGTGGGGCAGCAGAAGGTGCCAAGGCGCGGGGAGGCCATGGGTCGTGCTGGGGACGCGCGGCTCGGGTCTGCCGGCCGGCCTGGGTCATGTGCCGGATGCGGAGACCGCGGGGAGGGGGCGTCACGTGCCCTGGGCCTCCCCGCGGCCCCCGCCCGACCCCCCGCGATGGCATAAAAGGCACCAGGCTCGGTGAGGGCAGCGCGGAACGCCATGAGGCCTCTCGAGGGAGATGCTTGGCAGCGAGGAGGAGGGGTGAGGGGCGGAGCGCTCAGGGTCGGGAAGTCAGCTCTCTCGCCCGTCTGCAGGTCTTCCCGGGAGGAGGGGGGAGGGGCAGGGGGGGGAGGTTAATTACCCAGAACCAGGAGCCCTCAACAGTGCTGTCTCATCTTAACTCATCTCCCCCAGAAAGCACGCGCTCTTGCCAGGTCTGAGCAGTGTGGGTCTCTGACAGACTTCATTTTGATCCGTTGCCAGTTCATAAACAGTGACTGAGCCGTGATTTGCATTAAAATACTGCGTTTCTATGGCCCCTCTCCGACAGGGAAATCACTCCCACAGAGCTAGGACTTTCGCTTGAAGTCAACAAACCTTTGAAGAAAGGGGAGACGACTACTTTGCCAGACTGGACACACACACACACACACACACACACACACACACACACAGACACGGACACAGACACACACACACCCTTTCCTGCGCGTGCGGCGCGGCGCGAGCACTCTCGTTCCTGCGCGCGCGGGCCAGCCTTTCCTTACCCCGGCGCGCGCGGTGCGAGCCCCCCTGTTCCTGCCCACGCGGCGCGGCGCGAGCCCCACCTCTTGCGCGCGCGGGGCCCCTTGGCACCGGCGGCGCTAGTCCCTCTTCTGCGTGCGCGGAGCCACCCCCGGCACGCGCGGCGCGAGACCCCGCTTCCTGGGCGCGCGCCGCAGCGCGTGCCCCCAGGTTCCTGCGCGGGTGGGGTCAGCCCTCCCCACGGCGCACGCGGCGCTAGCCCCGCCCCTTCCTGCGCACGCGGCGCGACGCGAGCCCCCACTTCTTGCGCGCGCGGAGCCTCCCGTCACTAGCGGCGCAACGCCCCCCGTTCCTGAGCGCGCGGGGCCAGCCCTCCCCGCGGCGCTTGCGGCGCGAGTACGTCCCCTGTTGCTGCGCGCCCGGGGCTAGCCCTCCCCGTGGTGCGCGCGGCACACGAACGCCCCCCGTTCCTGCGCGCGCAGCACAGCGTGAGCTCCCCGGTTCTTGCGTGTGTGGGGCCAGCCCTCGCCCGGGAGCGCGCGGCGCGAGCTCCCCCTTTCCCTCGCGCACGGCGCGGCGCGGCGCGAGACGGCAGTAACTGCGCGCGCATGGGGCCAGCCTTTCCCCGTGCGCGCGCGGCGCGAGGCCGCTCTCTTGCTGCACAGGCGGCGCGAGCATCTCCCTTTCCTGCGCGCGCGGCGCCACGGGAGTACCCTGGTTCTTCCACGGGCCGCGCGAGCAACTCCTTCTTGCGGGCGCGCGTTCAGCCCTCCCCCGGGCGCGCTAGCCCCGTCCCTTCCTGTGCACGCGGCGCGACGCGAGCCCCCACTTCTTGCGCGCGCGGAGCCTCCGGTCACGCGCGGCGCAAGCCCCTCGTTCCTGAGCGCGCGGAGCCGGCCCTCCCCCTGGCGCGCGCGGCGCGAGAACCACCCCCCTTCCTGCGCGCGCGGCGGGGCGCGAGCCCTCAGTTTCTGGGCGCGCGCCGCGGCGTGAGTCTCCCCCATTTCTGAGCGCGCCGGACCAGCCCTCCCCCCAGCACGCGCTGCGCCAGACACCGGTTCCTGCGCCCACGGGGTAGCTCTCCCCTCGGTGCGCGCAGCACCACGAGAGTCCCACTTCCTGCGCGCGCCGCGCGAGCCAAACCCTGTCTCACGCGCCCCGCCCCCTGGCCCCGAGAGCGCGCCGGGCCCCGCGGCTCCCCGCCCCCTCCCCGCGGCGGCCCGCCCCTCCCCGCGGGCCCGCCCCCTCCGGGGCCCGCCTTCCCCTGTGCGCGGCGCCGCCAGTCCTCCGTGCTCCCTCCCGTCCCCGGCCGGCACTTTCCTCGCAAGTTGCAGCGCAAGTTTGCCCGCGGCCGGCGACCGAGGCGCCGAGAACCTCCCTCGCCCTCGGCCGGCTGGGCTTCTCCGGAGCGTATGGTCAGGCGGCCCCGGAGGCCTGAGCGGCCGCGCCGCCTCTGCGCCCCGCGCCATGGAGGGCGCTGAGCCCCACGCGCGGTCGGAGCGACTGGCGGAGGCCGAGGCGCGGGCGGCCGATGGCGGGCGCCTGGTGGAGGTGCAGCTGAGCGGCGGCGCCCCTTGGGGCTTCACCCTGAAGGGCGGCCGCGAGCACGGCGAGCCGCTGGTCATCACCAAGGTGAGGGGGTGCGTGGGACTTGCACGGTGACAGCCGGGAGGTGGTCTCGAGGGGCGGGGGACTCGTCGAGGTCGGGAGCGCCTGGCGGGGGTGGGTTTCGGGTGGCGCCCCGCCCCGGGACACGCGTTTGCCCGGGTTCCCCGCGAGAACGTTGGGGCGCTGGGTCCCGCCTTAGGTGTGTGGTCCGGGCGCCACGTGGGCCGCCCTGCCTTGTTTCCCAGCCCTTTTTGGCTCCCGGCGCCGCGGATAGTTTCAATGGCTCCTGTTTCAGATCTCTCCCCTCCCCCTCTTGGAAGGGGCCCGGCCCTCCGCTGTCACTCCCGGCCTCGCTAGTGGCGGCCTGTACCTGTGGGCCAGCCCAGTGGTCTGGGGGGAACGTTCCCACGTGCGCCCGGTGGACAGAGCCTGCCCCTCCTGTGTTAGCCTGTCCGGGTGCTTGTTTCTGCACCCTGCCTTGGACTCGCACCCCTTTATCTCTAGGACGTGTGGGCGAGCAGCTGCCGGCAGGCCAGCTTCTCCATTCCCAAAAGCCCATCAATATTTACTGATGTTTGGCTTCTAGCCCTAGATCCGCGGCCCCCTGGATACTTGCAAAAAAGAAAAAACAAACTGAAAGTTTTCAGAGTCCTTTATAAAAGTGGGATTTGATAATAAGTTGCTAGTGTGTGTGTCCATGGGGTCGCAAAGAGTCGGACACGACTGAGCGACTGAACTGAGTGTGTGTGTGTAGGGTTTACTTTAGAACTTTTAATTTTTCTGCCTCGAAATAGATAACCCATATTGAGACTTAGCTGCCGAGCCTGTCGAGCTGCCGAGCCTTTTATAAACCGGTAAAAACAGACACAAACCAGTCGTTTGGTTTTCCCCTGTTTAAAACTCTCTCTCGGTCAGTTTCTCTTGGAAGGTCTGGGCCGCGCCATTCCTGGGGACAAAGTTCTCTTTAAAACGCAGAAAAATTCTTGGCTCGCAGAAGGGTTTGAAGGTGACTTATTGTTCTTTTCTCTGCTTTCCTGCTTCAGCGGGGCTGGAAGCACTGAACTGATTTCTAACCTGCCCCACCGGATTGAATTTAGGAGGTGGTGTGGCTTTGTTATCTAGATAACAAATGAGAGACCGAACTAATCTTTTTATTTTCTCTCATTTTTTTATGGTTATAAACTAGAGACTCTGAGGGGAAACCTGCACAGAATTTTTGTTGAACTGGGGGTTGAGTGTCTTTGTTGTTGTAAGTTTCACCCAGGTGCAACCTATTAATGCATTGAATTCTTTGAAAAGTGGGAGGCAGCTTAGTGAGCAGACTTTCTGCAGGTGTGGTGCTCCCTGCACATGCCTTACAGCATAGTAGCTTGAGCCTTTTAAATAATGCGTTTTACCAGACATTTTGGATGGCAAAGGTTAAAAAGATAACCAGGTGAATCCCCCAAACCTTTAGACCTTCAGGTGTTTCTTTTAAAAAGGGACACACGCAGATCCAATTCAAGCTGTCTTCCTCGGACCTGTTGTTAGAGCAGATCGAATAAGTGGTACAACATTGTTGAAGGTAGTGTCTTGCTTTGGGGGCTTCCACTGGGTAAGAGAACTGGCCTAAAAATTCAGTTGTTTTACCGGAAGCTGGGGAAAAGGATTACAGAGTACCTCCCCCTTCCTCTGTACCCCAAGTCGTAACACCCCAAGCACCAAGTTCTTAGTGGCGAGTTCTTAGTGGCGTTACATCTTCCTGTGAAAGAGGGCCCCCTTCTACAAACCGAAGGAGTGGGGCGGTAGAGCCTGTGGACACAAACCAGGGCCTGTGCAGACCACTGGGGGCTGTTGGCTCCTGATTTAGCCCCTGATGGGCTCTCCTGGTAGTTGCTATGGTTTGGGTGTGCGGGGCTGTGTGTGTCTGGTGTGGGATTGTGTGTGTGTCGTGGGTGTGTGTGTGTCTGTGTGGCTAGACTGGTAGCAGTGTACACACTGTGTGTGTGTCTCTCTTTGTGGCTAGACTGGTAGCAGTGTACACACTCTGCGTGTGTCTGTGTGTCTGTGTGTGGCTAGACTGGTAGCAGTGTACACACTGTGTGCGTGTGTGAGTCTCTGTGTGTGTCTCTGGCTAGACTGGTAGCAGTGTACACACTCTTCATGTGTGTGTGTCTTTGTGTGGCTAGACTGGCAGCAGTGTACGCACTCTGCCTTTCCAGATTGTGCTTCAGGGTTTTGCAGAAATAAAGCTGCTTGTGATTTTAACCTGACATGCTCCTATGTCCCTCCCTTAAACTGCTGCTTGGTTTTTATAGGTGTTATACTGTGACTGGAGATAATGTGGTTTCTTTGCTTAGGATGGAGAGGATTCAGGACAGTTTGGGATGCCCGTGCTAAATTTCCACTCACACTTGTGTATATACATGCACACGTGCATGCTGTCACACGCGCATGTGTATTTTTTAACCACACGTTGTATTGTGTGGTATTGGCAGTGTTTCACCCGCTTGCATTTTCTCCTGGATTAAGTCATCAGTGATGTTTGCTCATGATCCAACAGCTGGTTGTTAACAACTAAAGTAATTAACTGTCATTTTATTAAAAGACGCTTACTCCTTGGAAGGAAACTTATGACCAACCTAGATAGCATATTGAAAAGCAGAGACATTACTTTGCCAACAAAGGTCTGTCTAGTCAAGGCTAAGGTTTTCCAGTGGTCATGTATGGATGCGAGAGTTGGACTGTGAAGAAAGCTGAGCGCCGAAGAATTGATGCTTTTGAACTGTGGTGTTGGAGAAGACTCTTGAGAGTCCCTTGGACTGCAAGGAGATCCAACCAGTCCATTCTGAAGGAGATCAGCCCTGGGTGTTCTTTGGAAGGACTGATGCTAAAGCTGAAGCTCCAATACTTTGGCCACTTCATGCGAAGAGTTGACTCATTGGAAAAGACTCTGATGCTGGAAGGGATTGGGGGCAGGAGGAGAAGGGGACGACAGAGGATGAGATGGCTGGATGGCATCACGGACTCGATGGATGTGAGTCTGAGTGAACTCCGGGAGTTGGTGATGGACAGGGAGGCCTGGCGTGCTGCAATTCATGGGGTCGCAAAGAGTCGGACACGACTGAGCGACTGAACTGATTAGGAAAGGATGGAGAAAAGTGTGCCCATTATAATCTCTTAAAAAATGGAAGTAGATTGTTGTGATGGGGACTGGGGAAACGTGTTCCACCACCAGAATTTGGATTAATCCAAGCTTTGAATCTTTTCTTTCCCACTAGCTACTGAAACATCTCTAGGGCTCATTAAATAATGGGTCTTCTAATAGTTTTTTTTTTTTTTTAATTTAAGAAATGCTGAAATTTTACATATTAGAGTGCTGGGGTATTTTACAGCTCATTTCTAACAGAATCTGACTTGGAAGAAGCCTGATCCCCCCGTGTAAGATGTATCATGACAAGTGTCTTGGTTGAAAGCCTCCTGGGAGTGTACAGCTTCGAGCTGGAGGTGATACCAAGAACAAGGCCAGTTCAGTCCCTGATTTCCTGATGGAGTTTTATTAGCCCATTTTATAGATGAGACAGCCCTGAGGTCACATCCTGAGAAGGACCCTGAGGGTCAGATCTTGACCCTGCATATCTCTGCTTCTTCTCCAGTTGGAGACATGGGTTCGATCTCTGGGTGGGGAAGATCTCCCTGGAGAAGGAAATGGCAACCACTCCAGGATTCTTGCCTGGAGAATTCCACGGACAGAGGAGCCTAGCGGGGCTAAAGTCCACGGGGTCGCAAAGAGTCAGACACGACTGAGAAATGAAATTAACATCACCACCGCCACCACCACCATGAGGGATTTTCAGCCTTGGCACTTCTGATGTTCTGGGCTGGATCCTTTTTTGCTGAGTGGGGTGTGTGTGTGGGGGGGTCCTTTCCTGTGTATTGTAGGGTGTCTAGCAGCAACTCTAGCCTGTACCCACTGGCAATGTAATCCCTTCTCCCATGTGTGACAACCGAAAGTGTCTTGTACTGCCACGTGCCCCCGGCACAAAATCGCCCTCGCTAGAATATTGAAGACGGAAATGGCAACCCACTCCAGTGTTCTTGCCTGGAGAGTCCCAGGGACGGGGGAGCCTGGTTGGCTTCCATCTGTGGCGTCACACAGAGTCGGACATGACTGAAGCAACTTAGCAGCAGCAGCAGATGAACTGTACGCCACTTTTGCTTTGAAAGGATTTTAGCTTGGAAAGCTGTGCTTTATTCTTTTTGAAGGTGCTTGCGAGGCCCCTGGCCTGGCCTACCTGGGTGGGGAAGCCTGTTTTCTTCCTCGGCACTGGCCCTGATAATAGGCTTTATTTACATAGTAAAACTCAAACAAATACTTGCTTCATCTGCATTTTTTGTAGCTGGAAAAAAGGAAATGGGAGCAGGAACTCCCGAGAGCTGTGTTTTATGGGCACTTGGCAGGGGCTGCTCCCCGAGTAACTGCCTTTTCTCTGGGTCAGAGTTGAGGTTAAAGGGACCCTGACTCCCCCGAAGTGGCATTGTTGGAATCTCAAGTGCATGCGTGGTGAGTGAAGTGAAAGTCTTTCGGTCATGTCTGAGTCTTTGTGACCCCCTGTACTAAACAGTCCATAGGATTCTCCAGGCCAGAATACTGGGGTGGTTAGCCGTTCCTTTCTCCAGGGGATCTTCCTAACCCAGGGATCGAACCCAGGTCTCTTGAATTGCAGGCAGATCCTTTACCAGCTGAACCACCAGCGAAGCCCACAAATACTGGGGTGGGTTAGCCGTTCCCTTCTCCAGGGAATCTTCCCAACCCAAGGATTGAACCCGGGTCTCCCACATTGCAGGCGGATTCTTTACCAGCTGAGCCACATGGAGTCAGTCCCCCAGAAATGCAGCCAGCAAGATTTGTAACCGTTTAGCACCCTGACACTGACTTGTAAGCTTGAGGTTTACCAGGGCCGGAAAAAAAACACAAAAGGCCGTTTTTTTGTTTTGTGTGTGTGTGCAGCAGAAATAACATCCCTGCCCTAAGGAACTCCAGAGACCTTGACGTGTCCACGTCTCCGAGGCTCTGCTCTGATGCGGGCCCTCTCAGGAGCGTTGTCTGTAGGTTGAGCGCTGCAGTTGGTGGGAGTTCCTCTCCATCAGCTCAGCAAGTGGAAGACTTGGGTGCCGCGGGGTGGTGGGGGGAGGTTGGGGGAGGGCCTGACTTCTGAAATGTCTGCGGAGGGGCTCAGATTCCAGAAGGGCCACCCGGGGGATTCACTGGGAAGCCCGAAGCCCACCAGCTGGGTGTCAGCGGGCCCCCTGCGGCCTCAGGAATGTTTGTTAACCTCGGGAAGGAATGAAGCCTTGCTTCTCCTTTTCATCACGTCTTAGATTCCCCTCCTTCCCCTTTTCCCCTCCAACTGGGAATGCCAGAGCCTTTCCTTGAGCACCCCCAGAAGAAAGACAGTCATCTGGGCCTTCCCCGGTCCCAGGGGTGGCTCATTTGGGACCTTGATGAGTTTCAGGTTGCCTCTTGGGGACCAGGACCTCCTGGGGAGGTGCAGGGGCAGGGAGCTGGCCAGTGCGACCCCTCTCCTGGGTCTCCCTCACTGGACGCAAGGCTATGTCTTTAAATGTCCTTCCCAGTTTGCAAGCTGAAGGCAGGCTGATGGGGGGGAATCAGGACACACACTGGGGGGTCGGGGTGGGTGCGATTGGCCCACACAGCCAGGTGAGTGATGTCCCAATTCAGAGGTCCTCCTGATAGTGAAGGTTCAGAGCCGTTGGCGGGTTGCCTTGTGGTCTGAAAGGGGCTGCGTTTTTTATGGGTTGTGCTGAGTCATGCTGATCGGTGACCCGGTAACCCGTCTTTGGGACAAGCTGTTGTCACTGATGTCCCCATATTTGCCCCCTCAAGAGCCAAGCTCTTTGTCAATGACCGCTGAAGGTTTTGAAAACAGGGCATCTGTAGACGTGAGCTGTGAATTTTTTCATTAAAAATTAATTTATTTTAATTGGATGCTAATTACTATATTGTGGTGGTTTTTGAAACATGTATATTAGCATATGTGAAATAGCTGACCAGTCCAAGTTCGAAAAGGGCACTCAAAGCCTGTGCGCTGGGACAACCCAGAGGGATGGGATGGGGAGGGAGGTGGAAGGGGGGGATTCGGGATGGGGGACACAGGTACACCCATGGCTGATTCATTCATGTCAGTGAGTGTGAATTTTGGTTTAGTCACAAGTCCTGTCTGACTGTTTGCGACCCCATGTACCGCCAGGCTCCTCTGTCCGTGGGATTCTGCAGGCAAGAATCCTGGAGTGGGCTGCCATTTCCTCCTCCAGGGGATCTTCCTGACCCTTGGGATTGAACTAGCAGCTTCTGCATTGGCAGGTGAGAAATTCTTTACCGCTGAGCCCACCTGGGAAGCCTGGAGCTATGGATTGGGAGCTGATTTATCTCAGCCTCTCTGCGTTTTGCTTGATGTCTGTGTTGAAGCAGAATCCCACAGCCGCTTTCCCAGGGCTCCGTAGACAGAAAAGGTGGGTGGGTAAGGGCTGGACACCCCCACCTTAGCTAGCTCGGGTACTGTGGTAGCCACGGCAACTCCTGGACACGGTGAGGTCCTGGCCACTTTGAGGCCAGCTGCAGTTTGTGTCTGTTCGGAGGAAGAGTGGAGTTCCAAAGACATGTTTGTATGTAAAAATTCACAGTGCGGTTTAAAAAAAAAGGGGGTGAGTTTCCCGCCCCCCCCCCCACCCCCCACCCCACCCCACCCCCCTGCTGAAATACCTTTGCGGTTGGTAGGCCTGTCTGCCAACTGGCCTTCAGGTGTGTCTTTCTCCCCCTGTGCCAGCCTCTGCCTCTCTGGGTCTTGCAAGTTCTCACCCCTGGTCCTCAGGATGTGTTTTCCATGTGGGGATGGGAAGTTGGGCAAAAAACCTTCGGTCCCATCCCCAGCTCTGGTGCTGGAGCTTTGAGGTGCGGAGGGTGTGTGTGTTCTTCCTCTCCTAGAAATTAACTCAGCTTGTTACGTGTTAGTCACTCAGTATGTCCGACTCTTTACGGCCCCATGGACTGTAGCCCACCAGGCTGCTCTGTCAGTGGGATTCTCCAGGCAAGAATACTGGGGTGGGTTTGCATTGCCAGGGGATCTTCCTGACCCAAGGATCGAACCTGCATCTCTTAAGTCTCCTGCATTGGTGGTTGAGTCCTTTAACATACTACCACCACCTCAGAATTCCCAACTCATCTTGACTCATCCATAAACCCAGAGGCTTCTAAGCGTGAAAAGCTGTAAACTTGAGGTTTGCATCACACTTCCCCACCGGGAAGGATTTTGCCCTTCCTGGTCCAGTTATGAGTAGTTTGGAACATGTCCTAACGTTCACCCTTTGAAAAAAGAAAATGACTTTGCCCGAGAGCTAAATGTAGAAAGGAGAGGGAGAATGAAAGACTCATAAAAAAATTTAGTGGTTTTCACCTTGTCCTAACGAGCTGGAATTTCTTCACTCTCCTTTCTATTTCGTGGCCGAAGAAACCGGGCTCCCAGCTTGGAGACGGCTGGTTTTTCTATTTGGTGAAAGCGTTTGGAGCCGTCTTCTTGCCAAAGCTGTTTTGTGTCAGCGTGCAAATAAACCCCGGTCTGTGGATTTCTTTGGGGCCCTTGGGAGCTTTGCTCCTTGTACACTGGGCACAGTGTAAACAGCCAACGAGATTGTTTCAGGATTTGAAGGCTGAACAGACTTTTTATTCACTCTCATTACCTTTTACTTTTCACACACCGCAGTCAGGTCATCCTTTGAGGAGACATTTCTGCAAGCTGAGCTCTCCCAGGCTGAACCTTCCACCCACACAAAGGACTTTGAAAGTGCTCAGGGTTGTGTGGTTCTTTTTTGGTCTTTTTTTAAAAAAACACGCCAGTGTCCCAGAGAGGGAGGGTGTATCTTGTGGAAAAATTGTTTTCCTGTTAACCTGGGAGCCTCTTGCATTGACCAGTAGGGGTGTTAAGGCCCCTCTTTGGGGGAACTTGTCTAAGTACAAGCACAGTAGGTTATCACTGAAAAAATAATAGGAGTCACTTGATGAAGGTGAAAGAGGAGAGTGAGAAAGCTGGCTTAACACTCAGCATTAAAAAAACTAAGATCATGGCAACCATCCCATTAGTTCATGGCAAATAGATGGGGAAAAAGTGTAAATGGTGGCAGATTTTATTTTCTTGGGCTCCCAAATGACTGTGGACAGTGACTATAGCCATGAAGTTAAAAGATGCTTACTCCTTGGAAGGAAAGCTATGACAAACCTAGACAGTGTATTAAAAAGCAGAGGGACTTCCCTGGGGGCCCAGTGGCTAAGACTCTGCAGTCCCAATGCAGGGGGCTTGGGTTTGATCCCTGGTCGGGGAACTGGCTCCTACATGCCATGACTAAGACCTGGCACAGCCAAATAAATAAATAAATCTCATTTAAAAAAAAGCAGAGATATCACTTTGCCGTCAAAGATCGGTACAAAGTTATGGTTTTTCCAGTAGTCATGTATGGACATAAGAGTTGGACCATAAAGAAGGCTTGATCGCTGAAGAATTGATGCTTTAAAACTGTGGTGCTGGAGAAGACTCTTGAGAGTCCCAGGGACAGCAAGGAGATCCAACCAGTTCATCCTAAAGGAAATCAGCCCTGAATATTCATTGGAAGGACTGATGTTGAAGCTGAAGCTCCAATCCTTTGGCCACCTGATGCGAAGAGCTGACTCATTGGAAAAGACCCTGATGCTGCGAAAGGTTGAAGGCAGGAGGAGAAGGGGGTGATTGAGGATGAGACAGATAACATCATTGACACAATGGACATGAGTTTGAGCAAGCTCTGGGAGCTGATGAAGGACAGGGTAGCCTGGCGTGCTACAGACAGTCCAAGGGGTCATAAAGAGTTGGACACGACTTACTGAACAACAATAACTTTATTTCAGGTTTGAACAAATTAGACTGTTCTGAAAAACCAGGATGTTCTGAATTGCACAGTCACATTAAAAAAAAAAAAAATCTGGGCTTTTTTTTTTTTTTTTTAAATCTCCTGGCTATAAAGTTGGAGGCAGTATCTACCTCCTTGGTTGGATGAATTGGAAAGAGTTGGGGTAGCTTCTAAAGTGACCAAGACTTTCAGATCAAAGGCGAATTGTGAAGGTCAAAGAGAACCCAGGCAGTGTAGATAACAGTGAGGGCTCTAAAGGCAACATTTTTACTTCTTCAAGGGAGGAAAGGGACGCAGTTGTTAGTGTTATCTTTTTGAGTTTTCTTTTTAGTTTTTATCAAAATGGCCCTCGCACAGTTTAAATAATCAAATAGTTCTTCAGGGCTTGTTATTAAACCCAGCAGCTCCACACTTGCCGTTTCCTCTTCCTCTAGAGAAGCTGTTGAAACTTTTCAGCTGATTTCTTTGGGCATTTACTTACATTCTGTCTTGCTGCTGCTTTTGTTTGTTCCGTTTCTGGATGACTCTCGACTTCCCACTTGGGATGTGGTCTCTTTTTCACGCACCTCCTTCCCACCAACTACGCAGACACATATCTTGGGGCCCCCAACTTCCCAGTATAACTACGATCATAATTTTGGTCAAAAGAGGGGTTTTTTTCAGCCTTAGCACTGTTGACCTCTGGGGCCACATAATTCTTTGTGGTGGGCACTGTCCTGTGCAGTGTGGGCTGGTGAGTAATACCTCTGACATCACCCACGAGATGCCTGCACAGACGTCTCCATCTCCTGTAGTCGAGATGATCAGAAAAGCCTCGCCAGGTGTCCCCTGCCGGGGGGACAAAAGTCTCCCACTTTGAGAACCACCAGATTAGCAGTTTTCACTGGCTATGGTTTTTTGAATGCCAGTGCCAACACTGCTGAACCTGGTGGTGGAAACTCTGAATTTTTTTTTTTTTTGCCCAGCACAAAGTTTTCATTATCACTGAGGTTAACGATAGGTTTTGTTTCTTTGACTAATTTACTGAGTGCTTTATCATTAATTTATCCTCCACATCTTCCCAAATTGCGAAAAATCGTTTTCTATATTCAGACACACAGGGGTGAGGGAGCGTCTTTTGAGACCTTCTGTGTTTGAAAATGTCATTAACGTACCGTGACAGTAACTGGATTGCTGGGTGTAGAGGCCTGAGCTGGAGACAGTTTTCCCTCTGCACTTTCTTTGCAGCTGGTGTTCTTATCTCTGCTGGTGTGCAGTAATATTGGGAAGACAACAAGCCCTTCTGTCTCTTCATCCTTTGGGCTGGCTCTGATTTTTTTGTCTTATTTTTCTCTTCTCTCTACTTTGGTTCATCTGGGGAGATGGCCTGCAACCATGTCTTCCAAACCACTGAGTTTTTTTTTAAGTACTTTTTTCTTTCTTTTTCAAAAATTTCATTTCTTTTTGGCTGTGCTGGGTCTTCGATGCAGCGTTGGGTTTTCTCTAGTTGCAATGCGTGGGCCTCTCATTTCGGTGGTTTCTTTTGTTGCTGAGCACAGGCTCAGTAGTTGTGGCTCACGGGCTTAGTTGCTCAGCCGCGTGTGGGATCTTCCCAGATCAGGGATTGAACCTGTGACTCCCGCATCACAAGGCAGATTCTTTACCACTGAGCCACCAGGAAAGCCCCTAGATTAAGTTTTAAATGTGTGCTTTCAGTTTTTTTCTTCAAATTCCAAAGTTTTTTTTTCCCCTCTCTTACTGTTCTTTTTAAGGGACTTCCCTATAGCTCTCACATGGTAAAGAATCTGCCTGCAATGCAGGAGACCTGGGTTCGATCCTTGGGTCAGGAAGATCCCTTGGAGAAGGAAATGGCAACCCACTCCAGTGTTCTTGCTTGGAGAATCCCATGGACAGAGGAGCCTGGCGGGATACAGTCCATGGAGTCGCAAAGAGTCAGACATGTCTGAGTAGCTAAAAAAAAATAGTTTTTTTTTATTCTTCCAGTCTTCATTGCTCTGCAGGCTTTTCTTTAGCTGCGATGAGCAGGGGTTACTCTCTAGTTACGGTGCATGGGCTTCGCGTTGTGGTGGTTTCTCTTGTTGTGGAGCACAGGGCTCTAGGACGTGTGGGCTTAGTCATTACAGCCCCCAGGCTCAAGAGCACACGCTTAGTAGTTTTGGTGCTTGGGCTTAGTTGCTTCGCAGCCTGTGGATTCTGACCGGCCCAGGGATTGCACCGTGTCTCCTGCATTTGCAGGCGGAGTCTTTACCACTGAGCCACCAGGGTTATTGCTCTTGAATGTTCCTTTTTGATACCATACTGATCCTGTTTAATGGTTCTTCTTGCATATCTGTGAGTATATCAAACTGGCTTTTAAAAATGTCTTCTGCGTAGATTCCATTTCTGAGCTCTGCTGCTGTGTGTGTGTCTGTGTGTGGCTTCTGTCTGCTCTGTTGGAGGCTCAGTCTGAATGTCTAGTGGGGGGACCTTGCTGTCTGACTGCGTGTAAGAGCGGGTGACCACCTGGTTCAGGGTGAGTCACCCGTCCGGGTGAGTGATCTAGCCAGGCTGCTTCCCGGAGCTGTCTTGAAAGGCCACTGTTTTGATTGTTTCTTTGGGGCCAGGCACATCTCTGTCGGATACTATTTTCCTCCAGTGAGAACAGCTTTCTGGTGTAGGGCAGGTTCGAAAGTTGACCTGAGGTTTGCCAGTTTAGAGGAACCCTGCCTTTCCTGGTGAGGTCAGAGTGGTCATCGCTGGCCTGGCCATGGTGGTTCCAGTTGGGAGGGAATGTCTCACAGGCATAGCTAGATGTTACTGTCCATCCGGAATCTTTGCTGATCCTTAATTGTTCTAGCCATCAAACTAGAATCACTCTCACTTAAGTATATTATTAACATGGGGATGAAATGAGGCAGTAAGGAAAGCTAGTTGTGGTAGATTTAAATTCCATCTCTCTTCCCTCCTCTTCCCTTCTCCCTACCTCTTTCTGCTTTATTAAGAATTTGGAAAACTGTGGGACGGACATGGACACACTGCTGTATTTAACATGGATAACCAAGAAGGACCTGCTGTCCAGCACAGAGAACTCTGCTCAATACTCTGTAATAACCTTATGGTTCCCAGGGGGAGGGATGGGGGAAGGGATAGTTAGGGAGTCTGGGATGGACATGGACACACTGCTGTATTTAACATGGAGAACCAGAAGGACCTGCTGTCCAGCACAGGGAACTCTGCTCAATACTCTGTAATAACCTTATGGTCACCAGGGGGAAGGATGGGGGAAGGGATAGTCAGGGAGTCTGGGATGGACATGGACACACTGCTGTATTTAACATGGAGAACCAGCAAGGACCTGCTGGACAGCACGGGGAACTCTGCTCAATACTCTGTAATAACCTTATGGTCACCAGGGAGAAGGATGGGGGAAGGGATAGTCAGGGAGTCTGGGATGGACATGGACACACTGCTGTATTTAACATGGAGAACCAGCAAGGACCTGCTGTCCAGCACAGGGAACTCTGCTTAGTGTTATGTGAAAACCTGAATAGGAGGAGTGCTGGGGGGACAGTAGATTTGTGTGTATGTATGGCTGAGTCCCTTTGCTGTTTACCTGAAACCATCACAGCATTCTTTGTTAATTAGCTATACTCCAATACAAAATATAAAACATTAAAAAAAAAAGAAGTAGTGTTAATGTATTGAACTGGTAATTTACCATGGAAAGACTTTAACCTGGATTTTGTGTGGCAGCATTTTAATAGGTCTCCTAGAGATTTTGTTACCGATTTTGATCATTTAGTATTGGATTTGTAGAAAAGCATTTAATTCAGAAACTTATCTAATGCCCAACACCAGTACATTAGTTGTGCTGTTTACAGCTCACTGCAAGTGATTATTCCCTCTTCTCCACCAAAACTTGTTCTGAAAAATACAGATTTTTTTTTCTATAATATTCTTGAAAGGTAGCTCTTTCAGACCAATGTGATATTCAATACCAATGGGATTTTTATTTATTTATTTTTAGAATTTATTTTAATTGGAGGCTAACTACTTTACAGTATTGTGGTTTTTGCGATACATTCACATGAATCAACCATGGGTGCACATGTGTTCCCCATCCTGAGCCTCCCTCCCACAACAATGGGATTTTTAAAAAGTGGTTTGGGAAGTGAAAATGGTAGGAAAGATGAAGGTTAACTGTCCCCATGACAGCAAACTCCATTTCTTCACTTGCTTGGCTTTCTGGTGGTAGAAGATCTTTGAGGGCATGGAGTTGGACCTACGGGTTTGGTAGAGATGCTATCTGCTCATTGGAGACAGAGTCTCCTCTTCCTTGTGGATGCACTGCTGGACTACACTTCCCAGTGTCCCTTGGGGCTGTGCACTCTAGACAGAGTCTCCTCTTCCTTGTGGATGCACTGCTGGACTACACTTCCCAGTGGCCCTTGGGGGCTATTGGACTACACTTCCCAGCATACCTTGGGGGCTATGAACTGGAGACAGTCTCTTCCCTCTGGATGTGCTGCTGGACTACACTTCCCAGCGTCCCTTGTGGCTATGAGGCCATGTGACAATTCTACCCAATCAGATGCAAGTAGAAGTGATGCAGGCAGGCCTGTTTCCAACCTGTAAGGTTTTCCCCTCTCCTGGTTGTCTGGGATGCACATGATTCTGGAGCAGAGCCTCTTGCACACAGGTCCCTGAACGCCTGGGGAGGAAGCTGGCTGTCCACAGCGCCCCTTGCCCTCCCAGGAGTACTAGGACGTGAGTGAGAAATAAGCCTCTGTTGCATGTTTCTTCAGTCACTTGCTATGAGTTAGACCGCTCCAACAAAGGAAATCTGGAGAGAAATTAGTTTTCCTTTTGTTTTGACTTTTTACTGGCGTGCAGTTGGTTTACAATATTGTGTTGGTTTCAGGTGTATAGCAGAGTGAATCAGTTATGCGGATACATATGTCCACTCTTTCTGAGATTCGTTTCCAAATAGACCATCACAGAGTATTGAGTAGAGTTACCTGTGCTATATAGGAGGTGCTATATAGGAGGTCCTTATTAGTTATCTGTTTTATATGTATTAATAAGTGTGTATGTGTCAATCCCAATCTCCTAATTTATCCTGCCCCTGCCCCCCCCATACCCCCTGGAAACCATAAGTTTGTTTCCAAAAGTTTTCCTTTTTTGTTTTTAATTTTTTTTTTTTTTTTTTTGGGCTGTTAGTTGGGTCTTAGTTGCAGCGTGTGGAATCTGGTTACCTGACCAGGGATGGAACCTGGGTCCCCCGCATTGGGAGCTCGGAGTCTTCACCACTGGACCATCAGGGAAGTCCCTAGGTGTGTTCTTTTTAATGATTACACCTAGCCTTAAGACACTGAGTAAATAATGCCTGATTTGGTGGTGGTGGTTTACTTGCTAAGTTGTGTCCGACTCTTGTGACCCCACAGACTGTAGCCTGCTAGGCTCCTCCAAGGATACTGGAGTGGGTTGCCATTTCCTTCTCCAAATGCCTAATTTACACCCTTGGCAAAAGGGAATGACTACTTACCTTGTCCTGGTGGGTCACCATGGGTGTCCAGTTAGCACATAGCTTATTCCCTGCACATTTATGAATGTGAAAATGAGACCTGCATGCTCTAAGATTCAGCTTCTTTCCACCTTAGCTTTTCCCTCCACCAGTAATTTAATTTTCACCAGGTTGCTTTGCCTTCCCCTTCTTGCACGCGGTTGCTTGGGAACTATTCAGGGTGGTGGTGGTGGGTCAGAGCAGAGAGAATCCCCGGTCCAGCTACTTAGCTCTCAGGGAGGGCTGGCCAGAGGAGAGGAGGGTGGCTGCCGTGATGTCAGGGAGCGCCCCTTCTCCCTGGCTGAGTTAGTTGTCCTTTACTAAACTGCTCTGGTTCAGGTGCAGGTGGCACGTGTGGCCATTGCAGGAGATATTAGAGATGCGGGTTCGATCCCTGAATCAGGAAGATCCTCAGGAGGAGGGCATGGCAACCCACTCTGGTATCCTTGCCTGGAGAATCTCCACGGACAGAGGGGCCTGGTGGGCTACAGTCCATATGATCACAAAGAGTTGGACACGACCGAAGTGACTTAGCAGGCATGTAGGTTCCAGGGCAGACGGTGTTGCCTGGGGAGGACTGCACACTTCAGTCCTCATTAACCGGGTTGCCTCTATCAGATTAATTAATGATGATCTTGGCGGGCACTTGTTCTTATCTCCAGGGAATGGAACATAGACGCCAGATAGACCGTCAAGGAAAGGGAGATAACGACTAGTGCAGAGTAAAGCGGGTGCCTGTAGGAAGGTGGCATTGGGGTGGGCACCTGAGGGTTAGGGGAAGGGGGTGATGAGGGGAGTGGGCAAGGGAGAGCCTCTTCTGTTGACATGCTTAAGGGAAGCCTGGGAAGGTCAGGGGGAAGCTGGAGGAAGGTGGACATGTGAATATGTCATTGAACCCCTGAAGGTTGGAAGGATGGGAGGAAGAGGGGACTCACATAAAAGAAGGGCCAAGGAGAAGATGGTAATGTGTTTAAAAGTCATTACCCCAAGATAGGATCTAGGCTGACCAGAACTTTAGGGTCCAGTTTGAAAACTTAAGGATGATGGACTTGGGATGAGTCAGTAACCAGCACCAAGGCGTTTGGGGGTGTGGTCAGTGTGTAATTGCTAATGAAGAAGATCACAGCTCAGGGGGCTTGAGGTCCTAGACTTTCAGAGGAGGTGAAGAGGGTCTTTGCCTGTGGCTTGGAAATGCTGAGGCGGACGAGACAGTGCTGCTGGGGCAACTCTGCTTCTGTCTCTGTGAACTGTGCCACGTTTGTAAATGTGTACACACAGTGGATGGCATCACCCACTCGATGGACATGAGTTTGAGCAAGATCCGGGAGTTGGTGATGGACAGCGAGGCCTGGCATGCTGCAGTCCAGGGGACTGCAAAGAGTCGGACACAACTGAGCGATTGAACTGGACTGAAACACAATGATATTTATCTGTGCTAATTGCCCGTGTGCTTGTCAATTACTAGCATAGGGAAACTCTTTTTCTTGTTGCAAAAACAGTCAAACCATCTTGAAAAAAACTGAAAGTAAAGGAAAAGATCGTCAGCACCCCAAAGCATATAATAATGTTGTTTTTGGTTGGAGAGCTGTATTGAATTCCCCCCACAGTCTGGAATTCTTTGCTTTGCATCACTGTAGAGCCCAGTTGGTAAAGAATCTGCCTGCAGTGCAGGAGACCCGGGTTCGATCCCTGGCTTGGGAAGATACCCTGGAGAAGGAAATGGCAACCCACTCCAGTATCCTTGCCTGGAGAATCTCATGGACAGAGGGGCCTGGAGGGTTGCAATCCATGGGGTTGCAGAGTCCCGCACGACTGAGCGACTAACGCTAACAGAGCTAATCACGTTGTTTGAAGGTAATTCTCTTAAGAGTTACATTGTCTTACTCAGTGCTCTCTAGAGATCTAAATGGGAAGGAAACCTGAAAAAGAGTGAATATATGTGTATATATAACTATGTATATGTGTAACTGATTTCCTTTGCTGTACAGCAGAAAGTAACAGCATTATAAAGCAACTATGAAGTGAGATGAACGTTGCTCAGTTGTGTCCGACTCTTTGTGACCCCTGTGGACTGTAGCCCACCAGGCTCCTCTGTCCATGGGATTCTCCAGGCAAGAATACTGGAGTGGGTTGCCATTTCCTTCTCCAGGGGATCTTCCCAAGCCAGGGATCGATCCCTAGTCTCCTGCATTGCAGGCAGATTCTTCACTGTCTGTGCCACTAGGGACAATTAAAAAAAAAGAGAGAAAGTTCCCTGGTGGTCCAGTGGCTAAGACTTCTTCCTCCCAATGCAGAGGGCCCAGGTTCGATCCTTGATCAGGGAACTGGATCACATGTGATGAAACTAAAAGATCCTGCATGCTGAAAGGAATATTTAAAAAAAGAGTTACATTGTCAACAGTCTTTGGACTCAGATACAAGCTTAAGAGGAAGCTTAGCTTTGTGTATGCCACTTGGAATTTTAAAAAGGATATATTTTGTTAATTGTGGCATGTACTGAGTTTTATCATTTAGCTTTTTATTTATTTTTTTTTAGACGGGCATATAACAAAGAGGGCTTCCCTGGTGGCTCAGAGGTTAAAGCGTCTGCCTGCAATGCGGGAGACCTGGGTTCGATCCCTGGGTCGGGAAGATCCCTTGGAGAAGGAAATGGCAACCCACTCCAGTGTTCTTGCCTGAAGAATCCCATGGACGGGGAGCCTGGTGGGCTACAGTCCACGGGGTTGCAAAGAGTCGGACACGACTGAGTGACTTCACTTTACTTCATAACAAAGAAGAAAACCTTAACTTCTGCAGAACTGCAAAGTGAGTGGAAGTCTCTCAGTCGTGTCTTTGCAACCGCATGGACTATACAGTCCTTGGAATTCTCCAGGCCAGAACACTGGAATGGGTTGCCCTTCTCTTCTCCAGGGGGTCTTCCCAATTCAGGAATCGAACCCAGGTCTCCTGCAGTTGCAGGTGGATTCTTTACTAGCTGGGCTATCTGGGAAGCCCTGGAGAATGAATAATTAATTTCTAATAATTAACTCATTAATCAAATAGGTCGGTCTTTAAAACAGCTGTGCGGGGTTTTCTGGTACGTGCAGCTTTGCTCTTGATTGTCATTCATGTTTAGATGACCCGAATCTTGAAAGTTTGGAAAGGAAACATCTGGACTTGAAAAGACAGGCCTGTTGCTGCTTGACTTGTATTAATTCCATGGTGACTTCAGCATGGGGATCACACAGAGCCCAGGCCACTGCAAGTTTGCAAGCTGAAGCAGGAGCAGTCTTCCCCCTCTCCCTCCCCATTTCTAGAGGCCTGGGTTTTTGTTTTGTTTTTGTTCATTTACTTTTGCCTGTACTGTATCTTTGTTGCTGCATAAACTTTTCTTGAGTTGCAGTGAGTGCAGGCTAGTCTTTATTTGGGGTGTGTGGGCTTCTCATTGCACTGGCTTCTCTTGCTTCTGAGCCGTCCATCCTAAAGGAAGTCAGTCCTGAGTATTCATTGGAAGGACTGATGCTGAAGCTGAAACTCCAGTCCTTTGGCCACCTGAGGTGAAGAGCCGACTCACTGGAAAAGACCCTGATGCTGGGAAAGATTGAAGGCAGGAGGAGAAGGGGACAACAGAGGATGAGATGGCTGGATGGCATCCCCGACTCCACGGACATGAGTTTGAGCAAAGTCAGGGAGATGGTGAGGGACAGGGAGGCCTGGCGTGCTGCCGTCCATGGGGTCGCAGAGAGTCAGACACAAACTGAGCGATTGAACTGAACAGGCTCTAGGGCGCATGGACTCAGTAGTTGCGTCTCGCGCTGTAGGAGTTGAGAGAGTTCGGTAGTTGTTGGCGCACAGGCTTAGTTGGCTCCTTGGCATATGGGACTCTCAAGAGTCTTCTCCAACACCATAGTTCAAAAGCGTCAATTCTTTGGCGCTTGACTTTCTTTATATGGGATCTTCCCTGACCAGGAATCAAACCCGCGTCTCCTGCATTGCAAGGCTGATTCTTAACCACTGGATTACTAGGGAGGCTGGTGTTTCGCAGAAAAGTAATTAGAACCTCATACCACTCTGTATAGTTGTGAAATTTTTACTCCCAAAGGTGAAATTTACATTCTCTGCTGGTCAGTAAGGACACTTCGTGTGCTCCTGGCAGGGACTTGATTTGCTTTTACAGAGTGTAGTTCATATATTTTTCTTTTTTTTAAATATTTGGCCAAGCTTGCTGACCTGCAGATGTTAGTTCCCCCCGACCAGGGATCGAACCCGTGTCCCCTGCGGTTGGAAGCCCCGAGTCCTGACCATTGGATCACAGGGAACTAACTCCCAGAATATAGTTCTTCAGTTACACGTGCAGCGATGGGCCATCTACACAGACGTCCCATTCACACAGCAATGCTTTCTCTTTCTTTGCAACCCTCAGGGAAGTGTCCAGTCCTGACCCTTTCTCCTGGCCCTCACCTGCAGTGTTGGTTTCTGCCGCAGACCCCTCCTCTCTCCTCTAGGTGGTCTCCAGCGCTTGATTGACGCTCTCAGGTTTCCGCTGCCATCCCAGCTTCCAGACCGGCCCGGTGGGTGCTTCCCCGAGTCCCTTCCAACTCAGCCTGATACAGATGGGCATCTTGCATAAACTTCCCTGATTCTCCTGCACTTCTGGGGCTGGCCCAGCTGCTTTCTCCCCAGATCCAGGATGCCTGCCTGCCTCTCTTTGAACTTGCGTGGCCAACCGATCGCCTAGTCCCTGGAGCCTACACGTCCTGTGTCTGTAGCTTCCCTCTCACCCCCCTGGTGTCACGCAGCCTCCTCGTGGCCTCAGACCATCATTTAAGGAACCCAGGCTGCAGGTGAAGCCCTTAGTGAACTGCACTTTTCCCGGGGCTGGGAGTGCCCTGATGTATTTGCATGCCGCATGGTGGAGTTTATCAAGTTTTCTGTTGAGTCTTTTCTCTTCCTCCTTGTATAACAAGCCTGCTGGGAGGCTTGACCAGGGTCGTTTGCGTTTATAGCCGGGGCCTTTGAGGACAGACGTGCATTTAAGCTTTTTTTTTTTTTTTTTTAAAAAAAAAAAAAACTTTGGAAACTTTTGTTGGAGAGTAGTTGATTCACAATGTTGTTAGTTTCAGTGGTACAGGAAACTGAATCTACGGAAAAGTGAGTCAGTTACACAGATATCTACTACTTTTTGGATTTTCTGAATTCTTTCCCATGTAGACCATTACCGAGTTTTGAGTAGAGTTCCCTGTGCTCTACAGTAGGTCCTTGTTAGTTATCTAATTTATACATGCATTTACCCTTTAGGGGGTGTATTTTACGGTATGTGGTCTGACTCTGTGAGACGTAGCCTGCCAGGCTCCTCTGTCCATGGGGTTCTCCAGGCGAGAATCCTGGAGTGGGTTGCCATGCCCTTCTCCAGGGGATTGTCCCGACCCAGGGATCGAACCCAGGTCTCCTGCATTGCACGTGGGCTCTTTTGTGTCTGAGCCACTAGGGAACCCCTGACTACCAGTCTTTAGAGAGGGTGAATTTTATGGTACGTGGCTCATAGCTCAGTAAAGTCATAATGTAACATAAGGAAATGGATCGAGGTATTCTGCCTTATCCTGGAGTCGCCCAGACGCAGCTGGCAGGAGGCTGATGACAAGGTCCTCCTAGGTTCGTCCTCCGGGTGGGGCTTCCACGCCTTGCACATCACAGGGCTTTCTCTGCTGCAGCTGGCTGGGCCCATAGGCAGAAGTCAGCCTGGGGAAGAGAGTCAGTGTTCCCTGTCCAGGGAGAGTCTGGAGTGGGGGTACCCAGCTACCCCCAGGAGGGGGCCACAGTGGGTGCAGTGGTCCCCTGCGAGCCAAGGGAGAGTTGTGAAGCAGGAGTTGGCGGCGGGGGTCTCTCTGCAGTTAAGGCACACAGTTGCAGGAGTTTCCGGAGCCATCTGGAAGCTCCTGGTCCTGATGGCAACAGAGAAAAGGCAAGAGGTCTGGGTGGTACCCCAAGGCATGGCAGGGTCCTCTGTCCCCGCACCCTGGTGCTTGGGCTGGAGGACGCAAGAGATGTGGCTGCAGGTACCAGCTGCCTTGTCCCCTTCTTCTCTTGCTCTCAACTTTTCCCAGCATCAGGATCTTTTCCAGTGAGTCAGCTCTTCACATCAGGTGGCCAGAGTATTAGAGCTTCAGCTTCATCATTGATCCTTCCAATGAATATTCAGGGTTGATTTCCTTTAGGATGGACTGGTTTGATCTCCTCGCTGTCCAAGGGACTCTCAAGAGTCTTCTCCAACACCATAGTTTGAAAATATCAGTGATTCCTAGTGAAGATTAAATGTCATAATGCTGATTTCAGTAGCGCTAGAAGTGACTAACCTAGACAGCATATTCAAAAGCAGAGACATTATGTTGCCAACAAAGGTCTGTCTAGTCAAAGCTATGGTTTTTCCAGTGGTCATGTATGGATATGAGAGTTGGGCCATAAAGAAAGCTGAGCGCTGAAGAATTGTTGCTTTTGAACTGTGATGTTGCATAAGACTCTTGAGAGTCCCTTGAGCAGCAAGGAGATCCAACCAGTCCATCCTAAAGGAGATCAGTCCTGAGTCTTCATTGGAAGGTCTAATGTTGAAGCTGAAGCTCCAGTACTCTGGCCACCTGATGAGAAGAGCTGACTCATTGGAAGACCTTGATGCTGGGAGAGTTTGAAGGCGGGAGGAAAAGGGGATGACAGAGGATGAGATGGTTGGATGGCATCACCGACTCGATGGACATGAGTTTGAGTAAACTCGGGACTTGGTGATGGACAGGGAACCTGGCGTGCTGCAGTCCATGGGGTCACAAAGAGTGGACACAACTGAGCGACTGACCTGAACTGAGAAGTGACAGATAGCTGAAGGGTGAGATGTCCCTGTCATTAAAGAGTTAGGAATAGTGTCTCTACATGGACGTGTGTTCTGCATTGAAGGGCTTACAGACCGTGTGTAGAAATCACCTTTGTGTGGAAGAGAAAAGAATGTAACTTAAAAGTTCAGTAAATATCAAACAGCACTGGACTGAGTGGCCTGTACTTTGGGGACCCAGTTGCAGTAGCAGCGTTGAAGACCACACCTCCCTGGTAACTGAGCCCCAGGCTGCAGCCCAGTATAAATAATAGTAATCCCCACAGAACTGTCACTCATCAAGCCCATTGCCTAATTATGCACAGATTATCAGCCACTCTGGTTGTGTAATTCCTGGGCTTCCCTGATGGCTCAGACTGTAAAGGATCCGCCTGCAATGCGGGAGACCTGGGTTTGATCCCTGGGTTGGGAATATCCCCTGGAGAAGGGAATGACAACCCACTCCAGTATTCTTGCCTGGAGAATCCCATGGACAGAGAAGCCTGGTGGGCTACTGTCCACGGGGTCCCACAGAGTCAGACACAACTGAGCGGATAAGCACAGCCCATGTGACTACTGCCAAACTGACTGCACTCTAGGATAAAAATCAATGTTTATATAATCAAATCTTTCCCACGCTTTGTTCTTTACCTTTCTTGTTTTCTTTGTTTCTTCTTTTAAAAAAATGTTTATTTATTTAATGTATTTGTTTGATTGTGCTGATTCTTAGTTGTGGCATGTGGAATCTAGTCCTTGAGCAGGGATCAAACCCAGGCCCCCTGCATTGGGAGTGTGGAGTTTTAGCCACTGGACCACCAGGGAAGTCCTTCTTGTTATTTATCAGTTGTAGATTGTGATTGAATGGTCACTATTATAGTTTTGTAGTTATGCCTTCTGTTCATGTAAAATTAGGTGACGTGGCGTGAAAACGTATCGTGAAAACATAATCAGGCATTACTTTTCTAAGAAAAGGAAAGGATCTGTACAGAGTCATTTTTGTTTTTTTTGCTTTGCCGCCTTCTTAGTAGCAATGGCCCTTCCCTGGTGGCTCAGACAGTAAGGAATCTACCTGCAACGCAGAATATGGGGCTTCTATCCCTGGGTTGGCAAGATCCCCTGGAGGAGGGCATGACAACCCACTCCAGTATTTTTGCCTGGAGAATCCCCATGGACAGAGGAGCTTGGTGGGCCACAGTCACGGGATCGCAAGGAGTCAGACACGACTGAGTGACTAACACTTGATAGGAGTCCGGAAATCAAGTTTCAGCTGAAAAGCGAGAGACAACATTTAGGTTTTATGTGAACACGGTGAGTGCATTCTGGATTCTTCCCTTGACTCTTTGCAGTTTAATTGTTTAAGTAGTAAAAAGAGAGGAGGAAAAAACATGGTAAGTTCAGACGCAGAAAACCTAGAAGGCTTCCTCCGATTCTCCATCCGTCCCAGGAATGACACGTGTGGGCAGAGGTAATGGCCGGAAACCCTTGTTAGTCCCAGGAGTCGAGCCCCTGAGTCCAGGGAACAATGCTGGGAAGCTGGAGTTGCATTCTGCGGACAGGAATGTGGGCCAGCGGATCAATAGCCCCGCTGTGCTTCTGTGATCCCAGCACACAAGAATTCTGCCCTTTTGAACCCAGCAGGGTCTGGCTGGGGTTCATGTGGGCTGTTTTTCCCCCTCATCCCTGGATGCTGCACCCGGGTTCAGAACCTGGGCAGGGTCGGCGGGGTGGGGAAGATGCTCCAGCCAAACATTTCCAGACATCCCGGGTGGGGTGCAGGGGGAAGGTGGGGTGCAAGGGAGTGGCACGCCCCCCCCCCCCGCCCCCGCCCTGGGACGGCCAGCATCTCCACTGCTGGAGACGGTCCCCTGAGAGCAACAAGGCAGTTTAGCACTTCTGGCTCGTTTTCAGATGTGATGGACTTAAAAGCAGGAGAGATTTCTCCTGAAGGAAAGGTTGCCGTTCTTAACACTGGGAGCTTTTGAAAAATCACCCCTCGTTATCAAAATACAGAGTTTATGGAAGGCTGTGTGCTTGAAATGGCTTTAAAGGGCTCGATCTAGAAACTTCCAAGTTTTTAAAAATTTCTCTCCACAGCTCTGTATTAAAGAAAAGAAAAAGAGGCAGACTGCTCTTGAACAGAATAAAAGAAATTATCGAGGAATGTAAAATTTAAAAAAATTTCTCTCTGCAGCTCTGTATTAAAGAAGGAAAAAAAAAGCAGACTGCTCTTGAACAGAATAAAAGGAATTTTCCAGGAATGTCTTTAAAGCATGTCTCATTCACTGGGGGTAATTACCCCATGACTCTTTCTCCTGAGTAGCGAGCTCGTGCATTGTGTATGAGGTTTTGCTTCAAGAAAACCATCTGTACAAATACGATCCTGGTAGCATGACATTTTAGTTTTTATAGCTTTTGGGGGTTCTCAGTAAGGGATGAGAATTTGGTATTTTCTTCCCATCGTCCACTTGGCAGTGCTGAGAAAACTCATGGGCTGGCACTTTGGGAAGACTTAGAACGGGCTTCCCCGATGGCTCAGCGGGTGAAGAACCTGCCTGCAGTGCAGGCAATGTGAATTCGATCCCTGGGCTCAGAAAGAGTCCTGTTGTTGCAGGAGATGCAGGAGACTCAAGTTCGATCCCAAGGTGGGGAAGACCTCCCGGAATGGGGGATGGCAACCCACTGCAGTATTCTTGCCTGGAGGATCCCCTGGACAGAGGAGCTTGGCGGGGCTACAGTCTGTGGGGGTCGCAGAGAGTCGGACATGACTGAGTGACTCAGCACGGGATATCTCACAGTTTCTTGTCTTCCTGTGATTATATCCGCCCGGATAATGATGCACCCTGGCTCATTGTTTGGGCATCGCGTGTTGGGGACTGTCTGCACAGCCCTGGAGAATCGGACGTTCCCTAGCAGCTTTTGTTGGACCCCTGGATGCTCAGGCTGTGTTCAGCAGATCAAGTAAGGCTCTGTTCCCGCCGGGAGGAACCTGAGGGTGTGTTTGAAGCTCTCCAGGTGCGTCCTCCTTGGCCTGTGGCCTCCTGCAGCTCTCGGCCCTGAGCCTGAACTTGCCCAGCTAGCATCTCCAGGGCCTGGCTTGTGGGCAGCGTTCCCCTGGGTCAGCATCTCCGCCTCACCCACCACCCAGCACCTGAGGATGCTTTAGCGACTCGGGGGAGCACAGTCTCTCCGTGCCTTGCTCCTTGCACATTGGGTGTGGCAAGCGGGTTTTATTTTTTTAAATAAAAAATAAAAATCTGTGTCTTTTTTAAAAAAATAATTTTATTTACTTATGACTGTGTTGGGTCTTTGCTGTGTGTGTCTTTCCCTAGTTGTGGCGAGTGGGGGCTGCTTTCTCGTTGTGGTGGGCGGGCGTCTCCTGGCTGCTTCTCTTGTGGAATACGGGCTCTAGAGTGTTCCGGCTTCAGTAGTTGTGGCTCGTGGGCTCCGTAATTGCAGAGCAAGAGCTCTAGCGCACAGGCTCAGTAGTTGTGGCGCACCGGCTTAGTTGCCCTGGGGGATCTTCCTGGACCAGGAATCGAACCCACGTTGCCCTGCATTGGCAGACGGGTTCTTATCCGTTGTACCAGCAGGGGAGCCCTTGGCAAGCAGCTCTGTGGTCATCCACACCGAGCTCTTTGTGGATAACCTAACCATGTGCTTCCCTGCTAGTTCACTTGGTAAAGAATCCACCTGCAATGCAGGACATCCCGGTTCGATTCCTGGGTTGGGAAGATCCACTGGAGAAGGGATAGGCCACCCACTCCAGTATTCTGGCCTGGAGAATTCCATGGACTGTATAGTCCATGGGGTCGCTAAGAGTCGGACTCTGAACGACTTTCACTTACACTTTCATGCTGGGGTCAAGTGACAGAATGGCTTTGTGAACAATATAAAGTAATCAGTTGTAACATCTAATGTTTATTCCAAATGACTTTTCTTTCTTTTATGGCTATCAGTTTCCTTGCTTCAGATCTTTATTTCTAAGGATAACTATTTCCAGCACTTATTGAATCATTTAAACAGCGTAACAATAACAAAATCACTGCATAGATTCCCATTTTTCACAAGATCAGCAAGTTTTCAGTAACCTCAAGCAAAGGCACCAATGCATTTGACAGACGGACAGGGAGGGAAACCCAAGAAAGGGAGGATATATGTGTACGGAGAGCCGATTCAGGACTACCTTGGTGGCTCAGTGGAAAAGAATCCACCTCTAATGCAACAGACACGGTTCGATCTCTGGGTTGGGAAGATTCCCCTGGAGGAGGGCATGGCAACCCACTCCATATTCTTGCCTGGAGAATCCCACGGGCAGAGGAGCCTGGCGGGCTACACAGTCCATGGGGCCGTAAAAATTCAGACACGACTGAGTGACTCAGCACAGCACTGAGAGCTCTCTGCAAAACTCAGAAAATTCAGTCCATCAGGTGAGAGGGTCCCCAGGTACCATGACAGATGTGATATTCAGAGCCCAAAAGGAGGCATGTTTTCAGCCAGGGCAGGGAGATGGGGGTCCAGGTTTGGCTGGGCTCTGGAGGCCACGGGGGTCCTGGGAAGGGAGGGGGCAGCCTCTGTGCTGAGGCTGCAGTTGAGGGAACTTCAGACAGAGAGGTGGGACGGTGAGGTGTATTTTGGGGTACCAACTTAGCAGTTGCAGACCTGGGAGTTGCTGGGGTAAATGCTTTTCAGGGGGCCGTTCTCCAGGTGGAGGGGAGGGATCTCTGAACCAGCAGTGATTTCCTCTTCAAGGAGCTTGTCAGAAATGCAGAATATCAGGCCTGCTCACCCCCCTGCTGCTGCAGACACTTGAGAGGCCCTGGGCGGGGGGACTCCGCGAGGTGCCCTCAAGTCCCCTCCAGAGGCTCGTGTTGGTGGTTCAAGTTTGGGAACCTCAGCCGTATATTCTGTCTCTGATTTGTTCCTCACACCTGCTCTGTAGAAGCCCTTTTTACTTTTAAACCTGTTAGAGTTGAGGCAGTCTTGCTTCTCTGGGTCCCCACTGATGGAAATGGAGGCTTGGGCATCTGTTGGTCAGGGTAGCCATGTTGGTGGATGGTGGCGCAGGAGCTGGCTGGGTGCCCCGAGGCTCAGCATTCAAGCTCCAGGACTTGGGGAGCCCTGTCGCGAAGTTGGTGAACCCCAAGTCTCTCATCACCTCTGCCACCTCTCCTTCTGGAGCTTACAGGGTGAAACGAAAGGTGAGGTATGAAAGTGTGCAGTTGGTGTTCATAGGTGTCAGTTCAGTCCAGTCGCTCAGTTGTGTCCAACTCTTTGCAACCCCCATGGACCACAGCACACCAGGTCTCCCTGTCCATTACCAACTCCGGAGCTTGCTCAAACTCATGTCTGTTTAGTTGGTGATGCCATCCAACCATCTCATCCGCTGTCATCCCCTTCTCCTGCCTTCAGTCTTTTTCAGCATCAGGGTCTTTTCCAGTGAGTCAGCTCTTTGCGTCAGGTGGCCAAAGTAGGTGTCAGCTTTTAACTAACACTTACCGGAGCGGTGGTGGGTAGGACTTACTTTCTACTTTATGCCCGACTGTAGCACTTGGGGCTTTTTAAACAAAACCGTGGCCTGTGTATACACATACACAAGTCTGTGTGCAGAGGGTAAAGCAATTGGTTATTTCCATTTCAGCAGGCAAATAGGAGACCTCAGCAGGGGTACGGTAAAGAAGGTAGAATTCTGAGTTAGGAAATGGACCCCAAGCCCTCCTTGTGTGTTGGGGCGGGTTATTTAGTCGCTCAGTCGTGTCTGACTCTGTGACCCCATGGACTGTATAACCCACCAGGCTCCTCTGTCCATGGGATCCTCCAGGCAAGAATACTGGAGTGGGTTACTGTTTCCTCCTCCAGGGGATCTTCCCCACCCAGGAATTGAACCCAGGTCTCTCGTATTGCAGGCAGATTCTTTACCATTTGAACCGCCAGGGGAGCCTGAGTTTGTTATAATGTTGCTTCTCTTTTATGTTCTGGTTTTTTTGGCCAGAAGGCCTCTTGGGATCTTAGCTTGCTCAGGGAGCATGTTATCAGCATTCCCTACATTGGAAGGTGAAGTTCTTCACCACTGGACCATCAGGGAAGTCTCCAGATGTCTTTTTTTTCTAATATGAAAACTGAAACAGAGAACTTCAGGGTTGAGAAGCTGCTTTTGTCTGAAGATGAACCACAAATGAGGGCCTTTTCTGAAATTAACAGCTAAATCAGGAAATCTGAGTCCAATTGGAATAAATCTGGAAGTTGTGGGTGCATGCGGAGTTCTCCAGGCAGGGTGAGATCGCTCAGCGTTTACTGCTGGGCTCGGGGCTTAGGCGTTTGAGGACATATTTGGGGGATCAGGCAAGGGTGATAGTTCTTTTTTAAAAATGTTAATTATATTTGGCTGTGCTGAGTCGTCATTGCTGTGTGTGAGCTTTTCTCTAGTTGCGGTGAACAGAGGCTGCTCTCTCGTTGTGTGAAGGTTTCTCATTGCGGCGGATTCTCTTGTTGCAGGTCATGGTCTCTAGGCCCGAGAGCATCCATAGTTGCATCTCACAGGCCCCACAAGGCAGGCTCAGTGGTTGTGGCACACGGGCTTAGTTGCTTCTTGCATGTGGCATCTTCCGGGGCAGGGATCCAACCCGTGGCCCCTGCTTGTCGGGCGGATTCTTCACCACTGCACCACCAGGGAAGCCCTGATTGATGAGTTCCCAAGAGTCAGCTGATATTGCTTACCAGTACCCTCCCCGGTCTCCTTTCTCCACCTTGGTTTTGTTTGTACGGACTTGTCACTTCTTTTGTCAGCGGTTTTCTACACCCATTTTTTTCCCCCCTGCCCAGTAGGTATCATTTCTTAGTTAACCCCCTCCCTTTCTTCACATATCATCTGCAGACCCTGATGATATCTTCGAAACAAGAAGGGACTTGGGGTTACCCACTCTGCTGGGATGGAAGAAACACCCAAATCCAGAGAAGTGAAGACCGCTCCCCAGGGTCCCACCTTTGGTTTGGGGCAGGATAATGTCTTAAGTGAACAGAAGGAGGCTGAAAAGGTTTGGTTGGGAGCTGTTTCTTTAAAAAAAAAAGAATGACACAGAGTTATATAGTTACTTCTGAAGCGTTATAAAAACGTTGGTGGTGGATATTGATTAAAATAATATTCAGCCTGAGATTTCAGGGAGTTGTGCAAAATATATGCACACTTACCTCCTCTGAGTCTCTTTATTATGTGGCATCTTTTTTTCCAGTTAAAATTTTGTGGGATGTTAGTTCCCTGACTAGGAGTTGAATCTGGGCCCTCGCGAGTGAAACTGCTAAGTGCTAACCACTGGACCACCAGGGAATTCCTGGGTGTTTTTTTAAGACTTTTGCTTTTGTACTTAAGTTGCTCAGTCCTGTCTGACTGTTTGCGACCCCATGAATCACAGCACACCAGGCCTCCCTGTCCATCACCAACTCCTGGAGTTCACTCAAATTCATGTCCATCTAGTCGGTGATGCCATCCAGCCATCTTATCCTCTGTCATCCCCTTCTCCTCCTGCCTTCAGTCTTTCCCATCATCAAGGCCTTTTCCAATGAGTCAGTTCTACACATCAGGTGGCCAAAGTATTGGAGTTTCAGCTTCAGCATCAATCCTTCCAATGAATATTCGGGGTTGATTTTCTTTAGGATGGACTGGTTGGATCTCCCTGCAGTCCAAGGGACTCTCAAGAGTCTTCTCCAACACCACAGTTCAAAAGCATCCAGTCTTCAGCACTCAGCTTTCTTTATACTCCAACTCTCACATCCCTACATGACCACTGGAAAACCATAGCTTTGACTAGATGGACCTTTGTCGGTGAAATAATGTCTCTGCATTTCAATACGTTGTGTAGGTTTGTCATAGCTTTTCTTCTAAGGAACAAGCGTCTTTTAATTTCATGTCTGCAGCCACCATCTGCAGTGATTTTGGAGCCCAAGAAAATAAAGTCTGCCACTCTTTGCATTGTTTCCCCATCTATTATTTTTCCCCTTCTTGCGGAGAGCTTGTCGTTACGGAAAGCTGGATGGATCCCTTCAGCCCTGGAAATAGCTCACTGATGGAAACAGAACAATCCCAATATTTACTGTAAATATGGTGACCTATAGTGCTTTTGAACTGTGGTGTTGGAGAAGACTCTTGAGAGTCCCTTGGACTGCAAGGAGATCCAACCAGTCCATTCTAAAGGAGATCAGTCCTGGGTGTTCTTTGGAAGGCATGGTGCTGAAGCTGAAACTCCAGTACTTTGGCCACCTCATGCGAAGAGTTGACTCATTGGAAAACACTCTGATGTTGGGAGGGATTGGGGGCAGGAGGAGAAGGGGACGACAGAGGATGAGATGGCTGGATGGCATCACCGACTTGATGGACGTGAGTTTGAGTAAACTCCGGGAGTTGGTGGCCTGGACAGGGAGGCCTGGTGTGCTGCGATTCATGGGGTTGCAAAGACTGAGCAACTGAACTGAACTGATGGTGCTTTCTACTAGGTCCAAACTGGGGAGTTGGAGAGCTTCAAGTGCAGCTCCTTTTTTAATCCCCTGACAGGTGACCTCGGGTAAAACGTCTCACGTGCACTTTGTGGTTGATTGGAGGACCCGGAGTCCGTAGGAAGGAGGGGTGGATCGTACTGTCCCATGTAGTTGTGCAGGTGGCAGATGACTGGGCATCAGTCTGTCTGTCTCCCCGCTTCCAGCCCTCTCCTCTTCCTGGGCTCCAGTGCCTTCATCCACCCCACCTCTTTTTTTTTCTTGACAGGCGACCTCAGGTAAAATAGCTCACTACTTGCCTCGGTTTATGCATGCGTGCTCTGTCGTGTCTGACTCTTTGTGACCCATGGACTGTAGCTCCCCTGCCAGGCTCCTCTGTCCATGGGATGTCCCCAGACAAGAATCCTGGAGTGGGTTGCCATTTCCTACCCCAGGGGCTCTGCCTGACCCAGGGATTGAACTTGTGTCTCCTACGTTGGCAGCTGGATTCTTGACCACTGAGCCACCTTGGAAAGGCCTCAGTTTGCTCATCTGTAAAATGGGTGGAAAACCCTCCCTGTGCTCTTGTTTCCGGGACCCAGAGGGCCGCCTGATGTGTTTGCCTGACACACAGGCAGTGCTCAGGGGATTGGAGCCTGAAACCACGAGGCATGGGGGCTGTCTCTGATCCTCATTTGTGTGTCTGTCTTCCCTCACTGCTGGCTCCTTCCTTGCTTGCCTCTGTTTTCCTTTCCCTCCTCCCCTTCCTCTCTGTCCCTCCTCCTCCCCCGAACTTTCTTCTGCAGGTTTCAGTAAGTGTGTGTCATCTCCACGCTAGATAATGCCCGGTTTCAAGTGCCTGCTGCAGTGACTTTTGGTAAACTGAGAGTTGTGCGTCCATTCCGACCATCCAGTGATTCAGAACACTCATCTAAAAAAGGTCCTTGTGCCCATTCAGGTGGCGCTAGTGGTAAAGAACCCACCTGCCAGTGCAGGAGATGCAAGAGATGTGGGTTCGATCCCTGGGGTGAGAAGATTCCCCTGAAGAATGGACAGGCTACCCACTCCAATATTCTTGGGCTTCCCTTGTGGCTCAGATGGTTACGAATCCACCTGCAATGAGGGAGACCTGGGTTCGATCCCTGGGTCAGGAAGATTCCCCTGGAGAAGGAAATGGCAACCCACTCCAGTGTTCCTGCCTGGAGAATCCCATGGACAGAGGAGCCAGGCGGGCTGCAGTCCACGGGGTCACAAAGAGTTGGATGCAACTGAAGCGATTGAGCAGTGTGAGCATGCACACCCATGTATTCGTTCATTCACACATCCATTCATGCCGCGGTCCCACCCCAGCTGCAGGCAACCAGGGCTCTCCGCTCCGACTCTCTGGATTCGCCCATTCTGGACACTTGATATAAACGGGTTCTGTGGGAATCATATAAAAGGTACTATCTGTGGCCTTTTGCGTCTGGCTTCATTCCTTCCGGCTGATGTTGTGAAGGTTTAACCAGTGTCGTAGCCTGTGTCAGTCATTCATTGCCTTTTCTTGTTGAACAGGAGCCCGTGGTGTGGACAGACTGCATTTGTTCATTCATTCATTCATTCATTCACCAGCTGGTGGGCGTTCTCTCCGTTCCCTGTGTGTGATCCCCTCTGCCAAACTCTCCATGTGGGCGTGTCTCCACTTCCTGTGGAACTGGGGGCGTGGTCAGGCTCTGTGGGCGGGGTGGGGCGTGGTCAGGCTCTGTGGGCGGGGCGGGGCGGGGTTGGATTGGGGGACAGGCAGCTCAGTCCTTTCCTCCGACTGCCTGCCAGTTCCATTACTTGCGAGCAGGCCTTCTAGACAATGTCACAATCGCGTTGGGAAAAATTTGTAAGACCAAATATTTGAAAAATGCGTTCTGTGTTGTGTCTGCCTGACCCTCAGGAAGCACCTCTGAATTCCTGTAACGTGAAGGAAAATTCCCTGACTCTGTCAAGCTGACAGCTCAGTGGAGACAGGCTTTGGGAGGCATCGTTGGTGGATCATACTTCTTAGGATAAAGCGCACAGCGTGCGTGTCTGATCCTGCCTGTGCGAGTGTGGAATGTGTGCGGCTTGTGGAGGCGGGTCTTGGGGTGTCTGGGGGGTGGGGGGTGCCTGTAGACTGAATGTCTCCTGCTCCCCTGCTGTGCCTTCTCTGCAGCGAGGAGTGGGGCCCCCCGTGGTCACGAACACTGTATCCCCTAGTCTTGGTCCTCCACAACAAGGGGCCTCAAGCAAGTCCCCAGCCTGGGTTGGTGGGTGACACTTGTCTCCGGGCTGTGAATCAGGCCACTGGGAGATGGTGGGCACGATTCGTTAGTAGATGCATGGGAACTGGGAAGTCCCGGACGCTTGCTAGGGGACCAGGGGTGCAGAAGAGGGGTTGGGGTGAAGTGGTGGGCTGCCTGGAGTTGACCTTGTACTCATCACAGCTGTAAACTGCTTTTATTCTGATTGGTCGTGACTTGAGGGCTTCCCAGGTAGCACCAGTGGTAAAGAACCAGCCTGCCAAAGCAGGAGACGTAAGAGAGGTGGGTTAGATCCCTGGGTCAGGAGGATTCCCCTGGAGAAGAGCATGGCCCACCCACTCCAGTATTCTTGCCTGGAGAGTTCTGTGGACAGAGGAGCCTGGTGGGCTACAGTCACAAAGAGTCGGACACGACTGGATCGACTTAGGCTGCACGGGTGCCTTGAGGGGGCCTGGGGGTGTCCAAAGCCTGAAGCGTGAGTCTAGTTTTGACCACTGGGGAAGGGCGTAGAGTCATTTGTGTGTTTGCAAGTTTCCACACGAGCAGGCAGCTCTTCCTGGAACATCCTCTGTTTCTTCTGAAAACTCTTTTTAAAAAAGTGTATTTAATTAATCTACTTGACTGCGCTGGGTCTTAGTTGCAGCATGTGGCATCTAGTTCCCTGACCAGGGGTTGAACCCCGGGGGCTCCTGCACTGGGAGCACGGTCTTAGCCACTGGACTCCCAGGGAAGCCCCTCTTCGGAAAACTGTCACGTCAAGTCTAGTGCAAGCCTAAGCCTTCAAGAGTGAAACAAGCAAGCCAAACCAAAACAGACAAAAAAACAAGCCGAAAGGAAGCAAAACCTTAGAGAACATTAACACATCTTTCCCGTCCTGCCTCAGTGTAGTTTGGAGAACGTCCGTGTGGGATGGTCAGAGAGGGCTCTCTCTGCTTTGTCCTGAAGCTGTCTGGGCCCTGGGACCTCAGGGGAGCAGTTGGCCCCTGAGATGCAACACGAGTCTTCTGTGGAGGGGAAACGGGAGACGGAGCCGAGGGATGGATGCGTGGAACGGGCAGCCTTTTTGAGACTGAAATTTCACCAGGTGGCTCCCGGTGTTGAGATCGCCGTACAGAGAGCACGGTGTCAGGTTCCACCCAAAGAGTGATGCTTTCTTGTCACTTCCCTAGGTGTGCCCGAGGCTGGCAGCCTTTGCCCACCTGCTGGGCCCATGGGTGCTGGGTTTCTATAGCAACGTCCAGGCCAGGGTTGGGGGAGGGTTTTCTGCGGGTCACCTGCTGTGGATTGGGTTGCGGTGTTTTCAAGCGATGAGTTTCCTGGCTGCGGTCTGGAATCTGGCCAGAAAGGAAACCTTGTGTGTTCATCTGAGGTTTGAGAGCTTCCCCCCGCTCAACCCCTGCAGAAAACAAGTGACTGAGGGTGAGTCTTTGAAAACCACAGCTGGCATTCCTAGGGCCTTCTGTGCTTCCTAATGGCTTTGCAACCCAACCACCAGGCCTTGCAGACGCCCTTGGAGAGGAATTCTCTCCGCACCCTTAGCCAGGTCCCCCATACCCACCCCGCCTCACTGCAAGTTCTTGACCAGGGATCGGACCCGCACTCCATTAGAAGAGCAGGGGTCTTAACCACTGCACCGCCAGGGAAGTCCCAAGTGGAATTCTTCTGGAGGGCTTTAAGGGGCCTTGTTGTGACTCTAGATCCTACCGTACCGCACAGGGAAGCGGATTCCGTATCCTGTGAAAACCGTAATGGAAAAGAATATAGAAAAAAAAAACCCCAAAACACCTATATGTGTATAACTGAGTCACTTTGGTCTACACAGAGATTAGCACAATGTTGCAAATCAGCTATATGTCAATAAAATTTTAAAAAAAGATTTCTTTCAAGACTTTAAGGGGAATTCCCCAGTGATGTGGTGGTTAGGACTCTGAACGGTCACGGCCCCGGTCTGGGTTCAGTCCCTGGTTCGGGACCTGAGATTCTGTAAGATAAGTGGTTCAGTTCAGTCGCTCAGTCGAGTCCGACTCTTTGCGATAAGATAAGTGATACAGCCAAACAATAAGATAAAAGGCTTGAAGGAACAGAATTCAGTTGAATGAGTCAATGGAGGTTTCATTTTTTTTGTTTGTTTGTTTTGGTATCATGTGGGAAAGATTGAGGGCAGGAGGAGAAGGGGACGACAGAGGATAAGATGGTTGGATGGCATCGCCGACTCAATGGGCATGGGTTTGGTAGACTCCGGGAGTCGGTGATGGACAGGGAGGCTTGTGGTTCATGCTGTGGACAGTGCTGTGGTTCATGGGGTCGCAAAGAGTCGGACACGACTGAGGAACTGAACTGATAATATATATATAGAAGTGTTAGGCTCCTCTTCCCATGGGATTCTCCAGGCAAGAAGCCTAGAGTGGCTTGTCGTTTCCTCCTCCATGGGATCTTCCGGACCCAGGGATCGAACTCAGGTCTGTTGCATTGCAGGTGGATTCTTTACCATCTGAGCCACCAGGGAAGCACAAGAATATACTGGAGTGGGTTGCCATTCCCTTCTCCAGGGGAATCTTCCCAACCCAGGGATCGAACCCATGTCTCCTGCATTGGCAGGTGGATTCTTGACCGTCTGAGCCAGCAGGGAGTTGCTTATGTATATATATATGTGTGTGTATATATATATATATGTATACATGCATGTATTTTAACACATGAATGTATGTAAGTAGAATGCCCACATAAATGTTTCCGAAGCTGTCAGCTTCAGAAGGCTGAGTAGCAGCCACCTCCAGAAAGTGCCGTCTCACTGTATCTTCCCAGTTTCCTCCTCCAGCCTCGTCCCCCAGCCCCGAAGCCAGCCCGCTTTCTGCCCCTTTGGGTCAGCTTGTGTCTTCCGGAAAGTGAAAGTGAAGTCGCTCAGTTGTGTCCAACTCTTTGTGACCCCATGGACTGTAGCCCACCAGGCTCCTCCATCCATGGTATTCTCCAGGCAAGAATACTGGAGTGGGTTGCCATTTCCTTCTCCAGAGGATCTTCCCGACCCAGGGATTGATCCCAGGTCTCCTGAATTGCAGGCAGACGCTTCAACCTCTGAGCCACCAGGGCTGTGTCTTCTGGAATTTCATATAAATGGACTTTTTGGTTGGTACTTACCCCTGCCTGGCTGCTCTCACTGAATAATTATTTGAGATTTTTTTCTCCCATGTTGATGATTATACTGGTAGTTCATTTGTCTTTTTGGCTGAGTGGTTCCTGCACTGCATTGTAGGTTACACGGCGGTGGAAATGTATGTATATTTTAATATTAGAGGATGATCTTTAGAAATGGTTGAAAGAACTGCTGAGAACAGAGCCTACTTTACATGTGTGTGAAGGCTTGCCGCTCTTGATGGAGGGCGAGAAGGGCACCTCTGCCTCATCCAATTCCCTGGTTTATTTACAATGCCAAGAGCTCAAACCTCAAGGTTGACTTAACCTTCCCAGTTTAGACAAGAGCTGTTTTTCTACCACGTTGGAGGTCATTGGAGACCTTCATTTTATCCCCAGCAGGAGAACAGAGGAAGGGTTTTTAAAATTAATTATTATTTGTTTGTTTATTTTTTAATTGATTTTTTTATTGAAGGATAATTGCTTTACTCACGCTTTACTCAAAATTCACTCAGGTCCATCGAGTCAGTGATGCTATCCACATGTCATCCTCTGTCGTCCCCTTCTCCTCCTGCCCTCAGTCTTTCCCAGCATCAGGGTCTTTTTCAGTGAGTGGGCGTCTTCTCATCAGGTGGCGGAAGTAGTGTAGCTTAAGGTGAAGGTAAGGTAAGGTGAAGTCGCTCAGTTGTGTCCGACTCTTTGCGGCCCTTTGGACTGTAGCCTACCAGGCTCCTCCGTCCATGGGATTCTCCAGGCAAGAATACTGGAGTGGGTTGCCATTTCCTTCTCCAGGGGATCTTCCCGACCCAGGGATCGAATCCAGGTCTCCCGCATTGGAGGCAGACGCTTTAACCTCTGAGCCACCAGGGAAGCCCATTGGAGCTTGAGACTCGGGATTAAAGCCCGCCGCTCCATATTGGCGGAGAAGGCAATGGCACCCCACTCCAGTACTCTTGCCTGGAAAATCCCATGAGCAGAGGAGCCTGGTAGGCTGCAGTCCATGGGGTCGCGAAGAGTCAGACACGACTGAGTGACTTCACTTTCACTTTTCACTTTCATGCATTGGAGAACGCAATGGCAACCCACTCCAGTGTTCTTGCCTGGAGAATCCCAGGGATGGGGGAGCCTGGTAGGCTGCTGTTTGTGGGGTCGCACAGAGTCGGACACGACTGAAGTGACTTAGCAGCAGCAGCAGCAGCTCCATATTGGGAGTTTGTAGCCACTGAACCACCAGGAAGTCCCTGGTGGAAGGTTGCTAGGTGACCCTTAAGGGGAGTGATGCCGGTTTGGGAGGAGAACACAGTTCTTCACAGAGCCTTGCACACCCACTGCAGGTGCCATTCCCAAGCCCTCCTGCTATGCTAGTGTCTGTTTTAAAAAATTGAAAGAATGTCTGTAGATCCACTTAAAGGCAGTCTTTCATGCAGAAAATACTCTCAATTGAACTCCTGGGAATAGTTGATTGCTATCTTAAATTCTTGTGACTATGTATTAGATAACAAAAATTTGTGAACCTCGGGGTTAAAATCTGCTGTTTGCACAGTTGCTGGGTGAAAACACATTCAGAAATCTTTGCAGATACTTAGCCCGTGGAGTAGTCTGCAGCAGTTCAAGGCTATGAGGAGTTTATAGGAGGGCAGGTGGTTATAACAGTGTAAAATTGCGTGTGCAACGTAGACCATGATGCTGGGGAAGATTGAGAAGAAGGGGGCACCAGAGGGTGAGATGGCTGCATCACTGACTCAATGCACATGAGTCTGAACAAATTCCAGGAGATGGTGAAGGACAGGGAAGCCTGGTGTGCTGCAGTCGACGGGGCCACAGAGAGTCAGACGCAACTCAGCGACTGCGCAACAATGTAGGAAGAAAACAAAAGTCCAGTAAGATGTTACGTGTTTGTCTTTTGATTGCATAATATCGGTGAATTCTCTGCTCTCCTTATTTCTTTATGTATTTATATTTAAATACATATATTTATGTATTTAAAATTTTTCTGTAGTGAATAATAATTTTTTTTAATACTTATTTTGGAACCGTGCTGAGTCTTAACTACAGCATCTGGAATCTAGTTCCCTGAGCAGGAATTGAACCTTTACCGTCTGCATTGGGAGCTCCAGAGTCTTAGCCACTGGACCACCAAGGAAGTCCCCTGGATACTAATTTTTAAGAAAGCAAAGATGTATTGTACACATATTGGCACAACTGGGCCTTCCCAACTAAGAGTTCCTTGCAGATGGACAGATTCTCTCTTTAAAAGTGAATATGGTTAAAATGTGTATGCAAGGATTTTTTTTTTTTTATGATACAGGAAATAACTGTAGTATAAATTATCATATACACCTTTGATGTGTTTGCTGCCTTCTCCCTTTGGCCGATGTCATAAATGATGAAAATCCCATGGCGTTTCCAGCTGCGGCCAGAGTGAATTCCTAGGGAGGGAAAGGGGAGTCGACAGGAGACGAGAAGCAGGGAGAGAAGGTGGGACAATGCTTCCTCTTTCTCTGGTCTTCTGTGTACCAGACATAGGAGGCTCCCTGCACCATCCTGCACCCCCCAAGGTCAATACTCCCCTCCTGACCCGAGGCCACCCAGCTGATCAGGGGCACTGGCAGTAGAGTCTGAGTTGCCCCAGTGTTTGCTGGAGACATTGCTGGGTACGACTCAGTAATCAAGCCCCATGAGTTATGTGCACAAAAAACCAGAGCCTTTTCAATAACGGGCTACAGTCATTGAATCCGATATCCCGATGCTGTGTGTGTATGTTTCTGCATGGGATGGGAACTTGGCTTTTTTTTTTTTTTTTTTTTTTGCCCTGGACTATATCCAGTAGTGTGTGGGATCTTAGTTCCCCAACCAGGGATTGAACTCCATGTCCCAAGCAAAGAGCCACCAGACTACCAGGAAAGTCCTGACAACTTCTTTCGTAAACATTCTGTGCTGTAAAATGCCCATTACTTATGACTTCCTGAGATTCTTTATGCTCTTCTTAAAGCAAAGTACATTTAGGGAGTTTGGACCTTTCTTAATCTTGACCTAGCATTCCGCTTGATGACTGGTAACGTGTTTAAAGGAATTCCGCAAGGGTCCCTGTGGAATTTTGAGTGGTTTGTGAAAATCTCCTCATACTAGTCCTTGGAATGCGGGCAGCCAGACGCCTGTCCTGGGGTCTTTTGTAGAGAATTGTCGCTGCTGGGGGGCGGAGGGGGTGACTTTTAGTCCTAAACTCTTAACCATGGTGGGCCCTTAACGGGGCATGGAGCCCCCCTTCTGGCTGAGTCTGAAGGTGGCATGTCATCTAATGGCGCTCACACCCTTTGGTTCATTCCAAGCTTTCAGGGGCTCCCATCATGAGGAAGGCTACAGAAGCTGGCAGGATTCTCTCTGGCCCTGAGGTTTCTGGTCTTTCAGTTCAGTTCAGTTGCTCAGTGGTGTCCGCCTCTTTGCGACCCCATGGACTGTAGCACGCCAGGCCTCCCTGTCCATCACCAACTCCCGGAGTTTACCCAAGTTCATGACCATCAAGTTGGTGATGCCATCCAGCTATCTCATCCTCTGTCGTCCCCTTCTTCTCCCGCCTTCAATCTTTCCCAGCATCAGGGTCTTTCCAGTGAGTCGGCTCTTGGCATCAGGTGGCCAAAGGATTGGAGCTTCAGCCTCAGTATCACTGTTTGTTTTTCTTTTAACATATGTGGTTTTGGTTTTGGTAATGTTACTTGTATTCAGAAAAGTGACCCCGAAATGATAAACAGCTGGGTGGATTTTCATGGGATCAGCCACTGTCTAGTGTGACCCACTGTCTAGATCAAGAAGTGGAACATTCCTATCTCTGTTCTAAAAATGTCCTAGTCTTCCAGAGGTCCCCCTGCATCTCCCATTGAAGGTACCGCTGTCTTGACTGTTTCATTCCCCAGATCAGCCGCTCTTAGACCTTTATGTAAGTGGAATAATAGCACACTCCTTTGCATCTGGTGTCTTTTTCGCTCAGTCTTTGGTGAGATTCGCTCCTGATCTTGCCGGTGGCAGTCCTGGTCCGTTGTCCTCTGTTGAACTTTAGTGTTTCTCTTTCTAAGGGTACTGGTGGAAATTCTTAGTGGCTTCGACCTTGTTGTGGTCCTTTACGTCCTTCCCCGGAGACAAGCTGTCTTGCACAAAGATTGGTCATCTATGTCCCCTTAGAGCCTGTGCCTGGCTGCTCTTGCGGTTGGTGTCTGCCTTCCAGAAGATTCATTGTTGTCCACAGCCGCGAAGTGACAGTCCCACTAGAGCCTTTGGAGTTAATGCGAGCTGCTGCTGTGTGAAGGTATGGAGGTCGTGGGCCCTCAGAGATGAAGACTGCTCTCTAGGCCACGTCAGCTTCCCACTCCAGCTGTCAGAAGATGGCCTTGGACCTGTGGGATGTCCTCACTTGGATTTCTGAAGGCTGTTTACCGTGTTTATGGTTTTTCTAGTGGTCATCTGTGGATGTGAGAGTTGTACCATAGAGAAGGCGGAGCACGGAATAATTAATGCTTTTCAACTGTGGTGTTGGAGAAGACTCTTGAGAGTCCCTTGGACTGCACGGAGATCCAACCAGTCCATCCTAAAGGAAATCAACTGGGAATATTCTTTGGAAGGACTGAAGCTGAAGTTCCAGTACTTTGGCCATGTGATGTGAAGAGCTGATTCATTGGGAAAGACCCTGATGCTGGGAAAGATTGAAGGCGGGAAGAGAAGGGGATGATAGAGGATGAGATGGTTGGATGGCATCACTGACTCAATGGACATGAGTTTGAGCAAGCTCCGGGAGTTGGTGATGGACAGGGAGGCGTGGTGTGCTGCAGTCCATGGGTTGCAGAGAGTCAGGCAAGATTTAGCGACTGAACAACAACTGTGTTTATGGTTCTGTGCTTGTGTCGACTTCAGCTCAGTGTTGTTGAACCAAACAATCTTGTAGAGTAAGTCCAGCATGCCGGAGTGATAGCATTGCAAGCCAAGGGCAAGGAATGGGACCTTGAAATTGTACATGCATCTCTTGGCCCATCACTGGTCAGGACGTTTGGTTTGGCCACGAGATAGTGCTTGGGGTGTGATGGTCATGTTGGGGGGCTTTGGGGCTGCCTCCTGGTCTTCTGGGTGAGAAGTCTTATTTCCTAAGCCATGGTGCGGTGAGAAGCAGCATGCACCAAAGGACTGTAGGAATTTTCGGGAGAGGAAGTCACAATAACCGTGTGAACCCAGACGTGGCGGGAACATAGCAGAGTACTGCCAAGGGGCTCAGCACAGATGGACGTGAGAGACTCAATGTCCCGGGGGCGTCTGCATACCGAGGAGTTGGTGAAAGCGATACGAGCGGGCTGCGGGAGGCATCTGGTAAAAGATTTACCCGGAGAACAGCTTCCCTGCTGGTCCAGTGGCTAAGACTCTGTGCTCTCAATACAAGGGGACACAGGTTCGATTACGGGTTAGGGAATTTAGATCCCACATGTCACGGCTAAGACCCAGTGCAGCCAAATAAATAAGTAAATATTTCTTTGAAAAAAAAAAAGCAAGTTTTGTTGGGTGAAAAACTGATCCAATATCCAGTTGTATAAAATACGCTGTTCCTAAGAAGTCCATGGGCCAAGGCGTGGCCAGTCCCAAAATGAGTGTTCTCTGGGGGTTTGTTCTCATCGGTGTTCTTGTCCTCAGAAGGTGATTAGGGGGCCTGCTTGTGTTAACTTCGGTGTGCACACGGCTGTAGCAAAGCCCGCTTTTCCATTTTCAGTGTTGCCTTGTTTGGGTCTTTTTTTTTTCTCCTCTTGCAGACAGCACGAGAGTTGCCCCCACCCTCCTTTTTTTGAATCCATTCTGACAAACTCTGCTTTTTATTTTTATTTACTTTTGGCCACTGTGAGCCCCACTGTGAGCCCCCATGCAAGATCTTAGTTCCATGACAGGATTGGAATCCGTGTTCCTGCCTTGGGAGCACAGAGTCTTTATTGTTATTTATTTATTTTGGGGCTGTTTTCCATCTTTGTTGCTGCTCGGGCCTTTTTTTTTGGCCTGTAATTGGGGCAGGTGGTGACTACCCTCTAGTTGCGGAACATGGGCTTCCCATTGCGGTGGCTTGTCCTGTCGCAGAGCCTGGACTCTGGGGCACACAGGTTCAGTAGTTACAGCTCCCAGGCTTTGTTGCTTCAAGGCATGTGGGATCTTCCGGGACCAAGGGATCAAATCCCTGTCTTGTGCATCGGCAGGCGGATTCCTTACCACTGAGCCACCAGGGAAGCCTGGGAGCAAAAGAGTCTTAAGCCACTGGATTACCATGGAAGTTCCCACCTTTTTCTTTCTAGAGATTTCTTCCATTCAACTTACTTGAGTCCCTGTGACTTGATCAGTTTAAAAACACTGCTCCTCTTTTAATTTCTGGCATCTGTAGCCTGCATATCTCCTGAGCACAGGGAAGGACTGGAAGCAGGAGTATATTGTGGGGTTGAAGGACTTCTGTTCTAAGGAGGTTAACCCCACCCAGGCCTTTGCAGCACGTCTTCAGGGTTCCAGATGAGTCCACGTTTGGTGAGCTGAATTCAAGGTAGCTTTGCGTGACCTTGCCTTTGTCTTCAACCCTGACTGCAGAAATGTGGTTGTTCTGGTTCTCAAACTTGACCTTTACACTGAACCATTTGAAGAGGCTTGTTGTCAAAATGCTCCACACAAAGCCTTGCTTGTTGGTTCTGAGTATGGTGGGGATGGCCACTCAGTCATACACCGTTTGGGGTCTTTGTTCAGAAAATAGGTGAGCCCTTTCCATAAGCTGGGCTACCCAGGTGGCGCTAGTGGTAAAGAACCTACCCACCAATGCAGGAGATGTAAGGGACATGGGTTCCTCTGGAGAAGGGAATGACAACCCACTCCAGTATTCTTGCCTGGGAAATTCCATAGACAGAGGAGCCTGGTGGGCTACAGTCCATGGGATCAAAAAGAGTCAGACACATCGGAGTAACTAACACTTTCCCATAACCCAGGTTCAGTGCTGGAAGGTTTGAGGAGACTTCTAGGAAGAGGGTTTGGTTCTGATGTGAGTGAAAGTCGCTCAGTCGTACCCGACTCTTTGCAACCCCATGGACCATGGAATTCTCCAGGCCAGAATACTGGATTGGGTAGCCTTTCCCTTCTCCAGGGGATCTTCCCAACCCAGGGATGGAACCTAGGTCTCCCACATTGCAGGCAGATTCTATACCAGCTGAGCCACAAGGGAAAGCCCAGGAATACTGGAGTGGGTAGCCTTTCCCTTCTCCAGGGGATCTTCCCAACCTGGAGATCAAACCCAGGTCTCCCGCATTGCAGGTGGATTCTTTACCCACTGAGCCAAGGGAAGCCCTCTTATGTGGGTATATCATCACAAAGCAGCCTCACTTCGAAATTTGTGTCCTGACCTCGGCGGTCGGCTGTTATTTCAGAGCTGACCATCAGGATGTTTGTTTTAGTAGTCAACCCAAAGGAAGCCAGGACAAACCTGATTTTCTTTCATTGACCTCAGGGGCTGTTCATTTAAAAACTGCCCATTAAATTATGTGCTCAAATGAGTGTATAGTTGCCAGTCTCATACCATACAGATATCGTGTGGTTCCGTTAAGTGCAGAAGGCCATTGCATCTCATTCTCAGGGTTTTGTTTAAGTGAATTAGATGAGTTCACATCAGTGAAGCGTAAGTGATATCAGTGTCTAGCCATCTATCAAGATGGAAGATACACATGCTTGTAATAGATGCTGAGTGCCTTTAATGATACAGATTTAAACCAAGTTCTCTGTCTGCCTGGGATGGCTGTAGACAGGAAGGCACTGTGTTCCACATGCTTACATTTCCCCTCTGTTTTCGATTTTCTTCTTTTATAAAGACTTTTTTTTTTTTAAAATATGGACCATTTTTAACATTCTTTATTGAATTTGTTGCAGTATTGCCTCTGTTTTTTTTTTCTTCTGGCCATGAGGCATATGGGATCCTAGCTCCCCGACCAGGGATCAAACCCGCAACCCCTGTGTTGGAAGCTGAAGTTTTAACCACTGCACCACTCTGTGCTGCTTTTGATCTCTGTAAGTGCTGGCTTTCTTCCTTGGGCTGAGTTGCTGACCGTCTGCTACTGAGGGGAAGCACTGAGCAGGCTGCAGCAATAGAACCTGGGGTAGTCATTTTTCTCAGACTCGTTAAAGTGGCTTCGGGTTACAAAGTGAGTGGCTTGCTGACGGCTGCGGGGTGAGAGTTCATGTCCCCAGATGAGTGGACAATGGTTGGCATTTTGAGTTCCAGACTCCCATTGCCCTTCCTTGGAGCACCCTGATTTATTGATGAAAATCGCTTCCCTGTTGTTAAGTCTTGGCTTGGGGAGCCCTACCAGTCCCCATAGCCTTCAAGGGTCAGCCAGCCAGATTCCTTCACTTCGACCCCTGGAGCAACGTGAGTGGCCGTGTGAGCCCATCTCTGCCAGTGTTTTTTTGTTTTATTTTAGCTAAACTTGTATTTTGAGACCGGGCTTCCAGGTGGCACTAGTGGGAAAGAACCTCCCTGCCACTGGAGGTGACATAAGAGATACAGGTTCAGTCCCTGGATTGGGAAGATCCCCTGGAGAAGGGAATGGCAACCCACTCCAGTATTCTTCCCTGGAGAATCCCCAGGGACAGAGCAGCCTGATGGGCTACAGTCCAAGGGGTTGCAGAGAGTCAGACACAGAGTTAGTAACACACACTCACACAGACACACAGACATATATCATATATATGGCTTCGCAGGTGACGCTAGTGGTAAAGAACCTGCCTGCCAATGCAAGAGACTTAAAAGACACACATTCGATCCCTGGGTCGGAAAGATCCCCTAGAGGAGGGCATGACAACCCACCCCAGTATTCTTGCCTGGAGAATCCAACGGACAGAGGAGCCTGGCAGGCTACACTCCATGGGGTTGCAAAGAGTCAGACATGACTGATCTCTCAGGCATGTGTGTAGTTGGATTTATTGCCAAGTCATATTCCATGCTGATCAGTCCCTGAGTGACCTTGGGCTAGTCTCTCGTCTCTCAGATCCTAGGACTTTTTTGTCCTTTCTGGAGGAAGTAAGCGGAGGGGTTGGGACTCAGGCCTCCAGCTCCTTGGCTGGTTTCTGCCCCGGGGCTGTTGCTGGCTTTCCTTGTCCTTGCTGGCTCTGGAACCTGCTGGGGCAGTTGTCGGTCCTGTCTTTTCCACCTCCCTGTCATAAATTCCATTTCCTGTTGGAGAACCAGGAGTTTCTCCATCTGTGCCTGCAAGGATCCGGAACCCCGTGATTACGTGATCATACACGCCCCACCTTGAGCCAGGTGGCCGTTCGGGAGGCTGGACCTCAGAGAAAACTCTGCAGGCTGCCTGCCAAGTCAGATCTTTGTCGTTCCTCTCCGGCTCCTGCAGTCTTTCTCTCTGGAGTCTCTCTGTGCAGACAGCGCTGCTGTCTCAGGCGTGGGAAACAGAAGAGTACCAAGGTACAGACTCATTTTTTTCCTTCTGCTCGGTCAGTACACTGCCTCCTGCCCTTTCTTCTAACCCTGTGCTCTTTCAGCGTCTGCTCTGATGAAGATGAAAAGCCACCTCGATAATGCTCTTTATAAGGACCAAGAAGCTCAGAACCTTATCCTGCAGTAAAACTCTTGGCGACCATTGGTTGACCATCTCACCTGGAATTTAGTGTAGAGCCCAGGTGATGAGCATCTTGCTTGTGACCCTTCGGTTTCTGGTTTATTTTTAAAAAAAGATCGATTTTTATTTTTGGCTCTGGTGGGTTGCTGTGCGGGATTTTGTCTAGTTGCAGCGAGCTGGGGCTCCAGTCTAGTTGGTGGCACAAGGGCTTCTCACTGCGGTGACTTGTCTTTTCTTGGCCCGCGGGCTCTAGGGCGTGCGGGCTTCAGTTAGTCGAGGCTCGTGGGCTCTAGCGCTGAGCTCAGTAGTTCTGGTGCCCTGGCTTTAGTTGTTCCAGGGCGTGTGCAATCCTCCCAGACTAGTAGAGATGGAGCCTGTGTCCCCTGCATTGGCAGGTGGATTCTTCCCCACTGGACCCACCAGGGAAGCCCTCGTTTTCTTGTGTATATATATATATATATGTATTTATTTTTATTTTTATATTTGGCTGCACCGGGTACTCAGTTGCGGCACTCCAGATCTGCGATCTTCATTGTAGCATGCAGGATCTTTTTAGTTTCTAGCTCCCTGATCAGGGATCGAACCACGGGCCCCGTGCATTGGGAGTGCTGGAGTTTTAGCCAAACTGGGCTACCAGGCAAGTCCCTGAGGCTTCATTCTTAATGCCCTGCCGTCTTGAATTGGTATTTTAACTGGGTACTAAGGACACAGATCTCCATGAGTTGCAGTTTTCAGGAGTGTTGAATTAGACCCACAATATAAATGATTGTAGAACTGCAGTTGCAAAAAAAATTAAATATGTGAATAATCAAGGCTAAAATTACTTGTAGGTATGCAGCATTTCCTAGTAACTTTAGTCAGGAAATGGAAAATTCTCTACAGTTCAGCTCAGTCGCTCAGTCGTGTCCGACTCTTTGGGACCCCATGAATCGCAGCACGCCAGCCCTCCCTGTCCATCACCAACTCCCAGAGTTCACTCAGACTCACGTCCATCGAGTGAGTGATGCCATCCAGCCATCTCATCCTCTGTCATCCCCTTCTCCTGCCCCCAATCTCTCCCAGCATCAGAGTCTTTTCCAGTGAGTCAACTCTTCACATCAGGTGGCCAAAGTACTGGAGTTTCAGCTTCAGCATCATTCCCTCCAGAGAAATCCCAGGGCTGATCTCCTTCAGAATGGACTGGTTGGATCTCCTTGCTGTCCAAGGGACTCTCAAGAGTCTTCTCTAACACCACAGTTCAAAAGCATCAATTCTTCGGTGCTCAGCTTTCGTCACATCCATACATGACCAGTGGAAAAACCATAGCCTTGACTAGACGGACCTTAGTCGGCAAAGTAACATCTCTGCTTTTGAATATGCTAGCATATTATAACTTCCAACATTTCGTCAGAATGCTCATAGAGAAAATTATATTTTAAAAACTAGATACGAGTTGTCTAACATATAGAAAAAAGTGTGCAGTTTTCATAAGAAGTGTCTTGGGGGCAAATGGTATTTTCAGCTGCTGTGTATGTGTATATATAGCATATAAGTGTCATCTTTTTATTTTTATTGGAATATAGCTGATTTACAGTGTTGTGTTAGTTTGGGTATACAGCAGAATGGTAGTTACACATATACATGTATTTTTTTTTTTCAGATTCTTCTTGCATATAGGTTACTACAGAATATTGACTAGAGTTCCCTGTGCTGTCCAGCAGGTCCTTGTTGGTTCTCTATGTTAAACACAGCTGTGTGTCCACATCCATCCCAAACTCCCTAACTATCCCTTCCCCCATCCTTCCTCCTGGGAACCATACGGTTATTACAGAGTATTGAGCAGAGTTCTCTGTGCTGGACAGCAGGTCCTTGTTGCTTCTCCATTTTTAATATATATTTATTTCTTTGGCTGTGCCAGGTCTTCCTTGTAGCATGTAGGATCAAGTTCTCTGAGCAGGGATTGAACCTGGCCCCCCTGCCTTGGGGTCTTAGCCACTGGACCACCAGGGAAGTCCCCATTTTCTATATAACAGCTTGCATCTGCTAACTTCCAACTCCCAGTCCTTCTCTCCCCCAGCCCAGTCCCCACCCCGGGTAACCACAAGTCTGCTCTCTGTGTCTGAGTCTGTTTCTGTTTCATCGATAAGGTCATTTGTGCCATGTTTTGGATTCCACGTATCACTGATACCATATCGTATTCTGGATAGAAGTATGCCTTAATAGCCTGTCTTGGGAGATAGCTGTCTCCTTCCTTTTTTGAGCACATTGATAAAAATTCCCAGTGGTTGCACATCATTCCTAGCAGATACATGTATGAAAGCGAAAGTCGCTCAGTTGCGTCCTACTCTTTGCGACCCCAGGGACTGTAGCACACCAGGCTCCTCTGTCCGTGGAATTCTCCAGGCAGGAATACTGGAGTGGGTTGCCATGCCCTTCTGTACGAGATCTTCCCAACCCAGGAATTGAACCCTTGTCTCCTGCATTGGCAGGCAGATTCTTTACCACTGAGCCAACCAGGGAACCCCTCCCCCCGTCCCCCCTTTCTCTGAAAAGCTCTTGATGTGTTCTGTCTTGGCTGAGACACTGCTGGGTCATACGAGTTAAGTCATTTTAATGTGAGTCTTTTTTTTTTTTAAGTTAAGAATGTTCCCCATGTATATTACCATATGTGAAATAGATGGCCAGTCCAGGTTTGATGCATGAGACAGAGTGCTCGGGGTTGGTGCACTGGGATGACCCTGAGGGATGGGATGGGGAGGGAGGTGGGAAGGGGCTTCGGGATGGGGAACACATGTACACCCATGGCTGATTCATGTGAATGTATGGCAAAAACCACTATAATATTGTAAACTAGCCTCCAATTAAAAGTAATAAATTAATTTTTTAAATAAATAAATACGCATAAAAAAGGGAATGTTCCCATTCCTCCCACCCCCAAAGCTTTGAATGAACCTGGGAAAAATAAGTGTAATGTTAAGGAATGAGGGTTTTGCCTGTGAAAGTTGGCTGCTGAAAAGGCAGCAAAAAGTTGCTCGGTTTTTTTTTTGGGGGGGGGTTGCTGTTTCATCATAATTGGAATAGCTTAAATTTATTTATTTTTTTTTTTACTGAGGTATAGCTGATTTACAGTGGTGGGTTCACTTCTGCTGTACAGCAAAGTGAATCAGTTATACATATGTATATACATTGTTTTTTATATTCTTTTCCATTACGATTTATCAGAGGATATTGAATATAGTTCCCCATGCTCTACAGGAGGGCCTTGTTGTTTATCAACCTATACTTAATAATTTATGTCTGCTAACTCCAGACTTCAGTCCACCCCTCCCCTACCTCTTGTCCCCCTGGACAACCAGTCAGTTCTCTGTGCCTGTGAGTTGCCTTCTGTTTTGTAGATGAGTTCGTTCGTGCCATATTTTAGGTCGCACGTGTTAAGTGATATCATGGGATGTCTGACTTAATGCGATAATCTCTGGATCGTTCATGTTGCTGTAAATGGCGTCATTCCATTCTTCTTTATGGCTGAGTAGTGCTCCACTGTCTATGTGTACCACATCGTCTTTATCCAGCCCTCTGTTGAGGGACATTTAGGCTGTTTCTGTGTCTTGGCTAACGGGTGTACAGTGTTGCTTTGAATATCAGGGTGCGTGGAGTAGTTAAAATGTTTCTTGTTTCTGTTTTCAGATGGCAGAGGAAACTTGCAAGTTTAGATGCATAATTAACAATTTTGCTTTGATTTTCAACTTTAATTCAGTGTGGAGAAATAATATTACTGTGGAGGTATGGAGTATGTTTGGTGAAAAATCTCCATTCGTGTGGTCTCATTGATTTAGACTATCTAGATTTTATAAGCATCAGTCCTCACTCCCCTGTGTGCCTGCTAAGTCGCTTCAGTCATGTCTAACTCTGTGACCCCATGGACTGTAGCACCCTCAGGCTCCTCTATCCATAGGGATTCTCCAGGCAAGAATCCTGGAGTGGGTTGCCATTCTCTTCTCTAGGGGATCTTCCTGACCCAGGGATCAAACCTGGGTCTGTTACGTCTCATGCGTTGGCAGTAGGGTTCTTTACCACTAGTGCCACCTGGGAAGGCCTTACTCTCCTCCTCCAAAGACATATATATATGTGTGTGTGTGTATATATATATTTTAGAAAATTTATTTATTTATTTGGCTGTGCTGAGTCTTAGTTGTGGCATGTAGACTCTTTGATTTGAGTTGCAGCATGCAGGATCTAATTCCCTGACTGGGGATTGAACCTGTGCCCCCTGCATTAGGAGTGTAGAGTCTTAGCCACTGGACCTCCACGGATGTCCCCCTCCCCCCCCATGATATATTTTTCAAATGCATTATACTCCTCTGTCAGCAGTATGGGGACTAGATGAGGAAAAATGTAATGACTTGGAGCTGGTAGATTTCAGGGTACGTGCAGTATGTGTTGAAAGAAGTGAAGGTGTTAGTCGCTCAGTCCTGTCGGACTCTTTGGGACCCCATGGAGTGTAGCCCTCCAGACTCCTCTGTTCATGGGATTCCCCAGGCAAGAACACTGGAGTGGGTAGCCTTTCCCTTCTCCAGGGGATCTTCCCGACCCAGGGACCCAACCCAGGTCTCCCATGTTGCAGGCCGATCCTTTACCATCTGAGCCACCGGAGAAGCCACAGTATGTCTTAGTTGTAAATAAAAACATGAGCATAGCAAGACATTATAGGTTTTTGTAGCCTGTTTCTCAGACATGAAAATAAATGGTACCCTGTTAATACATTTTGAATTAGAAAACTCAACCAAGTTTTATTGTTTTAAACTATTTTTCCATGTTAGGATGTTTAAAAAAATTTTTTTTTACATTATAAACATTAAAAGGAGAAATGATTTGGGTTTATAAAGAGTTCGGGCTCGTTCTGAAGTACGCCGTCTTCTGGATGAATGGGTCCGGTTTTCTAAGGGCTCCGTGACCCTCAGGGTCCCTGCAGCCCCACGGCTGCATGCCAGCTGCCGCATCCACAGCACGCATCTTTGTTCAGAGCCGCAAGAAAGGGTGGGACCAGATGTTTCTGCCCCTTTGATGCAGAGACAAAGGCTTTCCCCAGAGGCGTCCAGCTGACGTCCGCTTCCGCCAGCACCGCTTCCGCCAGCTCCCGTCTCCGGTTAGGACTGGCCCGGCCCCCACCCACTCACTGGTCAGAGACCATGTTCCGCCCCCGTGTCCGCATGGACGGTGGCTGGGGCATAGCAGGGCTATAAGCCATCGCAGAAGGCCTGATCCTGGCACTGACAGAGGGTCCCCCCCCCCTCCCCGCAAAAAAATACAGTCCCAAGGAATCTGGGCAGAAGCAGGTCCCTGAAGGTCAGTCAGGCCGAGTGTGGGGAGGGACAGAGAGGAACTGGAGGCTGGGCGCTGAGGGGTTCGCCTTGGTGTGCAGGGCACTTCACTGGCTGGGGGTTCTACCTGCAGAGAGGAAGTGGGTATGATGGGAACGACCCAAGCCACAGGCTGCCCACTGAGGGCTACATGATGTGACTTTCCCCTGCAGCTGTTTTCTGAGGGTGGGGGAAGAGTCACCGAGGTTTTTTTTTTTTTTTTGGTAACATTTATATATTTATTTGGCTGCATCAAGGCTTCCCTGGTGGCTCCAGTGGTAAAGAATCTGCCTGCAATGCAGGAGACCTGGGTTCAGTCCCTGGGTTGGGAAGATCCCCTGGAGAAGGGAACGGCTATCCACTCCAGTATTCTTGCCTGGAGAATCCCCGTGGACCCTGGCAGGCTACAGTCCATGGGGTTGCAGAGTTGGACACAAGTGAGTGACCAACACATGCACACACACATACACACGCTTATTTGGCAACTATGCGCTATGCCTGCTTACTTGCTCTGTGGCGTGTGGGGTCTTACTTCCCAGGCCAGGGATCAGACCCACATCCCCTGCCTTGCAAGGTGGATGCTTAACGACTGAACCTCCAGGGAAGTCCCTCACCAAGTCTTGAAATATAAAGCATGCCAACAATTTGAGGACACAGATATACTCCCCATAAAAATCCAGATGTCCAGCCTCTTCAACAACAGTAACAACAACTAGAGGATCCACCCACCCTGGGCCTGTGTAGTCAAAGCTGTGGTTTTTCCAGTAGTCACCTGTGGATGTGAGAGTTGGACCATAAAGAAAGCTGAGCACTGAAGAACTGATGCTTTTGAACTGTGGTGTTGGAGAAGACTCTTGAGAGACCCTTGGATAGCAAGGAGATCCAGCCAGTCAATCCTAAAGGAGATCAGACCTGAATATGCACTGGAAGGACTGATGCTGAAGCTCCAGTACTTTGGCCACCTGATTCGAAGAGCTGACTCATTGGAAAAGACCTTGATGCTAGGAAAGACTGAAGGCGGGAGGAGAAGGGGACGACAGAGGATGAGATGGCTGGATGGCATCACCGACTCAATGGATGTGAGTTTGAGCAAGCTCCGGGAGTTGGTGATGGACAGGGAGGCCTGGCGTGCTGCAGTTCATGGGGTCACAAAGAGTCGGTTGGACACGACTGAGCGACTGAACTGAACTGAACCAGAGGCCAGGCCCGGATAGCACTGTGCTTTCAGTGAGGAGCACCCTGCCCCGTCCCCAGGGGCCCTCTGGAAAGCTGGTGTCTTTGTACCCCGGAACCTTCCCTATACTCTGAGCACTAGCATATAGAAATCATGAAATTTCTGTGTTCCCCACAGTGCTTAGCTAGGCTCTCTGAGCTGTACCTTTGACGTCTGTCTTTGTCCAATTTGTTGTAGTTGTTCAGCCGGTCAGTCCTGTCTGACTCTTTGCTTCCCCATGGACTGCAGCATGCCATGTTCCCCTGTCCATCACCATCTCCTGGAGTTTGCTCAAACTCATGTTAGTTGAGTTGGTGATAACATTTAGGCTGTGACTGGAAAAAAAACAACAACAACCTATAAACGACAAACATTTTAATTTTCACGGTCTGGAGTCTGGAAGGCCATGTGATTGCTAGCAGACTCAGTGTGTGGTGAGGACCTGGTTCATAGGTGGTATCTGCTAGTGGCCTTACATGGTGGAAGGCGTCAGGCAGGTCTTAGGAATGTTTAGTGCAGTATAACAGCGCTGATGTGGTCTCTGAAGGTTCTACCCTCATGGGCTTCCCTTGTGACTCAGTTGGTAAAGAATCCGCCTGCAGTGCGGGAGACCCAGGTGTGATTTTCTGGGTTGGGAAGATCCACTGTAGAAAGCAATCGAAGTAATGTTCGATTACTTAAAGCAACCAAACAGCCCTACTTTTGGGCTTCCCTGATAGCTCAGTTGGTCAAGAATTCGCCTGCAATGCAGGAGACCTGGGTTCGATCCCTGGGTTGGGAAGATCCCGTGGAGAAGGGAAAGGATACCCACTGCAGTACTCTGGCCTGGAGAATTCCACAGACTGTATAGCCCATGGGGTTGCAAAGAGTCAGGCACGACTGAGCGACTTTCACTTTCTACCCTTATGGCCCAATCTCTTCCCAATGACCTCCAGCCCCTTAGACCATCACACGGGAAGGGTTGGGTTTCTTTTTCTTTTTCCCTTTTTGGCCTCATCATATGGGATCTTAGTTCCCCGACCAGGGATGAAACCCATGCACTCCTCTGTATTGCATGCACGGGAGTCTTAACCCATGGACCACCAGGGAACTGCCCCGGGGCAGCACGGTTGGGGTTCAGGAGGACACCCCGAGCATTTTGTCTGGGGCAATATCCGTGAAAGGACTTGTTCCAGAACCACAGCCCTCGTGATGGGTGAGATCACCCATGTGTTTACCTGATAAAAAGATGAAGGCTTGCAGGGAGCTCTGACTTCACCCCAAGGGAAGGTGAGGTGGCCTCCTCTGCTGGATCCCACCCCTGACCAGTCTCCTGTGTCGTGCCACCGAGCGGCAGCCTTATCTGAACAAGCGCCCCCGCTTCTTTGAAGCAGCCCTGAGGCTGGGGCCAGTCCTTCCCTCCGTTTCAGACAAAACAGCCGCCCGTCTCCCAAGCCGGGGGCACTTTTGTTCTTGTGTCCAGCAGTTCCTCTTCCTGCCTCTCAATGCCTATCAGCTCCTGCAGGCTGCATTTCCGTTTTGAAAACTGAATGATTAAGTGGTTCCAGTCGTTCCGGTGCTTGAACATCTCCACTGCTCGTTTGCTTCAGGTGTCTGAGGACAGGGTTGGAATCGGGGGCAGGACTGTGTTCCCAGGCGGCTGGGGAGCCTGCTTGCGTTCACCCCAACTTGATAAGGCATGAAACCAACCCTGAAAGGGGGCGTGGGCCGTGCCGTGTTCCTCCTGTGGTATAGGATGAAAGCGGGCTTTGGACGAGGGACCCTGCTGTCCCCCGCTGATGTCTTTTCCTCCCCTCCTCCTCTCGGTTTGCCCTTGCCAGAAGCGTTGCCTGTCGTGTTGTGAGACAGACTTTGGTATCAGAGGGGAAGTTACAGAGATAACCATTTGGCTTTGGCCTTCAGGAGACGAGAGTCTTGGACTGGGGCTGGTAGCTTAAGCAGAGAGCCATCAACAAGGTTCAGGGGACTTGCCATGGCGGTCCCCTGGTTCGGACTCCGAGCTTCTGCTGCAGGAAGCATGAGTTCGAAGCCTGGTCAGGGAACTAAGGTCCTGCATGCCACCTGTGGCCAAAAATAAATAAAAACGGGGGCGGGGAGTGGAGCAGAGAGTTTGGAGCCCCAAGTGGTAATGCAGCAGGGTATTCAGGAGGCTGGGAGGCGGCCACTCTGCTTCCAGAGTGGACGTGGTGTTGGGGGCCCAGGAGGGTTAGTGGAAGTGAACCAGACATGGGGTGCAGGTGTGAATAGAGGGGACCCCAGCCCAACACAGCCGAGAGGCAAGAAAGGACCATTTCTCTGGGGAGAAATGACAGACACTTCTTAGTCGCTGGCCTGTGATGTTCGGGCAAAAGCTTGTAATGTGCAGAGGCTTGCAAGGCTCAGTGGTAAAGAATTTGCCTGCCAATGCAAGAGACAGGGGTTTGATCCCTGGGTCGGGAAGACCCCCCTCTGGAGAAGGAAATGGCAACCCACTCCAGTGTTCTTGCCTGAAGAATCCCATGGACAGAGGAGCCTGGTGGGCTATGGTCCATAAGGGGGTTGCAGAGTTGGACTCGGCTCAGTGACTTAGCACGCATGCATGGTGTCCAGAGCAAGGCGACAGTGGTTAGTTTTGCCTGGTCAGTGGTGGGACTGGACTGAACACAGGGCCTCCACTCGGCCTGATGGCCAGCCTCTCTCCCATTGCTGGTGGGACATCTTTAATTTTGGGGGCCACATTTCACGGCAGTGGCATGACTTGCGGGATCCGGTTCCCTGACCAGGGGTCGAACCCGCACCTTTTGCATCGGAAGCATGGGGTCTTCACCTCTGGATCGCCAGGGGAGTTCTTGCAAGACATTCTGTGGGGGGCAGGAGGCTGCCGGCGTCCTGGCATGGTGGATGCATCTTCACAGGGCAGGAAGTCAAAAGGGCGTTTCAGAGCTGTCCCGTCTCCTGTTTGTGTGTTCCACCGAGGGTTGTCATGAGTGTGGCAGGCACTTTATCCTTTCTCAAGCGGAGGTTCCCAGTTGGGAATGATAGCTTTTGTCCCTAAGGGTATATACTGCACAGTATCTGGGGACATTCCAGATGTTATTGGGGTGGTGGTGGGGGTGGGCGATGCCACTGACATCCAGTGGGCAGAGACTAGGACTGGCGATCGTAGACATCCTCCAGGTAAGGGACAGCCCCGTCACAAAGGAATATCCAGCCCTGAACATCACTGGTACCCGGGGGAGAAACGTGCTGAGGTACCCCAGTGTTCAGCTAGCCCATCCATATTTTATTTTATTTTATTATTTTTTAAAAAAATGTTTACCTATTTGGCTGCAGCTGGGTGTTAGTTGCAGGGCACACAGGATCTTTGATCTTAGTTGTGAGATGTGGGACCTTGTTCCCTGACTGGGGATCAAACCTGGGGCCCCCCTGCATTGAGAGCTTGGAGTCTTCGCCACTGGGCCACCAGGGAAGTCTGTATCCCATGTTTTTTGTTTTTGTTGTTGGCTGGACATTTGGCTTATTTCTGTGTTTTAGCTGGTATGGGTGGTGCTGGTGTGGTCATTCTTACACAGGTCTTTTGGTGAACACACAGGAGACTTGAAGGTTTTTTCACCTGTTTTCCCAACTGGTCATAGCAATTTTTGCATCCGCCCCGTGGACAGAGGAGCCTGGCAGGCTACAGTCCATGGGGCTGGCAAAGAGTCAGACATGACCGAGCGACTAACAGAACAACAATAAACTGTGCATGAGAGTTGCTGGTGTTACAAGCAGCCCAGGCTTCCATCGGCAGGTGAAAGTATAAAGGGAACGCAGCGTCGACATACGATAGAAGATTAGCGTTAGAAAACGGGTGCTGCACGTGGCCTGCAGTCATGTGCGTGAACCTCGAGGGCTATAACCAGGCCCAGAGGACAGTCCGGTGAGACTCCACTTGCACACGGCATCCACAGGAGTCGGGTTCTGGAGACAGAAGAGCAGAGCGGCTGCTGCCAAGGACTGGGAGAAACGCTTGATGGATCCGGTGCCGCTTTTGCAAGGTGAATTCCTAGGGCTCACTTACACATCATGTGATTATAAAGACCGCTGCTGAATGGTGCACTTAAAAATGGGCGACACATCTTATTAAATAACAGCGTCAGCAATTCCGTCTATGACTGTGGCATGCCCTGTCAGCTACTTAGATAACTTCTTCCAAAGCAATGTTTTGTAGTTTTCAGGGTTCAAGTTTTACCCTCCTCTTTTTAATCAAATGTGGGCTTCCCTTGGCTCAGCTGGTTAAGAATCTGCCTGCACGGTGGGAGACCTGGGTTCGATCTCTGGGTTGGGAAGATTCCCCTGGAGAAGGGAAAGGCTACCCACTCCAGTATTCTGACCTGGAGAATTTTCCACAGAGTGTATAGTCCATGCGGTCGCAAAAAGTTGGACACGACCGAGCGACTTTCACTCTCATCAAATTTATCACTGGAATGTCTCTGCCCCTTCAGACTATTGTAAGTGAAATTGTTTTCTTCATTTTATTTTTGGGTTGTTTGTTCATAGTGTATAGAAAGTAAGTTTCTGTATATTGAAAAAAATGGTGACAATAAATTTTGTGTGGGGTGGGTTAAAGCACAATTTTAAAAAACTTGTTGTCCACTCACTAAGTCATGTCCAACTCTTTGCAACCCCATGGACAAAGACAGAAGGTGAAAGTGATGCAGAAGTGCCCAGTGGTCTCCAGTTTCTCTTCACCCCCTATCATTGCTTATCTTCCTACCAGGAGAGGCCCAGCTTCCCTGTCCTTCACCGTCTCCTGGAGCTTGCTCAAACTCATGTCCATGGAGTCAGTGACGCCATCCAACCATCTCATCCTTTGTCGTCCCCTTCTCCTCCTGCCTTCAATCTTTCCCAGTGTCAGGATCTTTTCCAATGAGTTGGCTCTTCACATCGGGTGATGCTTTTGAACTGTGGTGTTGGAGAAGACTCTTGAGAGTCCCTTGGACTGCAAGGAGATCCATCCAGTCCATCCTAAAGGAAATCAGCTTGCTCAAACTCATGTCCACTGAATCAGTGATGCCATCCAACCATTTCATCCTCTGTCGTCTCCTTCTCCTCCTACCTTCAATCTTTCCCAGCATCAGGGTCTTTTCCAATGAGTTGGCTCTTTGCGTCAGATGGACAAAGGATTGGAGTTTCAGCTTTAGCATCAGTCCTTCCAATGCATATTCAGAACTGATCTCCTTTAGGATGGACTGGTTGGATCTCCTTGCTGTCCAAGTGACTCTCAAGAGTCTTCTCCAACACCATAGTTCAAAAGCATCAGTTCTTCAGTGCTCAGCCTTCTTTATGGTCCAACTCTCACATACGTGCATGATTGCTGGGAAAACCATAGCTTTCGCCTTCTATCCTTGGACAAAGTTTCCTTTGGACCCAATCTAATGAACCATATGGAAATAGAGTTTCTAGAAAACGTAGTCCCCATTCTAACCAAGAGGACCCAGAGCTATGCCTAAGTTAGGAACACCTGACCTGTGCATATAGCACATACATCAGAGAGCCAACTGTGGAGAAGGCATATTTGCTTTTCTCCCCTTTGCTCGATTGCAAAAACCACAGTCTGTAAACCATAACATCTTTTTCCTTTAATTAGTGGATAACTGCACAACAATGTTGTGTTAGTTTCTGCCGTACAATAACTTGAGTCAGCCATGCGTGCGTGTGTGCTAAGTCATTTCAGTTGTGTCTGACTCGGCGACCCCATGGACTGTAGCCCGCCAGGCTCCTCTGTCCATGGGATTCTCCAGGCAGGAATACTGGAGTGGGTTGCCCTGCCCTCCTCCAGGGGATCTTCTTCACCCAGGGATTGAACCTGTCTCTTATGTCTCCTATGTTGGCAGGTGGGTTCTTTACCACTAGTGCCACCTGAGAAGCCCGAATCAGCCATGAGCATACATATATAAATGACATTTTTTAGAGAGGTATTTGTGTCTTAGCCTGAGAACTTAAATTGCATTTGTGTGTGTGTGTGTTTCAAATGGGGGACGTGTGGTCTAGTTTCCACATAATCCATTTAGGTGAAACTTTTGTAAGCCCCCCCCCCCCACACACACACACACTTGTGAATGGCAACGAGTTGTATTTTAAAAGTTTTCTGTAAAGCTGTATAGTAGCTCATCACGGGTAAAAGAAACTGTAGGTTGAGAATAAACAGTACGAGCTTCTAGGATAACTGAACTTTGGGGCTTACTTTCCCCTCAAGCAGTGTGGTATGAGGTTGACAATAAACTGAGCATCTAGGATAACTGAGCTTTGGGGTTTACTTCCCCCCAAACAGTGTGGTATGTAAGGACTTAGAAACCAGTGTACCCAAATAGCTTTGGGGTGTCTGTAAACGGAGCAATCTCCCTTTGCCCTTTAAGCGTCTCATTTCCTCGTGTTATTGATTAGGAGTGGGAACCGTTTGTCACGGAACTTGAGAGTTCAGGAGCCTCCCCTGGGTTGCAGTCCTGATTGGAATGCCAGCAAATTCTAAATAATGTGCTTTCTAAATAATACTTGCATAAGACTCTGAATTTGCAACATATTTTCGTAATTTGTCTCCCTTTTATTCTTCACAAGGTCTTGGGTTGTCAGGCCCCCCACCCCCCCCAACTCTTGTCAGAATTGTTTTGAGTGGAAAACTGAGACCGAGAACAATAAAGTGGGCTTCATTCTCCAGTTCTCTCCAGTCAGGCTTCCCTGCTGGGCTCAGATGGTGAAGAATCTGCCTGCCATACTGGAGACCTGGGTTCGATCCCTGGGTCGGGAAGATCCCCTGGGGGAGGAGGGCATGGCAACCCACTCCAGTATTCTTGCCTGGAGAATCCCCATGGACAGAGGACCCTGGCGGGCTACGATCCATGCAGTTGCAAAGAGTCGGACATGACTGAGCCACGAACGCTTTCGGTTCTCCAACTTGGAGTGAAGTGGTAGGGCTCAGTCTGAAGTCCTAGCGCCTTCACCCTCATCTCTGTGAAAGCATCCCTGATCGTCAGCCCCTCTTCGAATCCTCTGGTCTGACTGCTCCCCGCTCTGTGATGCTGGGGCCCATGTATGCCTCCATCACCGTGCTTGTCACATGAAATTGTCTATCTGTCAGGGTCTGGTTGGGAGGCAGAAAGCGCGCAGTAATTGGAACAGGGGCTGCTTAATAGAAAGCAGGCTTCTGGGCATTGGCCACATACCAACACGCCCCTTCCAGCTCGTCTGTTTGGTGGGGTTGTGTGGTTGCCATGGAGACCGGAAGACACCACCCCCACCCCCCAACAAAGCTTAAAATAACTTACCATATGGCTCTCTCGGTGCAGAAGTTTACCACCCCGGGTGTAAAGAATTACTATCAGCAGATGATTCCTTATTATTAACTTAGTGAAGAATGGTTAACTAAGTGCTCTTTGGGGTAAAGAGAGCTCTGAAGAGTACGGTAGCTGGAAGGAACAGTGACCACTTCCGGGCTTGAGGCTGGTGACCTCTCTGATGCTGGCAAAGATTGAAGGTGGGATGGGGAAGGGGACGACAGAGGATGAAGATGGTTGGATGGTATCACCAATGCGGCGGACGCGAGTTTGAGCAAGCTCCGGGAGCTGGCGGTGGATAGGGAGGCCTTGCACACCGCAGTCCATTGGTTTGAAAAGAGGCAAGACACGACTGAGCAACAGAACTGCAAGGAGATGCAACCAGTCCATCCTAAATGATGTGAGTCCTGAACATTCTTTGGAAGGACTGATGCTGAAGCTGAAACTGCAATACTCTGGCCACCTGATACGAGGAACTTACTCCTTGGAAAAGACCCTGATACTGGGAAGGATTGAAGGTAGGAGGAGAAGGGGACAACAGAAGATGAGATGGTTGGATGGCATCACCGAGTCAATGGACATGAGTTTGAGCAAGCTCTGGGAGATGGTGAAGGACAGGGAAGCCTGGCGTGTTGCAGTCCATTGGTTTGAAAAGAGTCAAGACACTGCCTTCTCTCGGGAGCAGGGCTGACTTCAGAGGGACACTGACTTCACCAGTGTCCCTCTGGTGCCCTCTGCTGACGAACCTTCCCGAGGCACAGCCTGCCCCCCCCCCCCCCCCCGCCAAAGGTGCCCCTGTGCAGCCCCAGTATCACCACTCAGCTGGTGACTGGTGATTTGCGCTTAAGATGCACTGCATTGCTAACTGGCGTGGCACTGGAATGGGTATCCTCTGCACACCTTTTCCCTGGATTGTGACTTCCCCTCACCAGGCAGGGGTGTTCCGAAAATGCCCCCTGGGTGTTGCCCTGCACACAGCATCCCCTCCACGGGTTGGCCTGTGTTCTTCGAAGTGCTGTGCTGTCCCTGAGGCTCAGGACTCTGCAGAGCCCTGAGGCCCTGGACGTTCACCCCTCTTGGAGAACAGCCATGTACCTTGGGCTTCGTCTTCCCCTGGGGAGGCTGTGGGCTCTGGGCTCAGAGTTGAACAGTCCTGTCAGGGTTCCCTGTCAAGTCTGGCTTGGGTTCTGAATTGCTACCACTGACCCCCTGATGCAAATTTCCTTCCCTTTGTGTTTCTTTTTTAAAAATTGCACTGTTTTATTTATGTATTTGATGCTTTTGAACTGTGCTATTGAAGAAGACTCTTAAGAGCCCTTTAGACTGCAAGGAGCTCCAACAAGTCCATCCTAAAGGAGATCAGTCGTGAATATTCATTGGAAGGACTGATGCTGAAGCTGAAGCTCTCTTAATACTTTGGCCACCTGATGGGAAGAGCTGACTCATTAGAAAAGACGCTGATGCTGGGAAAGATTGAGGGCAGGAGGAGAAGGGGACGACAGAGCATGAGATGGTTGGATGGCATCACAGACTCAATGAACATGAGTTTGAGCAAACACCGGGAGATGGTGAAGGACAGGGCAGCCTGGCGTGCTGCAGTCCATGGGGTCGCAAAGAGTTGAACAGGACTGAGCTACTGAACAACAATTAATGCATTTGTTTTTGGCTGTGCTGGGTCTTCCTTGTTGCACAAGGGCTTTCTCTAGTCGCAGCAGGTAAGGGCTACCCAGTAGCTGAGGTGGGCTTCCCTGGTGGCTCAAATGGTAAAGAATCTGCCTGCAATTATGGAGACCCGAGTACCATCCCTGGGTGGGGAAGATCCCCTGGAGGAGGGGGATCCCACTCCAGTATTCTTGCCTGGAGAATCCCATGGACAGAAGAGCCTGGCGGGCTAGAATCCACAGGGTCACAGAGAGTCGGAGATGACTGAGCAACTAACATTGTCACTTTCCATTTGTCGTGCACAGGCTTCTCATTGTGGTGGCTTCTCGTGTTGCAGAGTGTGGGCTCTCGGGCGCTAGGGCTTCCATACTTGCAACACGTGGGCTCACTGGATGCGGCTCCCAGGCTCTAGACCACAGGCTCAGTAGTTGTGGCCCATGGGACTAGTTACTCTGCAACGTGTGGGATTTTCCCAGACCAGGGATTGAACCTGTCTCCCCTCCACTGGCAAGCAATTCGTATCTATTAGACCACCAGGGAAGATCCGCCCTCCCTGCCCCCCGCCCCCCAAAATTATGTTTCTTAAATGGTCTTGAGCAGTCAGCGTCTTTCCTGTTTCTCTGTGGACTTCTGGTTGCTAACTGCAGCCTCTGATGGCTCCAGGTCCTTCAGACTTCTCCTTGGCCTGCTCTGTCCATCAGCCTGGCTCTGTCCGCTTCTCCAGGCCACGTCTGCCTTTCTTGGTCTTGGAGCCCCGTGTGATGCAGCCCTCACCTTGGCAATGAGTGGAGGGAGTGTGTTAGAATCTTCAGGGTGCATCCTTATGTTCTTATGTACGGGACTAAATGCAGACTTGTTCATCTGAATCTGAAATGTATCAGGTTGGTTTGGGGGTTTCTTAGGCTTTTTTTTGGGCATGTGGAGGTGGTTACCACTTTTCTTATTTTTCGAGATAACATTTTGTCAAGCACGAGGAAAGTAATTTTCCTCTAATTGAAGTTTTATTGGTTGTTTTGAGGATTTGTACACGGTTCAGTGTGTACACCCTTCTTTTGTAAAAAATTAATTTATTTTAATTGGAGCCTAATTACTTTATAATATTGTAGTGGTTTTTGCTATACATTGACATGAATCAGCCATGGGTGTACATGTGTCCCCCATCCTAAACCCCTCTTCCATCTCCCTCCCCATCCCATCCCTCTGGGGGATGCACCAGCCCCGAGCACCCTGTCTCATGCATCAAACCTGGACTGGCGATCTGTTTCACATATGGTAATATACATGTTTCAAGGTTATTCTCTCAAATCATCCCACCCTCGCCTTCTCCCACAGAGTCCAAAGGTCTGTTCTGTGTCTCTTTTGCTGTCTCGCATATAGGGTCATCGTTACCATCTTTCTAAATTCCATATATGTGCATTAGTATACTGAATTGGTGTTTTTCTTTCTGACTTACTTCACTCTGTATAATAGGCTCCAGTTTCATTCACCTCATTAGAACTGATTCAAATGCAGTCTTTTTAATGGCTGAGTAATATGCCATTGTGTATATGTACCACCGCTTTCTTATCCAGTCGTCTGCTGATGGACATCTAGGTTGCTTCCATGTCCTGGCCATTGTAAACAGTGTACACCCTTCTTAATGTAGGTACTGAACATCTGAAAAACTACATAGTTTCCTTTCTGAACTTCCTGGGGCTTCCCTGGTGGCTCAGATGGTAAAGTGTCTGCCTGCAATGCAGGAGACCTGGGTTCAATCCCTGGTTTGGGAAGCTCCCCTGGAAAAGGAAATGGCAACTCACTCCAGTACTCTTGCCTGGAAAATTCCATGGACTGAGGAGCCTGATAGACTACAGCCCATGGGGTTGCAAAGAGTTGGAAACAACTGAGCAACTTCACTTTCCTTTCTAAACAGATATTCCAGTGACTTTCTAGCCTAAAATGCAGAAGCTACTTTTCCTTAGTGAAGTTGCTCAGTCGTGTCCAACTCTCTGCAACCCCATGGACTATAGCCTACCAGGCTCCTCCGTCCATGGGATTTTCCAGGCAAGAGTACTGGAGTGGGGTGCCATTTCCTTCTCCAGGGGATCTTTCCAACCCTAGGATTGAACCCAGGTCTCCTGCATTGCAGGCAGATGCTTTACCATTTAAGCCACCAAGAGGAACCAAATATTGATAGGCTGTGCCATCATATAGGTCCCATTAACTCATCGTTTAATATCGTAAGCACAGCATGCTCGATTTTCACTTTTTTGTGGCATGTTCATGGCACATTATGGGAGATTGGAGTGTCATGATGTGGAACAAGAAAGAGCCAAGATCAAGGAGTGCTTTTCTTTGGGAAGTGATTCTACTAAAACCCCTGGGAGTCGAGGTCATTTTAAATGTTCAAGACCTATTTTGTGCACAATTGTGACACCAGATTGACATTGAGTATGTTTTGTGTTAAAAAAATTCCCCCTCATGAAATAGTCAGCTGATGCTCAGGACATGTGTGCTGTGCTAAGTCGCTTCAGTTGTGTCCAACTCTCTGCAACCCTGTGGACCATAGCCCGCTAGCCTCTTCTGTCCATGGGATTCTCCACTCAACTACTTTGCCAACAAAGGCCCGTCTAGTCAAAGCTATGGTCTTTCCAATGGTCATGTATGGATGTGAGAGTTGGACTATAAAGAAAGCTGAGTGTCGAAGAATTGATGCTTTTGAACTGTGGTGCTGGAGAAGACTCTTGAGAGTCCCTTGGACTGCAAGGAGATCCAACCAGTCCATCCTGAAGGAAATCAGTCCTGAATATCCATTGGAAGGACTGATGCTGAAGGTGAAGCTCCAATCCTTTGGCCACCTGATGCAAAGAACTGACTCATTGGAAAAGACCCTGATGCTGGGAAAGATTGAAGGCAGGAGGAGAAGAGGACGACAGAGGATGAGATGGTTGGATGGCATCACCCACTCAGTGGACATTAGTTTGAGCAAGCTCCAGGAGCTGGTGATGGACAGGGAAGCCTGGCATGCTGCAGTCCATGGGAGTGTGAAGAATGGGAACTGAACTGAGAGTTCTTGGGAAGCTTGAATTCCACAGATGGCTGATAAGATACTCACTGAGATCGTCCAAGGAGACAGAGACCAGAGATGAGAGTATGTACAAGTCTGGATACATTTCAGTGGAGGTTTTTGATTCCCCCCCACCCCTGCTGCTCCTGGATTCTCTGTTACCAAAGATGCGCTCTCTGATTGCTTCGCAATTAGATCCTCTTCCTGGATGACTCAGCTCTCGCTTCAGAGAACAAGGGAGGGTGACCAGGGAGGTGACGTCAGTGATTGTCCTGGCCCCTAGAAGCCAGTGCTGTCTTACGCTCTCCCCTGGATGGCTTTCTAGTCATAGCTGATAAGTCATGGGTATGATTCATGGCCTTTGAAATCTGATCCCGGATCTAAACATTCCTCCCCCTTCCATTCTGATCTCCAGTGGTTGCGATTTTCCCAGGCCATCAAAGCTCCATATCTGAGCTCTACTGCACACCCCTTTCCTGCAGTGGCCCTTGATGTCCATCAGTGAATATGTCCCTCAGCCTGCCTTCCCAGCTGCCAGAGTCCTTGCTTACGTTTGTGTTCCCTGGCCTGTCTTGGTTTTAGCACGTGCGGCTGCCGATCTGTGATGTGTTCTGGGCAGGAGAGATGCTTTCTCCTGTCTACCTAGAGGATGAAGCTGCTAGACAAGCATTTGCTCGCATGATACAGGGTCACTCCTCTGCTTCTCTGCCAGGCCTTCTGGGACCCCCTCCCCCACCCCGCCCCACCGCTGCCTCCAGGGTATCCTTCCAGCTTCTGAAACTCAAGGTCAGATTCCTCACCTTCCTCTTTCTGGCCTTATCTTCAAGGCTCCCGTTGCCAGGGTGCTGCGCTTTCCAGGCTGACATTCTTCAGGTGGGCCCGTGCCCTGACCCCTTCCCATGGAATGTCCACGCCCATCTCTGCTGGCCCTTTCAAGCTGCTGTCTGGGGGTGAAGGTCTTTCGTCCCCAGTCCCGAGCCCCTCCCCTCTCACCCCCGTTGCCCTGACTCGCTCCCTCCCTGAGTGGCTCCCGGCTGTCACGAGAATCGGGGTCCCCCCGCCCTTGGTGGGTGTCATCTTCGATCATCTGTAACAACATCCGTTGGATGAAACATGAAAGCTTGCTTCCAGAAAGACTTCCATAGACTGGCTTTTGTTTTTCCCTTCCCTCTCTCTTGCTGTTTCCAGAGTAAATGTTTCCATCAGGACAGCAAGGCACTCTGCTCATTTTTGGACACTTTGAAGCCCTAAAAACTCAACAGGAGTTTGGCAAACAGAATTCCACTGAATAATCCAAACCGGAATATTCGGCCTGGCAAGTGAGCTTGGGGCTTTCCTTCTGACTGGGGTACATGGACAGGCATCGTGGGTGGTGTGGATTCCTTGGTCCTTGCCTGCCTGCCTTTTTGTAAAGGGAGTTTTTTTTTTTTTTTTCCCTTAGCAAAGGACACTGAGAACTTTGCCCGGTGGTTGTAGAACAGGACTGCCCCATTTGTGGCTTCTGCAGACGGTGCCCTCTGGGACTGGCAATGCCCGGCACTCTCTTGACTGTTAAACAGAGGATGGCAATAAAAGGAGCGTGCGTGTATGCAATGCTCGATGCGTTCGAGGCATGATGACTCACGTGTAATGCACGATAGACTATACACAGTCGACAGGCAGAGCCGTATTCCTGGCGCCCTAGGGCCAGCTTCAGGTCTGGGCTTCACCAGGTTCAAGCCTAATGAAGTCTTCCTCACGGGAGAAGCTTGATGGGGTCAAGAGTACAGACCCGAGGTCTTCAAAGCTGCCTGGTTTGCAGCTTTCTTTGCCATGAACATGAAAAACGTTGGACAAATGCTTTGTCTTGGCAAGGAAGCTGAGGCAGGCAGAGATGCCTGGCTACTCTGTCTCCCAAACCTGGAGCCATTTTGTTTTTGCTGAGAGTGTAGGTGGAGTGTGGTTTGGATGAGGCAGATGGGCTGCCTTGGAATGCGGTCTTTGCGGCTGGAGCAGGAGTTGTTAAGTCTTTGCAGATGAAGGAAAGCAACCAGATGTGATTTGGGCTTCGGGGTCAAGCCAGACCTTTGTTCAAAAAATTTTTCATTTATTTGTCTGAGCCAGATCTTCATTGAAGATCTTCCATCTTCATTGCAGTGTTCAGAATCTTTAGTTGTGGCACGTGGGATCTAGTTCCCTGACCAGGGATCGAACCCTGGGCACTCTGCATTTGGGAGCTCAGAGTCTTAGCCACTGGACCTCCAGGCAAGTCCCTTAGCCAGACGTTAATGATAGCACTTTGAGAGAGTCTCACGTGCAAGGGTTTGCGGGGATGAGACGGAAAAGCTCACCAGGTCATGGCCGAGTCGTTACAGGTAATGAGTTGCCTGTAGGAAGGGCTGCCTTCAGAACCTGTCCTAAGACCCTGCAGCTTCCTCCATCGTCATGGTTTCACCTAAAGGCTTTCTTGTGATGCTGAGATTCACCAGCTCTGCGCGCGTCTGGTTGTTTTCTCTCTGGGGACACCCACCCCTTCTTTCTCCTCCATCTCCTGCTCCTTCATCCTCTTCTGCCAGGCAGCCCAAGGATTCTGTCCTCCGCTGTTTATGGGTCTGTTTTCTGTGTGGGCAGCCTCCATCCCTGCCTCTCCAATCTTGTAAGTTTCTTCCCCTGCTGCTCACTCCATCTTTTTCCCCGGGGACTCCCACCTCCCTCCCACCTGAGGTAACTGCCCACCAACCCTCGGATTGGACACAGCCCTTGGGCACCCCCAGCTGGGGCATGTTGAAACCTAAATTCTCCACCACATGTCCTTCACCTTGGCTGTTTCTGGCTGAGTGTGTAATCTTGGCCGGGTGGAAGCTTATTAACGTTGGGATCTGTCATTACGTTGGGTTTAAAAATCGTCTAGACTTGGAAACTGGTTGTTAGCCGAACGAATTGCTTCATAGTTCTGTTTGGAGTGGTCATTTTGTTCATTATGTTTTGTTTATGGTGTCAACTTGCAATAAATAATTACTCTGTTACCCCTAAGGAGGGGTTGAGTTGTCCTTGGGTGCAGGCAGAGAGACAGATCCAGGTACCGTGTGGTTTCATCTTTGAGCCTGTCAGTGGCTTCATTTCCAGCTCTACAACTCCCAGAGGAGGAACGTTTCCTTGCTTTAGTGCCCGGTGAGGTTTGGAACTGATTTTCAGGTCAGCCCTGGCATATAGTGGGAGCGCAGAGAACTTGCAAAATTGTACCCTGGTATGCACATAAACAGTCATCTTTGTCACTAGTTTTCCTAGCAGTTTGTACAAAGAATGGCTTTTTGGTGTAGAACAGGGGTTGACAGCTTTTGTTTTTAAAGTAACAAGCCAAGTAGTAAATATTTTTGGCTTTATGGGCCCCCAACTGTAGCAGTGTATAAACAAATGGGTGTGGTTGTATTCCAGTAAAATTTTATTTACCCAAAACAAAAACAAGACAGCTGGCTGGATTTTCTGCAGGGAGGTTGAGGGGAGGGCACCCCACCTGGCATGTGGGATCTTCCCTGGCCAGGGATGGGGCCCGGGCCTCCTGCATTGGGAGCATGGAGTCTTAACCACTGGCCCACCAGGGAAGTCCTAGCTGGCTAGATTTGATTCATGGGTCATAGGGCTTCCCTGGTAGCTCAGGTGGTAAAGAATCCGCCTGCAGTACAGGAGACCCCGGTTCGATTCCTGGGTCGGGAAGCTCTGCTGGAGAAGGGACAGGCTACCCACTCCAGTATTCTGGGGCTTCCCTAGTGGCTCAGACTGTAAAGAATCTGCCTGCAGTGCAGGAGACCTGGGTTCGATCCCTGGGTTGGGAAGATCCCCTGGAAGGTCCCCTGGAGGAGGGCATGGCAGCCCACTCCAGTATTCTGGCCTGGAGAATCCCATGGACGAGGAGCCTGGCGGGCTGCAGTCCATGGGGTAGCAGAAAGCTGGAGACGACTGAGCGACTAAGCACAGCACACAGTTTGCAGGGTGCTGGTACAGAAAGTAGATTGGTTACTTGATGGCTTACTCGATGCCTAGTTGGATTATTGCTATATAAGAAAAGCTGGGTTAAGGATTTACAGATTGAAAATTCTCAGGATAAAAGTCATAAAATCCTTTTAAGGAGTTGGTCAGTCCACTTGTGTACATATTGTGTGTAACTCTGAGTAGGAAGTGTTTTATACACACGGGTTTGATCCCATGGTCAGGAACAGCTGAGACCTGTGGTCTTGCCACAGCTAAGACCCCATGCCACAATGAAGATGAAAGATGGCACGTGTTGCAACTAAGACCCAGCACAGCGAAATAGATAATTTTTTTAAAGCAGTCTAGCAGGTCCGCAAAATGTTCACTCTAGTCACCATAGGACCCCGACATTCTACTCCTAGTTAGTTGTACACCCAAGGGAAATGAGGATGCATATTCACACACAGACGCACTCACGGGGCCCTGACAGCAAATGTACGGATGTGGCCGTGGGTCTAAAGGAGGCTGAGCGCCGAAGAATCGATGCTTTTCACCTGTGATGTTGGAGGAGACTCTTGAGAGTCCCTTGGACTGCAAGGAGATCAACCAGCCCATCCTAGAGGAGATCAGTCCTGGGTGTTCATTGGAAGGACTGATACTGAAACTCCAGTACTTTGGCCACCTGATGTGAAGAACTGACTCATTGAAAAAGACCCTGATGCTGGGAAAGTCTGAAGGTGAGAGGAGAAGGGGACGACAGAGGATGAGATGGTTGGATGGCATCACCGACTCAATGGACATGAGTTTGAGTAAACTCTGGGAGTGGGTGATGGACAGGGAGGCCTGGCGTGCTGCAGTCCGTGGGGTGGCAAAGAGTCGGATACGACTGAGCTGAACTGACTGAATAGCCCAATAAGTAGAAACAAAGGAAATATATCCATCCCTGATGAACAGATAAATCGAATGTGGTCGATCGGTACGATGGAGTGTCACTCAGCCATAAAAAGGAACGGAGTTCCGATACAGGGGTCAACACAGACGCACCTGGAAAACACATCATGAGTGAAGGAAGCCAGACACACAAGCCCACCTGTTGTATGACTGTGTATATCAAGTGTCCACAGTACATACGTGTACATGTACACGTACATGGTTTCCGGGGAGGCCTGGAGAGTGACTGCTGACAGGCACGAGGTTTCTTCTGGGCTTAGGAAGCCTGTTCGCAGCTGGGTGGGTGGTGATGGTTGGACGACTCTGAGTACAACTAACAGTCCATTCATTCGTGTGTACATGGGTGGATTGGTGTGTATTTGACTTATAGCTAAATAGAGCTGTTACAGAAATTTAAAAAAAAAAAAAAAACAGTGAAAGAAACCTGTTACAGAAAAAGTCCTAGGTGCAGGACTTAAAAAAAAAAAAAATTTTGTTTTTTTTGGCTCCTGTGGGTCTTTTGTTGGTGCACGTGGGCTTTCTCCAGTTGTGGCGAGCAAGGGCCCCTGTCCACTTGCGGCATGTGGACGTCTCATTGTGATGGCTTCTCTTGTTGCAGAACACAGGCTCTTGGGCGCACAGGCTTCAGTAGTTGTGGCCCCCCGGGCTCTGGAGCCCAGGCTCAGCGCTTGTCGTGCATGAGCTTACTTGCGCTGTGGGACACAGACTCTTCCCTGACCAGGGATCTAACCCATGTCTCCTGCATTGGCAGGCAGATTGTTTAACCAGAGGACCCCCAGGGAAGCTCTAGGTGCAGGATTGATGGGTGAGACATAACTTGTCAATAATTTTAAAATACCCATCTGTTTTTTTTTTTTTTTGGAGGAAGGAGATCCAGAAAGAAAGGGGTCCATCTGGATCCCCTGTTTCTGGTGTGTTTTCGAGTGTCTGTGTACTCTGCTGCCCCTTCCGTAAAAGGTAGGCCTTGCAGATGCAGACTGGATGAGGGGTACAAACCAGGAGAAGGGTGCATCCCTGGTCTGCCGCAGGGAATCGGGGCCCAAGCTGGATCCCTTCACTCCTGGGTCGTTCGAGAACTGGTGGGTGGCACGGAGCTGTCACCGACACATCCTCCTGTCTGCGTCCTGGGGATTGGTTTGCTCATGCGGTGTGGGGCCTCTTTCTGCATTGCAGGTTGAAGAAGGCAGCAAAGCCGCGGCCGTGGACAAACTGCTGGCCGGAGACGAGATTGTGGGCATCAATGACGTCGGTCTGTCTGGGTTTAGACAGGAGGCCATCTGCCTGGTGAAGGGGTCGCATAAGACCCTGAAGCTGGTGGTGAAAAGGTAAGACCTGGGCGTCAAGCCTTGTTTACGAACAGAGATGAGCAGGCCGTCAAAGCATGGAGTCTGTTGGCTGCCCTGTGTCAACTGTGACAGTCCCGATGTGGACGTGTGTGTGTGTGTGTGTCTGTGCATACATGTGTGAGCGTACACTTAGGAAGTACATGAGTGATTCATCTCTTAGCCAAGGATGAATCCAACATCACAAGTTTGAAAGATTTCCTTTTCTTCTTTGTTTTACTTAGTTTTATGTTGGAGTATAGTTAACTTAGCTAAAGCTCCGATACTTTGGCCACCTGATGCAAACGGCTGACTCTTTGGAAAAGACAGCAAATTGAATCAGTTATATATACATACATGTATATATATACACACACTCTTTTTTAGATTCTTTTCCTGTGCTTGTCACATAGTATTGAGCAGAGTTCCTGGTAGCTGTCAGTTCTTACAAGATTCCTTCTTTCATTACTGCTGAGTGTTAATTTTTGACTTACGAAGTGATTTTGATTCCTTAAGTCTTATCCCTGGCAATAGCTGATTCTCTAAATGAAGCAAAGTGTCATGGCCCATTTTTAACACAAGGTGGCAGGCTACCGGATTTTCGGGTCTCATGCTAACGTGGAGTGATATATGCGGACATCCAGGTGTTTCTAGCACTGTACTGAGCTCTGGGGCAGGCAAGCATACTTGCATAGAAAGCAAATTGTGAATAGGAGTTGGGATAATTTGAGGGGGTCAGAGAGTGAAATTGGGGACATGATGCTTTTACATGTAGGAACTAGAACAGTACAGCTGGGCAGCTCAGAGGTTTTGGTGATTGTTTTGGGCCACGCTGGCTACAAAGCTTCCTGGCTTCTCTGGTGGCTCAGCTGGTAAAGAATCTGCCTGCAGTGCAGCAGACCATGGTTCAGTTTCTGGGTCGGGAAGATCCCCTGGAGAAGGGATAGGCTACCCACTCCAGTATTCATGGACTTCCCTGGTGGCTCAGCTGGGAAAGAATCCGCCTGCAATGTGGGAGACCCGGGTTCGATCCCTGGGTTGGGAAAAACCCCTGGAGAAGGGAACGGCTACCCACTGCAGTATTCGTGCCTAGAGCATTCCATGGAATTCTTGCAAGATCTTAGTTCCCTGACGAGAGATCAGACTCAGGGCCCCCATGTAATGGAGCCAGAGTCTTAACTACTGCACAGCCAAGAAATTCCCGTGGCTGCTTTTATATAGAGAAATAATCCTCCACTTGGTATTTCACAGTTGGCTCATTCACAGTACAGTGTTGACCTGCCTTTTGTTAACAGAATTAGTCCAGTCTTTTCCAAGATTGGCTGTAAATTTAAAAAGTAAATTGACCTCCCCTCGTACTTCAGTTTTTAGTAGACTTGAAGACATATCCCAAAGGATTTTTTGGGGGGAACCAAAATAGCATCAATGGAGGAGGTTCAGAAAGTGAAGAAGGAAGAAGTTTTGTTCTTTGCCACATTAACGGAGCAGCCTCATTGTTCTGTGGAATAGGCGATTGTCCTAGTAAATCAGGAAACTAGTGTCCTGGTGTGGCAGTTTCTGAGCCCTTCGGGGTGGAAGGGACGTGAGAGATGCTGTCGTGGTGTAGCGTTTCTTTGGGGTCACCTCATCAACCTCTGCACTTTTAAAGAGGAGAACCTTTGGGGTTTGGTGTGGTGTGTTCCCAGGGGTCAGCAGCAGGTTTGGTCCCCCAGAAGCAGTCAGCTGCATTGACCTCAGGGTTTTACGCAGTGCCCCCAAAGGGTTTGCTCCCTGCACAGTGGTCAAAACAAGCACTCTTTAGGGGTGCCTGCTGGAGTACCAGTTACAGTTTTTTCCAAGTGTGATTTTTTTATTCTGCATTATCAGTACTGAGAGTGACATGTGGACGTGGGAAAACATTTCACTTTTCATGTCATATTTCTTTTATTTTTATTTATTTGGGTGTGCCAGGTCTTAGTTGTGGTACCTGGGATCTAGTTCCCTGACCAGGGCTGGAACCCCTGGCGCGCTGCATTCAGAGCCCAGTTTCTTAGCCACGGGACCACCAGGCAAGTCCCAATATTCACTTTCAAAAGGGAATTGCATGGAATCCATCAGCCTTTCTCCCACCCCAACTCCATCCCCTTGTTTTGCCTCTCCGGAGAGCTGCCGTGTCAGTACTACGCTCTTAGGTTTCCTTTTAGAAACAGGTGCTTGTGTGTTTACAGGTGAAAGTGGAGTTTGTTCCACGTTGAGCACCCTGAGGTCTGACTCATGACTTGTCCTAACGACCCCATGATGCTCCGAGGTCTGGATGGTCCACCATGTGGTAACAGATCTCTCTGTGTAGACGTTTATGGTGCTTCCGGAGTATTCGTGTAGCAGACAGTGCTGTGCTGTGATGCCTTTGCACCAAAGTCTGCGTGTGTGTAAGTCATCGTGGTCCATTCCTCACCTGGGAGGTTTAGAGTCAGAAAGTACGTGCCTTGTGAAGTTTGTTTTCGCTGCCTTTGTGGATGGGATAGGTGACAGATGCTTTTATTGCTTGAAACAGGCATTTCCGTCCAGTGGACAGAAAGGGTGGGACACCCTTGCATGTGTTCAGAAGCTTGTTTTGAATTCGAGGAACATATGTAAGGGTCTGAAAACAAGACGATCTGAGTTCTGTTCGGAGCACAAGCCGTGAGAACTGGTGGTGGGAGGAGGGAGAGGAGGCCTGGGGGCCTGCTTGCTGGTGGGACAAGTGGGTGTCTAAAGACCCATGGGAACACGGTCAGATTTGGACTCTGAAGGGCAGAGGGGAGGCCCCAGTGTAGACTCTCTTTTGCATTCTGCATACCCAGGTTCTCTTTAAGTGACGGGTGTCCAGAATGATTATCTAGTTTGGAAGGGCTTAGTAATCTAAGTAACGTGGAGAAAGAAATGGCAACCCACTCCAGTATTCTGGCCTGGAGAATCCCATGGACAGAGGAGCCTGGAGGGCTATAGTCCATGGGGTCGAAAAGACTCAGAGGCAACTGAGTGACTGAGCTTAGGAATGTAAGTAACATAACATGTATAACACATTATAAAACCAAAACAAGTGGTTGGTTCAGATGCTTTTTAAAAAAAAAAAAAACAAAACCACACACACACACTTTGAATAACAAGCTTAGATATTTTTAAAAATTCTAAGTCATTTTATATTAAATTTTAATGCTGTGTGTAGGTATTATTTGGGCTTCCCAGGTGGCTCAGTGGTAAAGAATCCGCCTGCCAATGCAGCAGACACGGGTCCGATCCCTGGGTTGGAAAGATCCCCTGGAGGAGGAAGTGGCAACCCACTCCAGTATTCTTGCCTGGAGAATCCCATGGACAGAGGAGCCTGGTGGGCTACAGTCCACGGGGTCGCAAAGAGTCGGACACGACTGAGTGACAGAGCACGTACACAGGGAGGTGTTATTTTGCCTACTGGAAGACTCTGAAATGGATTTTGCCCAGAAATATGAATAAAATTTTATAAACTGGTGAATTTTACAAACCAGGGAGCTAGTTAATATTAGAATCTGTTACCGTCACCTGCCACATGGTGAATTCCTGCTTTAAATCCTGACGATGCACATAGTTCAGTTCAGTCGCTCAGCCGTGTCCAACTCTTTGCGACCCCATGAATCGCAGCACACCAGGCCTCCCTGTCCATCACCAACTCCCGGAGTTCACTCAAACTAATGTCCATCGAGTCGGTGATGCCATCCAGCCATCTCATCCTCTGTCATCCCCTTCTCCTCCTGCCCCCAATCCCTCCCTGCATCAAGGTCTTTTCCAATGAGTCAGCTCTTCGCATGGGGTGGCCAAAGTATTGGAGTTTCAGCTTTAGCATCAGTCCTTCCAATGAACACCCAGGACTGATCTCCTTTAGGATGGACTGACTGGACCTCCTTGCAGTACAAGAGCCTCTCAAGACTCTTCTCCAACACCACAGTTCAAAAGCATCAATTCTTCGGTGCTCATCTTTCTTTGCAGTCCAACTCACATCCATACATGACCACTGGAAAAACCATAGCCTTGACTAGACGGACCTTTGTTGGCAAAGTAATGTCTCTGCTTTTTAATCTGCTATCTAGGTTGGTCATAACTTTCCTTCCAAGGAGTAAGCGTCTTTTAATTTCATGGCTGCAGTCACCATCTGCAGTGATTTTGGAGCCCCAAAAAATAATGTCTGCCACTGTTTCCACTGTTTCCCCATCTATTTCCCATGAAGTGATGGGACCAGATGCCATGATCTTCGTTTTCTGAATGTTGAGCTTTAAGCCAACTTTTCACTCTCCTCTTTCATCAAGAGGCTATTTAGTTCCTCTTCACTTTCTGCCATAAGGGTGGTGTCATCTGCATATCTGAGGTTATTGATATTTCTCCCGGCAATCTTGATTCCAGCTTGTGCTTCTTCCAGCCCAGCATCTCTCATGATGTACTCTGCATAGAAGTTAAATAAGCAGGGTGACAATATATAGCCTTGACGTACTCCTTTTCCTATTTGGAACCAGTCTGTTGTTCCCTGTCCAGTTCTAACTATTGCTTTCTGACCTGCATACAGGTTTCTCCAAGAGGCAGGTCAGGTGGTCTAATATGCCTATCTCTTGAAGAATTTTCCACAGTTTATTGTGATCCACACAGTCAAAGGCTTTGGCATAGTCAATAAAGCAGAAATAGATGTTTTTCTGGAACTCTCTTGCTTTTTCCATGATCCAGCGGATGTTGGCAATTTGATCTCTGGTTCCTCTGCCTTTTATAAAACCAGCTTGAACATCTGGAAGTTCATGGTTCACGTATTGCTGAAGCCTGGCTTGGAGAATTTTGAGCATTACTTTACTAGCGTGTGAGATGATGCACATTGTAAGGACTTTTAAAACTCCAAACTAAGTTATATTTTTAAGTTAAATTATTTTTTTTTTTGTTTGGCTGTGCCAGGTGTTAGCCTCAGCATGTCCCCTGACCAGGAATTGAACCTGGGCCCCCTGCATTGGGAGCATAGAGTCTTAGCCACTAGGTATACCCAGGAAGTCCTGTGAGTGCTTTTAAAATTGAGTTCTTAAATCAATAACATGTGTCCTTCTCTGCTTGATCACTCAGTCATGTCTGACTCTTTGCCACCCCATGGACTCTAGCCCGCCAGGCTCCTTAGTCCATGGGGTTCTGTAGGCGAGAATACTGCAGTGGGTTGCTGTTCCTTTCTCCAGGATCTTCCTGACCCAGAGATTGAACCCAGGTGTCCTGTGTCTCCTGCATTGGCAGGTAGATTCTTTACCACTGCACCGCCTGGGAAGCCCGTATCCTTCTCTGTCTAATCTCCCCATTCTCATCTGTCTCCATCCCTAGGCAATCACTAATCTGACTTGTATGTCTGAGAAGAGCAGTTTTCTAGTGTTTTATGCCTGAGGCTTCCCTGGTGCCTCAGTCAGGTAAAGAGACCACCTGCAATGCAGGAGACCCAGATTCCATGTAGAACTCCACAGTAGATCACATACTTCTTTTTTTTTTTTTTTAAGTGATTATAAAGGCACTCTGCAGTGAATTCGTTGACTGAGCCACCAACGCACAAGTAATCCAATGTTGGAGGTTGACCAGATGGCAGCGGCGCTTCCTTAACCCTTAAGTACCTAACCACCCCAGGCACCTTAAGAAAAAGGTGGCTTTTCTGATAAAGACTGAGGAGAGCTTAGGGTCATGATGGTGAGAGTGGCCAGTGCAGCTTGGGTTGTTCTGGGAGGTTCTGTGGAAAGCCATGTATGCACCTCAAGGTGAAACAGGCTTTGTGAACAACGTGGGCAGTCTTTTCTGGTTGGTTGGTTTGGTCTTGTTGTTTTTTGTTTTCTTTTGAGGGCGGGGTCTATGCTAGGTCTTCATTGTTGCACAGGCTTATCTCTGGTTGTGGGGAGCTGGTGGGGGTGGTGGTCTACTCTGTCCGCAGTGTGTGCGCTGCTCATTGCAGTGGCTTCTGTTGTTTCAGAGCATGGGCTCAGTAGTGGTCACACGTGGGCTTGGTTGCTCCGAGGCCTGGGGCATCTTCCCGGACCAGGGATCGAACGTGCAACCCCTGCATTGCCAGGCGGATGATTCTTCACCACTGGACCACCAGGGCAGTCCCAAAGTGGGAATTGTGGTTGACATACTTCCCCCCCGCTGGTGATGTCTGCTGGGTGTTTGTCTTTCTCGTCCTTGCCTAGAGTGACAAAGTGGAGACATCTGGTTTCTCAGGCCCCACATATCTTGTCATCATTTAGAAGCCGGGGCCCAGAAGGCAGTGCCTTGGGGGACCAGAACCCCGATCACTGTCTGTGTGCAGCCAAGCTTCTTTCCTGGACGAATGAGAGCCAGCACTGCCTCCCTCCCAGGGTCGTGTTGTCAGGGAACAAAGAAGGGCCACAGGAGCCCCATAGGTGCACATACGTCCTCCTCTGAGATGCCCAGGCTCATCCTGGCGTCTGCCTGGAGTCAGGACTCGGGGAGCAGGAGGAGCCACTGGCCTACCTCCTGGGCGCTTTGTTGTTCCCTCTTTCTTAGCCAAGGAACTGCTGCACACAGGGAAGTTCAGGCAGATGTGGGAACATCTCCTGGTCTGTCTTCGGTACACCTGTCTTCCCCGCCCTGGAGATCCTGATGGGCAGGTGTGGGAGGGATATGGGCAGCGGTATTTCCTTGAGGGCTGCCTGTATTTCCCTGAGGGCCCCTGGTATTTCCCTGAGGGCCGCCGGCTGTTTTGCTGGGCGGCCACCAAGGTCATGCCACTGGCTTAAGCAAATGCGCTTGCAAAAGGTTAAGACCCGAAACTGGGTCACTTGTGGCATTTTCCAGATTAACGGGGGTGTCCGTAAGCCCCTTGCTGTTGGAGACGCTGATGGAGACGTGCTGAGGAATGAGGAGTTCTCACCAGTGCTGGGTTCAGGCTGTGTCTGCTGGGTGCTGTCAAACATGCATTAAAAACCTCTGCATGCATAGAGCCCGAATCTCATCCACGGTCCTCCGCTCCAGGCAATTGACCATATGTTTAGCTCCCTTTTAGGAATACATGGAATTTCAATCACTGTATGGAAAATTTCTTCTAAGTATCATGCTATAAACTATACCTTGACATTTGGAATGGCTCTTTTGGTCCTTCTGCCACATTTATCTGGTGAATATGAATCTTGTTTACAATGAGCCTCGCCTGCCACTTCATCTTTCGTCTCACTCTCGAGTGGTCCGCCCGCTGCCGTGAGCCGTTTTGCCAGGACCGCACTGTCCATAAGGCAGATTCTTTGTTCCTTTCTGCCTCTTTGCCGGACGCCTTAAAGCCTTCTGTGACTCTGATTCCAGGCTAAGCTCACATTCAGGAGCATATTAACACCCAGGGATGCAGGCTTTTGCTGCAGGTGGTGGTGAGGGTTAGCCAGACGCTGTGGCATAGTGACGCATTTAAAGAAGGCAGGTGTCTGCTCCAATGACAGCACGCACGCCTGCTCGGAGCAGGTTTCCTGCCACACGTGTGGGTTTCTCCACAGCCCTGAGGTGCAGTGAGTTCCGCACTACACCGAGCCAGCGTCGTGTCCGGCCTCCCATCTGCCTCTGGCTCCTCAGAGCTGTCCTGAGCAGGCTTCTCTGTGCGTGGCCCCAGCAGTGATGAGTGGAGATGCTCCTGAAGCTGCAAGAGGAGAGGAGTGGCTAGGACTGGGCAGGTTGTGTCTCCCCCTCCCCATCCCTCCTCCCCCCACCTCCCTTCTCCTCCTCCCCCTCCCCCCTCCCTTCTCCCCCTCCCCTCCCCCTTCTCCCATTCCTCCCCCTTCTCCCCCTCTTCCCCTTCTTCCCAGCCCCCCTCCCCTCCTCTAGAGCTCTTCCTAGGACAGAAAGGCTGTGTGTTCAGGGGGATGTGTATCTTACTGGAGATGCTTCCCTCCCTCTCCCCCTTCTCCCCCTCCCTTCTCCCCCTCCCCTCTTCTCCCTTCTCCCTCTTCTCTCCCCTTCTCCCCCTCCCACCCCCCTTCTCCCTTCTCCCTCTCCCCTCCCTTCTCCCCCTCCCCTCATCTCCCCTTCCCCTCCTGGAGAGCTCTTCCTGGGGCAGAAACTCTGTGTGTTCAGGGTGTCTGTCTTACCCAGGATGCTTCTGCAGAGTGGTCTGAGAGACATCATTTACATTTTAGGGGAAAAGTTTCTCTTTTGAGCGTTTGGGGGCTTATGGCCATTACCCACTATGCTTGCTTGCTTGTTAAAATAGAGTAGACTCACGGGTTTATATTGGGCAGATGTTGTCTTGCTTGGGCTGTTTTTATTACGTTAAATCAGGAGGGTAAAAAAAAAACACCACAAAGATCAGACTTGCTGTTATTAAATAAAATGGGGGTGGGTGTGGAACTCACATGGAACAGAACTGCTTTATTTGGGGAAAGGTTGCTTCTTTTCAGATGTAGATTTAGTGTATGGCTTAAGCAAGTGAATCAGGTGAATTATGTGAGATGTTTCCTACTCTGAGCCAAGAAGAGAGTGGTAAACAGTTAAGATTTGTGTTTCGTTGAAAGGCATGCAAGTGATGTTGATGAAATGTGGTGTGGGAAAAGTGATGGTTTCTAATATCTTAAGGCACGCAGAGAATGTTGCACATATTTTTGTTTGTACACTCTGGACTCACCAGCTCTGTTGCTTATATTTAGTTATGTTATATGTAGTTATGTTAATTTATATTTATAGTTGGTTATGTTAATGGTTGTACCTTTTTTTTACTTATAGTTAGTTAATGGTTGCAGCTTTGAGTGTCTGTGGTATCTTGACCAAAATATCCATTGTAGGGTTGAAATGTAGCCAAGAAAGTTGTGTTGGTACTTTTATAAAAACATTGACTTGAACGAAACTGTGTGTTCAACAACTGGGGATATGCACTATGATTTCTGGTGGTTTGGACAAAGCATTTTTAGTGTTTCTGGTGCTGAGTTGGGCTTCACTGGTGGCTCAGTGGGTAAAGAATCCACCTGCCAATCCAGGGTTCCATCCCTTTGGATCGGGAAGATCCACTCCAGTATTCTTGCCTGGAGAGTCCCGTGGACAGAGGAGCCTGGCGGGCTACAGCCCCTGGGGTCGCAAAAGAGTGGGACACGACTAATCGAGTAAACAACAGCAACAACAACAGTGCTGGGTGAGATAGCCGCCCCCCCCAACCCCCTTTGCAGAAGTTAACAGAAAGACAGCCGAGTCTTTTGGGTCTGTCCGCCTTCTGCCTGTGTTCATTGTGTGGCGTGTCTGTGTGGTCTTTCCTGTAAATACATCCAGAGAACACGACTGGTGGAGACAAGTATGCGCTTGTCCTGGCTAGGGGACAGATAAGGGGTGCCCCGGCTTCACGGGGTGGAACTCTGAAGCTTTGATCCCATGCGGATGCTGCTACTCGGCCGTGGCATTTGGCTTGGCTGCTTTGATGTCTGGTATCAGTTTCAGCCATTGAGGTCGCTTGGGAATTTTTATCTTCACTTCTTTTCTCTTTCTGTATAAAGGCAGGAAATAATGACCTCTTAATCGCCTTTCATCAAGAATGATGTCACCATCCACAGCTCCGTATTGTCAGATCACTGCTTGCGGAGGTCGGTGGGGGTGGGGGGAAACACTCCGCCACTGGACAGACGGCTCTGACGTGTGTTTTTTATTCATTCACATACGTCAGAAGCGCTCCAGCCAGGCCGCCAACGTCATCCCCTTGGTTCCTGCCCTTGGGGGCACTGGCAGCTGAGTGGGTGATAGGCAGGGACCAGGAAAGCTCTGACAAGCGGTAACAGAAGGAGGGAAGGCTGGAAGCCGACCCCCACGTCAAGCTGTTCTCTGAAGGCTGAGCCAGGTTGGAGACACAGACGTGGCCCTATGTCAGCGATGCCAAGGCCTCCTAAAGAGGCTGGCACAGGGGATGCTCAGCAGGGTGGGGGTTAGCCCGGGGCTTGAGCTGTGCATCTCAGACCCCAGCTCACCTCTGAATGGCCAGGAGGCCTTTGTGCCAGCGTGGGCAGCCTGCCCAGGGAGCGCACAACAACTCTCCAGGGGCCTGGGTGTCGCTCCCTGGCCACTGGCAGCCGCTGAGGGTTGCGGAGCTAGGGCCCGATCTGCAGAGCTGAGTTGCCGGGACCTTGGAGCGGTGGGAGGCAGAGACAGCTCTGGAGATGGAGAGGCTTGCCTGGGGCAGGAAGGCAGCCCAGCTCGGGGCGGGCTTCAATCAGTGTCTGTTTTGTTCGGTCGCTCAGTCGTGTCTGACTCTTGGTGACCCCAGGGACTGCAGCATGCCAGGCCTCCTTGTCCATCACCAACTCCCGGAGTCTGCTCAAACTCACGTCCAATGAGTCGCTGATGCCATCCAGCCATCTCGTCCTCTGTCGCCCCCTTCTCCTCCCGCCTTCCATCTTCCCCAGTATCAGGGTCTTTTCCAGTGAGTCAGCTCTTCGCATGAGGTGGCCAAAGTATGGGGTTTCAGCTTCAGCATCAGTCCTTCCAATGAATATTCAGGACAGATTTTCCTTAGGATGGACTGGTTGGATCTCCCTGCAGTCCCAGGGACTCTCAAGAGTCTTTTCCTAGTGTCTGTAGGCTGGTGCTTTGGGATGTGTTGGTTTCAAAACACTTAATAAAATGGGTGTTTGTGGTTTTGGCTCTCCTCCAGCCTGGAAGCACCATCAGCATCATGCCGATCTCTGTCCCCCTGCGTCTGGAAGCTCCGGGGGCTCCCTGCCTGGTGCTCATCTCGGTCACCCTAGTACTCAGTGGGAAGCATCTGCAGGACTTTCCAGGCTCTCCTTTATCTGCAAGGCCCTCCCCACTGCCATCTACTCCGACTCTTGCTTTTAAGATGTCCCCAAGCGTCACTTGGGGTTTTATTCCCCAAGAAGTTCCCCATGGCCAGCGTCACCTGCAGCCCGCACACCCTGTGGTTCCCCTGTCACGGTGTCCAGCCAAGGCCCTGCCTCCCCGCTGGCCTCCCAGCCTGCACAGCCTGCACTCTCAGGCCCGCCGTGCTTGCGGGGCCACATGCAGGCTGTGTATTTTCTGAGGCAGTGGCTGCTTTGCTGCATTTGGAAAGGTTAGGAAAATAACCCAGCACTCACGTGATTTTTGTTTATTGCTTTTTTTTGAGAGAAGAATTTTCTGGAACTGCTGGAATTCAGAGCTCCCCACATGGTGGGGGGGCGTCAGCACCCCCTGCCCTGGTTGGATTTGGGCTCTTTTCTCCTGAGCATCCCTGCCCGCACAGCTTTGGGCATCTCTGGGCTGAGCTATGCCAGCCTCCTCCCTCCCGGAAAGGGGCGTCCTTGCTGGTTTCCCGCAGCCAAGCTGGCATGTGTCCGACTGGGGCCCGTGGTGGGGGTGGTGAGGGGGGGGGCGTTCCTTCCATAGCACTTAGGTCCACTCCTGTTTGGTGTCTTCTGGGGCTCCCCGTCCCCAAGGGCTCCAGGGCACTTTAGCTTCGGTGTGGGTCTTCCCTACCCACACACATGAGGCAGTTAACCCCGAGCAGGTATCCCTTGTCCCCTCACATTGGGGTGTCTTGTTTTGACGCGTCCTGTGGCCAGTGCCTGGTGGCTAAGATGGCAAAAGCACCTGCCTGCAATGCAGGGAGACCTGGGTTTGATCCCCGGGATCGGGAAGATTCCCCCGGAGAAGGAAAATGGCAACCCACTCCAGTGCTCTTGCCTGGAGAAAATCCCATGGACAGAGGAGCGTGGTAGGCTTACAGTCCATGGGATCACAAAGAGCCAGACATGACTGAGCGACCCCACTGGCTCACTGGTGGCCTGTGCACCCCTCATGGCCCCACGCTGGCAGGCTCCTGATGGTTGAAAGCCACACAAGTGTTTATCTTGTGTAGGAAGAAACTCAAGTCTTTTACTGAGATGAGCATCTTGTATCTGCCCCTCCTGTGTTTGTTCCACCTGGGGGCTCTAGGTGGCGCCAGAGCAGCGTTTGGTCCCCCGCGCCTTGCTGCCCAGTCTGGTCCCAATGACTGTGATGCCAGAGATCAGCTCTCAGCCAGTCACCCTCGTCTCTCTCATCCAGACAACCCCAGGGGCCACCTCCCCGGTGGTCCACTGGTTAAAGATCTGCCTTGCAACACAGGAGACGCTGGTTCGAGCCCTGGTTGGGGAACCAGGATCCCACGTGCTGTGCAGCAAGAAAGCCCGCATGCCATAACTAGACGGTCCATGTGCCCCACAGGATGCAATGAAGATCCTGGTGTGCCGCAACCAAGACCCGATAAATAAATAAATAAGTAAATTCTTAAAAAAAGGAAAAAAAGAAAAATTTAAAAAACCCTGCTGTTTCAGCCGCCAGAGGGGCTGACAAACCACCTGAAAAGAGAAAGTTGTTCGGTCGTGTCCGACTCTGCAACTCCATGGACTATAAAATTCTCCAGGCCAGAATACTGGAGTGGGTAGCCTTTCCCTGCTCCAGGGTATCTTCCCAACCCAGGGATGGAACCCAGGTCTCCTTCATTACAGACAGATTCTTTACCAGCTGAGCCACCAGGGAAGCCCAAGAATACTGGAGTGGGTGGGTAGCTAATCCCTTCTCCAGGGGATCTTCCCGACCCAGGAAACTGAACCAGGGTCTCCTGCATTGCAGGTGGATTCTTTACCAGCTGGGCTATCAGGGAGCCTCCCTTGATTCCCAGGTATGTTTACTATGCTCTAGGAAAGTCTGAAGATCTGACAAGAGCAGACACATTTTAGGAAAACTTCACTGTCCCCAGTAGCCCCAGTTCCTTACTTAGAGCTTGTGGGTTCCACCCTTTCCACTGTGCTTTCATTTGTTTTTAAAAGCCATAATTAGTACTGTGACCCTGGCTGTGTCTTCTCAAAGTAGAAACATGTATCAGTGTATAGACATTGTTTAGTCACTCATTCGGGTTTAACTCTTTGTGACCCCATGGACTGTAACCCACCAGGCTCCTCTGTTCATGGGATTCTCCAGGCAAGAATCCTGGAGTGGGTTGCCATCTCCTTCTCCAGGGGATCTTCCCGACCCAGGGATTGAACCTTCATCTCCTGCATCTCCTTGCATTGGCAGGTTGCCTCCTTACCACTGAGCCACCTGGGAAACCCGTGTGTAGACATCAGTTCAGTTCAGTTCAGTTGCTCAGTCGTGTCCGACTCTTTGCGACCCCATGAATCGCAGCACGCCAGGCCTTCCTGTCCATCACCAACTCCCGGAGTTCACTCAGACTTGTGTTCGTTGAGTCAGTGATGCCATACTTGGCTGTATTGTTTTTCACAGATCCTGGCGTTTTTTATTTTTAATTTAAAATTTTTAAAATTTTTTAAATTTTTTTAAATAAAAAATTGTGGCAGCCCTCTCAAGCCGGTAATGCTGTTAGTTAGTCTGTTAGTGACAGGTTTCCAGCAGTACTTGTTCACGCTGCCTCTTTGTGTCTCGCATTTTGGTAACTCTCACAGTGTCTCGAACTCTTCCGCCATCGCGTTTGTTACGGTCTCTGTGGTCAGTGATCTTTGGTTTTACTTGCATGACTACTAGGACTCTGAAGGCTCAGAGGATGGTTAGCATTTTTTAATTTAAAATAAGGTCTGTACATTGTTTTCGTAGACATGCTGTTGCACACTTGGTTGACTCCAGTGTAGTGTAAACACAAGGTTTATATGCACCGGGAAACCAAAGCACTCATGTGGCTAGCTTTATTACCATATTTGGTTTGTTGTGAGGGTCTGGAGCCCAACAGAATCTCTCTGAGGTCTGCCTATATTATCTTTTAAAATAGGATGAGAAACATTTACTCCTCTCAGGGTGCAGGACTGCCCCAGTAAACCAGCTCCTTTCCCACTGTTTCCTGTTACAGAGTTGCAGTAATTTGCCACAAGGTGTGAGGCCTTTCCTTTTCCTAGCCTCTCTTTCTGTTGCCTGCAGTCTGTCTAGTTTTCTCCCTTTGTTAATTACCTGTGAAGGAAGATGAAAGAAGTTCTGGATGTTATAGCACAGAAAAAGCCGTCTGAAAATGAAATTCACGTGGCCAGAAGCTTCCTTACGAGGATCTTGAGAAACTCTATGAGGTAACAGTCTTGGTTTTTACAATCGCTTTACTCCCGAGGTGGGATGGATTCATCCGTTTTATGCTTCAGTTCGTGGGCAGTTGTCATCAAGTCAACACCTTGCGCACTTTTGCCACCCATGGGTCTTTTTTGTTTGTTTGTTTGTTTCCTTGTTAATTATCGGAGTCATCAGAAGATTTGTGTTGTAAATAGCTTTCTGGTTTTTCATTACTATTTGTTATTGCATGAGTCTTTACTGTTCTTGCCTGTTGGAAAGAATGTTTGACATCCGTCAGGTGCTCAGAGGCTCAGTTGTGCCCTTCAGCTCCGATCTGGAGTTGCCCATGGCGAGGCTAGGCCCGTCCTGAATTGCAGGAGCAGGAGAGGCAAGTGCGCACCGTGTCCTCACGCAGCAGCTTGCCCTGGAGGCTCTGTGACGTTCATCAGCAGCTGCATGGATTTCCGACACCTGGGCAGATGTGGTCAAACCCTAATAAGCTGTCATAGATGGTGGTGATGACAGCGGGGGCAGGGAAGGCGCCTGTGACATTCAGAAGCCCTGGCAGGAATGGACCGGAGCCTGCTGGTCTAGGGCATGGTGATGCCCACTGTGGAGAACCCTTAGATGACTTCAGACACTCTGACAGGCTCAGGGCAGTACATGTCCACTGACCCCCTTTATGGCTTCCCTGGTGGCCCAGATGGCAAAGAATCTGATTGCAATGCCAGAGACCCGGCTTTGATCCCTGGATCGAGAAGATTCCCTGGAGAAGGGAATGGCAACCCACTCCAGTATTCTTACCAGGATAATCTCATGGACAGAGAGGAAGCTGGTGGGCTACAGTCCATGGGGTTGCAAAGAGTCAGATATGACTGAGTGACTAACACAGACACACACATACACACACACACACCAGTCCCATGGACAGAGGAGCCTAGCACGCTATAGTCCATGGGTTTGCAAAGATTTGGATAAGACTGAGTCACACACACACACACACACACCCGCCCCCCCCCCCCCCCCCCGAACTCTGACAGGCTCAGAGCAATACGTGTCCACTGGTCTCTGTTAGGGCTTCCCTTGGGACTCAGATGGTAAACAATCTGCCTACAATGCAAGATACTCGGGTTCCATCCCTGGGTCGGGAAGATCCCCTGGAGAAGGGAATGGCAACCCACTGCAGTATTCTTGTCAGGAGAATCCCATGGACAGAGGAGCCTGGCGGGCTACAGTCCATGGGGTTGTGAAGAGTTGGATACCACTGAATGACTAACACAGACACACACGCACACCTACACACAGACACACACACACTTGCCACTAACTACAGGATAGCCATGTTTGCTTGAGTGAGTGGATAAATAAATGCACCCAATCTTGTGACCTTTTCGAGTCCTGTGGCCACTGCTGAGTTTTCCAAATTTGCTGGCATATTGAGTGCAGCACTTTCACAGCATCATCTTTCAGGATTTGAAACAGCTCAACTGGAATTCCATCACCTCCACTAGCTTTGTTTGTAGTGATGCTGCGATTCATGGGGTCGCAAAGAGTCGGACACGACTGAGCAACTGAACTGAACTGAACTGAATCTTGTGACACCCAGCCCACGCCTTCTCCTCAAGGAGGCCAGGGGTGTCTGCAAAGTTGCACTGACACGGGCAAGACAAAAGATGCTGCTGTGGTTTTTGCTGGGGAGATGGGAAAGGGGAGGCAAGATGTATCTATCTTCTTACCTCAAAGAAATTTGAGGACTTCCCTGGCAGTCTAGTGGTTACGACCCAGCTTCCAGGGCAAGGGCTGTGGGTTTGATCCCCAGTCAGGAAACCAGGATTCCACTATGCCAAAAAAAAAAAAGAAAAAAGAAAACATCTTTAAAAAGAAACAGAATCACTTTGGCAGCCCGAGGGTCAATTCGCACCTGGGAGCCAGTGATTGTCTCTCTGCGCTCAGATCAGTTCTCCAGTAACGAACCTGTACCAGGAGTGCTGGTGCCCAGATGTTGAAGGGGAAGCGCCTGACTGCGATGCCGTGAGTCACACGAATGGTTTCTGCCTCTCAGTCCTTTCTTGGCACGAAGCATTCCTCGGTGTGATGTCCCTGAGTCGTCTGCATCCCTTTTTTTTTTTTTTTTTTTTTAATCCCCAGGAGGAATGAGCTGAGCTGGAGGCCACACTCCTGGCATGCCACCAAGTTCTCCGACAGCCAGTCCGAGCCAGCTGCACCTCTGTTTCCCTGCCCCTCTCGGCCGAGCCGGTATCACGCCAGGTAGGTGCACCTTTTGCCTTCTCCCCCGCCTCCCCCAGGGGCTGGGGAGCTGCTTTCGCTTTCTGCCACACCGCTGACAGCCCTGCCTTGTCGTCACCATGCGTTCCTTTCTTTTCCTTCGTGTTGCGGTGTAGTTCATTTATGGTAGTCTTCATTTCAGCTCTGCAGCATAGCGAGTCCCAATTTTTCAAGCTGCTACTGCCGTCTTAACAGGCTTCCCAGGTAGCTCAGCTGGGGAAAGGATCCTCCTTGCGATGCAGGAGACCCCGGTTCAATTCCTGAGTTCGGAAGTTCCTCTGGAGAAGGGATAGGCTACCCACTCCAGTATTCTTGGAATGCAGGAGACCCTGGTTCAATTCCTGGGTCGGGAAGTTCCCCTGGAGAAGGGATAGGCTACCCACTCCAGTGTTCTTGGGTTTCCATGGTAGCTCAGCTGGTAAAGGATCCACCTGCAAGGTGGGAGACCTGGGTTCGATCCCTGGCTTGGGAAGATCCCCCGGAGGAGGGCATGGCAACCCACTCCAGTATTCTGGCCTGAAGAATCCGCATGGACAGAGGATGCTGGCGGGCTACCATCCATAGGGTCGCAGAGAGTTGGCCACGACTGAGCGACTAAGCGCAGCACACATGTACTCCATGGAAAGTTATTGTAAAATATTGGCTATGTTCCCTGTGCCAGACAGTACATCCTTGCAGCGTATTTATGTCATCGTTTGTACTTGACTGCCCTACCTCTGTCCTGCCCCTCCCCCTTCCCTCCCCCCACTGCCAATCGCTAGTTTGCCTGTGTGTCTGTAAGTCTGCTTCTCTTCTATCTCTTTGTTGTTGTTGCTGCTGTTTTTGATTCCACATATAAGTGACATTATGCAGAATTTGTTTTTCTCTGCCTTAGTTCATCAAACACAATGCCTTCCAGGCCCGTCCTTGTTAATACGAATGGCAACATTTCATTCTTTTTTATGGCTGAGTAGTATCCCATTGTCTGTGTATGTGTGTATGATATATACACCGTCTTCTTTAATCTACTCATCTGTCGATGGACTTCAAGGTTACTTCCGTATCTTGAGCACTGTAAATAATGCTGCTATGAACAATGGGGTGCATGTTATCTTTTCGAATTAATGTTCTCATTTGGGGAGGGATTTATATATCAAGGAGTGGAATTGCTGTATCCTCGGGTAGTTCCCTTTTAGCTTTCTAGGCACTTGCATGCTGTTTTCCAGTAGTGAACAAGGGTTCCCTTTTCTCTGTGTCCTCACCAGCTTTTGTTATTTGCTGTCTCGTTGATGACAGACCTTCTGACAGGTGTGAGGGTGATACTTCATTGTGGTTTTGGTTTGCATTTCTCTGATTACCGATGCTGAGCAGCTTTTCACCTGCCATCTGTATGTCTCCTTTGGGAAAATGTCTGTTCAGGTCTTCTAACCATTATTTATTTATTTTTAAACATAAATTTATTTATTTTAATTGGAGTCTAATTACTTTACAATATTGTATTGGTTTTGCCATACATCAACATGAATCTGCCATGGGTGTACACGTGTTCCCTATCATGAACCCCCCTCCCACCTCCCTCCCCATACCATCCCTCTGGATCATCCCAGTGCACCAGCCCCGAGCATCCTGTTCTGGACTGGTGATTTGTTTCACATATGATATTATACATGTTTCAATGCCATTCTCCAAATCATCCCATCCATTATTTATTAATGTATCTTTGGGCCATATCCGTCATGTGGGATCTTAGTTCCTCAAGTGGGGATAGAAGTCTCCACCCCTGCAGGGGAAGGGCAGAGTCTTAACCACTGGACTGCCCGGGGAGTCCCTTCTGCCTATTTTTTAATCAGGTATTTATTTTCCAGATAGAGTGGGATCTGTTTATTTTTTACACTTTAACCCCTCACTGGTCATGTCATTGGCAAATATTTTCTCCCATTCAGTAGGTTGTCTTTTCATTTTGTTGATGGTTTCCTTTCCTCTGGAAAAACCTTTCATTTTAACTAGGTCCCGTTTGTGTATTTTTGCATTTCTTTACTTTGCCGTAGGAGGCAGATCCCCAAAAATACTGCTAGAATTTATGTCAAAGGGTGTTCCACCTATGTTTTCCTCTGGGAGTTTTATGGTTTCTGGTCTTAAATTTAAATCCTTAATCCATTTCGAGATTTTTTTTTTTTAATACTGTGTTAGAGAATGCTCTAGTTCCATGCTTTTGCATGTAGCTATCCAGTTTTCCCAGCATGACTTATTGAAGAGGCTGTCTGTTCCCCACTGTATGTCCTTGCCTCCTTTGTCATAGACTAGTTGATGATAAGCGCGTGGGTTTATTTCAGGGCTCTCTATTCTGTTTCCTGACCTACGTGTCTGTTTTTGTGCCACTGCCATACTATTTTGAAGACCATAGCTTTGTAGTGTAGTCTGATACCTCCATCTCTCTTCTTTCTCAGGATTGTTTTGGCTCTTCAGGGTCTTTGATGTTACTATGCAAATTTTTAAATTGATTTGTTCTAGTTTTGTGAAAAATGCTGTTGGTATTTTGATAGGGATAGCTTTGAATCTGTAGATTGCTTTGAGCAGTATGGTGATTTTAACAGTATTCTTCCAGCCCATGGTATATATTTCCATTCTGTGTATGGCATTTTCAGTTTCTTTCATCAGTGTCTTACAGTTTTCTGACTATAGGTCTTTTACCTCCTTGGTTAGATTTTTCCTAGGTGTGTATTATTATTGTTATTTTTGTCCACACTGGGGGACACATGGGATCTTGGTTTCCCAACCAGGGATCAAACCCACACCCCGCACAGTGAAAGCTAAGACTCTTAAGCTCTGGACCACCAGGGAAGTCCCAGTAATTAATTCTTTTTAATGCAGTTGTAAATGGTTTGTTTCCTCAGTTCCTCTGTCTGATGGTTTCACTGTTAGTATGCAACACATTTCTTTATGTTAATTTCACATCCTGCAACTTGACCAAATTCATTGATGTGTTGTAGGAGTTTTTTGGTGACATCTTTAGGATTTTCTATGTATAATATCACGTCATCTGCAAACAGAGGCAGTTTTACTTCTTCCTTTCCAGCTTGAATTCCTTTGATTTCTTTTTCTCTGATTGCTGTGGCTAGGAGTTCCAAAACTTTGTTGAATGAAAGTGATGAGAGTGGGCATCCTTGCCTTGTTCCTGAAATGCTTTCAGCTTTTCACTGTTGAGTATAATCTTTGCTGTGGATTTTGCCTATATGGCCTTCATTATGTTGAGGTACATCCCCTCTATGCCCATGTGGTTGAGTTTTTATCAAAATGGATGCTGAATTTTATCAAAAGCTTTCTCTGTATCTCTCGAGATGATCATATGGTTTTTACTCTTCAGTTTGTTAATGTTGTGTATCCCATTGGTTACTTTGCAGATATGGAAGCATCCTTGGTATATCCTGAGATAAATTCCACTTGATCATAGTGTATGATCCTTTTAATGTATTCTTTGATTCAGTTTGCTAATATTTTATTGAGGATTTTTCAGCTATGTCCATCAGTGATAATAGCCTGTCATTTTATTTTTTGTGTATGATGTCTCCGGTTTGGTATCACAGTGATGCTGGCCATGTAGAATGAGTTCAGAAGCATTCCTTCCTTTGCAATTTTTGCTGTAGTTTGAGATGGAAAGGTGTTGACTCTTCTCTGAAAGTTTGGTAGAATTCACCTGTGAAGCCATCTGGTCCTGGACTTTTGTTTGATGGGAGTTTTTTTAAAAATTAGATTGAGCTTGTTGCTGCTACTTAGTTTGTTTATATTTTCTACTTTCTGGTTTGATCTTGGGAAATTGTACATTTCTTGAAATTTTTCCATTTCTCTAGATTGTCCATTTTATTAGCATGTAGTTCATATAATTATCTCGTAAGATCCTTTGTGTTTCTGTGGTATCAGTTATAATTTCTTTCATTTCTGACTTTACTGATTTTTGGGGTCCTCTTGTTTCTTGAATCTGACTAAAGGTTTATCAGTTTGGTTCATCTTTTCAAAAATCAGGTTTTAGTTTGATCTTTCTTAGTGTTTTTGAGTCTATATTTCATTTATTTCTGCTCTAATGTTCATGATTTCTTTCCTTCTACTAACTTTGGAGTTTGTGTGTTCCTTTCTCTAGTCCCTCTACATATAGGGTTAGCGTATTTGAGGCTGTTTGTTTCCTAAGATAAACTTGCATTGCTGTAAGCTTCTCTCTTAGAACTGCTTTCTCTGCATCCTGTAGGTCGTGCCTTGTTTTATTTTGTATGGTGCCTTTCTTGACTTCAGAATGATGTTCCTTTTCTGATGAGAAAAGTCTATGGATGCATCACTACTGGAACGATTCTAACTTTTTTTCACTGAGTAGGCAGATGTATAATACTTGAAAACAAAACACCAGGAGAAAGGATGGGCAAGCGTGCTTTCTCATTTATGTCGTCTAATTGATAAATCAGTTTTGGCCGAATCCCTTTGAGCCAGCTGAGTGGGGTGGCTGTGCACGTTGCCACTCTTCTTTAGAGGTGTTTGTGTGCAGGTTAGAAGGCAGGCGTCACTTATGTGTTGAGCAAGTGTGTTTTGCTAAAGCTCCCCAGGGGATTCTGTGCTACACCAGCACCCTTTCTCCCAGGTTGCTCTGTGGAGGTACAGGAGAAACCAAAGGCCTTCACAGCCCATGTGCCAGGCTTGGGACCAGCCTTGGCCTGGTGGTTTCTCGGTGACTTTGAGACAGATGGCCTGAGAATTGTGAGTTGGTAGAAGGGGGAGGGCTGGTCCACATGGCTTACCTGGGGCCCACATTTCAGGGTCGGAAGGGCAAATGCCACCCCCAGACAGCACCATGGGGGTGTTGGCTTGGAGAACACCAAGCTGGGAGCTGACCAGTCACCTCGGTTAGTGGCCAGGGTCCTCACTAGTCTATTAGAAGGACAATTGGTAACGGCCAGTAGTGTGCCTCTTTGGGGTGTGTGCACAAGTGCCTGTGTGAGTGTATACGTGTATTTGTTTGTATATGTATGTGAGTGTGGGTGCACATGTGTGTGCGTATGCATGATATGCATGACTGGGTGTGTCTTTGTGTGTATTCAGAGCTGACATAACTATCTCAAAGTCAGCTTTTGACTATTACTAAATGCCTGCTGTAAAGGAAAATGTATCTTAAATCGAATATTCCTGGGACTTCCCTGGTGGTCCAATGGCTAGGATTCCGAGCTTCAAGGTCCCCAGGTTAGATTCCTGGTCAGGGAACTAGATCCCACATGCCGCAACTAAGTCTTGGCATGGCGCAGCTAAGGAGCCCATGGGCCGTCACTAAGACATGGCCCAGGTAAATAGTACAATATTACCTATTTACAGCCATAAGAGATGGTAGTATTTGGAGCCTAGGCTACTTTGGAAAAACCCAGGCTATCATCCCAGTGGTAACACTTAAGTGAAAAAGTGGGCCTCGGAGTGCATTATGACAATGACTTCATGTAATAGGATCTCCATGAAGCCCACTTGGCTGTTTTTGACTTAAGATACCCATGTGCCCTGTGGAAACCGCGCTGAGCTTTATTTCTGTCTGCTTGGACTTAGAATCTCCCGGAAAAATCCACTCAGGAATGCAGGAGACAGGATGGAGAGAAACGTACTCCGATTCTGGGAGGGGACCTGCTCTGTCCTCCGAGGACACGGTGTAGAGCCCAGTGTTCATTGCACCCCCCCTCCCGCTGAGTGACTTAGCCAGCTCACACTCTTGTGTCTTTTCCCAGGTCACAGATTTTTCTTTCTTATGTTGCTTCCTCTCAAACCTCAAGTAGGTGCAGTTTTTTTCCCCTCCTTGAAGCATGAATGTTCTAGCTTTGTTGAGCTTTAATAAAAGCACTTTACATGCCTGGATAAATAGTTTCACCATTGAGAGCTTAAGTGTGCAATATTGTCCTATCAAAAAAAAAAAAAAGAAGTGTATACCTTAGTTTTAAAATACGAAAAAAAATGCTAATCATCATCTGAGCTTTCAGTGAGTGGCAGTCCTTTTGCAGTAGTAACATGAACGATCACATGTCACCATGAGAAATAATGAAAAAATTCTGAAATACTGCAATAACTTAAAAAATGTGGCAGAGTGAACAGTGTTGGGGAAAATGGCACCTATAGGCTTGCTTGATTCAGAATTGCTACAGATCTTCAATTTGGGGGGCAGGGAGGAAGCAGTATCAGCAAAGTGCAGTAAAATGAGGAATGCCTGTAATTTAATATTTGGGTTTTGCAAATATAATCTTATCTCTGAACTTGCATTTTTAAGTTGAAGATCCTTCTCTTTTGATGGCCTTCCTCATGCTAGCAGTGCATAGCATGAATTATTTCATGCACTAAACTAGAGGATCACGAACTTGTTCCGCAAGGGGCCAGATAACACTTTCCAGCTGGTAGGCAGGTGTCTTTGGCAGCTGCTCAGCTCTGGGTTTGGAGCCCTGCACACAGCCATGACCGTGTTCCCCTCAAAGTCTATATTTATGAGCACTGAAATTTGAATTTCAGATCGTTTTTATGGGTCACATGGTACTCTTTGAATTCTGCCCTCTCCCCCCACTAGGAAACCTAAAAGCCATCCTTAGCTTTGTGGGCTGCAGTTTGCTATCCAGGATACTTCTGCACGCTGCGGACTTCCGCCCAGCCTGTGGGTATGGTCTCCAGGAATGTACTGCAGCATTGAAGTTTTTCTTTTTGGGAAAAGGCATCCAGTGGATAGGACTCCGACCCTTTCAGCCTGCCTTGGAAAAGCTGCTCTTTGAAATATGAAAAGTTAGATGCGGTGTGCTCACCTTCCCTGGGCTTCACTCTGGTGACTCAGGTGGTAAAGAATCCACCTGCGAATGCAGGAGATGCAGGTTCGATCCCTGGGACCGGAAGATCCCCCGGGAGAAGGAAATGGCAACCCATTCTGGTATTCTTGCCTGGAGAATCCCATGAACAGAGGAGCCTGGCGGGCTACAGTCCATGGGGGTTGCAAAGACTGGGACACAGTTGCGCATACTCATATTCACCTTCCCGTCCAGGGATCTCCATGGGGGAAGAGTGTTTAGTGCAGGTGATGTCTGCACGGGGGCAGCTGCGCCCACATGTACCGTCTCCTCTTGCCCTTCCCTACAACCCGGCCCTAAAGCCCCCCTCTGTTGCCTGTGGTTTCTTCTCCTTTTCTAGCTCCTCCTCCCAGGACCTGTCGGGCGGTGCCTGGGAGCCAGCGAACCTGCAGCGCACCTCGGACCACTTCAGCTCACTGGGGAGCGTCGACAGCCTGGACCCATCCTCCCAGCCCGACCCGTCGGGGCGCCTCTCGGCGGCCAAGTCCAGCAGCAGCATCGACCGCCTGGGTGGCGCCAGCAAGCGGGACTCAGCTTACGGTTCATTCTCCACCCGCTCCAGCACCCCGGACCACACTCTGCCCAAGGCGGACGCGTCCTCAGCCGAGAATATCCTCTACAAAGTGGGCCTGTGGGAGTCCTCCGCTGCAGTGGACAGCCGGCCGGCTCTGACGGCCGGCGACGCTCAGGGCACCGAGGAGCCCCTGGGGTGCTTCCCGCCCCGGGTCCCCGAGGATGGCCCCGAGCCCAAGCTAGCTGCTTGCGGGCGGTCCAGCTCCGGGCCCGTCTGGTATGTTCCGGATAAGAGACGAGCCCCTCCGTCCCCTCCCCCACCGCCTCCCCCACTCCGCCGCGACAGCTTCGCTGCCACCAGGAGCCATGAGCAGACCCAGGGCCCCATGTTCTCAGCAGACGCCACCCCAGTGCAGCCCTTGCTGGGCCTGAGCCGCGTGCAGCCCCACGGTGGCGACTGGAAGAGACCCGAACCCGCTGATCAGCCGTTGAGGCTGGCGCGCGGGGGCGACGGCCAGAGAGCTGCAAGCTCGGGGTGCACGCCAGGGGCGCATGTGGACTGTGGGTGGCCAGCCTGCGACAGCGGAGCCCGGGCCCTCCTGGGGGCCCCCAGCCGGCTGCAGGCTTCTCTCTCGAGCACGGACGTGCGGCTCCCGCAGCCCTTGCCTACATGCCAACACCCGCGGCACTCGAGCGATGAGGGCCCCTTCTTCCGTGAGGGCCCCAGGGCCGCCACGTGGCTAGGGGAGCCCCTCCCCACAGACTGCCTCGCGGACAACAGCCCTGCTCCCATTGTCGTCGGAGGGCTGCGCACTGCAGACCAGAGGGGTGACTGCGGCGCGCAGAGCCGCTACTACTGCGTGATGTCCAGACCCGGTCCCCAGTGGGGCGCCCTGGCCCCTCAGCCCCACTGCTACCCGTCCCGGCTGGAGGGTGCCCCGGGCGCACAGCAGAGAGGCAGGGTGGAGACGGTGGACAGGGCACCCGAGGACCCACCGGGGGCTGGCCTCCTGGACAAAGGCGGCAGGAAGAGGGTGGTGGGCAGCTTGGATGACGGGGGTGGCGAGATCTGCCCCCTGCAGACGCCCATGCTGCACTCGCTGAGCCGGGAAGGGGCGTGCCCGCCTGAGACCCGCCACGAGGACACGGCTCCAGCGCTCTCTGAGGCCCCGGCGGGCAAGCCCCTCCGGAGGAGCGACCGCTTCGCCACCACCCTGAGGAACGAGATCCAGCAGCGGCGAGCCAGGCTGCAGAAGAGCCGGAGCACGGCCACTTTGGCCAGCTCCGCGGAGGAGGAGGGGGAGGCGGAAAACGACGAGACTGAGGCGCGTGGTTCCCGGGCGCAGCCAGTGGGTGCCCCAGAGACCACCTTACCCGGCGGCACCTATAAGGACCACCTGAAGGAGGCGCAGGCCCGCGTCCTGAGGGCCACGTCGTTCCGCCGCCCCGACCTGGAGCCCAGCCTGGCGGACCCGGAGCCAGCCCCCCGCATCTGGGAGGGGGCCCCAGGTGCTGGGCCGCCCTTGTGCGCTGCCGGCAGCGGCAGCTGCAGCGCGCGCATCGGGAGCCGGAGGCGCTTCACTGCCGAGCAGAAGCTGAAGTCCTACTCGGAGCCCGAGAAGATGAACGCGGTGGGGCTGACGGGGGACCAGCGACCCGCACCCCATGACGAGACGGTGCGCACCTTTGCCGAGAGGTGGAAGTTTTTTGAGGAAACCAGCAAGCCCGTGGTCCCTCAGCCTGGGCTGAGGTCGGCGCCCTGTGGCTTCCCCAGGGAGAAGCCAGAGATGCCGTGGACAGCGGGCCCTGGAAAAGGCGGAAAGGCGGGGAGACCCATCCGGCCAGAGCGGCTCGGCACCTTTGCAGAGTATCAAGCCTCCTGGAGGGAACAGAGGAAAGTCCCGGAAGCCAGGAGTGGCGGGAGGTACCACTCCGCCGACAACATCCTCGACGTGGGTGTGGACCAGGAGGAGAGGCCGCAGCACGTCCACGAAAGGTCCCGGTCATCACCTTCCACGGACCTCTACAAGCAGGTGAGCATCCTGCAGGGGACCAGATGCAACCCCGCCTGACCCCCAGGCACAGATGGGACACCCAGGGAACAGCATGGCCTGGTGTCATGGTGACTTGTGTCCTGATGTCCAAACGTTTCTGTGCACCGGGCTCAGCCAGTATAGCAGCTCCTGCGAGTGGTACCTGGGGCCGAGGTCCACACATTCATGACAATTGCAGGTGTCCTGGTTTCCCCCACATCTCGACTTCCCAGCCTCATCTCTAGCTGAAGCTGTCTTCCCTCTTGATTAGCTTGCCCTTGATTGAACGGGAAGAAATTGGGGGAAACAACAGAAAATGGTTAAGTTGTCCTCTGAAATGAAAAGGGGTGCCTTATGTCCACCCTTAACACATGTTAAACGCCTTTCAAATACTGATGTCACTTCATACTTTTACTGTTCTCATTTGGTTTTTATTTTATGGGGTTAGATATTTTTAAATATTGCTCTGGGGCAAGTATAACTGAAAGTGCAATGCTTTAAACTATTGCACTTTCCTTAGGCGTGTTGATGGTGAAAGCTGACGTTTCGCTTTCTAAAAACCCTCCGTGCTTGTATTCATACTTCATGGTTCATAGTCAGTCTCCCTCTCTCTGCCTTTTCCGCTCCTTCCATCTGCAAGGGTGTATTTCAAAGGAAAGATTTCCTGCGGCATCCAATGGAGGCTTTTGTAAACAATAGAACCAGCGATCGCCTTGTTACACACTTATGAACGTGTGTGTGCATGTGTGAAGAGAGGTGCTGGTTTCTGTGTGGCCCCCGGTACAGAAAGGCCTGTGGACACCTAGGGCATGTGTGTCCCCCAAGATGGTGCCCTGTGCCACGTGACCTTCTAGAAATCCATGTTCTCGAGGTCAAGAGACCAGGCTGCCAGACTCCAGGTCCCAGGGCTTGAGCTTTGACTGCGGTGAGCTGTGTACCAGCAGTGTTTTGATTTGACTGGGTGAGGTTGGGGGCCACCACGTCACACAGCTTTCCAGCCCTCACATCAGAGTCCTGCTTCCTGCTGGGGAGCCCAAAGGGACTGCGGTCTCCTTGAGTCATTTTGACGAGGGCTGGGCTGATGGTCTCCAGGCCGGCTGACCACAGGCCACGTCACCCAGTTCGTGGGTGCTGGCTCACAGGGCGCGCCCACAATGAAGGGGATCGTGATCGCAGGGGTTCTCAGGGGGGAGGCTGCTTGATGACTGGGTGTCCTGTTGTGCTGCCCTTGGCAGGACACCTCCATGGAACCTCGATGGCAAGCAGGGGACCCGGAGGAGCACACGGAGCTTTCTTTGGTGGCACTGGCCGAGGACAGAGGCCCCACCCCAAGGTAGGAGAATCTTGCACTTGGGGTCCCTGAGGAGGCATCTTGGGGGGCAGGTGGGCTGCTTTATGGGGGTGAGGGCTCGGATAATGTGGTCGGGCGTGTGGTTTCGGCCAGACCTGAAGTGGCTGGTCACCAGTTGGGGTTGCCCGAGGCCCCTCAGCACTGCCGGCGGGGCCAGCAAAGCCAGGGCAGGACATTGTGAACGCCCTCCTTAGGGCAGTTTTGTTGGTTCATCACACAGCTGCTGTGTTTTGCACGCAGTCGAGTTCTTGCTGATGACAGAGAAACCCAGTGTGATGGGCTTGAATGGAATGCTTTATGTAGAACAGCAAAGTGAAGGGACCCTTTAACGAATAGGGCGCAGCTGGGTTGCTGGCCGGGGAATCCAAGTTGCCTGGAAGGATTGTTAATGAAAGGATGGGGTTAGGCCTTCTTTAATGAATTCATTTTGAGCTTTAAAAATAGAAATTGACTCGGTCAGCTCCCCCAGAGCAGGTCAGAGCATGAAAAAATGGGCTGGCCGCAGTGTTAACATGATTATATGCCCACATTCTAAAATGTGTCCAGAGTAGCAGTCTTCCTGCAGTGAGAGTGGAATTTAGGTGAAATACACACCACTGTGTGGACCCTCATCCCTGAGGATCGCAGGAGAGGGCATTTCAGGTCACTGCAGGAGCTGGGCTTTAACCTTATTTGCAAAACAGCTGATAAAAGGGTCTTCACTGTTGGCCTAGTGGGTAGGACATGGAGCTTGCAGTGTGGGGGACCTGGGCTCCCTCCCTGGCCAGAGAACTACGTCCTGTGTGCTGCAGTTGAAGACGTGGCACAGCCAAATAAATACATATTTTTTTTAGGGAAACAAAACACTGATGGAGAAATGGAAGCCGATTTGTGCACTGTAGGGTCGCTGAGTGCAGATCTTTCTGTGCCTTGAGGGTCTCTGGGGGTTGATGAGCTGCTCGGATTAAAACATCAACCTCAGAATTGAAGGTTGTGTTGCAGAAACGAATGTTGACTCTTGCCAGCCTTGTGCGCCAGGGTCTTATTTCATTTGGCTCTAGAACTGGCTGCTGGCAGCATTGTGCAAGGGTACGGTGGCTCGAAGGGGGCAGGCATGGTGGTCTGCGTGTGCTGCTGTGGGACGCGGCTGCCGTGAGGCATGCACCTGCAGAAGCGAGCTGCACGGTTGGGGCTTTGTGACCCTGTGTTCCAAGCGGATCACGTGCGGAGCGCCAGCTGTCATCTTGATCAGAGCGGCTCCTCGCCCTGCTGCGGTCCCGAGCGTGCCGCATTGTGGGGAGGCGGGGGGGGGGGGGCTGCTCCAGGCAACCCTGCACACATGGGAAGGCTTCCCTCCTGCCCAGCGTTGGCCTCGGGCCTTTAAACTGCAGAGCTCTCGCTGCTGCACTGGTTGGACTTCAGCTCCTCTGCTGTTCAGAGTTGTAATAAACGGCTTCAGTGTGTGTGTGTCTGTGTGTGACTCTGTGACTCTGTGTGTTTGGGTTTGTGTGTGTGTTCCTCTGCTGTTCAGAGTCGTAATAAACAGCTTCACTGTGTGTGTGTCTGTGTGTGTGTGACTGTGGGTGTGTGGGTGTTCCTCTGTTGTTCAGAGTTGTAATAAACGGCTTCACTGTGTGTGTGTGTGTGTGTGTGAGAGTGTGTGTATGTGACTGTGTGTGTGTTCCTCTGCTGTTGAGTCGTAATAAACGGCTTCACTGTGTGTGTGTGTGTGTGTGTGTGTATGTGACTGTGTGTGTGTTCCTCTGCTGTTGAGTCGTAATAAACGGCTTCACTGTGTGTGTGTGTGTGTGTGAGTGAGTGTGTGTGTGTGTATGTGACTGTGTGTGTGTTCCTCTGCTGTTGAGTCGTAATAAACGGCTTCACTGTGTGTGTGTGTGTGTGAGCTCCTCTGCTGTTCAGAGTCGTAATAAATGGCTTCACTGTACATACTGTGTGTGTGTGTTACAATGGCATGGTCAGCAGCGAAGGGATGAAGAGGACAGGGGTGGATGGGGGGGAGATGGCGGTGGCAGGGAGAGAGGGAATCATGTGCTGTGTGCATCACAGTCTTGGCTTCTGGCTGGCTGTGTGGGTAACCACTCCGAGGGAGTGACTTCCAGAAGCTTTCCCGCTGTTGCGCGACCAACCTAGCAATTTTCAGAATCATCCTATGGGTTGTTAAAGAGCGGCGAGACTCGAGTGAAATTCTAGAACGGGAATGTCGAGAAGGTGTGGTCAACTTTTGGAGACTGTTTTATTTTCTGAAGTAACTGGCCAAGGAGAGTGCCCTCGAAACATTTAAATTTGAAAATAAAATACATGAAAATGCAGGTAAGGGACTGTCCTTTGAGATCTATAATGCAAATATTTAAAGATGCCCAGTGTTTTGCATAAATTAATGTAAAACAGTCTGTATAAGGGCTTCCCTGGTGGCTCAGAGGGTAAAGAATCTGCCTGCAATGTGGAGACCCAGGTTCAGTCCCTGGGTCGGAAAGATCCCCTTGCAAAGGACGTGGCTACCCGCTCCAGTATTCTTGCCTGACAGTCTCATGGACAGAGGAGCCTGGCAGGCTATATCGTTGCAGAGAGTCAGACAGGACTGAGCAACTAATGACCTCTAATTGCTGATCTGTTAACCAGAACATGATAATGAAAACTGGTTTTTGTTGTATTTATTAGGGTACCAGAAGAGTATCAAGATAGTTATTCATGTAAATCAAATTGAGAACTTAAAAAAAAAAACTTTATCTTATATTGGAGTATAGCCAGTTGGGCTTCCCTGGTGGCTCAGATGGTAAAGTGCCTGTCTGCAATGCAGGAGACCCGGATTCAATCCCTGGGTTGGGAAGATCCCCTGGAGAAAGAAATGGCAACCCACTCCAGTATCCTGGCCTGGAAAATCCCATGGACGGAGGAGCCTGGTGGGCTACAGTCCAGGGGGTCGCAAAGAGTCAGACACAACTGAGAGACTTCATTTTCACTATAGCCAATTAACAATGTGATAGTTTCAGGTGAACATCGGAGAGACTCAGCCCTACATATACGTGTATCCATTCTCCCTCCCCCTGTTAGCCCAAGTCGCGAAATCTCCCAATGACCACCAGGGAGCCGATATTCAATGCAAAAGCAAGAGAGTTTTTATTACCAAGCTCGAGCTGGGGCTCCCACCGATACCGACGCAGCGGCTGTAAGGAAGAGCCCCGAGTTTTGGGTTACATTGCTTATATAGGGAGTGTTCATGGAAAAAAAAGAATTTCTAGGTAGGGGGACGTCTGATTGGTCACTTTCTTTTGAAGGGTTGTGTGTTGGTTTTTGATTCGTCCCTATTACCTAGGTAGACCACGAGTTCCTGAATGTTAAGTCAGGAGATTCTGGTCTGGGGTCTGATTGGCTCGTGGGTGGTGGGGGTGAGGTCAGGGGATTTCCAAAGGCTCTTTTCCCGGAACCTTACAAAATGGAGTTTTTCTGTTAACAAAACGGAGTAGCTTAGATTCTTTACCCCCAACTCTCCAAATTGAGAACATTTTCCTGAGGTTCAAAATTCTGGTTCTGGATCAAGTAGGACAGATGCTCCACCCCGACAGGGACTCCCAGCGTAGGAGGGAAGGAAAGACATCCATGCTTACAACTGGGGTGATGACGCATAATTGTCAATTTTTTAAATGTTACGTGGTCGGACAGGACTGAGCAACTAACACCCTCTAATTGCTGATCTGTTAACCAGAACATGAGTGGAGGTGGGACTCAGCTCCTTTTGGATCATGGCAAAAAATGATTCTCTGTTGGCAGAACCCCGCTGCCGAACTTGTGTTGACGATTTTAGTTGACCCGGCCGTACATGAAGCAGCAGGCTCTCCTTGCTTTTTGGAGTGAAGACATCAGCATGTCAAATTTGGTGCCACGAACTTGTTGGCCGCTAAAGAAAGAAAGAAAGTGAAGTTGCTAATTTGTGCCAACTCTTTGCGACCCCATGGACCTGTAGCCTTCCAGTCTCCTCCATCCAGGGGATTCTCCAGGCCAGAATACTGGAGTGGGTAGCCTGTCCCTACTCCAGGGGATCTTCCCAACCCAGGGATTGAACCCAGGTCTCCCGCATTGCAGGTGAATTCTTTACCAGCTGAGCCACCAGGGAAGCCCAAGAATACTGGAGTGGATAGCCTATCCCTTCTCCAGTGGATTGTGCCCACCCAGGAATTGAACCGGGGTCTCCTGCATTGCAGATGGATTCTTTACCAGCTGAGCCGCCAGGAAAGCCCAGTTATGGACTAGACTGGACATTAGCAGCACCCTTCAGGTGTCTGTATCTCCTATCACTCCCCCAGATGGGACCATCTAGTTGCAGAGAGACAAGCTCACTGCTCCCACTGATTGTACATTGGGGTGAGTGGTACAGATATTTCCTTATTTATCACAAGGAAATTTTATGGTACACGTATTTCCTTTATTTATCACATGGGATAAGTAAAGAAAGTGCACCATACATGCCATCTGCTTGAATCACCCAGAAACCATCCCCAGCCCCCAACCCCCCACCCCCACCTCTTGGTAGGTGGGAACACTGTAGAGGACTCTGTTCTGGGAGTTTCTGCAGAGTATTCCTGTGGGGTGGAGCCCGGCGCTGTGGCCTGTTAGGTTCCCGCCCCTAGCCTCCTCCTGGCTACCTCCGCCCCCGCTAGGAGGAGTTGCTGCCAGCTAACCAGCTCTGGCCTGCAGGCTTGTGTTTTGTTGGGACACCTGCGAGAAGAAGGGGGGGGGGGGTCACGGTGGAGACTTAAGAATGGATCCTTAAGCCCAGTAACAGCCAGAAGGTGGAATGTGTTTTACATTGGTGGAGCGTGATTTACGCTCTTTAGGGAAAAGCATGTTTTCATAGTAAATCCATCAACACACTTAAACCCAGCTGAGGGTCACCTCCCTGCCCAGCTTCCCCTGAGAGGTGGCTTGGTGTCAGAGCCCAATGCCAAGTCTGACTTCTTTTTTTATTAGTTAATTTTTATTGGAGCATAGTTGCTTTACAGTGTTGTGTTAGTTTCTGCTGTGCAGCAAAATGAATCAGCCGTGTGTACAGATGCAGATGGATATATATGCTGTCTTTGAAAAAGTTCTTCCCATTTAGATCCCCAGAGAGCAGGGAGTTCCCTATGCTATAGAATAGGTTCTTACTAGTTATATATTTTATACACAGTATCAATAGTGTATGGGCTTCCCTGGTGGCTCAGCTGGTAAAGAATCCACCTGTAATGTGGGAGACCTGGGTTCAATCCCTGGATTGGGAAGATCCCCTGGAGAAGGGAAAGGCCACCCACTCCAGTGTTCTGGCCTGGAGAATTCCATGGACTGTCCATGGAGTCGCAAAGAGTCAGACACAACTGAGCAACTTTCACTTTTCCCTCAATAGTGTATGGGTTTCTCTGGTGGCTCAGATGATAAAGAATCTGCCTGCAACTTGGGAGACACGAGTTCAATCCCTGGGTCAGGAAGATCCCCCGGAGAAGGGAATGGCAACCCACTCCAGTATTCTTGCCTGGAGAATCCCATGGACAGAGGGGCCTGGCGGGCTACAGTCCTTGGGGTTGTGATCAGATGGAACTGAACAGCTAACACTTTCACTATTTTTTCCCCCACTTTCTTCATCAATGGTGTGTATGTGTCAATCTCCCAGTTCCCCCCAGCCACCCTTTTCCCCTTGGTGTTTATACGTTCGTTCCACGCACAGGACTGACCTTGTGTGCACTCACGGCTGCTCACAAGAAGGTTTCATAATCGGAGAGTGTTCCACTCTCATGTGCTGCTCGCTTTTCTGGCCTGAATTCAGTGAGCTAAGGTGGCAGTTGAAGTTTTCCCTTCTGAACCGCCATGCCGGGTAATTAGGAAGTCAGGCTGGGATGATCACAAGATGAAGGCCAAGCTTCCAGTGGTGCAGCATCTCCTGTGCAGGGAGCCTTGCTGACTGACCTCCATGCTCCCAGAGATGAGGAGCAGCGGCCGTGGGAAGGTCCTGGGCTCAGCGTCTGGTGCTGTTTTTAACGTCTTCATTTGTCATTACATTCTCTCCTCATGTTTATAGCCATGCGACTTCCAGAAATGCAGAGCCAGGCTGAGGGACGGGCAGGTTTGCTTACTCCCTGGTTTTGTCTTGTGACTCCCTGTTATTCAGAAGGGAGCATTGTAAGGGCAGTGGTCGGAGGGCTCCAGGGCTTAGTTCATCATGCGTCACCACCCTCCAATTCGAGAATGTTCTCATGACCCCAAAGGGATTAGTTCATCCATCACCACCATCCACTTCCAGAACATTCTTACCACCCCCAAAGGCCTACTTCATCTGTCACCACCATCCACTTCTAGAACATTCTCACCACCCCGACAGGATTAGTTCATCCATCACCACCATCTACGTCTAGAACATTCTCATCAGTCAGTAGGAATTGGTTCATCCATCACCACCATCCACTTCAGAACATTCTCATCACCCCAAAGGGAAAGCTTGTATCCATTGAGAAATCTTAGAATTATTACCGGGATGTTCTGGACAGTGTGCACGGTCATGCCTTGTGTGTGTTTGGGTCACATTGTTGGAGGTGATGAGCTGGACATCCCCAGCAGGGACAAAAGGTTGAGTCCAGGCTCACGCAAAAACCCAGCTGTCTCCACACACAAGGGGTGAGCCCTCACGGTGCCCTGCCAGCAGAGCTGTAGCTCCTGTCTTGCAGAGGGGAGCAGTGAGTCCTTATGTGGCACGTGGGAAGCCACGGTAACTGCACCTACAAGACGTGGGGTGTCTGGGGCCACGAGAGGAACAGTTCATTCCCAGCAAAGGTGTTATATAAACGCTGGCTGAATGCTTCTGCTCTCATGTCGCTTGCATATCTGTTTTATGCTTTATAGCTTCTCTGGTGGCTCAGATAGTATAGATTCTGCCTGCAGTGCAGGAGACCGAGGTTTGATCCCTGGGTCGGGAAGATCCTCTGCAGAAGGGAATGGCTACCCACCCCAGTATCCTTGCCTGGACAGTCCCACGGACAGAGGATCCTGGCGGTCAGCAGTGCGTGGGGTCACAGAGAGTCAGACACAACTGAATAGCTTAACACTTTGTGTTTTACGTCTAAGAGCTGTAAAAACAAGGGAACTAGACGTATTTAAGAATATCATAAAAAGCCTCTCCTTGCATGATTCTGTGTGTAGATGCTGCCCAGAACAGGCAGATCCGTGGAGACGCAGGGGAGGTGGGTGAGGGTTGGGAGGATGGCCGTCTGTCCCAGTGGTATGGAGCTCCTGTGTGGGTGACGGAAATAGTGTTGAATGAGATAGTGGTGATGCTGCCCAACTTTGTGAATTTACTAAAAGCTGCTAAACCAGACACTGCCAGAGGGTGAATTTTTGGGTATATCTCAGTTTTTCAAATCACTTCAATGCTGGAAATCCACAAAAAAAATTTTTTTTATAATTAATATAGAATGATGCTTTGTGGGAACAGATTTGTGGTTACAGAGGGGATCGGTATGGGGAAGGAAAGGATTAGGAGTTTGGGGGTAGAAGATGCAAGCTAGTTTATGCAGGATGGATAAACAAGGTCTTGTTGTAGAGCAGGTAAAGAAAGCTGAGCACCGAAGAATTGATGCTTTTGAACTGTGGTGCTGGAGAAGACTCTTTGAGAGAGTCCCTTGGGCTGCGAGGGGATCCAACCAGTCCATCCTAAAGGAGGTCAGTCCTGAATGTTCATTGGAAGGACTGAGGCTGATGCTGAAGCTCCAATCCTTTGGCCACCTGATGTGAAGAACTGACTCACTGGAAAGATTCTGATGTTGGGAAAGATTGAAGCCAGGTGGAGAAGGGGATGACAGAGGATGAGATGGTTGGATGACATCACTGACTCGATGAACATGAGTGTGAGCAAGCTCTGGGAGTTGGTGATGGACAGAGAGGCCTGGCGTGCTGCAGTCCATGGGGTCACAAAGAGTCAGACACGACTGAGCAACTGAACTGAACTGACTGTGGCGCACAGGGAGCTATATTCAATATCCTGTGGTAAACCATCATGGCAAAGAATATGAAAGACTGTATTTATATGTATAGCTGAATCGTTTTGCTGTACAGCAGAAATTTAACACAGCATAGTAAATCAGCTGCCCTTGAATACAGTTTTAAAAGAAAGACTGCAATAAAAATGCTACTTTTCACTCATTAAATTGTCACATGTCTAACCCAGCTGAGACCATGTGTTCTGTGTAGATCAATAGAATTTCTACATATTGATCATGAGCATGTAAATTAATTACACCCACTTTGGTATAAAATTTCTGTTGGGAGGTTGGAAACAAAATAAAGAAACAAGGTCGTGTGTGACTCCAGTCGAGTCTTGGCTCTAGCTCACAGGTCAACAAGCTTTGCAAAGGATCAGACCGGTAAACACTTTGGCCCTCAGGGAACTCAGTGTTCCCAGCCTGCGGACAGCTCTGCCATTGTGACCTGGGAGCAGGTCTGGACAGTCCCTGAAGGGCTGGGTGTGGCTATGCTCCCATAAAGCCCAGACAGAGAGGACTTGCCAGCCCTAGGACTTGGCCAGGAGGCTAAAGGATGGAAATCAGTGAGGATGCTTCCTGGACGGGAGGTGGGGCCTGTGTGGTCCTCTGTCCAGATGTTTCTGGTGGTGGTCTCTGCAATGTTGATAGCCATGCCTCTCATCATTTTCATCTCACTGGTCTCTGGCTTGGTTAACGTGGCTGTGGCCCGTTCACAGCAAGGACGTGTAATAAGCAAAAGATGCTGAGAGTGGAATCTCCTTTCTGAGATTCACAGATCATAAGGTTCACGTGGAGTGACTTGGGTACAAGTTGAGGCTAGGATAAGAGGAACAGTTCCTTTGGGATGTATGCGTGCCAGGGTACTTACAGTGTTCTGTTCTCTTCTTACTTGTGGACTTTTTCAAGGGCACAAATGTCTTATCAGGTAAAAGCAGATGTGTGTTCCACTTATTACGGGTATTTACAACGTTGAGTCTTAATGGTGTTCGCCACGCGTAAGCTCTGAGCATCTTATATGCTTGATAAGTTGGCCTCATTGTAGGAAACGTAGATGTAGGAAAACCCAATGATAAACCTTAACGTGATAAAAATACTTTCTCTTTAGAAATCATTCATTGAGGCCTTCTCTTAAAAATGGATTTCCTAGTGCAGAAGCAGCTGCCAGATTCTGGTTGCTAATATGAAAGTGAAAGTGATAGTCGCTCAGTCTCTTGGTGACTGCAGCACGCCAGGCTTCCGTGTCTGTCACCATCTCCTGGAGCCTGCTCAAACTCATGTCCATTAAGTCGGTGATGCCATCCAACCGTCTCATCCTCTGTCACCCCCTTCTCCTTCTGCTCTCAATCTTTGCTGGCATCAGGGTATTTTCAAATGAGTCAGTTCTTCGCATCAGGTGGCCAACGTATTGAAGCTTCAGCTTCAGCATCAGTCCTTCCAATGAGTACTCAGGGTTGATTTCCTTAAGGATTGACTGGTTTGATCTTGCTCTCCAAGGGACTCTCAAGAGTCTTCTCCAACACAACAGTTCAAAAGCATCAATTCTGCAGTGCTCAGCCTTCTTTATGGTCCATCTCTCAGATCCGAAGGTGACTACTGGAAAAATCGTAGCTTTGACTAGACGGATCCTTGTCAGCAAAGTGATGTTTCTGCTTTTCCATTAAAAGATCCAGGGCTCCTTGGAGAAACGGGCAAGTCTAGGGTTGGGGCTGGCGGAATACAAAACAAAGTTGCAGTGTGTTGTCCCCCAAAAGTAAGGAAGTACTCAAACAAACAGACACACACACACAGAGAAAACCCTATAACAATGAGGATTTGCCAGAGGGACACAGAAGCTGGCTTGGAGTTTCCTGTGACCAAAACTGCTGTGAAATCAAGTGGTATAGAAAGGAGTGTATAAAATATCCCTGGGCTTCCCTGACGGTCCCATGGTTAAGAAGCTGCCTTGCTGTGCTGGGCACACAGGTTTGATCCCCGGCCTGGGAACTAAGATCTCACATGCCATGGAGCAACCAAACCTGTGCATCACAGCTACTGAGCTCTCGAGCCCAGGAGCCCTGGAGCCTGTGCTTGAAAATAAGAGAAGCCAGTAACAGTGAGAATTCCACGCATCGTAACTGGAGAGTAACCCACGATTGCTGCAACCAGAGAAAGCCCGTGCGGCAGTGAAGACCCTGCACAGCCTAAAATAAACCAAGTTTTGAAATAAACATTAAAAATAATAAAACCTGAGCCCACACCGATAGACATAAGTGATCAAGTATGTTAGAAGTGGAGGAAAGAGATCTGTACAGAAAAGTTCTGAATCTCTGCAGGTCTTCTGCCCTTGGGGGGTGGGATAGGTGTGTTGTGGGGAGTAGAGCCCTTCTGTCTTATACTTCGGGCTGCATTTGGTGAGCTTCTTCCACAGGGGCCGGGGTGAAATGGTGGGGTGAGGCTGTGTGACTGCAGAGAAGCTGGTGTAGCTAACCCCGCCAGCTCATCCGTAGAGATCATTGCATTGACAGCATGGTCCTTGTATTTGAGGATAAGAAGGGCATTTCACCTCTGTGTTCTCCAACTCCCCCCGCCCCTCAAATCCACAACTCCTGGGTCGGTTATCACGACAGAAACATCAGACAGATCCCAGCTGAGACATTCTGCGAATGCCTGCACGGTCCCTCTGGAAACGCTGGAGGGCCTGGAAAACAAGGATGGTCTCAGAGGCTGTCACTTGGATGGGAGGAGCCTGTGACTGGTAAATGAAATGGGGTGTCCTGGAACGCAGAGAGAATAGTAGGTGAGAATGAAGAAAGTCTGACTACGTTGTGGACTCCAGTTAATGTACCAAGACGGGAGTTAGGGTAAGGAGAAGGGGACGACAGAGGATGAGTTGGTTGGATGGCATCACTGACTCAGTGGATTCAGTTTGAGTAAACTCCGGGAGAAAGCAGGACAGGGAAGCCTGGCGTGCTGCAGGCCCAGGGCTCTCAGAGTCGGATACGACTTAGCAACTTAGTCAAATGTACTAATGGCGATTATGGCAGTTGTACTAATTATGGCGTACAGTAATGGCAAATGTACTAATGTGTTGACAGCAGGGGAAACAGGTGTAGGGAACGTTCTCCTCTTGTAAATTTTCTGTAAATCTAAAAGCATTCTGAAAGGAAGTGTTGGAGTAGCTTTCCTCACGGCAGTTCAAGTTAGCTTGTAAATGTCAGGTGCAAACCTCATTTATTTGGCTGCACCAACTCTTAACCGTGGCATATGTGATCTTTAGTGGGGGGCATGCAAACTGTTAGGGACGGCATATGGGATCTTAGTTCCCTGACCCAGGATTGAACCTGGGTCCCTTTCTTGGGAGCATGGAGTCTTAGCCCCTGGACCACCCAGAGAAGCTCCCAGGAAAGCCACCAGGCTCTTCGTGGATGCCTGTTAATATGGACGGCCTTGGGTTCTGCTCTGAGATATGCGGCTGGCCTTGGGTGGATGGCGCCCTCGGGTAGTGATGGGTCCTGGGCTTGGTAAAATAATACATGGAGATGAAAACCAGTGTGCAGGGGCCTCCCTGGAGGCTCAGTGGTAAAGAATCCACCTGTCAATGCAGGAGACACAGGTTCAATCCCTAGCCAGGCAGATCTCATGTGACACTAAGCCACAGGAGCTGCAAGTGCTGAAATTCGTGTGCCATGGAACCCATGCTCTGCAACAAGAGAAGTCACCGCAATGAGAAGGCCACACCCCACAACTAGAGAGTAGCCCCTGATCACTGCAGCTAGAGGAAGTCTGCAGCAGGGAAGACACAGTACCACCAAAAATAAATAAGTAAAATTACTTAAAAAAACAAACAAGTGTGAAGAATGTGGGCTTTGGGGGCAGAAAACAGGTTCAAATCCATTCTCTTCTGTGTGATTGCATAAAGCCAGCTAAGCTTGCTAATAACGTCCCAATGACTAGTCTTCCCTGGAACATGGTTTCCCTGGTGATTCAAGTCTGTAAAGATCTGCCTGCCAATGCAGGAGGCCCAGGTTCGATCCCTGGGTCAGGAAGATTCCCCTGGAGGAGAAAATGGCAACCCACTGCAGTGTTCTTGCCTGGAAAATCCCATGGACAGAGGAGCCTTGTGGACTATAGTCCAAGGGGTCACAAGAGTCAGACATGACTTAGCGACTAAACAGCAGCGTGAAAACCCCAGAGTTCCCAGACATTAACTTTTATATTCAGCATCTGCATAGACTTACGTAACATACTTGGTTGCCTTGTCACCATCAGAATTCTTTTATGCCCACCTGTCTTAGTTTGCTTCCTGATATTTGCGGCTTGCCTCAGCAATTCCCAATTTACTGTGACATCAGGACATTATTTCAGTGGGTTAATTCTATTTTATTAAAATTTAATGGGGTGAATAGCATACTTAATACATTATTTGGGTTCCCTTGTGGCTCAGCTGGTAAAGAATCCGCCTGCAATGCAGGAGACACTGGTTCGATCCCTGGGTTGGGAGGATCCCCTGGAGAAGGGAAAGGCTACCCACTCCAGTATTCTGGCCTGGAGAATCCCATGGATTTTATAGTCCATGGGGTTGCAAAGAGTCGAACACGACTGAGTGACTTTCACTCACTAGTATGCTGGCCTGGAGATAAACATAGCAACGACCTTCCTTGCAGATTTATGTAAGTTTAATGTGTGTAACAGTAATGGAGCAGCACAGTGCCTAAGATCAAGCAGGTGCAAAAAGAAAGTCACTTTTAGTTAAAATAGCCACGTGTGTGTTAGTCTCTCAGTTGTGTCTGACTTGTTTGTTACAACTGTATGGACTCTAGCCCACCAGGCTCCTCTGTCCATGGAATTTCCCCAGGCGAGAGTACTGGAGTGGGTTGCCATTCCCTTCTCTGGGGGGCGGGGGGGAGAAGGAATCTTCCCAACCCAGGGGTTGAACTCGGATCCCCTGCACTGCAGGCGATTCTTTACTGTCTGAGCCGCCATGGGAGCCAAAAGTAGCCACAATTCAGGGGATGTTGCAAAGTAGCGTGGGTTGTTTGTTTCAATGAGCGAGAGTGGAAAGTTAATTGGGGTGTATTTTGAAGAGGTTCAAGCCGGTGGTGAACCTTGGACCTGAAGGGTAAGTGCTGGGCTGGAGAGAGTCAAGGCAGTCTGTGTGGGAAGGGGCTGTTAGGGACCCTGGTGGGTGGCACTTCCTGAGTGTTTGTGGGGGTGGTGAGCACCCAAGGTCTCAGGCTGCCTGGGGCGGGTGGTGCAGGGACTTTAAATACAGATCGTTGTGAAGGGACGGGTTGGGTCAAGGTCAGACCCTTTGGTGGTCTGCACACAATGCCTTCTAGGCAGTAAAACTTCCGGAGACACTCTACTCTGTTAGTTGTTCCGATCACATTCCTACCGAGTGTGTAATAAACCCCCAAAACACAGATACACATGGAATGGGCTATTCAATGTTGGCTTTGTTTTGTTTTATTTATTTATTTTTTTTTTCAACTTCATTGTTCCGTCTGACCTTAAGGTTGTGAGATTGAACGGGCACAAATTGGAGGATATAATGTGGCGCAATCAAGTGGACTGAGCTTTTTTTTTTTTTTTTCCCTATCACTTTGAAGTGATAAAAAGAGGGAGACAGGCTCCGGGAGGGCCAGGCTTTGGGGTTTGGCCTTGGGATTTGCCAGCGGAGTCACCGAGGAGCCTGGAGGCCCCCGGGGTTGCAGTCGGAGGGAGCCTGCGTGGACTTGTCCATTGCTAGGCGGCAGCAGACGCAGTCAGGCCGCCAGGCGCGCTCGCGGCGGGCAGGGCACGGGTAAGCCAGCCGGGTACCCCCGCCACCCCCATCTCCGGGTGTCTGCAGGGCAAGGCTGCTTTCCGGGCTTGCAAGCTGCTCGTGCCCCTTTTGTTCTCCTGCTTTGAAGAGCAAGTTGCCGGCTCCGGGGGGTCGGGGTGGGAGGAGGGGGGTGGGTGGGGGGGGGGGGTGGATCTGGGGGAGACCGGCAGACGCGCTCCCTGTGTATTGTTCTGCCGGATGGTTAAATAGTGCAGATAGGGGGTGCAGAGTCCGCTGGAGCTCAGTCTGCGTGCAGGCACGCGGGCCTGTAGTGTGTGTGTGCGCGCGCGCGCACGGGTAGACACGTGCGCTCTTGGGACTGCGATGCCGACGGCGAGCGGGGGGGGGGGGGACTGGGAGCCCTTGGCGTGGGGGGCGGGGCGAGCGCCTCAGTGGGATCTGCAGACCTGCTTCCCCTGCCCGAGGGTCCCCAGGGGTCCCCCAGGAGGCTGGCGGGAGGGCGCCAGCCCTGCATGAAGACGCGTGCTTGCTGTGCCCTTTTTTCTTTTTCCATAACAGTAAGAAATAAGCGTTTTCACAACAGTAGGCTTTGAATATGGATGGAGAAAGGAAATGGTGAGTCAGCCACAGCAGAATGGGGGGGGGGGAAAGGCAGGGAAATCAGATGTGCATGTTGAGTCATGAAAAAAAATGCTTGGTGGGTGAATTCGCTCCTAGCCTGCTGATTGCAGTGAAAAAAAAAAATATATATATATATATATAAATAGAGAAAAGTGCTTGAGGTTGGTTGTGAGCATTTTGCAATGATTGGATCTGTGCTCTTTTTCGATTGTGCCCATCGAGAGACATGCAGTCTTTACGGGGTTTTGCTGCATATATACTGTGGGATTGTGTGTGTGTGTGTGTGTGTGTGTGTGTGTGTGTGTGTGTGTGTGTTTTTTGCCTTTTTTTATTGTGATAAATGAAAGGTGTTACTAATTTTGGCCATATTTCTAAGTGATTGAAACGGTTTTGCTTTACTCAAGCACACTTTGGTGTGTGTGGCAGGAAGATGCCTTTTTCACAGAGAAACTGCCGCACTCTGGGTCTGCAGGAACTGACTTCCCTGGGTGGGAGTTTTCTTGAAAGTGGATCATGCCTGAAGTGGTGGTCATGCCTAGGTGAACCGTTGAGGGGAAAAGGGGTTTGGAGAAAGGTTTTCAGAAAGCTATCTGGCAGCGTTCAGAACAACCTGCTGCCGTATACGTTGTCTGAAGACCTACACAATGAATGAAGGAAAAATGTGTTACCCTGTCATAAAATAAATAAAAGATTGGGTCGAGTTGTGATGAATAGTATCGACATAGTTTCTTTTCCCTTGGAAACCAGAATCTTGGAGGGTGTATATTAGAAATATATATATTTTATCATTACATTGCAGAAGCAAATTTTCCGGATGGTAGAAACTTGGATGTCTCTGTGCTTCTTTCTGTCAAGCATAGTGGAGAGACATTTCATCCTTTCCATCTTTCTCATGTGCACATACACACACACGCACATGAACCCAACAAACATATACCACTTATGGGAAAATATTGGCAGGAATATTGTCATTTGTGAATGCATGAACAAAACACAGAAAAGCCATTTATTAAAGGAGTATTAGCATATATACCGTACCATGGGTAAAACAGCTACCGGATGACACAAGGAGCTCTGCTCGGTGTTCTGTGCTGACCTCCAGGGGTGGGATGGGGGACGTGAGGGAGGTTCAAGAGGGAGGGGATATATGTATACACATGGCTGATTCACATTGTTGTCCAGCATAAGCTAATACAATGTTGTAAAGCAATTATCCTCCAATTTAAAATAATATTTTAAAAAATATTAGAAATGACCATCCATATGGGTGTTGACCATACAAGTTGGATAAGGCTTGTCCTGCCCAGCTGGGGTGACACGTGACCCTGTCACATATGCTGATGGATGGGTGTTTGGCATAAACTGTTCTTCCAGCCGCGTTGGGGTTTCGCAGGTTGGGGAAGCTATACTCCGTGTGGCCCTCAGCATGCATTTGCTTCACTCCTCACTGCCTTGAATTCTCCTCGTCTTGTAGGGATGAAAATTTAGCAAGGTGTAGGTGGGGAAGCACTAGAAACAAAGAGCTGGCGTTTTGTGTCTGCCAGGGTGAGCCTGCCTCTGCCTGGTCCGTGGCCAGTCGTGTTTTCTGACTTTCCTTCCAGTAGGTTCAACAGACAAGTCATTTCTGGGAGGGCCTATAGACGTCCCTGGGTGTCTGAAGAGAGCCTGAAGTTAGATAGTTTTTTAAAGACTGAGAATCCTCAGGATTTCGTTCCTTAGAGGTTCCCAAAGGCTTCTCACCTATATATCTTGGACCTCACAATGTGGAGTACATGTTCACTTTGTAGGAAGCAAACGGGGGCTCAAGAGAGTGGATTCACACAGCTTCTGTGTGTCTGTGTGTGTTTAACTTTTTCTTTTGTACTGGAGTGTAGCTGATTAACAATGCTGTGATAGTTGCAGGTGGACAGCAAAGGGACTCAGCCATGCATATACCTGTATCCATTCTCCCCCACAAACCTCGCTCCCATCCAGTCTGCCACAGGAGCCCAAGCAGAGTTCCCTGTGCTGTCCAGCTGGTCCTTGTTGGTCATTCACTGCAAATACGCAGTGTGGATTCACACAGGCTGGACGTTTGTCTGGGTGGGGTTACCTGCTGGCTCCTGGCACGTCTGGTGATGACAGGGCTTGCAGCCCAGCATTGCCTGTGTGTCGACCTGTTTCTGATGCCAGACCTGCTTCTCTCACTTGCTGTCACGTCTCAGGGCCAGCGCACCAGCAGTGCAGTGTGGAGGAATTGTCACGTGGGTTGCCGGGGCGGCAAGACAGATACGGACACCTCTTTGGCAGTGTGCAAGACTGTGGACACAGGTTCCAAGCCCCCGTGGATGTGACCTTCTGTTTCTTCATCTGTGAAGTAGGGAGTTGGGGTGAAATGATTTCTAAGGACCCGTTCAGCCGTGATCATTTTCGATTCTCAGGGAGAGAAGCCAGGAGCTTAAATTCCCCTTACGTAACACATCCAGATTCGGGGGTTGTCTTGTTGCGGTCATTTGCTACCGATATTCATGTGAGTGAAGACTTATATCTCACACACACATACACACTTGTGTGTGTTATCTTTGAGATCCGATTATAGATAAAATGGGCTCTTGTCAGCAGACCGGGCTTTTCTGTCTGCAAGAGGTGCGTGAGGCATTGCAAGTGTGCTTGCCAGATACACCTACTTAGGTGTTCTGGGATCAAGTTAGCTGCTAGCAGATGGAGTTCTCTTGGGTGCAGCTTTACATGCCCAGTGTTATTTAAGGACTGTTAACAAAGTCCAGCCAGTGGGCTCTTAAACATATTTGGAGACCATTCAAAAATAAAATAACAGTGGGGCTTCCCTGGTGGTCCAGTGGTTAGGACTTTGCCTTCCAAGGCAGGGGGTGTGGGTTCCATCCCTGGTTCAGGCAACTGAGGTTTCACATGCCTTGTGACTCAGCCAGAATAATAATAATAATAAAGTGTACAATTTTTTAAAGTAGAATAACTGGATATTCAAGGAAAGTATTTAACACGTATACATACAGATACACCTGCATCTATATGGATACACGCATGCATGTTATACATGTTTTCACACAAGCATGTAAGTATACGTACTCATGCGCACAGAAATGCATAGGATTGATAGCCATATAGGAATAAAGTAAAATTTTCATCTACAATAAATATGTGAACCCTATTGAGTAAATAACCTGTATCTAAATATGGTTCACTTGAATAACAATCAGACAATATTCTGAGATACAGTATTTTCAAAAATTTGGGGTCACCTGCATTGTGCTAAAAGGGGGATGCTTAAAGCAGATGGTTTTCTCTTAATTTACAGAGATGCTAACACTCTTCTGAAAGTGAAAGTGTTAGTCGCTCAGTGCTGTCTGACTCTTCGCAACCCCATGGACTGGAGCCCCCCACCAGGCTCCTCTGTCTAGTGAATTCTCCAGGCAAGAATACTGGAGTGGGTTGCCAATCCCTTCTCCAGGGGATCTTCCCAACCCAGGGATCGAACCCAGGTCTCCTGCATTGCAGGTGGATTCTTGACTGTCTGAGCCACCAGGGAAGCTCTGCTGCTGCGGCTGCTAAGTCGCTTCAGTCGTGTCTGACTCTGTGCGACCCCATAGGCAGCAGCCCACCAGGCTCCCCCGTCCCTGGGATTCTCCAGGCAAGAACACTGGAGTGGGTTGCCGTTTCCTTCCCCGATGCATGAAAGTGAAAAGTGAAAGTGAGGTTGCTCTGTCATGTCCAACTTAGCAACCCCATGGACTGCAGCCTACCAGGCTCCTCCGTCCATGGGATTTTCCAGTCAAGAGTACTGGAGTGGGGTGCCATCGCCTTCTCCGAGGGAAGCCTCACCTGTATTTTAATATCTTTTCCCACACAGTTTCCCAGAGTTCAAAGGTGGCCCCTTATTTCATAAGCCTGAGGTTTGTTTTCGAGAGCCAGGATTTATATTTATCTGGGGGTACAGTTCCCTAGGCTGTTCTGTAGTCTTTAGTAACATTTCCTTCTTTAAAAAAGAAAAAAAATATGTTACTAATATTGGAACATTTTTATTAAAAACAGAGGGACTTCCCTGGCAGCCTAGTGGTTAAGACTCTCACCATCAACTACAGGCGGGAATAGGTTCGATCCCTGGTTGAGGAGTTAAGATCCCACATGCCAAGCTCTATGGCCCCCCCAAAATTTGAATACATAAAATATAAAAACATATGGAAGTTCTGGAAGGCAGAAGGAAGACAGTGAAAATTGTCCTCAGGATCACATCGAGAGAGAGCAATATGTCCCCTTTGGGACATGTGATCACACTTTATATACTTGCTGTAAACAGTGTTTTCTTTTTCTTGTAAACCTGTGCTGCCTGGCACTCTTAAGATCCGGCCGCCCAGTGGGAACACCGTGGACTTGTAGGGATGTGTTCCCAGTCTTTCCCAGTGGAAAGTAATACCGGAGCAGGCATACGTGGTGAAATACTCCCGCTCTCATTCATTTCCTTAGGAGGACAGTCTGGACGTGGAATTGCCAAGCAGTCTTTTGGAAAGGATTTGGGACTCCCCTGGTGGTCCAGGGGTTAAGAAACTGCCTTGCAATGCCGGGGGATGCAGGTTCGATCCCTGGTCAGGGGACTGAGTGCCACCTGCCTCGGAGCAACTAAACCTGTGCACCACAATTGGAGGGCCCATGCACAGTGCTCGAAGATACTGCATGCCACCACAAAGACTCCAGGCAGCCAAATAAATAAATTTAAAAAAAAAATTTTTTTTTTTAAATCTGTGACTTGACAGGTAAATCTGTTTCATTGTTGAAACAGGCAAATCTGTTTCATTGCGTTTCCTTGGTGACTAGCAGAGTTCTTTGTGTGTTATTATCTGCACATTTGTATTTTTTCTTGTGTGCATTACAGTTTGTTTTCCTGCTGACAGTGGGGCCCTTTTTTTCTTTTATTTTATATTGGAGCATAGTTGATTAACAATAATGCGTTAGTTTCATGTATACAGCTACACATATGTGTGTCTGGTTTTTTTTCAAATTCTTTTCCCATTTAGGTTGCTGTAGAATACTGAATAGTCTCTGGGCCATACAGTAGGTCTTTGTTGGTTATCCGTTTAAAATATAGCTGTGTGTACATGTCCATCCCTACCTCCCAGCCGGTCTGTCCCTCTCCCACCCTTTCCCCCTGGTAAACGTTAAGTTTGTTCTCTTAAGTCTGTGAGTCTGTTCTGTTTTGTAAATCAGTTTATTTGTACCATTTTTATTTTAGATGCCACGTGTAAGCAATATCATATGAGGTTTTTCTTTCTCTGTCTGACTGCAGATGGCATCGTTTCATTAAGCCAAATAATCTTCCATTGTATGTGTGTATCACATATATCCATCAGTGGACATTTAGGGTGCCTCCACGTCTTGCCTGTTGTAAATAGTGGGGCAGTGAATATTGGGGTGTGTGTATCCTTTCAAATCATGTTTCTCTCTGGATATATGCGCAGGAGTGGGATGACATGGTCATACGCCAGCTTCTTTAGTTTCTGGAGGAACCTAAACACTGGTGGCTGGTTGTATGTGTGCATGCTCGGTTGTGTCCACTCTTTGCCACCCCATGGACTGGAGCCCACCAGCCTCCTCTGCCCGTGGACTTTTCCAGGCAAGAATACTGGAGTGGGTTACCCTTTCCTACCCCAGGGGATGGTTATTAAGGGTTAGATTTTTTTTGAATTAAAGTATAGTTGCTTTACAGTGTTTCAGGTGTACAGCAGAGGGATTCAGTTGTACATACAGGTTATTATAAGATATTGAATACAGGTTCCCTGTGCTATACAGTAGGTCCTTGTTGTTTATGCTAGTGTGTATCTGTTAATCCCAAGCTTCAAATTTATCCCTGCTGTGGCCTGTTGTAATCTTAATTTTGTTTTGTATGTTTGTGAGTCTGTTTCTATTTTATAAGTAAGTCTGTTTGTTTTATAAGTAAGTCTGTTTGTATCATTTTTTAAGATTCTGCATATAAGTGATATCATATGGTATTTGTCTTTCTCTGGCGTACTATTTCATTTAGTACGTTAATCTCCAGGTACATCCATGTTGCTGCAAATGGCATCATTTCATTCTTTTTTTCATGGCTGAGTAATATTCCCTTGGTATCTCTAATTTTCTTGAAGAGATCTCTAGTCTTTCCCATTCTGTTGTTTTCCTCTATTTCTTTGCATTGATCACTGAAGAAGGCTTTCTTATCTCTTCTTGCTATTCTTTGGAACTCTGCATTCTGATCCTTTTCTCCTTTGCTTTTCGCCTCTCTTCTTTTCACAGCTATTTGTAAGGCTTCCCCAGACAGCCATTTTGCTTTTTTGCATTTCTTTTCCATGGGGATGGTCTTGATCCCTGTCTCCTGTACAATGTCACGAACCTCATTCCATAGTTCATCAGGTACTCTATCTATCAGATCTAGTCCCTTAAATCTATTTCTCACTTCCACTGTATAATCATAAGGGATTTGATTTAGGTCATACCTGAATGGTCTAGCGGTTTTCCCTACTTTCTTCAATTTAAGTCTGAATCTGGCAATAAGGAGTTCATGATCTGAGCCACAGTCAGCTCCCGATCTTGTTTACACTGACTGTATAGAGCTTCTCCATCTTTGGGTGCAGAGAATATAATCAATCTGATTTCGGTGTTGACCATCTGGTGATGTCCATGTGTTCATGTCTGGTGTGTCTCTTGTGTTGTCGGAAGAGGGTGTTTGCTATGACCAGTGCATTTTCTTGACAAAACTCTATTAGTCTTTGCCCTGCTTCATTGCCCTGCTTCCGCATTCCAAGGCCAAATTTGCTTGTTACTCCAGGTGTTTCTTGACTTCCTACTTTTGCATTCCAGTCCCCTGTAATGAAAAGGACATCTTTTTGGGTGTTAGTTCTAACAGGTCTTGTAGGTCTTCATAAAACCATTCAACTTCAGCTTCTTCAGTGTTACTGGTTGGGGCATAGACTTGGATAACTGTGATATTGAATGGTTTGCCTTGGAGACGAACAGAGATCATTCTGTCATTTTTGAGATTGCATCCAAGTACTGCATTTTGGACTCTTTTGTTGACCATGATGGTCATGCAAAGATGGGCTCGATAAAAGGACAGAAATGGTATGGACCTCACAGAAGCAGAAGATATTAAGAAGAGGTGGCAAGAATACACGGAAGAACTGTACAAAAAAGATCTTCACGACCCAGGTAATCATGATGATGTGATCATTAATCTAGAGCCAGACATCTTAGAAAGTGAAGTCAAGTGGGCCTTAGAAAGCATCACTACAAACAAAGCTAGTGGAGGTGATGGAATTCCAGTTGAGCTGTTTCAAATCCTAAAAGATGATGCTGTGAAAGTGCTGCACTCAAGATGCCAGCAAATTTGGAAAACTCAGCAGTGGCCACAGGACTGGAAAAGGTCAGTTTTCATTCCAATTCCAAAGAAAGTCAATGCAAAAGAATGCTCAAACTACCACACAATTGCACTCATCTCACACGCTAGTAAAGTAATGCTCAAAATTCTCCAAGCCAGGCTTCAGCAATACGTGAACCGTGAACTCCCTGATGTTCAAGCTGGTTTTAGAAAAGGCAGAGGAACGAGAGATCAAATTGCCAATATCCGCTGGATCATGGAAAAAGCAAGAGAGTTCCGGAAAACCATCTATTTCTGTTTTATTGACTATGCCCAAGCCTTTGACTGTGTGGATCACAATAAACGGTGGAAAATTCTGAAAGAGATGGGAATACCAGACCACCTGACCTGCCTCTTGAGAAATCTGTATGCAGGTCAGAAACTAACAGTTAGAACTGGACATGGAACAACAGACTGGTTCTAAATAGGAAAAGGAGTACGTCAAGGCTGTATATTGTCACCCTGCTTATTTAACTTCTATGCAGAGTACATCATGAGAAACGCTGGGCTGGAAGAAGCACAAGCTGGAATCAAGATTGCCGGGAGAAATATCAATAACCTCAGATATGCAGATGACACCACCCTTATGGCAGAAAGTGAAGAGGAGCTAAAAGCCTCTTGATGAAAGTGAAAGAGGAGAGCAAAAAAGTTGGCTTAAAGCTCAACATTCAGAAAACGAAGATCATGGCATCTGGTCCCATCACTTCATGGGAAATAGATGGGAAACAGTGGAAACAGTGGCAGACTTTATTTTTTTGGGCTCCAAAATCACTGCAGATGGTGACTGCAGCCATGACATTAAAAGACGCTTACTCCTTGGAAGAAAAGTTATGACCAACCTAGATAGTATATTCAAAAGCAGAGACATTACTTTGTTGACTAAGGTCCGTCTAGTCAAGGCTATGGTTTTTCCAGTGGTCATGTATGGATGTGAGAGTTGGACTGTGAAGAAGGCTGAGTGCTGAAGAATTGATGCTTTTGAACTGTGGTGTTGGAGAAGACTCTTGAGAGTCCCTTGGACTGCAAGGAGATCCAACCAGTCCATTCTGAAGGAGATCAGCCCTGGGATTTCTTTGGAAGGAATGATGCTAAAGCTGAAACTCCAGTACTTTGGCCACCTCATGGGAAGAGTTGACTCATTGGAAAAGACTCTGATCCTGGGAGGGATTGGGGGCAGGAGGAGAAGGGGACGACAGAGGATGAGATGGCTGGATGGCATCACGGACTCGATGGATGTGAGTCTGAGTGAACTCCGGGAGTTGGTGATGGACAGGGAGGCCTGGCGTGCTGCGATTCATGGGGTCACAAAGAGTCGGACACGACTGAGCGACTGAACTGAATTGAATAATATTCTACTGTGTGTGTGTGTGTGTAGCACAGCTTTGTTATCCATTCATCTGCCAATGGACATTTAGGTTGCTTCGATGCCTTGGCTGTTGTAAACGATGCTGCTATTGGAGTCCATGTATCTTTTCAAATTAAAGTTTTCATCTTTTCTGGACATATCCCCAAGAGTGGGATTGTTGGATCATATGGTAGCTTTTGTTTTTTTGACAGTGCTATATAACTTGCAGGATCTGAGTTTCAATTCAGCCCAGGAATTGAACCCCCAGCCATAGCTTTGAGGTCTTCCCTGGTGGCTCAGCTGGTAAAGAATCCACCTGCAATTCGGGAGACCTGGATTGGGAAGATCCCCTGGAGGAGGGAAAGGCTACCCGCTCCAGTATTCTTGCCTGTACAGTCCATGGGGTCACACAGAGTCGGACACGACTGAGCAACTTTCACTTTCCGCAGCAGTGAAAGCACAGAATCCTAACCCCTGGACCACCAGGGAATTTACTCCCCCCCGCCCCCCGGGACTATCAGGACTTTGAATGACAATCTGTGGGGGTGCACTTGGTTCACAAGGGACCATTGCTCACTAGCAGCGCAGCGGAGAGGGGCAGAAAAGTAACTAAAACCGTAGTTTTTAAAACCTCCCCAGACCCTCCCCCACGTAAATGAAACCCCTCCCCTAACATTGTCGTCATCGCCTGCAGGGTGCCTCTCAAAATGAGTGCTTACGCGTATTTGTATGTTGCAGAAATTAGTATCTTCCTTGACTTCTGGACCAGGGCTCGGCAGACTCCATCCCAAGGCCCTGGGCCGGGGTTCGGGAAGCCTGTCCTGGTGGAGGACTTCAGGTTGGTCCCTGCCAACTTGGTACCCGGGGGTACCTCACTGTGTTTTTCATACGATGATGATCTATCTAGCTGGGGAGAGACAACGCCAAGCCAAGGATGAAAACTGCAGGAGTAGCTTTTCATATCCCACGTGGGTAGAAAAGCGAGTGAGAAGGAATCGGGGAAGAAGGGATCCATAAATCAGAGCTTCCCAACAGACGTGTGACCTCCAGATGCCTTGGGGTGTTCTCCCGGATGCCCCTGCAGGCGGGCATTTCGTCCCTGGTCCCCTCTGTCTGTCCGCCCAGACCTGGCTTTGTGATGGAGAAAAGTTTGAGGAGAGCTTAGATGCACGTGTCTAAAATCATCACCCATGTTCCCTCAGGACGCCGTCAAGAATTGGAGAAGTGGGGTTCAGGAGACAGAATTGGCTCAGACATTTGCATTTGGAAGGCTGGAATTCCTGATAGCTGTGCCATCCTTGTTTCCTGGATATGGCAGGAAATATACTAATCTCACGTCCCTCTTAGAGGAGCTTTGCTCACACAGGTGGAATCGCTGCCTTCTCTGGGGAGACCACAGCACGTCCTGTCTAAGGCACTTTGCAAATGTGCAGTAAGTCACTTCAGTTGTCCCCGACTCTTCAGTTGCATCTGACTCTTTGCGACCCCACGGACTGTAGCTCACAGGATCCTCTGTCCGTGGGATTCTCCCGGCAGGAATACTGCAGTGGGTTGCCGTTCCCTCCTCCAGGGGAATCTTCCCAACCCAGGGACGGAACCTGCGTCTCTTATGTCTCCTGCATTGACAGGCAGGTTCTTGACTACTAGCGCCACCTGGGAAGCCCCAAGGCATTTAGCAAATAGAGCTCCTTTTTAATTAATCTTTTAAACGTGAATCCAGATGGACAAAGGCACTTAGATATTAGCAATAAATTGTAGCTGCTTTAATTCTCTGTTTCAACGAGGTGGTGGATATTTAATAAGTGAAAGTGAAGTTGCTCAGTCGTGTCTGACTCTTTGTGACCCATGAACTGTAGCCCACCAAGCTCCTCCATCCATGGGATTCTCCAGGCAAGAATACTGGAGTGGGTTGCCATTTCCTTCTCCAGGGGATCTTCCCGACCCAGGGATCGAACCCAGGTCTCCCACATTGCATGCAGACACTTTAGCCTCTGCACCACCAGGGAAGCCCTTAAATACAAGACTCCAAGTACTAACATCAAAGGTTTCAAGGGAGGAAAGGAAGCCAGGTTGAAAGAAGGGGGAGGAGGCGGGGGGGTGGGGTGGAGAAAGGGGTGGCCTTACAGATGTCTCCTGCCACCTACAGATGCCCAGGCGTTATGGGACTTTTCCCTGGGCCTCCAGAGAAGGGAGGACTGGAACTCGGCCCTACCAGAAATCAGCCCAGACCAGAACCAGAATTCGAGTTCTCTGCCAAGAGGAGGTGATCGGTCTCCAATCCTCAGCTCAGGCTGAGAGCCCTTCAACCAGATTCCTGCATCCAGGACCGGGGGACTAGAAAAACAGGGAAGGATAGGAAGGGTTAAGGAGAGGAAAGAGAGAGGGAACGGGAGAGAGGTCAGTAAAGTCTCTTGTTCCTTACCGGTCGGGACACTCTGGCCAATTGTCCGCGTCAGGAAGAGACCAGGGACAAAAGGGTCCCAGTTGTGGCTGCTGGGTCTGGTCCATTGGCAGGCAAGCTGGCCCTGAGTACCTCGAGTGGTCAGGATGTCAGTCTCAGCGAAGAAGAGTCCCTCCAGAGTCGCCATTTGTTGCAACCCCTTCCAGGGCCTGAAACTGGGCTCTTGTCTAACACTTGGAAATGAATTGTCCGAGGAGACACATGTGCTGACAAAGCAAGAGATTTTATTGGGAAAGGGCACCCGGGTGGAGAGCAGTAGGGTAAGGGAACCCAGGAGAACTGCTCTGAATAGGTACCTGTTTATTAAATAATAGGTACCACTGGAACTTCCCTGATGGTCCAGTGGTTAAGACTTGGCCTTCCACTGTAGGGGGTGTGGGTTCAATCCCTGGTCATACAGCTAAGATGCCACATGCCTTGCCACCAAAAACACAGGACATAAATAACAGAAGCAGTATTGTAACAAATTCAATAAAGAGTTTGAAAATGGTCCACATCAAAAAAAATTTTTTTTAGAAAAACAAAAAAATTGGTTCTGAGTAGTTTTGAGCGGGTCTTCAGATGCTAGATTTCAGGAGTTTTAAGAAAAAAAGAAAAACAAAAGTTCAAGTGCTCAGCTCTTTGGAATGAAACACTGCAGCGGTGTGTGTGAGTTGCCATGAATGAAGTTTTACTGCGATGGCTTCAACGGGAGGCAGGCCCGAGGCTGGCTTTTCCCTAGCCGGCCAGAGGTGATAGTGGGTGACAGGACATCTGAGCCAAGAATCACCCTCCTCTGATTGTTGTCTAAAGGCCATTCCGTCTTTTGTATGCAAACACCTGCTGGACTGTGTATTGTCCTCTGAACCATCCATTGCATCGTTCAAGCTGTTTGGATAACTTTTTTAAAAAAACAATGACTTTATTTTTGGCTGCACAGGCTCTCCGTCATTGCATGGGCTTTCTCTAGTTGTGGCAAAGTGGGGCGCTGCTCTCTAGGTGTGACACTTGGCTTCTCTTGTTGAGGAACCTGGGCTGAGTAGTTGTGGCCCCCCGAGCTTCATTGCCCCACGACGGCAGGTGAAATCTTCCCGGCCCCCCGGGGATTGAACCCGTGTCCTGGACATAGGCGGGCGGATTCTTAACCCCCTGACCCACCAGGAAAGACTTTGCCTTCCAACTGCCGTCTGCCCTTTACTTTTAGTATTTAATGCCGATAAACAAGGGCACCTTTCCTAGGCTGTTTGAGTTGGCAGAACATTCAAGTTAATTCTTATTTCAGCAGACTGACTTCCCCAGACTACTCAACATGTGAACGTTTCTTTTCTCAACATAATGCCTATTTTGGTTGGTTTCTCTGGCCTCCCCGTGTGGCTTGTGGCATCTTGAGTCCCTGAGCAGGAATGAACCCAGGCCCTCCGCAGTCAAAGCACTGAGTCTGAACCACTGGACCACCAGGGAATTACCTGGCTTTTTTTTTTTCACTTGTTTGTTTTAAACTAAACTCCCTAAGCTGGGTTAATATTTTATTAATCAGGAAGTGAGTGAAGTTGCTTAGTCATGTCCAACTCTTTGCGACCCCGTGGACTGTAGCCCATCAAGGTCCTCTGTCCATGGGATTTTCTCCAGGCAAATGTACTAGAGTGGGTTGCCGTTGCCTTCTCCAGGGGATCTTCCCGACCCAGGGATCGAACCCAGGTCTCCCATATTGATTCTTTACCCATCTGAGCCACCAGGGAAGTCAGTTAAGCTGGAAGTGGAGAACAAACCTGCCCACTTGTGGGGTCCTGGGGGGCGACTGGTGATCTGATGTCCTTGTCCAGTTATTGAACCCTTTGAGCTGCTGTCATTGGGCTCACGAACATGACGGCTGCAGAGTCCGGCCCCAGCTAGACGACAAGGGACGCTGAGGGAATTGGGGGAGGAAGTCCGTGGTCTCCCGTAGACCAGCCATGGAACCCGGAAGGGACCTTTCTCCTGAGGACACAGCAAGAGAAACACGCCTAGGGAACTCAGCTGTCAGCGCAGCTGCCTGGATGGGGTGGGGCCGGCTGCAATGGCAAGGTCTAGAGCAGATGCACTTCCCGGGCGCTGAGTGGGTGCTGGGTGTGTGTGCAGAACTATCTCGTCCCACACTTGAGGCAGTAGGTGACAGCTCCTCTTGCACTTGTGCTCTGCCTGCTGGCTGGCTGATCACTGCCCTGTCATGGAGTCTCCTCTACCAGCCCTGAGGTCGTCTCAACAGAAGACAGCTCTTCCCGTGGATGGAAGGGTCCATCCGAGGCTCATTTGATGGCTCAGGCCAGAAGAGTGTTTCAGGACAAAGCAGCAGATGCACGGCTGGCTCATTTGTTGGGAGTATGGTTATTGTAACACCCACGAGCTTTAACTATGGCCTAGATATACATATGCATGTACAATATACATCATAAAGCTTCAGCTTCCCTGGTGGCTCAGATGGTCAAGCATCTGCCTGCAATGCGGGAGACCCGGGTTCTATCCTTGGGTTGGGAAGATCCCCTGGAGAAGGGAACGGCTACCAAAGAATTGATGCTTTGGAACTGTGGAGTTGGAGAAGACTCTTGAGAAGTCCCTTGGACTGCAGGGAGATCCAGCCAGTCCATCCTGAAGGAAATCAGTCCTGAATATTCATTGGAAGGACTGATGCTGAAGCTTCAATACTTTGACCACCTGATGCAAAGAGCTGATTCATTAGAAAAGACCCTGATGCTGGGAAAGACTGAAGGCAGGAGGAGAAGGGGACGACAGAGGATGAGTTGGTTGGATGGCATCCCTGACTCAGTGGACATGACTTTGAGCAAGCTCCAGGAGTTGGTGATCCACAGGGAGGCCTGGCTTGCTACAGTCCATGGGGGTCACAGTGAGTCAGAGATGACTGAGCGACTTCACTTTCACTTTCATATGCATGTACAGAATGCCTGCGTGTGTTTTGCCAGGGTGTGTGTGTGTGTGCGCCTATATGCATGTTAACTATGTGTTAGGGAAAGCTAGAACTGGATATGGAAATGGATGAAAAGTGAAAGTGTTCGTCACTCAGTTGTGTCCGATTCCTTGCGACTCCATGGACTGTAGCCCACCAGGCTCCTCTGTCCGTGGGATTCTCCAGGCAAGAAAACTGGAGTGGGTTGCCATTGCCTTCTCCAGGGGATCTTTCCGACCCAGGGATCGAACCTGGGGCTCTTGCACTGCAGGCAGATTCGTTACCTGCTGAGCCAAATGCCTAAGAGTGTGAAAAAGATGAATGCCTTGGTGCAGCTTCCAAAACAAGCAGTCTTTGTTTTTCTGATGTTTAATCATAGGCTGCTGGTTTAAAAGGTTTTGTTAATGTATTTGCTGCTGTCTTAAAAAGTTGTATGAGTGAAAGTGAAGTTGCTCAGTTGTATCTGACTCTTTGCACCCCATGGACTGCATACTAGGCTTCTCCTTCCATGGGATTTTCCAGGCAAGGGTACTGGAGTGACTTGCCATTTCCTTCTCCCTCCCCAAAAAAGGTTTTATCCCTTGGTATATGGCAATTTCCTGAAATAAGTCCCGTAAAAACACTGTTGCAATGTGAAATGAGTATTTCTCCATATCACCATTTGAGTATTTTCACACCCTTTTTTGCTTAATGTTTGTGGGACTTGTATCTGCCCCCATATGGCAGTGTGTGTGTCCATGTGCGTGTGCGCCATGTGTGTGCCTCCTCTCCTCTGGTGTGACATGCCAGAGTACTGCCTCGTGTGTTTGCATCTGATGTCTGCCCGTTTGCAGTTGCAGCGGGGACTGGCGTGGGCAGACATGGGTGGATTTAATTCCTTAAAGTCATTGAAGGGAGGTTATGTGTGCCCTTGACGGAAGTCGGGTTCGGCGAGGAGAGGGTTCCCTGGAACCCTTGGCTCTTTCTTCTTCCTTGCTTCCCCTAGACAAGCAGATGGTCAGCGTGCGGAGGACTGCCCAGGAGCAACACGGGACCCCCGGCAAACCTCTGAACCCCCTGGCGCCCGGGAAGGGCCCAAGGTGTCCCTGGAGGCCCGCGGCCGGGCGGGTACCCTCCCTCGTGATTACCGGTACCCGGAGCCGCACACGCCTCTGGAGCCGACCACGCGGGGTCAGGAGCCCCGGCCCCTGAGCGCCGCCCCGCTGGCCCGGAGACCCGCCCTACAGAGGCCACCGCCGCCCAAGCGTGAGCTCCGGCCACCGCCAGGGGGCGCGCCTGGCCAGCCCCGCACCTCGGTGGCCTCCTCGGAGGCGGTGGACACGCAAAGCGCGCGGCGCGTGGAGGAGCCCACGGCCCCACTGCTCCCCGCCCCGTTCCGGCCCCTGCAGACCTCCACCATGGACACTTCGCGCTCGCCGTCACCACAGTTCGCACCGCAGAAGCTGACGGACAAGCCCCCGCTGCTCATCCAGGACGAGAACACCGCCAGGTAGTGTCTCTCCCTACCTTCTTGCCCTGTTTAGGGCTCCCTGCAACTGCGAGAGGGTCCCGTGCATCCTCCCTGGGTGTGAACATGTGCCCCCATGTCGCCCCCCCCCCCCCCCGGTGGCCTTGACCCCGCTCCCCACGCTGGGACCTGGGACTAACACGGAGAGGACCCCCACAACCTCCCACCACCTCCAGTGGTCACTTGAATTTTTAACTTGCTGTCGACTTTCCAGCCCCCTAAGGACCAGAGGTTCAGCATGAGGGTCACAGTTCATTCGATCAGTCGTGTCTGACTCTTTGAGACCCCATGGACTGCAGCACACCAGGCCTCCCTTTCCATCACCAACTCCTGGGGTTTACTCAAACTCATAGCCACTGAGTCAGTGATGCCATGCAACCATCTCATCCTCTGTCGTCCCCTTCTCCTCCCGCCTTCAATCTTTCCCAGCATCAGGGTCTTTTCCAATGAGTCAGCTCTTTGCATCAGGTGGCCAAAAAGTATTGGCGTTGCAGCTTCGTCATCAGTCCTTCCAATGCATTTTCAGGACTGATCTCCTTTAGGATGGACTGGTTGGATCTCCTTGCAGTCTAAGGGACTCTCAAGAGTTTTCTCCAACACCACAGGTCAAAAGTTAATGACAATGAAATAGTACCTGTTGCTCAGTTGCACCCTGTGGGGCTAGACGCTAGCATCCTGGACAGCGCAGAGTATGGCTGTTTGCATCTCCCAGGAAAGTTCTGTTGCATCTCCCTGCTGTAGAGTCTTGACTCTACCGTTTGAGATGCTTGCCTTTTTGGTGGTGCTGGGTCTTCCCTGCTGTCACGCGGGCTTTCTCTAGCAGCAGCGAGCAGGGGCTTCTCTTGTCATGGAATTTGAGCTCAATAGTTGCTGCGTCCCGGCTTCGTCTCTCCGAAGGATGTGTGATTTCCATGGACCAGGGTTCAAATTCATGTCTCCTGCATCGGCAGGTGGATTCTTTTACCATTGAACCACCAGGGAGGTCCCTGAACTTTATTTTACCCCTGAAGACAGCACCGCATGGATGTTAAGTGATAGCATCCTGAGTTCCCCCAGGGGTGGAGTGGCAAGTGCAGCTTTATCTGGGAGTCAGCATTGCCCTCGGTCATTCTGAATGCAGCTGGCACCTAGAGATCCTTTTTACTGGGCACATTGAGGAGCTCTGAAAGGGAGGAGAAATGATGCTATGGTTTGAGTGGAGGGAATGTTGAGTGTGTGGGAATGTTGTCAATGAGCTGACGTGGGCCTCTTGGTTCTTGGGCTCTGATCTGGGACACAGTGGGCTTCTCTGAGGAACATGGCTGAGTGTTTGCTCAGTACTCCTGACCTCTGTTGACTTTAGGAGGTGGGGAGGGAGGGTTTCATTTTTTTTCATGCCCCGAAAGAGTGTGGATTTTCTCACTCTTATTTTTTCCAAGAGTCTGAGAGGAGTTTCCACAAGCAGTGGCAATACTTCTTGACAGTACCGAGTGGGGGCATCTTGATGCATCCACTGGGCTTCCGTCATGTATGTCATTTTTGGGGACCACAGAGGTTTTCTTGAACCAGCGTCCTTTGCTGCACTGGCCATCATAGAAGGCTGGGTTCTGGTCAAAGGAGCACAGTGGTGGGGCAGATAGTAACCATGCCACTCAGGAGTTTCCTACCAAGAAAGGTGGCTTACCATGTACCGAGTTCAGTGTCCCCGTCCCCAGGGCCGATGTTACAGGTTGGTGGCAGCCTGAGAGAGTGGAATGCCTTTGAGATCCACCATGAAGTTTGAGCCAGGTTCATGAATGGAGATCTGCTCCATGCCCGTCATCAACTACCAACCAGACAGGGAGTAAAACACATCAGACAAGGCCTGCTAGCTGCCTGGTGTTTGTGCAGAGCTCAGAGACGCTTGGGGCTCCCCTGGGGGCTCAGACAGTAAAGAATCTGCCTGCAGTGCGGGAGACGTGGGTTTGATCCCTGGATAGGGAAGATTCCCCCCGGAGAAGGAAATGTAACCCACTCCAGTATTCTTGCCTGGAGAATCCCATGGACAGAGGACACGACTGAGTGACTAACACACACAGGCACAGACACTCTTTTCTGTCTGTGTCCCTGCTGACTGATTTCTTGAGTGCTGCCTCATCTCCCTCTGTATCCCGTATCTCTCCCCTTCCAGTTACCTCTACTTGGGGAGCCAGCCAGGGCACAGAGCAGCTCCTTTGTCCTGAGACACGCCTTCTTGAATTCAGCAAGCGGGTCCTGCAGTCTTGTTGTGTGCCAGTCCAAGGCAGGGATGCAGAGAGCAGGAAAGTGCAGCCTTCCCACCCTGGGGGGAGTTTTAGAGAGTAGTCACTCACTTGGAATAAAAAAATGCATCCACTCCGGTTCCGAAAGCAGGAAGCTTCCTTTGAAATCTTGGACATTCTGAGGTTGGTTTGTGTGTTTGCTACAAGGTGGGGACCCTGCCCAGCAGCAGGTGTGAGCCTGAAATTTGACGGCTCACAGAAGCATTGGCAGGAGTTTTCCTGGAGCCTGTTTGTGGGTTTGGAGTGTGTGTCTGTGAGGAGGGACCCGGGAGGACCACTTCAGGGTCACTGAGTCACCTTGGGCATCTCAGGCTGTGAGAATCTGCCTGTGGGCAGTGTGGTTTATCAGACTTAGGGTGGCATGCCAGGGGCTTCCCTCATAGTCAGTAAAGAATCTACCCGCAATGCAGGAAACCCAGGTTCCATCCCGGGGCCAAGAAGATCCCCTGGAGGAGGGCATGGCAACCCACTCCAGTATTCTTGCCTGGAGGAATCCCAGGGAGAGAGGAGCCTGGAGGGCTACAGTCCATGGGGTCGCAGAGAGTCGGACACGACTGAGTGACTAGAGAGAGAGTGAGATGGTGGCATGCGGGCTGAGGACTCTCTCGGGACTGGGTACTGCTGGGGATCAGGCCCTCTGGGCAGAACCCGTCCAGACTCACTTGGATGGAGCCTGGACAGTGGCGCCCTCCACCCCCCCGGGTCCTGCTTCTCGGCAGGAACGGGTGCGACCGGGTGGCTGTAAGGTCTGGTCCGCTGTGTGGTTTGTCCTCATGTAGAGGGAGCAGCTCGTCAACCTTCCTGAACGTGGCAGTCTGCATGGGTTTCAAGAGGAGAGGTAGTTGTGATCAGGAATGACCTGGAAGACCTGCTTTGTTAGAAAGAGTATCACAGGCTCCAGAGGATTTGTTTCTATTGCTTTGTTGTTGTTGTTTTCCCCCCAATCAAGTTTCCCCACAAAACGAGGGTTGGGATGGAGATGTAAATACGTGCTGAGTAGGGCTTCCCTGGTGGCTCAGCTCGTAAAGAATCCGCCTGCACTGTGGGAGACCTGGGTTTGACCCCTGGGTTGGGAAGATCCCCTGGAGAAGGGAAAGGCCACCCACTCCAGTGTTCTGGCCTGGAGAAGCCCGTGGACTCTGCAGGCCGGAGGATCTCAGAGTCGGATATGACTGGGCAACTTGCACTTGCACTCACTCCAGTACTCTTGGGCTTCCATTGTGGCTCAGCTGGTAAAGAATGCACCTGCAGTGTGGGAGACCTGGGTTCGATCCCTGGGTCAGGAAGATCCCCTGGAGAAGGAAAAGGCTACCCACTCCGATCTGGCCTGGAGAATTCCATGGACTGTATAGTCCGTGGGTTTGCAAGGAGTCAGACACGACTGAGCGACTTTCACTTCACTAAGTCACTAGTAGGTGGGGAGGGTTTCTGTGCGTGGAGGGAAAATAATGCAATGAAGAAGGGTCTTGCCTGTGCTTTCCTGCTTGGGTGTGATGCTGGAATTTTCCTTCTGAAGTTGAGCACCTTGAAGCAGAGGAGGGTCAAGAGACCCAAGTTGTGGGGCTGGGGGCAGGAACTCCTAGACCTCATCTCCCCAATCCTGGAACCTGTGTCCTGCATGGGCCCATCTTTTGAGTTAAACTTCCCTGTTTGGAAGCACCCCCCCCCACCGCCCCCCAACATGGGACCAGCCAATTTGCTTATCTGAGTTCTGATCGTTGAGCCATGCCTGGGCCCACGGCGTGTCTCCAGCAGACGACCCTTGTCTTGGCAGAATCGAGCGGGTGATGGACAACAACACCACGGTGAAGATGGTGCCCATCAAAATAGTGCATTCGGAGAGCCAGCCGGAGAAGGAGAGCCGCCAGGCACTGGCCCGCATTCCCGAGCCACCTCCACTGCCCCGGGGCCTCGAGTGGGACCAGATCAAGACGCTCAGCACGTCTGAGCAGTCCTACTCGCGCTTCTGCCCCTACAGCCGCCAGAGTGCCGAGCCCCAGCCCCCTGCCAGCGCCCTGGGGCTCCCTGCCAAGGAAGGCCGGGCCTCCCCTCCCGCGCTTAGCTACGTGAAGGCCAAAGACAGGACCGCCGCCGACCTCAAGTCGGAGGAGCTGGCCCGTGAGATCGCAGGCAGGGATAAGTCGTTGGCGGACATCCTGGACCCCGGCGTGAGGGTGAGAACCACCATGGACCTCATGGAGGGCATCTTCCCCAGAGATGAGCATCTCCTGGAAGGCACGCAGCAACGGAGGAAGCTGCTGCCCAAGGCGCCCTCGCCCAGGACGGTGGAGGAGAGGTGAGTGGACCACCCCACCCCACCTCCGCTCCTGTCCTTTCCTGTGTGCGGTTCTAACCTCTTGGGCTTCCAGGGCAAGGGGCCAGGAATGTATCTCTTTATCCGTTCTCGTACGTGCTCTCTGGTGACAGATTTCTCCATAAGTGCTTGGTACTTTGGGGTTTTTTTTGACACCCTCCCCAAGTTAAAGGTCCATTCTGGGGACTATGATGTCAGTTGGGCAAAGATGGGAAAAGTCATGTTTCTAGCAATGCCCATGGGGCTTTTTCTCTGTTGTCTGCCCTTGGGATACTTGGCAATGTCGGGAGATGCTTCTAGTTGTCGCCTCTGGGAGAGTGGCGGTCAGAGATGGTGCTCGTTGACCTACGGGGCACAGGACGACCCCCCACCCCCACCCCAACAAACAGTGCTCCAATGCCAAAGGTCACTAGTGCTGAGGTGCAGAGGCTTGTTACAGAGAAGTGAAAGCTCAGGCTGCGGAGAATGTATTTACAAAAGAGGCCTTCTGTTGTTATGTATTTAGCTGAGGGGGTGGATTTGCTATAATTCGTTCTGTCTAGAGGGCGGGGGAGGAGCTTCCCTGGTGGCTTAGATGGTAAAGAATCCACTTGCAATGGGGGAGACCTGGGTTCGATCCCTGGGTTGGGAAGATCCCCTGGAGAAGGGAATGGCCACCCACTCCAGTATTCTTGCCTGGAGAGTCCCATGGACAGAGGAGCCAGGCGGGCTACAGTCCATGGGGTCGCAAAGAGTGGGGCATGACTGAGCTGCTTTCACGTAACATTCACATTTGGAGGCTGGAAGTCACGGATGGCAGTGACATTTCTTGCTTGTTGTTATGACCGGAGATATTATCATTTCAGAGTACTCCAGGGGATCTTTGGTTGGGAAGATCCCAAAGATCCCCTGGAGAAGGGAATGGCCACCCACTCCAGTATTCTGGCCTGGAGAATCACACAGAGGAGCCTGGTGGGCTACACTCCCCAGGGGTCGCCAAGAGTGGGATGCAACTGAGTGACTAAGAAGGACCCTCTCTAGCCTCTTGTATTCAGTCACCTGCCCACAAAGGTGCACCTGCTTACATCTGTCCTGTTGGTGCACGTGGTCTTGGTGAGCATCGCTGATTGATAGTAGGCGGGAGCACGAATGTCGTGTAGCAGACAGGGGCTCAGAGGCCGCAAATGGGGCTGCTGGTAGGATGCCCGGTCAACTTGGGGCCTGTGGCCACACTTACAGTAGCAATAGACAGCTCCCCGTAGACCTCAGGCTCCCAGAGAAAATGATCTGTGCCCTCCCCCACAGGTGGGGCTTTGGGTACCATTTGGCAGGGGGTTCTAGTTCTGGGTGACTTCCCTGGTAGCTCAGACTGTAAAGCATCTGCCTGCAATGTGGGAGACCCAGGTTCGATCCCTGGGTTGGGAAGATCCCCTGGAGAAAGAAATCCCACTCCAGTATTCTGGCCTGGAGAATCCCATGGACAGAGGAGCCTGGGGGGCTATAGTCTGTGGGGTTGCTAAGAGTCGGACACGACTGAGCGACTTCACTTTTTAGTTCTGGCCTCAGCACCTGCCCTTTCCACACTTTTGTTTGCTTGGTTGATTGATTTTTTTTTTGGCACACCCCCTAGCATGTGGGGTCTTCACTTCCCGACTAAGGGATCAAACTCTTGTCCCCTGCGTTGGAAGACAGAGTCTTAGCCACTGGACCACCAGCAAAGCCCACTCTGTCCCTGCTTCTGCTGTCTCTTCTGGCTCATGTCCTTTCATCAGCCCCTCGGTTCTCAGGTCCCAGCCCAGGTTTCAGGTGCGTCTGTGGGCACACGATCAGAACTAATGTGGACGTTCTGCCGTTTGGTTCCCCAGGAGGGAGGAGACCAGCTTGCTGGCAGCCACACCCTTGGCCACCACCTCCGCCTACTATAGCACGTCAGCCCCCAAGGCGGAGCTGCTGATAAAGATGAAGGACCTGCAGGAGCAGCAGGAGCCAGAGGAGGACTCGGGCAGTGACTTGGACCACGACCTGTCAGTCAAAAAGGTAGGGAGGCTGAAATCCGGATGAGAACGTGCTGGCGGGAGGCAGGTGGTGGCCCTTGGGTCCACCCCCAGCCTGGCCCTGCACCATGCACCATTCGTGTTGGGCGTGATGCTGACATTTGGGCCTGCGTGTGAAGACTTTTGTGGGAGAGGCTTCTGTCCTAAGCAGGTCTCTCCATAGGACCTCCGTGCTATCGCTCTGTCATAAGATCCAGTGTCAAGAAAACCTGGTGGCCACTAGTCTCTTTCATTTTAAGCTCAACCGATAATGTCTCTTCTATCCCAGTTGAAACCGGAGGGGCTTAACTATATCACCTTCAGCAGGGTCCATACCTTCTCTGAGTACCGATTTCAAATTCCTGTGATCAGGTAATAAATTCAACAGCAGGTCGTAAAGGGCTGTGTTAACCAAAAAGCAGCCCTTCTTCAACTCCAGGCCCTTGGGGACACAGCAGCAACACGCAAATAGTCATTCCTTCCCTGAAGGCACTGTGTTTTCGCAGCACAAAAACAAACACACAATACAGGGCCCACGGGCCACACCCGCCCCCCAACCTGCTGTTGTCAATAAAGTTTTATTTAAAGACAGCCAATTCATTCATTTACATACGGCCTCTACCTATTGTATTACATATGGCCTTTACATATTGTATTACGTTTACTATACTGTAAGCGATGTTGAGTAGTGGCTGTGTGGCCTCTGAAGTCTAAAATATTCACTGTCTATGGCTCTTTACAGAAAACGTTTGCACATATAATGTAATTGATCAGAAAAGGAAAACAGTGAAGGCATACAGAGATAAAAGGAGTGTGATTGTAGGGAAGGCTCTGATGAGGTCATGATGCAGAAAAACGTGGCTTGAGATGAGGGAGTGTCCAGTTCTGTCAGGGACTGGGTTGGGGGCGGGGAGCGGGGGCACCACGTACAAAGGCCCTGGGGTAGGACATATGTTGGGAAGGCAGCAGAGACCACTGGCTGGAACACTGTGGAAAGGAGGAGGGGCGATTGTAGATGCAGGTCAGGGAGCCAGGGGCTGGACCAGGAGGAAGGGGGATGGGAGGTGAGGTCAGGGAGCAGTGGTTGAAGCTGTGTGCACAAGGAGGGAAGATGGAACAGGAGGTCAGGGCCTTGTGGCGGGAGCTCCATGGAGATTTGAGAGGTGAATTGGAGATAACAGTCTGGGACCTGTGGCTGCAGCTGTGTGGACAGGGAGGAAGATGATTATCGGAGAGGATGTCAGGAACCAGTGATGGGAGACATGTGGATAAAGAAGAATAAGACTGGAGAGACGGTCAGGCTGCTTGAGCCGCAGCTGTGTGGATGAGGAGAGACGATTGGCCATAACGTCGTAAGACAAGCGGCTGGATCTGTGTGGACAGGGATACAGAGGTTTGGACAGGAAGTCAGAGACCAGTTGACTGGAGCCGTGTGGACACAGAGCTGGAGGATTGGAAAGGAAGTTGAGGACCAGTGGCTGGAGCTCTCTGTACAAGGAGGAAGAGGATTGTAGGGACAGGGGGCCAGAGCCCTGTGATCAGGAATGAGGCGGATTGCAGTTCAGGTCGGTGTCCACTAGATGGAGCTGTGTAGACAAAGGGGAATGAGACATAAAGTGAGTTGCTGGAGCTGTGTGGATGATTGGAGATGTGGCCAGACCAGTGGCTGGGGCCTTGTGGACAAGGAGGAGGAGGATCCCAGAGGAGGTCAAGGACTTGTGTCTGGAGATGTTTCGACAAGTAGGTGGAAGGATTTGTGATCAATAGTCAAGGGGGACCAGTGGCTGCTGCTGTGTGAAGAAGGGTGAGGCGGGTTGGAGATAAAAGTGGCTGGACCTGGGTGTGCAAGGAGCAAAAGACTGGAGATGAAGTTAGCAAAAACGAGGCCGGTTCAGTTCAGTCGCTCAGTCGTGTCCAACTCTTTGCGACCCCATGAATTGCAGCACCCCAGGCCTCCCTGTCCATCACCAACTCCTGGAGTTCACCCAAACCCATGTCCATCGAGTCAGTGATGCCATCCAGCCATCTCATCCTCTGTCATCCCCTTCTCCTCCTGCCCCCAATCCCTCCCAGCATCGGAGTCTTTTCCAATGAGTCAACTGTTCGCATGAGGTAGCCAAAGTATTAGAGTTTCAGCTTCAGCATCAGTCCTTCCAATGAACACCCAGGAGTGATCTCCTTTAGGATGGAATGGTTGGATCTCCTTGCAGTCCAAGGGACTCTCAAGAGTCTTCTCCAACACCACAGTTCAAAACCATCGATTCTTCGGTGCTCAGCTTTCTTCTCAGTCCAACTCTCATTACTTTGTTGGCAAAGTAATGTCTCTGCTTTTTTATGCTGTCTAGGTTGGTCATAACTTTCCTTCCAAGGAGTAAGTGTCTTTTAATTTCATGGCTGCAGTCACCATCTGCAGTGATTTTGGAGCCCCCAAAAAATAAAGTCTGCCACTGTTTCCACTGTTTCCCCATCTATTTCCCATGAAGTAATGGGACCAGATGCCATGATCTTCGTTTTCTGAATGTTGAGCTTTAAGCCAACTTTTTCACTCTCCTCTTTCACTTTCATCAAGAGGCTTTTTAGTTCTTCTTCCTCTTCACTTTCTGCCATAAGGGTGGTGTCATCTGCATATCTGAGGTTATTGATATTTCTCCCGGCAATCTTGATTCCAGCTTGTGCTTCTTCCAGCCCAGCGTTTCTCATGATGTACTCTGCATAGAAGTTAAATAAGCAGGGTGACGATATACAGCCTTGACGTACTCCTTTTCCTATTTAGAACCAGTCTGTTGTTCCATGTCCAGTTCTAACTGTTGCTTCCTGACCTGCATATAGGTTTCTCAAGAGGCAGGTCGGGTAGTCTGGTATTCCCATCTCTTTCAGAATTTTCCACAGTTTATTGTGATTCACACAGTCAAAGGCTTTGGCATAGTCAGTAAAGCAGAAAAACGAGGCCAGACCTGGATGAATAAGGATTAGGAGGTTTGGAGATTTTTAAGTCAGGAACCAGGGGCTGGGGCTGTGTGACAAAGAAGAGGCAAAATGGAGAGGCAGTCAGGGACCAGTGGCTTGAGCTACTGGACTAGAGAGAAGAAGCTTTGGCCTGAGGTCAGGGACCAGCAACTGGACCTTTGTGCACAAGGAGGAGGAATTTTGGAGAGGAGGTCAGGAACCAGTGAGTGGAGCTGTGTGTATAAGGAAGAGCAGGATGGGAGAGAGGGATCAGGGTCCCATAGCTGTCACTGTGTAGATGAGGAGGGAAGATAAAGTCATAGACAGGTGGCTGGACCTGTGTGAACAAGGATGAGGGGGGTTTTTAGAGGAAATCAGGGACCTGGGGCTGGGACTGTGAGAACCAGGATGAGGAGGATTGCAGTTCAGGTCAGTGACCGTGAGATGGAGCCATGTCGGCAGAATGGAAGGGGTTTGAGAGACAAGGTTAGGGACCAGTTGCTGTAGCTTGTTTAGACAGGGAGGAGGACGCTTGTAGAGAAAGTCAAGGGACAGGTTGACCTGGAGCGGGAGGATAGGAAAAAAGGCAGGGACCAATGGCTGGAAGCCCTCTGCACAAGGCCAGTGAGGAGTGGAGGGGAAGTCGGGGAGCCGTGGTTGGAGCTTTGGGGACAGAGGAGGAGGTCTGGAGATGTACTCAGGTGGCTATGCCTGATGCTGTTTGGTCAAGGAGGAGGAAGATAGGAGATGCGGTCAGGGGCCATGGGTGGAGCTGTGTGGACAAGGAGGAGGGAACACGTAGCCGATGTCAGGGACCAGTTGCTGGAGCTGTTTGGACATGGAACAGGAGGATTGGAAAGGAAACCGAGGAGTGGAAAGGAAACCAGTGGCTAGACAGGCTCTTTTTACAAGGAGGCGGAGGACTGCGGATTAAGAAAGGCAACAGTGGCTGGAGCTGTGTCTACAAAAAGGACAGTTGGAGATAATGTCAGTGACAGGGGGCCACGCCTGTGTGAGCACGGATGTGGAGGTTCACCAGTTAATAAGTCAGGGACCACTGGCTGGGACTGTGTGGGCGTGAATGAGGAGGATTGTGGTTCAGCTCAGTTCAGTTCAGTCGCTCAGTTGTGTCCGAGTCTCTGCAACCCCATGAACCACAGCACGCCAGGCCTCCCTGTCCATCGCCAGCTCCTGGAGTTTACCCAAACTCATCTCCGTTGAGTCGGTGATGCCATCCAACCATCTCATCCTCTGTCGTCCCCTTCTCCTCCTGCCTTCAATCTCTCCCAGGGTGAGGGTCTTTTCCAGTGAGTCAGTTCTTCGCATCAGGTGGCCGAAAGGATTGGAGTTTCAGCTTCAGCATCAGTCCTTCCAATGAACACTCAGAACTGATTTTCTTTAGGATGGACTGGTTGAATCTCCTTGTGGTCCCAGGGACCCTCAGGACTCTTCTTCAACACCACAGTTCAAAAGCATCCATTCTTTGGCAGTGCAGGTCAGTGACCACTAGATGAAGCTGTGTAGACAGAGAGAAAGGGAATGAGAGGCAAGGTGAGGGACCAGGGGCTGGAGCTGCATGGACAAGGAAGAGAGGGATTGGAGAGGAGATCATTGACTTGTGGCCGAAGTGTGGACAAGAAGGAGGAGAGCTGGAGAGGAGGTCAGGCACCAGTGGCTTGGCCCATGCTGAGAAGGCATAGGAAAGATTAAAGGACTTGTCTGGGGAGGTATGCGGAGAAGAGAATGGAGACTGGAGAGAAGGTCAGGGACTTGTGGCTGTATCTTTGTGGACACGGAGAAAGAAGATTGCAGATGAGGTCAGGGACCAGTCACTGGAGTGGTGTGGACTTGGGGCAGGATTGTAGAGGAAGTCAAGGACGGTGGCCGGAGATCTCTGTACAGGTAGGAGGACCTCCGGTGACAAAGTCAGGGACTGGTGGCTGGAGCTGTGTGGACGAGGATGAGCAGGACTGCAGTTCAGGTCAGCAACCACTACAAGGACCTGTGTGGAAAAGACAGTGTGTTGTGGGAGACACGGTCAGAGACAACTCATAGAGTTACGTGCACAGGGCAGTGGGTCTGTGAGGTCGCCAGGGACCTACAGGTGCCGCTTTTGTGAACACCAGAAGGTCAGGAACCATTGGCTGGATCTGTGTGGACAGGGTTTGATAAGATGGGAAGGAGGGCCAGGACCAGTGGCTTTGAGTTACTGGAGATGGAGTAAAAATAGATTATGGGCTTCCTGTGTAGCTCAGTTGGTAAAGAATCCGCCTACAATGCAGGAGACCCAGGTTCGATTCCTGCGTTGGGAAGATCTCCCTGAAGGAAATGGCAACCCACTCCAGTATTCTTGCCTGGAGAATCCCCATGGACTGTAGCCTGCCAGGCTCGTCTGTCCATGGGATCGCAAGAGTTGGACATGACTTAGCGACTAAACCACCACTACCAAGAATAGGTTGGAGAGGTCAGAGGTATGTAGACTAGGGTGATGGAAAATTTGAGACAAGGTCAGCGACTTGTGCCTGGCTCTCTTTGCAGAGGAGGAAGAGGATGGTAGATGAGGGCAGGGACCAGTGAGTTGGAGCTTTGTGGATTCGGCACAGGAGGTGCGCAGAGGAGGTCATGAAACATGGCTGGGGCTCAGTGTTCAGGGAGGAAATGATTCGTAGTCAAGGCAAAGACCAGTGGCTGGACCGCTGTGTGCAAAGGTGAGGACAGCTGCACTTTGCGCCTTTGACCACTAGATGGCAATGTGGAAAAAAGGGATGGGAGCTTTGTGTTGGAGGAGGAGGTTGATTGACAGGTGACCAGGGACCTATTGATGCAGCTGTGCAAACACAAGGAGCGCAGTTCAGGGACCAGTGGCTGGGGCTGTGTGGACAAGCAGGAGGAGGGTTGGAGAGTAGATCAGGCACTGGCCACAGAAGCTGTGTGAAGAGGGGAAGAAAGCGGGGGAGGGAGGTTAGTCTCACAGTCATGTCTGACTCTTTGTGACCCCAAGGACTGTAGCTAGCCTGGCTCCTCTGTCCATGGGATTCACCAGGGCAAGAAAACTGGAGTGGGTTGCTATGCCCTTCCCCAGTAGATATTCCTGACCCAGGGATTGAACCTGTGTCTCCAGCATTGCAGGCAGACTTTTTACCCACTGAGCCAGCAGGGAAGCCCAGCACAAGAGGGAAGGACTGGGCATAAAGTCTGGGAAATAAGGCCAGAGCTGTGTGAACAAGGATGTGGCGTTTTGGAGATGAGGTCAGGTACCAGTGGCTGGGATTGTGAGGACAAGGATGAAGAGGACTGCAGTTCAGGTCAGTTGAATCAGTTCATTTACACAGCCACATAGACAAAAAGGAATGGCGATGCCAGACAGTGCTGTGCAGACGAAAGGAATGGTACGGTGTAGACAAAAGGAGTCGTGTATGGATGTGAGAGCTGGACTGTGAAGAAAGCTGAGCACCAAAGAATGGATGCTTTTGAACTGTGGTATTGGAGAAGACTCTTTAGGGTCCCTTGGACTGCAAGGAGATCCAACCAGTCCATCCTAAAGGAGATCAGTCCTGGGTGTTCATTGGTAGGACTGATGCTGAAGCTGAAACTCCAATACTTTGGCCACCTGATGCTAGGAACTGACTCATTACAAAACACCCTGATGTTGGGAAAGATTGAGGGCAGGAGGAGAAGGGCACGACAGAGGATGAGATGGTTGGATGGCATCACCGACTGAATGGACGTGAGTTTGCGCAAGCTCCGGGAGTTGGTGATGGACAGGGAGGCCTGGCGTGCTGCAGCCCATGGGGTCGCGAAGAGGCGGACATGTGACTGAGCGACTGAGCTGAAGGGTGAGGATGTTTGCAGTTTAGGTCAGTGACCTCTAGATGGAACTGTGTGGAAAAGAGGAAGATTGATGAGAGAGGAGGTCAGGGACCCGTTCCTGGCCTTGTGTGTGGACAAGGAGGGGGGATTTGTGAGTGGCCAGGGACGTGTGGATGCAGCTGTGTGAACGTGAGCAGGGATGGATGGGGGTTCAGGGACCAGTCCTCGAGCTGTGCTGACTCGGAAGGAGAGGACTGGAGATGAGTTCAGTGACCTGTTGCTGGAGCTGTGTGGACAAGGAGGAAGACATCTGGAGAAGAGATCGGGCACCAGTGGCTGGAGCTTTGGGAACACGAGGCAGGAGGATCGGAAAGCAAAGTCAAAGGCCAAGTGGCTAGGGCTCTCTGTACCAAGAGGAAGACGATTGTATGGGAGGACAGGGGCCCATGGCTAGAACTCTCTGTACAAGGAGGAGCGCAGATAAAGTCAGGTTCTGGTGCCTGGAGCGGTGTGTTCAAGTGGAAGGAAGGCTGCAGATAAAGTCAGGGAATGGCGGCCGGATCTGCGTGAAAGAGGATGGGGAGGTTTGTAGATGAAGTTGGTCAGGGGCTGTGTGGACAAGGATCAGAAGGATAGCAGATAAGGTCAAGGATTCATGCTTGGCACTGTGCAGACCAGGGGCAGAGGACTGGAAGAGAAATCGCCGACCCTTGGTGAAAACTCTGTCCGAGGAAGAGGAGGCTCGCAGATAAAGTCAGCCACCGGTGGCTGCAACAGGGTGTTACAAGTAGGAGGAGGTTTTGAGATAAAGTTGGGGACAAGCAGTCCAACCTATGTGAACAGTATGGGAAGGCTTGTACATTAAGGCAGGCCCCAGCGGCTGAGACTGTGTGGACAAGGATGAGGAGGATAGTAGTTGAGGTCAGAGACCACTAGTTTAGCCGTGTAGACAAAGACCTAGCAAGATGGGAGTGGGGAGGTCAGTTCCCAGGTGGCTCAGTGGTAAAGAATCTGCCTGCCAATACAGGAGGCACAGGTTCAAGAAGATCCCCTTGAGTAGGAAGTGGTGACCTGCTCCAGTATTCTGGCTGGGGAAACCCGGTGGACAGAGAAGCCTGGTGGGCTACAGCCCATTATTCGACAGCAATGCGTTGGACGTGACTGAGCACGCACACAGACTCACAGGCAGTGAGGGATGAGGCTGGAGCTGTGTGAACACGGAAAAGGGTTATTGGGGTGGTTGGGTCTGTGTGGACACGAATGGGACAAGGTTGCAGAGGAGGGCAGGGACTTGTGGCTGAACGTCGGTGGAAAGGGAGGAATGACGAGATGAGATCGGGGGCGTGGGTTGTGTCTGGAGCTATGTTGACGAGGAGGAAGAGGACTGCACATCAAGGCAGTGGACCAGTGGCTGGAAGCTGTGTGAACAGGGAGGAGGAGGCTTGCATGTAAGGTCATCGACTACCAGATGCAGCTGGGTAAACAAAGGGGAAGGGGGCTGGGAGATGCACTCAAGGAGTTGAGGTCAGAAAGCAGTGTACACAGGACCAGGAGAGATGCTGGGAGAGGAGGAGGCCAGGGACCAGTGGCTGGGATGTGTGGACAAGGAGGGTTGGAGGCCCGTCAGGGACCCGTGATGGGCGTTTGTGGGGGGGGTGGGGTGGGAAGGAGTAGGATGGCAGTGCTGAAGTCCCTGTGCCATCCCGCAGATTCCTCCTAGCTTTCTCCATATCCCAGTGTGTGCTTCCACGCTGCTTTCTCCATTTGTCCCACCATCCTTCCCCCTGCCCATCTGTTCTCTATGTGTCTACATCTCCACTGCTGCCCAGCAAATAGGTTCATCAGTATCATCTTTCTAGATTCCGTTTATATGTGTTAATATATGATATTTGTTTTTTGTTTTTTCTGATTTATGTCACTTAGTGTAATAGGCTCTAGGTTCATCCACCTCATTAGAACTGACTCAAAGGTATTGCTTTTCATGGTTGAGTAATATTCCACTGTGTATATGTACCACAGCTTCTTTATCCATCCATCTGCCGATGGACGTCTAGGTTGCTTCCGTGTGCTGCTGCTGCTAAGTCACTTCAGTCGTGTCCAACTCTGTGCGACCCCATGGACGGCAGCCTACCAAGCTCCTCTGTCCACAGGATTCTCCAGGCAAGACCACTGCAGTGGGTTGCCATTTTCTTCTCCACCCATGTGCTAGCTATTATAAATAGTGCTGCAATGAACAGTGAGGTACATGTGTCTTTTTCAGTCATGCTTTCCTCCAGGGTATATGTCCAGTACTGGGATTTGCTGGATCATATGGTTGTTTCAGTACTAGCTTTTTTTTTTTTTTTTTTTTAAGAAATCTCCATACTGTTGTCCATAATTGCTGTACCAATTTACAGTCCCACTAACAGTGCAAGGGAGCTTCCCTCGTGGCTCAGCTGATAAAGAATCTGCCCATGAGGCAGGAGACCTGAGTTCGATCCCTGGGTTGGGAAGATCCCCTGGAGCAGGGAAAGGCTACCCACTCCAGTGTTCTGGCCTGGAGAATCCCATCAACTTGCATAGGCCGTGGGGGTCCCAAAGAGTCGGACACAGCTGAGCGACTTTCAGTTTCAAACAAGGCAAGAGGGTTTCACTTTTTTCTACAGCCTCTCCAGCATTTATTGCTTGCAGATTTTTTCGATGCTGGCCTGATATTTGTTCGTGTGCAACAAGCTGCTGACTGGCCCGCAGGCCAGGAGGTGCAGGCGGGTACAGGGGGGCGCCTGGGTCAGCAGGGCCGTGACTGAGTCCCGCACGCTGTACCCACAGCAGGAGCTCATTGAGAGCCTTGGCCGCAAGCTGCAGGTGCTGCGGGAGGCGCGGGAGAGCCTGCTGGAGGACGTGCAGGCCAACAGCACGCTGGGCGACGAAGTGGAGGCCCTGGTCAAGGCCGTGTGCAAGCCCAACGAGTTTGACAAGTTCCGCATGTTCATCGGGGACCTTGACAAGGTGGTGAACCTTCTGCTGTCGCTGTCTGGCCGCCTGGCCCGCGTGGAGAACGCCCTCAACAACCTGGACGACAGCACGCCTCCGGGCGATCGGGTACTGCCCCCGAGGCGGGACGGATGGATTGGGGGGAAGGCCCGCGGGGTGCAGAGTGAACGCCTGGAAGCCTCGCTGGGCTGGCTGTCCAGCTGGTCGCAGAAGGTCTTCTCTCTCGCTCTCTTCCTTCTTGTAGTGGGGGGTCGCCCCGAGATTCCCCGAGTTGTTCAGTTACCTGGTTGGGTCCGACTCTTTGTGACCCCATGGACCGCAGCACGCCAGGCCTCCTTGTCTATCACCATCTCCCTGAGTTTTACTCAAACTCACGTCCATTGAGTCAGTGATGCCATCCAACCATCTCATCCTCTGTCATCCCCTTCTCCTCCCACCTTCAATCTTGCCCAGCATCAGGGTCTTTTCCAGTGAGTCAGTTCTTTGCATCAGGTGGCCAGAACATGCTAGCATTATTTTATACATTCAGACTCATGTCCGTTGAGTCAGTGATGCCATCAATAGGCTTATTAGTTAGCATCGGGGACACTGAAGGAGTTCCCCTTGGGGGACATTGCCTGTGGACTTCCTGGGCCCTGAACCTTCACTGTATCCCTCGGTGTCTCCACATTAGGTCCATGCTGGGAATGCTTGATGAGCTTCACCTTCCTAGAACCAGAGGCAGCCATGATCCACAGCCTCCTCCAAGTTCAGTGGAGGGGCCTGGCCTCCACTGTGAACAGAGTTGGGGGAAACTGTCGATGACAGGCGCTAACGAGGGCAAAGAGGCAGCGTCCGGCTGTGGGAGGCTCCCCCTGTCTTTCCAGATAGAAAGCGGGACACGTGGGCCAGACGTGGACACAGGATGCCCTCCCTTCAATTGGGAGCTTGTAGTCTCCAGGGATGCCAACTGATCACTGTAGCCCTGTTTGGAGAATCAACTGCTGGCGTTGGAAACTGGGACTGAGATCCGGCGTTCCCTGGCATGCATCAGCTGCCACGTGGAGACTGTTTAATGCCATTCCTCGCTCCCTGCCTTGTTTTCACAGCTTGTTATGTACAGGAGGGCAGGGACTGCAGGTGTGCACCTCGATCTAGGAGTGGGGGCGTCTGTGTGCCCCAGAGTAAGGAACCAGGGCAGCTCCGCGACCCACCTGCCCCAGCCCCCGCCTCCGTCTCTCGTCTTTCAGCCCCTTGTCCTCTTCACCGTCTGCCTCTACTGGTGCCAGAAGGGTTTAGCAATCCTGCCCTGGGAGATCTCTTTAATTGCACTGCTTTGACCCACTTTGCCCCCATCTGCTGTGTTGTCAGGGAAATGCCTTGGGCGCACCCAGGTCCCCCCCCCACCCCGTGAGTCCTTCGCTGCCTGCGCACATCTCCCAGTTTTGGACTTTTCCAGGCTCACATGGCTCTCATGTTCCTCCGGCTGTATCTGGGCGCCTGGTGGCGAGGGGGTGGGGGATGTATCTGGGTGCCTCCTGTGAGGGTGTACCTGGGTGCCTCGTGCGGGGGAGTATCCCAGTGCCCTCGTCGGGGGTGTATCCGGGTGCCTCATGTGGGGGTGTGTCCCGGCATCTCGTGGGGTGGTGTATCTGGCTGCCTCATGTGGGAGTTTATCTGGGCGCCTTGTGGGGGCGGGGGTGTATCCGAGTGCCTCGCACCAGGGTGTATCCGGGCACCTCGCTGCGCAGGCGGTGGGAGGCGCTGGCCAGCTGCCCCCCCCCCCCCCCCCCCCCCCCCCCCGCCAGGTTCCCAGCAGGCTTGTGTGTCTTCTGTCTGTCCAGCAATCCCTGCTCGAGAAGCAGCGCGTCCTGATCCAGCAGCACGAGGACGCCAGGGAGCTGAAGGAGAACCTGGACCGCCGGGAGGGCATCGTCTTCGACATCCTGGCCAGCTACCTGGGCCCCGAGAGCCTGGCGGACTACGAGCACTTCGTCAGGATGAAGTCGGCGCTCATCATTGAACAGCGCGAGCTGGAAGACAAAATACACCTGGGTGAGGAGCAGCTGAAGTGCCTGTTGGACAGCTTGCAGCCCGAGAGAGGCAAATGAGGGCACCCCCACCCCCACCCCACCCGGCCCTCCCTGGAGGAGGAGGAGGATGCAGATGGGATTGGCGGAGTCATCCGCTCTGGTCCTGTAGATGCAGCTGAAAACTGCAGCCTGTATTTACATCCTGTCGATGGGGGTCGGGGGGTGGGGGGTGTCCTCTCATGGCCAGGTGGCGGTCAGCAAAGCAATAACTTCCATGTGTGCGTTTGGGATGAGTTCTTTAATTCTTAGGTTCCCTTTTGGAATGTTGAGCAGAGTGGCTCACCCCCGCCCCTTCGCTGCGGTGGCCCGGAAGCGTCCCCACGTGGCGCACTGGGCTTGGGTGCGCCATGCGCGCCTGCACAACAGGGTCACCCATGTGGCCTCTGCCGGCAGTGCGGGCACTGAACCGTGTCCTTCACGCGGGAAGGAACGAGCGCATCTCTAAGAAGGTGCATGTGGGTTGAGGGGGCGGGGTTCGCCTGGCGCACGAGCTGTCCTGTGGATTACGGGAGGCGCCAGAAGTGTTGCGCCATTGGTTGTGTCTGTCCTGTAAGGATGACCCCTTGCCCAGCAAAAAAATCATGAGGATTAGCATTATTTATTAGTGTCTTAGAAGGGAGAATAGTTGTCCGTGCGGTTTAAAGACCAGCGGTGAAATGCCGCGCTTTCAGCGGGCTGGGCTCACCCATGGTGAGGTCGCCACTTGCGCAGCGTGCGTACCTTAAGGCGCAGGCAGAAGGGGCGCGCAGGCAGAAGGGGCGCAGGCAGAAGGGGCGCGCCGGCTTCTGTTCTTCTGGGATGGCAGCCGCGTGCAGATGGTATTTCTCCTGCAAAGTGAGATTACCTGGCTGAAAGTGTGTCCGGAGGGTAGGTGCTTGCGAGGTTTTTTTTCTTTTTCTTAAGGCCCCTGAGATATTTTCCTCATTTACTTTCCCCTCCGCCCCCCCCCCCCCCCACCCCTGCCCCAGAACATTTCTTTGTGTCCTGATTGTATTTCTGTGTGTATATGATTGTGGATTATAATTAGCAGCTCCTCTCATGTTGCTTCTCTGGATTAGTTATGGCAGTGTCAAGGCCACGTTTCCTGTAAGAACCCGTGGTTCTGGCTTTCCAGAGGTCCTAGTGGACCACAAAACTCCCAGACCTGGTCTTTCTCCACCATAGAGTGGACCACCGTCTGTTCCCCGTTTTATCCTTTGATATTGCGAGGTGATCAAGAGAGTCTGTTCACTAAAGAAAACACTGTCGAGCTGTTGTTTTACAGTGCCCGAGTCATGACTAGAAGATAACTTGCTGATCCCAAGTGTTGCATTTGCATTCAGAATGTATAAAGTTAACAGTATGAAAACAGCCCAGTTAAACCGTGAGCCAGAGACTTAAATAGACACTTCACCAAAGAGGCGATATGCATGTCCGTAGGCACGATAGGTGTTCAGCCCCTCATGGCTTGGTTCTCACGGTCTGATTTTTAACCTTATCGTCTGTGTTCCATCCCAGTTGGGTGAGATGCCTGCATAATGGCGGGAGAAGCCCCAGGATAACTTCATGTTGGGGTGACATTCGGAGGTCAGATCACGTTACTCCTTGTTTCCTCTTATGCCTGTGAAAGGAGTTTTCCAGCAGGTGGGGAGATAGCCCTTTGTCACCAGTGGCCGGCGCCTTACCAAAGACAGAAGCACACGATGTCTTATTAAAGGACACTACTCCACATCCACACAGCCAGAAGGACAAGCTGGACTGGCTGCGGTGATATCTCTGCAGCCCTGGAGGGAACCGACCTGGCAGGCTTCAGTGATGCTGACAATAAACATTCCTGTGGCAGCCCACCCACGCCAAAGAGAAAGGCCTTTTTCTGCACTTTTAATTCTTAAGCTGTTCCTGATTTGAAAAGCCCCTCTTCTGCCAGTGAAGCATCGTCCTCCTCCTCGCATGCTATGGTCACTTGCTGTGATGATGGGTCATGACAGAAACGATAAAGCTGGCTGTCCATGGACCGCCCCTCCACCCCCCCCCCCCCCCCCCCCCGCCCCGCGTTCCTCCCTTGCGGAGACAACCACAGTGATGTCAGTGTGTTTTGATTTTCACGAAGCTTTTATCTTTGATTCTTGCCCTTGTCATATAGTATTGTGATCATTTTGATGATACGTCTGTAAAATGTGAAAATAGAGGTTTTGCCTGTATTCAGCTTTTCGGTGTCTTTTGAGAACGTGTTCTTCTACACAGTAATACACAAGGCTCTGGTGTCCTTTAAACGAAGCCCATAAAATCACAACGGTCCAGTCTATTTCCCTATCTGCCTCATAAATGTCTGGTGGCGGGGAACCAGAGATTGCAGTGAGTCAGTGTGCACAACTTTGTGTATCGCTATGTTACTGCATATACAAACCATCTGGTGCTAACGTTTCTACCGTGGCATTCCTGGGTGGTGGCTGATGGCTCACCCCAGGTCATTGCTCAGCTGAGACGTGCTCTCTATATCTCGAGGTTGCAGTCAGGGGCCTTGCCAGAGACTTTAATCATGCCACCCACCGTGGAAGATGTGTAACAGTTTCATGCCCAACACTTAACACTTACCTCTCAACAGATTATCCTGCTTGACCTTAATACAATAAATGATGTCTTTCAGTGAATGGAACGTGTCTTTGTCTTGCATCTTTTTCAAGAATTGGAACGTCCTTTCCGTATGTCAGATCCTTCAGCCAGTGATAAATCGTGGAGTTGAATCTGTGTACGCAGGTGTTCGACTGTTTCTGCCTGTCAAGTTCAGGCCAGTCAGTCTGCAGCCGGGAAAACATCAGGGACACTGGTTTTATCAGTCAGCTGTTGCCAGAGCCATGCTGTGTAACAACCGCTATAAAATTGCAGCAGGGTGCAGGGAGAAGTAACTCCTTTAGAGGAGGAATTGGTAGATCATTCTGCTCCACGTGCCTGTCATCTGCCTCCTGGAACCAGGCCTTTGGCCTGGGCACGTCCATGGCACATGACCGGAGAACAAGCTCAGTCACATCGGTGCTTGCCCCGGGTATGGTTATGGCACACCTGCTAACCTTCCATTGCTGCAGCAAGTCCCGCAGCCCAACCGGAATCCAGAAGGTGTGGTGTGTGCTCCACCCCGTGATTGCAGGGAGCTGTGAAGCACTGGAGCCATTGGTGGAGCCCCGCCATCTCCCATGCTGGGTGCTGATACGGAGTAGCACCCTGAGGTCCAGGACCCGAAGCCAGGTTCCTGGAGCCAAGCCACCTCTGTCTGTTGCTAGCCTCTGCACCCCTCAGCTTCCTCCTTCCCAGCCCTTGGGAAAGCAAGTGAACTGATAATGTCAGTGTGCTTGGAGCCTGCGCTGGGTCAGAGGTGTGCCACACAGAGGGAGGGGCGTTCGCACCTCTGGTGCCATCACTGTAGCCTGGGTCTGGAGGAAAAGCGTTCTCTGTACCCGGATGCCCCTGTCGGAACCACCAGAGGACAGATGGCAGCTGCTCCCTGTCGGCAGTGGACAAATGCTTCTGTTTTCAAAGCAGGTTGGTGGGACCCGGAGGTCAATTAGTTGAGAGAGAGGCAGTCTTCCTTTTTTTTTTTTTTTTTTTTTTAATAATTTTGCTTGTTGAATTTTGGCTGCTCTGGGTCTTGCTCGCTGCTCGGGGTTTTGTCTGGACGTGGTGTGCAGGCTTCTTGGACGTGGGCCTCAGTAGTTGTAGCACGTGGGCTTAGTTGCTCTGCAGCAGGTGGCGTCTTCCCGGGTCAGGAATCAAACTCTTTCTCTCCTGTATTGGTGGATTCTTTACCACTGAGCCACCAGGGAAGCCCAAGAGAGCGTTCTTAGTAAGAACTACTCAAACGTAGGAGATAAAGTTTTATTTGGGGTGGGGGAAAAAACATTGTCACAAACTTAGGGACTTTAAGAAGTACACAAATGCTACATAATTATTATTTTTTGGCTTCTACAGGGCCACTCCCGCTTGTCTCATGAGTTCTGAAAGGATGGAGGGATTCGCCCATGAGGGCGGTGGAGGTGCAGTTGTAGGCTGGGGTGATGGGGGTGTGGCTGTGGGAGCCAGTGGTCCTCATGCTCCATGCCCCATGGACTGAGATGCTCAGACTTCTGTTTCTTCAGGGCTAGCCACCTTGGGCACGCTGAATCAATCTCAGGCACAGGGACATGGGAGATGCTGTCTGCATCCTCACACCTGTTGGCTTGACCACCACAGGGCTACCACAGCCTGCAAGCCCAGGCAGTTCCAGAGGTGGGGGAGAGGGGAATGTTTTCTGCGTTTCCCATCAAAAGAGGAGAACCTCACACATCACTTGTGTACACATATAGGCTGTGTGCTGAGTCACACTGAGCCAGATAAAACATCCCACGACACCCCAACCCGTGTCATTCCCCTCCTCCACCAGATCCCCAAAATGCCTGTGACGACTCTGGTGCCCTCCCCCTCCATGAAACCTGGGAAGTGAGGTGCAGAGAAAGGCAAAGAGGAAAGGCCCTTAAAACATTGTCACGAACTTAGGGACTTTAAGAAGTGCACAAATGCTACATACGTATTTTTCTTTTTTGGCTGCCAGTGAACCCTCCTTTCTCATCTCAGCAAAGCCTAGGGCAGAGGAACATCACTGGAGGCCCCGTGTCTTACCCTCCATCTTGGAAGGGTCGTGCAAGGGGAGGCCTGCCCATTTCAGCTCAAGGTCAGCCTGTTTCTAGTTTCACCCACTTAGGAAACTCAAGCGTGAGGCCTACCTGACAGCGTCATGCAAGCAGGCCCAGACCCCATGGGCAGGGGCCCTCCATGCACAACAGTCCACGGCCCCGGGAGCAAGGCCGGACACTGTCCACAGGACGTGCCAAGGGAGGACACCATCTCCCTTCGGAGGTGTCCTCTCCAAAATGCATCAGACAAACCCAAAGTGAGGGAGAGGCTTTTTATTTAAAAAATATAGCTGACCAGTTCCCTTAAAAGGTGCTGAGGAGATGAAAGCCCACCAGAGGGGCAGCTCAAAACTGGAGGGAATGAAGACGCCTGACAACAGCGACAATGCAGAACGTGCACCACCACCACCGCCCCCTCCCCGGGCCAAGGCAGGAAGAGAACCCAGCCTAGTGGTGGGAGAAGTCTGAATAAGGTGTGTAGATCACCGTGTGGTCAATGCAAAGTTCTTTTTAATTTTACTGAAATATACTTGATTTACAATGTTGCGTTAATTTCTTTCTGTACCACAAAATGACTCACATATATAAACACATAGTTTTTTTTTTTTTTCTGTATTCTTTTCCATTATGGTTTATTACAAGATACTGAGTATAGCTCCCTGTGCTACATAGTAGGGCCATCTTGTTTATCCATCCTATAGATATATAGTTGTCAGTTTAGTTTAGTTCAGTCTCTCAAGTCATGTCCGACTCTGTGACCCTATGGAGTGCAGCACACCAGGCCTCCCTGTCCATCACCAGCTCCCAGAGTTTACCCAAACTCGTGTCCATTGAGTTGATGATGCCATCCAACCATCTTATCCTCTGTCCCCTTCTCTCGCCTTCAATCTTTCCCAGCATCAGGGTCTTTTCCAGTGAGTCAGTTCTTCACATCAAGTGGCCCAAGTATTGGAGTTTCAGCTTCAGCATCAGTCCTTCCAATGAATATTCAGGACTGATGTCCTTTAGGATGGACTGGTTGGATCTCCTTGCAGTCCAAGGGACTCTCAAGAGTCTTCTCCAACACCACAGTTCCAAAGCATCAATTCTTTGGTGTTCAGCTTTCTTTATAGTCCAACTCTCACATCCATGCATGACTACTGGAAAAACCATAAGCCTTGACTAGACGGACCTTTGTTGGCAAAGTAACATCTCTGCTTTTTAATATGCCGTCTAGGCTGGTCATAACTTTCCTTCCAAGCGTCTTTTAATTTCATGGCTGCAGTCACCATCTGCAGTGATTTGGGAGCCCAGAAAAATAGTCTGTTTCCACTGTTTCCCCATCTATATATATATAGGTTTATCCATCATATATATATATATATATATATATATATATATATATATAAATGGTTGCTAATTCCAAACTCCCAATCTTTCCCTCCCCTCCCCCTTGGGAACCACAGGTCTGATCTCTGAGTCTGTTTTCTTTCATATGTATGTTGATTTCTGTTCTATTTTTGATTCCACATCTAAGTGATATCATATGGAATTTGTCTTTCTGCCACTGCCTTGCTTTTTGCTGACTTAGTATGATCAGACCCATCAGACCCAGATGGCATTTTTTGGGTTTTTTTAAAATTTATGGTTGAGTAATAATTTCTCTGTATATATGTACCACTTCTTCTTTATTCATTCATCTGCTGCTGGACATTTTGTTTGAGTCCATGGCTTGGCTATTGTGAATAGTGCTATGAACATGGGAATGTATGTATCTTTTTGAATTAGTGTTGTCTGGATATATGCCTAGGGATGGGATTGCTGGGTCATATGGTAGCTCTACTTTTAGTTTTTTAAGGAACATTCATACTCTTCTCCATAATGGCTACACCAATTTACATTCCTACTAACCATGTAGGAGAGTTCCCGTTTCTCCACACCTTTCCCAGCATTGTTTGTACATTTTTAAGGATGGCCATTCTAACCAGTATGGGTGATACCTCACTACACTGTTGATTTGCATTTCTTTAATAATTAGTGGTGGTCAAGGTGAATTTCTTGATTCCCATTGTCATGCTATGGTGACTGGTGTCATTTCCACTTGGTTAATCTTGGGTGAAGTATGTGATCTTGTTGCATTTAGTCGCTCAGTTGTGTCGGACTATTTTCCACCCTGTGGACTGTAGACCACCAGGCTCCTCTGTCCATGGGGTTTCCCAGGCAAGAATACTGGAGTGGGTTGCCATGCTCTCCTCCAGGAGATTTTCCCAACCCAGGGAATCGAACCCAGGTCTCCCACATTGCTGGCGGATTCTCTACTGTCTGAGCCACCAGGGAAGCCCCAAGAACACTGGAGTGGGTAGCCTATCCCTTCTCCAGGGGAACTTCCGAACCCAGGAATTGAACTGAGGTCTCCTGCAAGAATGTGTGGAGATGTGCTGTTTGCAACTCTCTCTCTCTCTCTTTTTTTTTTCCCAGAAGCTAACAGTTTTCTCTGATGGAAGAGGTGCTCAACTGGTTGCTTTCCACAATTTCAAAGGATTTCCTTCTGTGCCTTCTCACTCGAGCACTTTCTTTCAGTGTGTGAGGGGAGCTTTAAAGCTGAGTTTGGAATAGTTCTTAACAGGAAGGCCAGCACCGAGGTGGGGCCCTTGGACCTCTTGGGTTTTCAGAAGACTCTTGCTTTAAACCGTCAGTAAGTGCTGGGGAGGGTGCTTATCTATGCTTGTCCAGGTGGGTAGGATGTTGACAGGAGGAGTGAGTGTGGGCAGGGAGCCCATGGGGGCCGGGGGAGGGGTGTGGGATGGGGTGTGCACAGCCAGGTCTGGAGAGGCAGGGCGTGTGCACCAGGCGGCCAATGCCATCCCCTGGGTGCTCAGAAGGCAGACTTCAGTGCTGGGGAAAAGGAACCCAGGATTGCTGGCCCCTCGGCGGCAGAGGTGCAGTCCTTCACCATCCCAGTTCTGTGCTGGGGGGGCGAGGGGAGGTGTCGCAGGGGATATGCATATCCAGGTTTGCCCTCAGGCAGACCTGGGGGTACTACCCTCGGCCTTGAGGCGAGAAAGAGGTAGTGCTCTGACTCCAGGGGTGGGGGGTGGCGGGGGTGGCAGCCTAAGAAGGGAGGCCAGCATTTCACCGTTTCAAAAACCCCCGGATGTCGGGCAGCATGTGGGGAGCATGGTTCCGTGTAGAAGGCAGTGATGCGTGCGAGGTGGTGTGCAAACGCCCTGCGCTCTGAGCACGGTTCGCTTCCCAGCAAGCCTGCATCGAGGCACCAGATTTTAACTTTCCGCTCGGGGTTTTCCCGAACGCATGTGCCCTTGGACTGCCATTGCACCACCCCACCCCACACCCGTCCTACCCCGCACCCCCCACCCCGCGTGATTAAACATTGAATGCCAATCAGAATGCCTGCATGTCTCGAATTGCAACTCCAGGTGGCCATTGCGGGACTCTTGAGTGTTGGATACAAGGGCCTCCAGGCTCCTGGGGGTGGGAGGGGTGGTCCTGTGACGTCTCTGTATGAGACCCTGGTCCGGACATGTGATTTGTGTGTACGTGCGTATCCAGGTGTGGGTTTTTTTTTTTTTTTTCTCGGCATGATAGAAGATAGAGGAAACACACACATGTACAGACAGTGATGCATGTGTGCGGATGGCGCTAGCTGACAGCTTTACAGCAGTGCTGGAGCTCCACATGCATGCACAGCTGCCCACCTCATCTGGATGAAGAACCATCTGCCAGTACTGACAGGCCAGCCCAGACCACGGTTTCCCCGGGGGACCGCCCCGTATCCCTTAAGGCCTCTCCTCAGAGCTCTCTCTCCCTGTGGTTTGCCAGCCTCCCTGGGAGCAGTGCCAGGATCCACTCAAGCGAGCTGAGGTTCCTTTAGGCCCTTCACAGGTACTCCCTTCTCCTGTTTCTTTGTCCGAGTCCTTCCTTCCCTGTACAGGACAGGATGCCAAGGCTCTCGGGTCAGGTAAGGTGTTGGCGAATCCCATCCTCCCCTCACATCTTTCCATTTTCTTTTCTTTTCTTTTTTAAGAAATAAGATTCTTAACTACGTATTTTTGTCTTTTTTTTTAAGTTGAAGTTTTAGTTGCTTTAAAATGTGGTGCCCATCTCTGCTGCACAGCAAACTGACTCAGTGATACACACAGACATTCTTGTTTTATAGCCTTTTATGCTTTGTCACAGGATACTGAATATAGCTCCATGCATTCTGCAGTAGGACCTTGTTGTTTATTCTAAATGTAGTAGTTTGTATCTATCAGACCCCTACACACAGTCCATCCTTCCACTCTCCCCCTTGGCAACCACAAGTCTGTTCTGTGAGTCTTTTGTTTGTTTTACAGGTATGATCATTTGTGCCACATTCTGGCTTCCACCCCAGATATGCAGGTGACACCACCCTTATGGCAGAAAGTGAAGAGGAACTAAAAAGCCTCTTGATGAAAGTGAAAGAGGAGAGTGAAAAAGTTGGCTTAAAGCTCAACATTCAGAAAACGAAGATCATGGTATCTGGTCCCATCACTTCATGGGAAATAGATGGGAAAACAGTGGAAACAGTGTCAGACTTTATTTTGGGGGGCTCCAAAATCACTGCAGATGGTGACTGCAGCCATGAAATGAAAAGACGCTTGCTCCTTGGAAGAAAAGGTATCATCAACCTAGAAAGCATATTAAAAAGCAGAGATGTTACTTTGCTGACACAGGTCCATCTAGTCAAAGCTGTGGTTTTTCCAGTAGTCATGTATGAATGTGAGAGTTGGACTATAAAGAAAGCTGAGCACCAAAGGATTGATGCTTTTGAACTGTGGTGTTGGAGAAGACTCTTGAGAGTCCCTTGGATGGGAAGGAGATCAAATCAGGAGATCAGGGCAGGAGGAGAAGGGCACGACAGAGGATGAGACAGTTGGATGGCATCACTGACTCAATGAACATTAGTTTGAGCAAGCTCTGGGACTTGGTGATGGACAGGGAAGCCTAGCATGCTGCGGTCCATTCAGTCGCATTGTGGTCCATTGGGTCCATTCACTCGCAACTAGTGAGTGAACTGGACTGGCTTCCACAGTTCAGGGGAACCATAAGTGATCACAGCATATGGTATTTGTCTTTTTCTGTCTGACTTATTTCACTTAATACGATAGTCTCTTTGTTGTTGTGTAGTCACTGAGTCCCATGCCCTGTAGCCCGCCAGGCTTCTCTGTCCACGGGCTTTCCCAGGCAAGAATCCTGGAGTACGTAGCCAGTCCCTTCTCCAGGGGATCTTCCCAACCCAGGGATCAAACCTGGGTCTCCTGCATTGCAGGCAGATTCTTTACCACTGAGGCACGTGGAAAGCCCATGATAATCTCTAGGTGCATCCACACTGCTGCATTGTTTCATTCTATTTTTTATGGCTGGGCGGTATTCCGTTAAATAGGCATCATGTCATCTTTGTTCATTCACCTCTCACTGGACTTTAGGTTGTTTCCATGTCTTGGCTCTTGTGTACAGTACTGCTGGGAGCATGTATCTTTTTGAATTACAGTTTTGTCTGGGTGTTCCCAGGAGTGGGATGCTAGATCATATAGTAATTCTGCATTTAGTTTTTTGAGAAACCTCTTTACTGTTATCCATAATGGCTGCACAAATTTACATTTCCACCAACAGGGTTGGAGGATATGTTTTTCTCTACATCCTCTCCAGCATTTTTAACTATGTCTTTTGGAAATCAGCTTTTTACTTAGCAATGCTAGGAAGTTTTTTCTTCTTTATTCTTCCTAATGTGGAATTGTGTTATGTCCCATTATAAGTTTATAGAATGGTTTACTGTACATATTCTCTGCCTGGGTTTTCTTTTCCCTATTTGTCCCCATTGTAAGTTCACTTATAAAGCTCATTGGGTATGTGTGTTTCACTGACATGTGTATAATTTTATTGGGATAAATTTGTTACTGAAAAGTTGTACACAGAGGATTTCAGTGGCATTTAGGCTTGTATGTGAAATGTAGTCCTCACTACAATGAGTCATGGCTCATTGACATGATGTCTCATTTCTTACAGAAGTCCCATCTGAAGCTATCCCCTATCTTAGCAGCTGCCTTATCTAGTCTGTACCGCCATACTCCCGTGGACCATCTGTGATCCAAGACTCAACAGGAAGGACGTGTTTCCTGTGAACTAAGGGTATGTTTCCTAATGTGTTTCTTGTCGTTGGTCTGTCTCGACTCAGTCTCCCCGATATGGGCACCACTGCTGCTAACACCTCCGTGTATAGGTTGCCATCGCTTTAAGAAAAAATGTCATTAACTCCAGGTGAGATGGGTTAGGTACCATGTCTGGGGGACAAGAGAAAGGGATGAGGGGACATGCCTGAAGCAGTCACACAGATCTTAAAATTGGACTGTTAGGGTCTTTGGAGGAAATGTACTCCCCTCTGGCATAGGGCCAGGAGACACAGGGGAGACCAGGTGAAGAGGGCATGCCACCATCAGCAACAGAAATGCCGCCATGGTGTCCGTGACCTAGCAACTGAGAATGCTGCAGGTGTGTACGGTGGATACAGAATGCGATGATTGCAAGGCCTGGAGAGAGCCTTGGCCTTACAGGCCAGACTAACTCACAGTGGGGCCAAAAGCTCAGGAGCAGAGAGCAGAGTGTGTAAGTGGGGGACATCTGCCCATAGGGAGGGGCTGCCCTTTGAACTAGCCACCCTCCTCAGTTCACTCACTCAGTCATGACTGACTCTTGGCAACCCCATGATCCGCAGCACGCCAGGGCTCCCTGTCCATCACCAATTCTCGGAGTCCACCCAAACCCATGTCCATTGTGTCGGTGATGCCATCCAACCATGTCATCCCCTTCTCCTGCCCTCAATCTTTCCCAGCATCAGGGTCTTTTCAAATGAGTCAGCTCTTCACATCAGGTGGCCAAACGATTGGAGTTTCAGCTTCAAAATCAGTCAGGGATATTTGTTTGCAGTGTTGCTCCCTCCCCACAACACAGCTGAACAAGTGAGCCTAAATAAGTGACCACCTTCGCCCCCTTATGTCATGGTTGAAATTAGACACTGAAGACACTTGCAAACAGAGGAAGTCAAAACAAACAAAGAAGAGGGAACCACTCTAGGGCTGAGAGGTGCAACAGAAGTGGCAACCCACTCCAGTGTTCTTGCCTGGAGAATCCCAGGGATGGCGGAGCCTGGTGGGCTGCCGTCTTTGGGGTCACACAGAGTCGGACATGACTGAAGCGACTTAGCAGCAGCAGCAGCATTGACTAAGTTTTGGAAGGAGCTGATAGATCTTGAGAAGAAGTACAAGCTGGAACAAGGAATTATATGAAACTGAACTGATTCCACGCTGCCCGCAACAGCTCCAGAGAAATTCCTAGATATAGTTTTACTATTACAAACTTTTTAATTTTTAAGTTCTTTATTACTATTTTAGTTTTCATTTTTATAACGTTTTATTACATTGCAAAAAAAAGCTCTACTTTTTAAAGCAAATGTCATATATATATATAACTATTGTGACTGATTTTGTTTTGTATTTTTAATATTGTGTTTGGAGAGTCTAACCTCTACTTGAGACTTTTTTTTTCAATTTTATCTTTACTTTAATTGGAGGCTAATTACTACACAATATTGTAGTGGTTGTTGATATACATTGACATGAATCAGCCATGGGTGTACATGTGTTAGCCATCCTGAACCCCCCTCCCACCTCCCTCCCTATCCCATCCCTCAGGGTCATCCCAGTGTACCGGCCCTGACCACGCTGTCTCATGCATCAAACCTGGACTGGTGATCTATTTCACATATGGTAATATACATGTTTCAGTGCTATTCTCTCTAATGATACCACTCCCAGCTTCTCCCAAGACTCCAAAAATTTGTTACTTATATCTACGTCTCTTTTACTATCTCACATATACGGTCATCGTTACCATCTTTCTAAATTCCATATATATGCATTAATATACTGTATCGGCATTTTTGTTTCAAACTTACTTCACTCTGTATAATAGGCTCCAGTTTCATCCACCTCATTAAAACTGTCAAATGCATTCTTTCTAATTGCTGAATAATATTCCATTGGGTATAGGTACCACAGCTTTCTTATCCATTCGTCTGCTGATGGACATCTGGGTTGCTTCCATGTCCTGGCTATTGTAAGCAGTGCTGTGATGAACATTGGGGTACACGTGTCTCTTTCAGTTCTGGTTCCTCGGTGTGTATGCCCAGCAGTGGGATTGCTGGATCATATGGCAGTTCTAGTTCCAGGTTTTTAAGGAATCTTCACACTATTCTCCATAGTGGCTGTACTAGTTTGCATTCCTACCAACAGTATAAGAGGGTTCCCTTTTCTCCATACCCTCTCCAACATTTGTTGTCTGTAGACTTTTGGATAGCAGCCATCCTGACCGTCGTGAGATGGTACCTCATTGTGGTTTTGGTTTGCATTTCTCTGATAATGACTGATGTTGAGCATCTCTTCATGTGTTTGTTAGCCATCTGTATGTCTTCTTCGGAGCAAAGGAATTTAGAATGGAGCAGTGGGCTCCCACAGGTGGGGTGGGGGGCGTAGCCCACATCCCGTGCAGGCAATACTGGGGGAATTGCCCACGAAGAGTTTTATTACAAGAATAAAACCAAGGAAACGCTGGTTCTGTTTTGATTACCATCTCCATACTCCAGTATTCTAAAATAATGTCAGTAGTTAAATACTTTTCCTCTGCAAAACCAAATTTTGTTGGTTTAAGTTTGAAACGTTTGTTGTCACATATGTCAGGTTTTAATATTTTATAGATTATTCACAAGGTACAAAGTTTCAGTGTACATATATACAAACACACACATGTGTGTATGTGTGTATAATATATATAAATTCATACAGCCACAGTTTTAGTAGTTACCTTTAAAAATTCATTGTCTTCTGTGAGGGAGTTCATTAAGAGAAGACCCTGTGAAACAATTGTCACCAATGCAGGGTGCCATGGTTACCACTGCTCCATTCCACAGAGCATCCTTAATGGTTTGCAAGGCCTTGAGGTCACTTCCTGCACAGCCTGCAGTCCCCGAGGGAATGTACTAATACACACCCCACATTCAGTTGATTCTAAATACACAGTGATACCACAAAAATTGTCAAGGTAAAGACACACAGTGTGCTTTTATTTACTTCTAAATCAGTGAAACAAAGCATTCACTGCAAGGTACAAACTTTTTTTTCTTTCTGAATATGAAACATAGGTTTTAAATGAAATTCACTCTCAATTGTCGGTTGTTTAGAGACTATGGAGCAAAGAAAATAAACCTACGTTAACTGGGGCTGCTTAAGCTATATCTTTTGCAGATTTTTTTAAAATTCCCTTACACTTTCATAGTCATAAATAGATATAACAGACAAGGTTTGGAGGAGACACACTCTCCCTGCCATGTGACCCATCGGAGTTGACTTAGAGAGATGAGGATGGCAGGTGAGTTTGGAGGCCTCTTTAGGGGAATTATAAATGCCTCATTTCTCCCACCAAAACATCTGAATTGCTCCCCATCCTCCGCTAGAGGTGTCAGGATGGGGCTTTGTGATGTCAAGGCTCGCCCAGGGCCACCATTGGCTGGGGAAGAGACTTGCTGAGCTCATAAAGCATGAGGGTGTGTCTCCCTGGGGAGGGGTATATATAGGGGTGCTCAGGGGCTCTGGAGCAGACCACTGGGAGGCCTCAAAATGACTAAGGTGACTGGGAAGCCACAAGGCTCCAGAGTAGTTATGAAACACGTGGCTCCTGGTAGCCGGGACAACAGGATGAAGACTTCCTCTCAACTGAGGTCCAAGAAAATGTCAAGGTGAGCTGAACCCACCCAAACACCTCTGGCCCATTGACCCCACCCCATAAGTCCCCTGCCCTGTCCTTGCCTGGCACATAACCCTTCGCTGCCCACACCCCTTCTCCTGAAGCTGTCGTTCCCATCCACCTTCACCCTCTCCCCCAAACCAGTGCCATTCTCTACCCCTCTCTTGTTTTCTCCAGGTGGCCAGGGTACCTGTGAGAGTGAATAATCACCTTCAGGCAAAGCTGACCAAGAAAACTTCTCAGAAACCACCCACCACAAGGAAACTTAAAAAAATCAGAGGCCCAAAGCTCTGTAGCCGGTGCTCCAAGGTGAAGGAAGAGCTGAATCAGAACGGACCAGAAGAGGTCCCAGAGAGTGTGTAGGCCCCTGTCATTCCAGCAGGAACGCTGGGCAGCCAGTGACCTCAGAGCATGGCTAGAGACCTCAGAAATCTTCGGGGGTCTTGCCGCTGAGGACTGGCCAACAGTACACACGCTGACTATTATACCAACTGCATACATTCATAATGAAAATAAAATCAACCTGAAGTGAAATTAAGTTTGTTTCGGAGTTTTGTGAGAGTGGGTGGCAGAGAAGGCAGGGCAGGCGTAGATGTGTGAAGAGGGAGGGAGATGGGTCCTGTGGGGTTGGAGATGGGACCAGGAGGTCCAGTTTGCCAGGGTGGGGGAAGAACTGGTTCCAGACTCAGCTTCAAAGATATACTTCCCATGGGAGAAGAGGAAGAGGACTTGGTGTTTCTCTGTGTGAGTGCAGAACTGGAAACGTGGCTGGGGAGCCGTGTCGTGTGTGGAGTGGCAGTGCCATTGGCTAAAAAGGCATAGAAAGAAGGTGCCTCATAAAGAGAATGGAATATTGACATTTGCAGCAACAGGGAACGTATACTATTAAGTGAAATAACTCAGAGATAGACAAATAGTGTATGGTATCACTGATATAATCTAAAAACACCACAAAGTAGAGAATATAACAAAAATGGAGGCTCACAGATATAGAGAACAATCTACTGGTTACCAGCGGGGAGGGGAAGAGGGAGGGGCAATACAGAGGTGGGGGAGCGGGAGGCACAGCGTGTTAGGTGGAAGATGAGCCCAAGGATGGACTGTACATCATGGGGAATAGAGCCAGTGCTCTGTAAGAACTATAAACGGAAAGCAAATTTTAACAATTGTATAAGAAAGAAAGGGAAAGAAGGGGGAAGAAGGAGGGAAGAAAGGAAGGAAAATAACGGTGTTTTTGGAGGTCACACAGCCAACATTGATTAGATTCCTTTTAGCAAAGGAATTTAGATTGTTCACTTTATTTAAATTGGAGGCTAATTACTTTACAATGCTGTAGTGGTTTTTGCCATACTTGACATGAATCCAGCACGGGTGTACATGTGTTCCCCATCCTGAAGCCCCCTCCCACCTCCCTCCCCATCCCATCCCTCTGGAGCATCCCAGTGCATCAGCCCCGAGCACCCTGTCTCATGCATTGAACCTGGACTGGTGGTCTGTTTCACATATGATAATATACATGTTTCAGTGTTATTCTCTCGGGTCATCCCACCCTCTCCTCTCCCACAGAGTCCAAAAGACTGATCTGTACATCTGTGTCTCTTTCGCTGTCTTGCATACAGGGTTATCGTTACCATCTTTCTAAATTCCATAATATGCCTTAGTATACAGTATTGGTGTTTTTCTTTCTGACTTACTTCACTCTGTATAATAGGCTCCAGTTTCATCTACCTCATTAGAACTGATTCAAATGCATTCTTTCTAATGGCTGGGTCATATTCCATTGTGTATATGTACCACAGCTTTCTTATCCATTCGTCTGCTGATGGACATCTGGGTTGCTTCCATGTCCTGGCTATTGTAAACAGTGCTGTGATGAACATTGTGGTACACGTGTCTCTTTCAGTTCTGGTTTCCTTGGTGTGTATGCCCAGCAGTGGGATTGCTGGGTCATATGGCAGTTCTAGTTCCAGGTTTTTAAGGAATCCCCACACTGTTCTCCATAGTGGCTGTATGCATTCCCACCAACAGTGTAAGAGGGTTCCTTTTCTCCACACCCTCTCCAACATTTATTGTTTGTAGACTTTTTTTTTTTTTTTTTTGTAGACATTTGGATAGCAGCCATCCTGACCGGCGTGAGATGGTACCTCATTGTGGTTTTGGTTTGCATTTCTCTGATAATGACTGATGTTGAGCATCTCTTCATGTGTTTGTTAGCCATCTGTATGTCTTCTTCGGAGCAAAGGAATTTAGAATGGAGCAGTGGGCTCCCACAGGTGGGGTGGGGGGCGTAGCCCACATCCCGTGCAGGCAATACTGGGGGAATTGCCCACGAAGAGTTTTATTACAAGAATAAAACCAAGGAAACGCTGGTTCTGTTTTGATTACCATCTCCATACTCCAGTATTCTAAAATAATGTCAGTAGTTAAATACTTTTCCTCTGCAAAACCAAATTTTGTTGGTTTAAGTTTGAAACGTTTGTTGTCACATATGTCAGGTTTTAATATTTTATAGATTATTCACAAGGTACAAAGTTTCAGTGTACATATATACAAACACACACATGTGTGTATGTGTATAATATATATAAATTCATACAGCCACAGTTTTAGTAGTTACCTTTAAAAATTCATTGTCTTCTGTGAGGGAGTTCATTAAGAGAAGACCCTGTGAAACAATTGTCACCAATGCAGGGTGCCATGGTTACCACTGCTCCATTCCACAGAGCATCCTTAATGGTTTGCAAGGCCTTGAGGTCACTTCCTGCACAGCCTGCAGTCCCCGAGGGAATGTACTAATACACACCCCACATTCAGTTGATTCTAAATACACAGTGATACCACAAAAATTGTCAAGGTAAAGACACACAGTGTGCTTTTATTTACTTCTAAATCAGTGAAACAAAGCATTCACTGCAAGGTACAAACTTTTTTCTTTCTGAATATGAAACATAGGTTTTAAATGAAATTCACTCTCAATTGTCGGTTGTTTAGAGACTATGGAGCAAAGAAAATAAACCTACGTTAACTGGGGCTGCTTAAGCTATATCTTTGCAGATTTTTTAAAATTCCCTTACACTTTCATAGTCATAAATAGATATAACAGACAAGGTTTGAGGAGACACTCTCCTGCCATGTGACCCATCGGAGTTGACTTAGAGAGATGAGGATGGCAGGTGAGTTTGGAGGCCTCTTTAGGGGAATTATAAATGCCTCATTTCTCCCACCAAAACATCTGAATTGCTCCCATCCTCCGCTAGAGGTGTCAGGATGGGGCTTTGTGATGTCAAGGCTCGCCCAGGGCCACCATTGGCTGGGGAAGAGACTTGCTGAGCTCATAAAGCATGAGGGTGTGTCTCCCTGGGAGGGGTATATATAGGGGTGCTCAGGGGCTCTGGAGCAGACCACTGGGAGGCCTCAAAATGACTAAGGTGACTGGGAAGCCACAAGGCTCCAGAGTAGTTATGAAACACGTGGCTCCTGGTAGCCGGGACAACAGGATGAAGACTTCCTCTCAACTGAGGTCCAAGAAAATGTCAAGGTGAGCTGAACCCACCCAAACACCTCTGGCCCATTGACCCCACCCCATAAGTCCCCTGCCCTGTCCTTGCCTGGCACATAACCCTTCGCTGCCCACACCCCTTCTCCTGAAGCTGTCGTTCCCATCCACCTTCACCCTCTCCCCCAAACCAGTGCCATTCTCTACCCCTCTCTTGTTTTCTCCAGGTGGCCAGGGTACCTGTGAGAGTGAATAATCACCTTCAGGCAAAGCTGACCAAGAAAACTTCTCAGAAACCACCCACCACAAGGAAACTTAAAAAATCAGAGGCCCAAAGCTCTGTAGCCGGTGCTCCAAGGTGAAGGAAGAGCTGAATCAGAACGGACCAGAAGAGGTCCCAGAGAGTGTGTAGGCCCCTGTCATTCCAGCAGGAACGCTGGGCAGCCAGTGACCTCAGAGCATGGCTAGAGACCTCAGAAATCTTCGGGGTCTTGCCGCTGAGGACTGGCCAACAGTACACACGCTGACTATTATACCAACTGCATACATTCATAATGAAAATAAAATCAACCTGAAGTGAAATTAAGTTTGTTTCGGAGTTTTGTGAGAGTGGGTGGCAGAGAAGGCAGGGCAGGCGTAGATGTGTGAAGAGGGAGGGAGATGGGTCCTGTGGGGTTGGAGATGGGACCAGGAGGTCCAGTTTGCCAGGGTGGGGAAGAACTGGTTCCAGACTCAGCTTCAAAGATATACTTCCCATGGGAGAAGAGGAAGAGGACTTGGTGTTTCTCTGTGTGAGTGCAGAACTGGAAACGTGGCTGGGGAGCCGTGTCGTGTGTGGAGTGGCAGTGCCATTGGCTAAAAAGGCATAGAAAGAAGGTGCCTCATAAAGAGAATGGAATATTGACATTTGCAGCAACAGGAACGTATACTAAGTGAAATAACTCAGAGATAGACAAATAGTGTATGGTATCACTGATATAATCTAAAAACACCACAAAGTAGAGAATATAACAAAAATGGAGGCTCACAGATATAGAGAACAATCTACTGGTTACCAGCGGGGAGGGGGGAAGAGGGAGGGGCAATACAGAGGTGGGGGAGCGGGAGGCACAGCGTGTTAGGTGGAAGATGAGCCCAAGGATGGACTGTACATCATGGGGAATAGAGCCAGTGCTCTGTAAGAACTATAAACGGAAAGCAAATTTTAACAATTGTATAAGAAAGAAAGGGAAAGGGGGAAGAAGGAGGGAAGAAAGGAAGGAAAATAACGGTGTTTTTGGAGGTCACACAGCCAACATTGATTAGATTCCTTTTAGCAAAGGAATTTAGATTGTTCACTTTATTTAAATTGGAGGCTAATTACTTTACAATGCTGTAGTGGTTTTTGCCATACTTGACATGAATCCAGCACGGGTGTACATGTGTTCCCATCCTGAAGCCCCCTCCCACCTCCCTCCCCATCCCATCCCTCTGGAGCATCCCAGTGCATCAGCCCCGAGCACCCTGTCTCATGCATTGAACCTGGACTGGTGGTCTGTTTCATATGATAATATACATGTTTCAGTGTTATTCTCTCGGGTCATCCCACCCTCTCCCTCTCCCACAGAGTCCAAAAGACTGATCTGTACATCTGTGTCTCTTTCGCTGTCTTGCATACAGGGTTATCGTTACCATCTTTCTAAATTCCATAATATGCCTTAGTATACAGTATTGGTGTTTTTCTTTCTGACTTACTTCACTCTGTATAATAGGCTCCAGTTTCATCTACCTCATTAGAACTGATTCAAATGCATTCTTTCTAATGGCTGGGTCATATTCCATTGTGTATATGTACCACAGCTTTCTTATCCATTCGTCTGCTGATGGACATCTGGGTTGCTTCCATGTCCTGGCTATTGTAAACAGTGCTGTGATGAACATTGTGGTACACGTGTCTCTTTCAGTTCTGGTTTCCTTGGTGTGTATGCCCAGCAGTGGGATTGCTGGGTCATATGGCAGTTCTAGTTCCAGGTTTTAAGGAATCCCCACACTGTTCTCCATAGTGGCTGTATGCATTCCCACCAACAGTGTAAGAGGGTTCCTTTTCTCCACACCCTCTCCAACATTTATTGTTTGTAGACTTTTTTTTTTGTAGACATTTGGATAGCAGCCATCCTGACCGGCGTGAGATGGTACCTCATTGTGGTTTTGGTTTGCATTTCTCTGATAATGACTGATGTTGAGCATCTCTTCATGTGTTTGTTAGCCATCTGTGTCTTCTTCGGAGCAAAGGAATTTAGAATGGAGCAGTGGGCTCCCACAGGTGGGGTGGGGGCGTAGCCCACATCCTGCAGGCAATACTGGGGAATTGCCCACGAAGAGTTTTATTACAAGAATAAAACCAAGGAAACGCTGGTTCTGTTTTGATTACCATCTCCATACTCCAGTATTCTAAAATAATGTCAGTAGTTAAATACTTTTCCTCTGCAAAACCAAATTTTGTTGGTTTAAGTTTGAAACGTTTGTTGTCACATATGTCAGGTTTTAATATTTTATAGATTATTCACAAGGTACAAAGTTTCAGTGTACATATATACAAACACACACATGTGTGTATGTGTGTATAATATATATAAATTCATACAGCCACAGTTTTAGTAGTTACCTTTAAAAATTCATTGTCTTCTGTGAGGAGTTCATTAAGAGAAGACCCTGTGAAACAATTGTCACCAATGCAGGGTGCCATGGTTACCACTGCTCCATTCCACAGAGCATCCTTAATGGTTTGCAAGGCCTTGAGGTCACTTCCTGCACAGCCTGCAGTCCCCGAGGGAATGTACTAATACACACCCCACATTCAGTTGATTCTAAATACACAGTGATACCACAAAATTGTCAAGGTAAAGACACACAGTGTGCTTTTATTTACTTCTAAATCAGTGAAACAAAGCATTCACTGCAAGGTACAAACTTTTTTCTTTCTGAATATGAAACATAGGTTTTAAATGAAATTCACTCTCAATTGTCGGTTGTTTAGAGACTATGGAGCAAAGAAAATAAACCTACGTTAACTGGGGCTGCTTAAGCTATATCTTTGCAGATTTTTTTAAAATTCCCTTACACTTTCATAGTCATAAATAGATATAACAGACAAGGTTTGGAGGAGACACACTCTCCCTGCCATGTGACCCATCGGAGTTGACTTAGAGAGATGAGGATGGCAGGTGAGTTTGGAGGCCTCTTTAGGGGAATTATAAATGCCTCATTTCTCCCACCAAAACATCTGAATTGCTCCCCATCCTCCGCTAGAGGTGTCAGGATGGGGCTTTGTGATGTCAAGGCTCGCCCAGGGCCACCATTGGCTGGGGAAGAGACTTGCTGAGCTCATAAAGCATGAGGGTGTGTCTCCCTGGGGAGGGGGTATATAGGGGTGCTCAGGGGCTCTGGAGCAGACCACTGGGAGGCCTCAAAATGACTAAGGTGACTGGGAAGCCACAAGGCTCCAGAGTAGTTATGAAACACGTGGCTCCTGGTAGCCGGGACAACAGGATGAAGACTTCCTCTCAACTGAGGTCCAAGAAAAATGTCAAGGTGAGCTGAACCCACCCAAACACCTCTGGCCCATTGACCCCACCCCATAAGTCCCCTGCCCTGTCCTTGCCTGGCACATAACCCTTCGCTGCCCACACCCCTTCTCCTGAAGCTGTCGTTCCCATCCACCTTCACCCTCTCCCCCAAACCAGTGCCATTCTCTACCCCTCTCTTGTTTTCTCCAGGTGGCCAGGGTACCTGTGAGAGTGAATAATCACCTTCAGGCAAAGCTGACCAAGAAAACTTCTCAGAAACCACCCACCACAAGGAAACTTAAAAAATCAGAGGCCCAAAGCTCTGTAGCCGGTGCTCCAAGGTGAAGGAAGAGCTGAATCAGAACGGACCAGAAGAGGTCCCAGAGAGTGTGTAGGCCCCTGTCATTCCAGCAGGAACGCTGGGCAGCCAGTGACCTCAGAGCATGGCTAGAGACCTCAGAAATCTTCGGGGGTCTTGCCGCTGAGGACTGGCCAACAGTACACACGCTGACTATTATACCAACTGCATACATTCATAATGAAAATAAAATCAACCTGAAGTGAAATTAAGTTTGTTTCGGAGTTTTGTGAGTGGGTGGCAGAGAAGGCAGGGCAGGCGTAGATGTGTGAAGAGGGAGGGAGATGGGTCCTGTGGGGTTGGAGATGGGACCAGGAGGTCCAGTTTGCCAGGGTGGGGGAAGAACTGGTTCCAGACTCAGCTTCAAAGATATACTTCCCATGGGAGAAGAGGAAGAGGACTTGGTGTTTCTCTGTGTGAGTGCAGAACTGGAAACGTGGCTGGGGAGCCGTGTCGTGTGGAGTGGCAGTGCCATTGGCTAAAAGGCATAGAAAGAAGGTGCCTCATAAAGAGAATGGAATATTGACATTTGCAGCAACAGGGAACGTATACTATTAAGTGAAATAACTCAGAGATAGACAAATAGTGTATGGTATCACTGATATAATCTAAAAACACCACAAAGTAGAGAATATAACAAAAATGGAGGCTCACAGATATAGAGAACAATCTACTGGTTACCAGCGGGGAGGGGAAGAGGGAGGGGCAATACAGAGGTGGGGGAGCGGGAGGCACAGCGTGTTAGGTGGAAGATGAGCCCAAGGATGGACTGTACATCATGGGAATAGAGCCAGTGCTCTGTAAGAACTATAAACGGAAAGCAAATTTTAACAATTGTATAAGAAAGAAAGGGAAAGAAGGGGGAAGAAGGAGGGAAGAAAGGAAGGAAAATAACGGTGTTTTTGGAGGTCACACAGCCAACATTGATTAGATTCCTTTTAGCAAAGGAATTTAGATTGTTCACTTTATTTAAATTGGAGGCTAATTACTTTACAATGCTGTAGTGGTTTTTGCCATACTTGACATGAATCCAGCACGGGTGTACATGTGTTCCCCATCCTGAAGCCCCCTCCCACCTCCCTCCCCATCCCATCCCTCTGGAGCATCCCAGTGCATCAGCCCCGAGCACCCTGTCTCATGCATTGAACCTGGACTGGTGGTCTGTTTCACATATGATAATATACATGTTTCAGTGTTATTCTCTCGGGTCATCCCACCCTCTCCCTCTCCCACAGAGTCCAAAAGACTGATCTGTACATCTGTGTCTCTTTCGCTGTCTTGCATACAGGGTTATCGTTACCATCTTTCTAAATTCCATAATATGCCTTAGTATACAGTATTGGTGTTTTTCTTTCTGACTTACTTCACTCTGTATAATAGGCTCCAGTTTCATCTACCTCATTAGAACTGATTCAAATGCATTCTTTCTAATGGCTGGGTCATATTCCATTGTGTATATGTACCACAGCTTTCTTATCCATTCGTCTGCTGATGGACATCTGGGTTGCTTCCATGTCCTGGCTATTGTAAACAGTGCTGTGATGAACATTGTGGTACACGTGTCTCTTTCAGTTCTGGTTTCCTTGGTGTGTATGCCCAGCAGTGGGATTGCTGGGTCATATGGCAGTTCTAGTTCCAGGTTTTTAAGGAATCCCCACACTGTTCTCCATAGTGGCTGTATGCATTCCCACCAACAGTGTAAGAGGGTTCCCTTTTCTCCACACCCTCTCCAACATTTATTGTTTGTAGACTTTTTTTTTTTTTTTTTTGTAGACATTTGGATAGCAGCCATCCTGACCGGCGTGAGATGGTACCTCATTGTGGTTTTGGTTTGCATTTCTCTGATAATGACTGATGTTGAGCATCTCTTCATGTGTTTGTTAGCCATCTGTATGTCTTCTTCGGAGCAAAGGAATTTAGAATGGAGCAGTGGGCTCCCACAGGTGGGGTGGGGGGCGTAGCCCACATCCCGTGCAGGCAATACTGGGGGAATTGCCCACGAAGAGTTTTATTACAAGAATAAAACCAAGGAAACGCTGGTTCTGTTTTGATTACCATCTCCATACTCCAGTATTCTAAAATAATGTCAGTAGTTAAATACTTTTCCTCTGCAAAACCAAATTTTGTTGGTTTAAGTTTGAAACGTTTGTTGTCACATATGTCAGGTTTTAATATTTTATAGATTATTCACAAGGTACAAAGTTTCAGTGTACATATATACAAACACACACATGTGTGTATGTGTGTATAATATATATAAATTCATACAGCCACAGTTTTAGTAGTTACCTTTAAAAATTCATTGTCTTCTGTGAGGAGTTCATTAAGAGAAGACCCTGTGAAACAATTGTCACCAATGCAGGGTGCCATGGTTACCACTGCTCCATTCCACAGAGCATCCTTAATGGTTTGCAAGGCCTTGAGGTCACTTCCTGCACAGCCTGCAGTCCCCGAGGGAATGTACTAATACACACCCCACATTCAGTTGATTCTAAATACACAGTGATACCACAAAATTGTCAAGGTAAAGACACACAGTGTGCTTTTATTTACTTCTAAATCAGTGAAACAAAGCATTCACTGCAAGGTACAAACTTTTTTTCTTTCTGAATATGAAACATAGGTTTTAAATGAAATTCACTCTCAATTGTCGGTTGTTTAGAGACTATGGAGCAAAGAAAATAAACCTACGTTAACTGGGGCTGCTTAAGCTATATCTTTTGCAGATTTTTTTAAAATTCCCTTACACTTTCATAGTCATAAATAGATATAACAGACAAGGTTTGGAGGAGACACACTCTCCCTGCCATGTGACCCATCGGAGTTGACTTAGAGAGATGAGGATGGCAGGTGAGTTTGGAGGCCTCTTTAGGGGAATTATAAATGCCTCATTTCTCCCACCAAAACATCTGAATTGCTCCCATCCTCCGCTAGAGGTGTCAGGATGGGGCTTTGTGATGTCAAGGCTCGCCCAGGGCCACCATTGGCTGGGGAAGAGACTTGCTGAGCTCATAAAGCATGAGGGTGTGTCTCCTGGGGAGGGGTATATATAGGGGTGCTCAGGGGCTCTGGAGCAGACCACTGGGAGGCCTCAAAATGACTAAGGTGACTGGGAAGCCACAAGGCTCCAGAGTAGTTATGAAACACGTGGCTCCTGGTAGCCGGGACAACAGGATGAAGACTTCCTCTCAACTGAGGTCCAAGAAAAATGTCAAGGTGAGCTGAACCCACCCAAACACCTCTGGCCCATTGACCCCACCCCATAAGTCCCCTGCCCTGTCCTTGCCTGGCACATAACCCTTCGCTGCCCACACCCCTTCTCCTGAAGCTGTCGTTCCCATCCACCTTCACCCTCTCCCCCAAACCAGTGCCATTCTCTACCCCTCTCTTGTTTTCTCCAGGTGGCCAGGGTACCTGTGAGAGTGAATAATCACCTTCAGGCAAAGCTGACCAAGAAAACTTCTCAGAAACCACCCACCACAAGGAAACTTAAAAAATCAGAGGCCCAAAGCTCTGTAGCCGGTGCTCCAAGGTGAAGGAAGAGCTGAATCAGAACGGACCAGAAGAGGTCCCAGAGAGTGTGTAGGCCCCTGTCATTCCAGCAGGAACGCTGGGCAGCCAGTGACCTCAGAGCATGGCTAGAGACCTCAGAAATCTTCGGGGTCTTGCCGCTGAGGACTGGCCAACAGTACACACGCTGACTATTATACCAACTGCATACATTCATAATGAAAATAAAATCAACCTGAAGTGAAATTAAGTTTGTTTCGGAGTTTTGTGAGAGTGGGTGGCAGAGAAGGCAGGGCAGGCGTAGATGTGTGAAGAGGGAGGGAGATGGGTCCTGTGGGGTTGGAGATGGGACCAGGAGGTCCAGTTTGCCAGGGTGGGGGAAGAACTGGTTCCAGACTCAGCTTCAAAGATATACTTCCCATGGGAGAAGAGGAAGAGGACTTGGTGTTTCTCTGTGTGAGTGCAGAACTGGAAACGTGGCTGGGGAGCCGTGTCGTGTGGAGTGGCAGTGCCATTGGCTAAAAAGGCATAGAAAGAAGGTGCCTCATAAAGAGAATGGAATATTGACATTTGCAGCAACAGGGAACGTATACTATTAAGTGAAATAACTCAGAGATAGACAAATAGTGTATGGTATCACTGATATAATCTAAAACACCACAAAGTAGAGAATATAACAAAAATGGAGGCTCACAGATATAGAGAACAATCTACTGGTTACCAGCGGGGAGGGGAAGAGGGAGGGGCAATACAGAGGTGGGGGAGCGGGAGGCACAGCGTGTTAGGTGGAAGATGAGCCCAAGGATGGACTGTACATCATGGGAATAGAGCCAGTGCTCTGTAAGAACTATAAACGGAAAGCAAATTTTAACAATTGTATAAGAAAGAAAGGGAAAGAAGGGGAAGAAGGAGGGAAGAAAGGAAGGAAAATAACGGTGTTTTTGGAGGTCACACAGCCAACATTGATTAGATTCCTTTTAGCAAAGGAATTTAGATTGTTCACTTTATTTAAATTGGAGGCTAATTACTTTACAATGCTGTAGTGGTTTTTGCCATACTTGACATGAATCCAGCACGGGTGTACATGTGTTCCCCATCCTGAAGCCCCTCCCACCTCCCTCCCCATCCCATCCCTCTGGAGCATCCCAGTGCATCAGCCCCGAGCACCCTGTCTCATGCATTGAACCTGGACTGGTGGTCTGTTTCACATATGATAATATACATGTTTCAGTGTTATTCTCTCGGGTCATCCCACCCTCTCCCTCTCCCACAGAGTCCAAAAGACTGATCTGTACATCTGTGTCTCTTTCGCTGTCTTGCATACAGGGTTATCGTTACCATCTTTCTAAATTCCATAATATGCCTTAGTATACAGTATTGGTGTTTTTCTTTCTGACTTACTTCACTCTGTATAATAGGCTCCAGTTTCATCTACCTCATTAGAACTGATTCAAATGCATTCTTTCTAATGGCTGGGTCATATTCCATTGTGTATATGTACCACAGCTTTCTTATCCATTCGTCTGCTGATGGACATCTGGGTTGCTTCCATGTCCTGGCTATTGTAAACAGTGCTGTGATGAACATTGTGGTACACGTGTCTCTTTCAGTTCTGGTTTCCTTGGTGTGTATGCCCAGCAGTGGGATTGCTGGGTCATATGGCAGTTCTAGTTCCAGGTTTTAAGGAATCCCACACTGTTCTCCATAGTGGCTGTATGCATTCCCACCAACAGTGTAAGAGGGTTCCTTTTCTCCACACCCTCCAACATTTATTGTTTGTAGACTTTTTTTTTTTTTTGTAGACATTTGGATAGCAGCCATCCTGACCGTGAGATGGTACCTCATTGTGGTTTTGGTTTGCATTTCTCTGATAATGACTGATGTTGAGCATCTCTTCATGTGTTTGTTAGCCATCTGTATGTCTTCTTCGGAGCAAAGGAATTTAGAATGGAGCAGTGGGCTCCCACAGGTGGGGTGGGGGCGTAGCCCACATCCCGTGCAGGCAATACTGGGGAATTGCCCACGAAGAGTTTTATTACAAGAATAAAACCAAGGAAACGCTGGTTCTGTTTTGATTACCATCTCCATACTCCAGTATTCTAAAATAATGTCAGTAGTTAAATACTTTTCCTCTGCAAACCAAATTTTGTTGGTTTAAGTTTGAAACGTTTGTTGTCACATATGTCAGGTTTTAATATTTTATAGATTATTCACAAGGTACAAAGTTTCAGTGTACATATATACAAACACACACATGTGTGTATGTGTGTATAATATATATAAATTCATACAGCCACAGTTTTAGTAGTTACCTTTAAAAATTCATTGTCTTCTGTGAGGGAGTTCATTAAGAGAAGACCCTGTGAAACAATTGTCACCAATGCAGGGTGCCATGGTTACCACTGCTCCATTCCACAGAGCATCCTTAATGGTTTGCAAGGCCTTGAGGTCACTTCCTGCACAGCCTGCAGTCCCCGAGGGAATGTACTAATACACCCCACATTCAGTTGATTCTAAATACACAGTGATACCACAAAAATTGTCAAGGTAAAGACACACAGTGTGCTTTTATTTACTTCTAAATCAGTGAAACAAAGCATTCACTGCAAGGTACAAACTTTTTTTCTTTCTGAATATGAAACATAGGTTTTAAATGAAATTCACTCTCAATTGTCGGTTGTTTAGAGACTATGGAGCAAAGAAAATAAACCTACGTTAACTGGGGCTGCTTAAGCTATATCTTTGCAGATTTTTTAAAATTCCTTACACTTTCATAGTCATAAATAGATATAACAGACAAGGTTTGGAGGAGACACTCTCCCTGCCATGTGACCCATCGGAGTTGACTTAGAGAGATGAGGATGGCAGGTGAGTTTGGAGGCCTCTTTAGGGAATTATAAATGCCTCATTTCTCCCACCAAAACATCTGAATTGCTCCCCATCCTCCGCTAGAGGTGTCAGGATGGGGCTTTGTGATGTCAAGGCTCGCCCAGGGCCACCATTGGCTGGGGAAGAGACTTGCTGAGCTCATAAAGCATGAGGGTGTGTCTCCCTGGGAGGGGTATATAGGGGTGCTCAGGGGCTCTGGAGCAGACCACTGGGAGGCCTCAAATGACTAAGGTGACTGGGAAGCCACAAGGCTCCAGAGTAGTTATGAAACACGTGGCTCCTGGTAGCCGGGACAACAGGATGAAGACTTCCTCTCAACTGAGGTCCAAGAAAAATGTCAAGGTGAGCTGAACCCACCCAAACACCTCTGGCCCATTGACCCCACCCCATAAGTCCCCTGCCCTGTCCTTGCCTGGCACATAACCCTTCGCTGCCCACACCCCTTCTCCTGAAGCTGTCGTTCCCATCCACCTTCACCCTCTCCCCCAAACCAGTGCCATTCTCTACCCCTCTCTTGTTTTCTCCAGGTGGCCAGGGTACCTGTGAGAGTGAATAATCACCTTCAGGCAAAGCTGACCAAGAAAACTTCTCAGAAACCACCCACCACAAGGAAACTTAAAAAATCAGAGGCCCAAAGCTCTGTAGCCGGTGCTCCAAGGTGAAGGAAGAGCTGAATCAGAACGGACCAGAAGAGGTCCCAGAGAGTGTGTAGGCCCCTGTCATTCCAGCAGGAACGCTGGGCAGCCAGTGACCTCAGAGCATGGCTAGAGACCTCAGAAATCTTCGGGGTCTTGCCGCTGAGGACTGGCCAACAGTACACACGCTGACTATTATACCAACTGCATACATTCATAATGAAAATAAAATCAACCTGAAGTGAAATTAAGTTTGTTTCGGAGTTTTGTGAGAGTGGGTGGCAGAGAAGGCAGGGCAGGCGTAGATGTGTGAAGAGGGAGGGAGATGGGTCCTGTGGGGTTGGAGATGGGACCAGGAGGTCCAGTTTGCCAGGGTGGGGAAGAACTGGTTCCAGACTCAGCTTCAAAGATATACTTCCCATGGGAGAAGAGGAAGAGGACTTGGTGTTTCTCTGTGTGAGTGCAGAACTGGAAACGTGGCTGGGGAGCCGTGTCGTGGAGTGGCAGTGCCATTGGCTAAAAAGGCATAGAAAGAAGGTGCCTCATAAAGAGAATGGAATATTGACATTTGCAGCAACAGGAACGTATACTATTAAGTGAAATAACTCAGAGATAGACAAATAGTGTATGGTATCACTGATATAATCTAAAACACCACAAAGTAGAGAATATAACAAAAATGGAGGCTCACAGATATAGAGAACAATCTACTGGTTACCAGCGGGGAGGGGAAGAGGGAGGGGCAATACAGAGGTGGGGGAGCGGGAGGCACAGCGTGTTAGGTGGAAGATGAGCCCAAGGATGGACTGTACATCATGGGGAATAGAGCCAGTGCTCTGTAAGAACTATAAACGGAAAGCAAATTTTAACAATTGTATAAGAAAGAAAGGGAAAGAAGGGGGAAGAAGGAGGGAAGAAAGGAAGGAAAATAACGGTGTTTTTGGAGGTCACACAGCCAACATTGATTAGATTCCTTTTAGCAAAGGAATTTAGATTGTTCACTTTATTTAAATTGGAGGCTAATTACTTTACAATGCTGTAGTGGTTTTTGCCATACTTGACATGAATCCAGCACGGGTGTACATGTGTTCCCCATCCTGAAGCCCCCTCCCACCTCCCTCCCCATCCCATCCCTCTGGAGCATCCCAGTGCATCAGCCCCGAGCACCCTGTCTCATGCATTGAACCTGGACTGGTGGTCTGTTTCACATATGATAATATACATGTTTCAGTGTTATTCTCTCGGGTCATCCCACCCTCTCCCTCTCCCACAGAGTCCAAAAGACTGATCTGTACATCTGTGTCTCTTTCGCTGTCTTGCATACAGGGTTATCGTTACCATCTTTCTAAATTCCATAATATGCCTTAGTATACAGTATTGGTGTTTTTCTTTCTGACTTACTTCACTCTGTATAATAGGCTCCAGTTTCATCTACCTCATTAGAACTGATTCAAATGCATTCTTTCTAATGGCTGGGTCATATTCCATTGTGTATATGTACCACAGCTTTCTTATCCATTCGTCTGCTGATGGACATCTGGGTTGCTTCCATGTCCTGGCTATTGTAAACAGTGCTGTGATGAACATTGTGGTACACGTGTCTCTTTCAGTTCTGGTTTCCTTGGTGTGTATGCCCAGCAGTGGGATTGCTGGGTCATATGGCAGTTCTAGTTCCAGGTTTTTAAGGAATCCCCACACTGTTCTCCATAGTGGCTGTATGCATTCCCACCAACAGTGTAAGAGGGTTCCTTTTCTCCACACCTCTCCAACATTTATTGTTTGTAGACTTTTTTTTTTTTGTAGACATTTGGATAGCAGCCATCCTGACCGGCGTGAGATGGTACCTCATTGTGGTTTTGGTTTGCATTTCTCTGATAATGACTGATGTTGAGCATCTCTTCATGTGTTTGTTAGCCATCTGTATGTCTTCTTCGGAGCAAAGGAATTTAGAATGGAGCAGTGGGCTCCCACAGGTGGGGGCGTAGCCCACATCCCGTGCAGGCAATACTGGGGGAATTGCCCACGAAGAGTTTTATTACAAGAATAAAACCAAGGAAACGCTGGTTCTGTTTTGATTACCATCTCCATACTCCAGTATTCTAAAATAATGTCAGTAGTTAAATACTTTTCCTCTGCAAAACCAAATTTTGTTGGTTTAAGTTTGAAACGTTTGTTGTCACATATGTCAGGTTTTAATATTTTATAGATTATTCACAAGGTACAAAGTTTCAGTGTACATATATACAAACACACACATGTGTGTATGTGTGTATAATATATATAAATTCATACAGCCACAGTTTTAGTAGTTACCTTTAAAAATTCATTGTCTTCTGTGAGGGAGTTCATTAAGAGAAGACCCTGTGAAACAATTGTCACCAATGCAGGGTGCCATGGTTACCACTGCTCCATTCCACAGAGCATCCTTAATGGTTTGCAAGGCCTTGAGGTCACTTCCTGCACAGCCTGCAGTCCCCGAGGGAATGTACTAATACACCCCACATTCAGTTGATTCTAAATACACAGTGATACCACAAAATTGTCAAGGTAAAGACACACAGTGTGCTTTTATTTACTTCTAAATCAGTGAAACAAAGCATTCACTGCAAGGTACAAACTTTTTTCTTTCTGAATATGAAACATAGGTTTTAAATGAAATTCACTCTCAATTGTCGGTTGTTTAGAGACTATGGAGCAAAGAAAATAAACCTACGTTAACTGGGGCTGCTTAAGCTATATCTTTGCAGATTTTTTAAAATTCCTTACACTTTCATAGTCATAAATAGATATAACAGACAAGGTTTGGAGGAGACACACTCTCCCTGCCATGTGACCCATCGGAGTTGACTTAGAGAGATGAGGATGGCAGGTGAGTTTGGAGGCCTCTTAGGGGAATTATAAATGCCTCATTTCTCCCACCAAAACATCTGAATTGCTCCCCATCCTCCGCTAGAGGTGTCAGGATGGGGCTTTGTGATGTCAAGGCTCGCCCAGGGCCACCATTGGCTGGGGAAGAGACTTGCTGAGCTCATAAAGCATGAGGGTGTGTCTCCCTGGGGAGGGTATATAGGGGTGCTCAGGGCTCTGGAGCAGACCACTGGGAGGCCTCAAAATGACTAAGGTGACTGGGAAGCCACAAGGCTCCAGAGTAGTTATGAAACACGTGGCTCCTGGTAGCCGGGACAACAGGATGAAGACTTCCTCTCAACTGAGGTCCAAGAAAAATGTCAAGGTGAGCTGAACCCACCCAAACACCTCTGGCCCATTGACCCCACCCCATAAGTCCCCTGCCCTGTCCTTGCCTGGCACATAACCCTTCGCTGCCCACACCCCTTCTCCTGAAGCTGTCGTTCCCATCCACCTTCACCCTCTCCCCCAAACCAGTGCCATTCTCTACCCCTCTCTTGTTTTCTCCAGGTGGCCAGGGTACCTGTGAGAGTGAATAATCACCTTCAGGCAAAGCTGACCAAGAAAACTTCTCAGAAACCACCCACCACAAGGAAACTTAAAAAATCAGAGGCCCAAAGCTCTGTAGCCGGTGCTCCAAGGTGAAGGAAGAGCTGAATCAGAACGGACCAGAAGAGGTCCCAGAGAGTGTGTAGGCCCCTGTCATTCCAGCAGGAACGCTGGGCAGCCAGTGACCTCAGAGCATGGCTAGAGACCTCAGAAATCTTCGGGGGTCTTGCCGCTGAGGACTGGCCAACAGTACACACGCTGACTATTATACCAACTGCATACATTCATAATGAAAATAAAATCAACCTGAAGTGAAATTAAGTTTGTTTCGGAGTTTTGTGAGAGTGGGTGGCAGAGAAGGCAGGGCAGGCGTAGATGTGTGAAGAGGGAGGGAGATGGGTCCTGTGGGGTTGGAGATGGGACCAGGAGGTCCAGTTTGCCAGGGTGGGGAAGAACTGGTTCCAGACTCAGCTTCAAAGATATACTTCCCATGGGAGAAGAGGAAGAGGACTTGGTGTTTCTCTGTGAGTGCAGAACTGGAAACGTGGCTGGGGAGCCGTGTCGTGTGGAGTGGCAGTGCCATTGGCTAAAAGGCATAGAAAGAAGGTGCCTCATAAAGAGAATGGAATATTGACATTTGCAGCAACAGGAACGTATACTATTAAGTGAAATAACTCAGAGATAGACAAATAGTGTATGGTATCACTGATATAATCTAAAAACACCACAAAGTAGAGAATATAACAAAAATGGAGGCTCACAGATATAGAGAACAATCTACTGGTTACCAGCGGGGAGGAGGGAGGGGCAATACAGAGGTGGGGGAGCGGGAGGCACAGCGTGTTAGGTGGAAGATGAGCCCAAGGATGGACTGTACATCATGGGGAATAGAGCCAGTGCTCTGTAAGAACTATAAACGGAAAGCAAATTTTAACAATTGTATAAGAAAGAAAGGGAAAGAAGGGGAAGAAGGAGGGAAGAAAGGAAGGAAAATAACGGTGTTTTTGGAGGTCACACAGCCAACATTGATTAGATTCCTTTTAGCAAAGGAATTTAGATTGTTCACTTTATTTAAATTGGAGGCTAATTACTTTACAATGCTGTAGTGGTTTTTGCCATACTTGACATGAATCCAGCACGGGTGTACATGTGTTCCCCATCCTGAAGCCCCTCCCACCTCCCTCCCCATCCCATCCCTCTGAGCATCCCAGTGCATCAGCCCCGAGCACCCTGTCTCATGCATTGAACCTGGACTGGTGGTTTCACATATGATAATATACATGTTTCAGTGTTATTCTCTCGGGTCATCCCACCCTCTCCCTCTCCCACAGAGTCCAAAAGACTGATCTGTACATCTGTGTCTCTTTCGCTGTCTTATACAGGGTTATCATACCATCTTTCTAAATTCCATAATATGCCTTAGTATACAGTATTGGTGTTTTTCTTTCTGACTTACTTCACTCTGTATAATAGGCTCCAGTTTCATCTACCTCATTAGAACTGATTCAAATGCATTCTTTCTAATGGCTGGGTCATATTCCATTGTGTATATGTACCACAGCTTTCTTATCCATTCGTCTGCTGATGGACATCTGGGTTGCTTCCATGTCCTGGCTATTGTAAACAGTGCTGTGATGAACATTGTGGTACACGTGTCTCTTTCAGTTCTGGTTTCCTTGTGTGTATGCCCAGCAGTGGGATTGCTGGGTCATATGGCAGTTCTAGTTCCAGGTTTTTAAGGAATCCCACACTGTTCTCCATAGTGGCTGTATGCATTCCCACCAACAGTGTAAGAGGGTTCCCTTTTCTCCACACCCTCTCCAACATTTATTGTTTGTAGACTTTTTTTTTTTTTTGTAGACATTTGGATAGCAGCCATCCTGACCGGCGTGAGATGGTACCTCATTGTGGTTTTGGTTTGCATTTCTCTGATAATGACTGATGTTGAGCATCTCTTCATGTGTTTGTTAGCCATCTGTATGTCTTCGGAGCAAAGGAATTTAGAATGGAGCAGTGGGCTCCCACAGGTGGGGTGGGGGCGTAGCCCACATCCCGTGCAGGCAATACTGGGGAATTGCCCACGAAGAGTTTTATTACAAGAATAAAACCAAGGAAACGCTGGTTCTGTTTTGATTACCATCTCCATACTCCAGTATTCTAAAATAATGTCAGTAGTTAAATACTTTTCCTCTGCAAAACCAAATTTTGTTGGTTTAAGTTTGAAACGTTTGTTGTCACATATGTCAGGTTTTAATATTTTATAGATTATTCACAAGGTACAAAGTTTCAGTGTACATATATACAAACACACACATGTGTATGTGTGTATAATATATATAAATTCATACAGCCACAGTTTTAGTAGTTACCTTTAAAATTCATTGTCTTCTGTGAGGGAGTTCATTAAGAGAAGACCCTGTGAAACAATTGTCACCAATGCAGGGTGCCATGGTTACCACTGCTCCATTCCACAGAGCATCCTTAATGGTTTGCAAGGCCTTGAGGTCACTTCCTGCACAGCCTGCAGTCCCCGAGGGAATGTACTAATACACACCCCACATTCAGTTGATTCTAAATACACAGTGATACCACAAAAATTGTCAAGGTAAAGACACACAGTGTGCTTTTATTTACTTCTAAATCAGTGAAACAAAGCATTCACTGCAAGGTACAAACTTTTTTTCTTTCTGAATATGAAACATAGGTTTTAAATGAAATTCACTCTCAATTGTCGGTTGTTTAGAGACTATGGAGCAAAGAAAATAAACCTACGTTAACTGGGGCTGCTTAAGCTATATCTTTGCAGATTTTTTAAAATTCCCTTACACTTTCATAGTCATAAATAGATATAACAGACAAGGTTTGGAGGAGACACACTCTCCTGCCATGTGACCCATCGGAGTTGACTTAGAGAGATGAGGATGGCAGGTGAGTTTGGAGGCCTCTTTAGGGAATTATAAATGCCTCATTTCTCCCACCAAAACATCTGAATTGCTCCCCATCCTCCGCTAGAGGTGTCAGGATGGGGCTTTGTGATGTCAAGGCTCGCCCAGGGCCACCATTGGCTGGGGAAGAGACTTGCTGAGCTCATAAAGCATGAGGGTGTGTCTCCTGGGGAGGGGTATATAGGGGTGCTCAGGGGCTCTGGAGCAGACCACTGGGAGGCCTCAAAATGACTAAGGTGACTGGGAAGCCACAAGGCTCCAGAGTAGTTATGAAACACGTGGCTCCTGGTAGCCGGGACAACAGGATGAAGACTTCCTCTCAACTGAGGTCCAAGAAAATGTCAAGGTGAGCTGAACCCACCCAAACACCTCTGGCCCATTGACCCCACCCCATAAGTCCCCTGCCCTGTCCTTGCCTGGCACATAACCCTTCGCTGCCCACACCCCTTCTCCTGAAGCTGTCGTTCCCATCCACCTTCACCCTCTCCCCCAAACCAGTGCCATTCTCTACCCTCTCTTGTTTTCTCCAGGTGGCCAGGGTACCTGTGAGAGTGAATAATCACCTTCAGGCAAAGCTGACCAAGAAAACTTCTCAGAAACCACCCACCACAAGGAAACTTAAAAAATCAGAGGCCCAAAGCTCTGTAGCCGGTGCTCCAAGGTGAAGGAAGAGCTGAATCAGAACGGACCAGAAGAGGTCCCAGAGAGTGTGTAGGCCCCTGTCATTCCAGCAGGAACGCTGGGCAGCCAGTGACCTCAGAGCATGGCTAGAGACCTCAGAAATCTTCGGGGGTCTTGCCGCTGAGGACTGGCCAACAGTACACACGCTGACTATTATACCAACTGCATACATTCATAATGAAAATAAAATCAACCTGAAGTGAAATTAAGTTTGTTTCGGAGTTTTGTGAGAGTGGGTGGCAGAGAAGGCAGGGCAGGCGTAGATGTGTGAAGAGGGAGGGAGATGGGTCCTGTGGGTTGGAGATGGGACCAGGAGGTCCAGTTTGCCAGGGTGGGGGAAGAACTGGTTCCAGACTCAGCTTCAAAGATATACTTCCCATGGGAGAAGAGGAAGAGGACTTGGTGTTTCTCTGTGTGAGTGCAGAACTGGAAACGTGGCTGGGGAGCCGTGTCGTGTGGAGTGGCAGTGCCATTGGCTAAAAAGGCATAGAAAGAAGGTGCCTCATAAAGAGAATGGAATATTGACATTTGCAGCAACAGGGAACGTATACTATTAAGTGAAATAACTCAGAGATAGACAAATAGTGTATGGTATCACTGATATAATCTAAAAACACCACAAAGTAGAGAATATAACAAAAATGGAGGCTCACAGATATAGAGAACAATCTACTGGTTACCAGCGGGGAGGGGAAGAGGAGGGCAATACAGAGGTGGGGGAGCGGGAGGCACAGCGTGTTAGGTGGAAGATGAGCCCAAGGATGGACTGTACATCATGGGGAATAGAGCCAGTGCTCTGTAAGAACTATAAACGGAAAGCAAATTTTAACAATTGTATAAGAAAGAAAGGGAAAGAAGGGGGGAAGGAGGGAAGAAAGGAAGGAAAATAACGGTGTTTTTGGAGGTCACACAGCCAACATTGATTAGATTCCTTTTAGCAAAGGAATTTAGATTGTTCACTTTATTTAAATTGGAGGCTAATTACTTTACAATGCTGTAGTGGTTTTTGCCATACTTGACATGAATCCAGCACGGGTGTACATGTGTTCCCCATCCTGAAGCCCCCTCCCACCTCCCTCCCCATCCCATCCCTCTGGAGCATCCCAGTGCATCAGCCCCGAGCACCCTGTCTCATGCATTGAACCTGGACTGGTGGTCTGTTTCACATATGATAATATACATGTTTCAGTGTTATTCTCTCGGGTCATCCCACCTCTCCCTCTCCCACAGAGTCCAAAAGACTGATCTGTACATCTGTGTCTCTTTCGCTGTCTTGCATACAGGGTTATCGTTACCATCTTTCTAAATTCCATAATATGCCTTAGTATACAGTATTGGTGTTTTTCTTTCTGACTTACTTCACTCTGTATAATAGGCTCCAGTTTCATCTACCTCATTAGAACTGATTCAAATGCATTCTTTCTAATGGCTGGGTCATATTCCATTGTGTATATGTACCACAGCTTTCTTATCCATTCGTCTGCTGATGGACATCTGGGTTGCTTCCATGTCCTGGCTATTGTAAACAGTGCTGTGATGAACATTGTGGTACACGTGTCTCTTTCAGTTCTGGTTTCCTTGGTGTGTATGCCCAGCAGTGGGATTGCTGGGTCATATGGCAGTTCTAGTTCCAGGTTTTTAAGGAATCCCCACACTGTTCTCCATAGTGGCTGTATGCATTCCCACCAACAGTGTAAGAGGGTTCCCTTTCCACACCCTCTCCAACATTTATTGTTTGTAGACTTTTTTTTTTTTTGTAGACATTTGGATAGCAGCCATCCTGACCGGCGTGAGATGGTACCTCATTGTGGTTTTGGTTTGCATTTCTCTGATAATGACTGATGTTGAGCATCTCTTCATGTGTTTGTTAGCCATCTGTATGTCTTCGGAGCAAAGGAATTTAGAATGGAGCAGTGGGCTCCCACAGGTGGGGTGGGGGGCGTAGCCCACATCCCGTGCAGGCAATACTGGGGGAATTGCCCACGAAGAGTTTTATTACAAGAATAAAACCAAGGAAACGCTGGTTCTGTTTTGATTACCATCTCCATACTCCAGTATTCTAAAATAATGTCAGTAGTTAAATACTTTTCCTCTGCAAAACCAAATTTTGTTGGTTTAAGTTTGAAACGTTTGTTGTCACATATGTCAGGTTTTAATATTTTATAGATTATTCACAAGGTACAAAGTTTCAGTGTACATATACAAACACACATGTGTGTATGTGTGTATAATATATATAAATTCATACAGCCACAGTTTTAGTAGTTACCTTTAAAAATTCATTGTCTTCTGTGAGGGAGTTCATTAAGAAGACCCTGTGAAACAATTGTCACCAATGCAGGGTGCCATGGTTACCACTGCTCCATTCCACAGAGCATCCTTAATGGTTTGCAAGGCCTTGAGGTCACTTCCTGCACAGCCTGCAGTCCCCGAGGGAATGTACTAATACACACCCCACATTCAGTTGATTCTAAATACACAGTGATACCACAAAAATTGTCAAGGTAAAGACACACAGTGTGCTTTTATTTACTTCTAAATCAGTGAAACAAAGCATTCACTGCAAGGTACAAACTTTTTTCTTTCTGAATATGAAACATAGGTTTTAAATGAAATTCACTCAATTGTCGGTTGTTTAGAGACTATGGAGCAAAGAAAATAAACCTACGTTAACTGGGGCTGCTTAAGCTATCTTTTGCAGATTTTTAAAATTCCTTACACTTTCATAGTCATAAATAGATATAACAGACAAGGTTTGGAGGAGACACACTCTCCTGCCATGACCCATCGGAGTTGACTTAGAGAGATGAGGATGGCAGGTGAGTTTGGAGGCCTCTTTAGGGAATTATAAATGCCTCATTTCTCCCACCAAAACATCTGAATTGCTCCCATCCTCCGCTAGAGGTGTCAGGATGGGGCTTTGTGATGTCAAGGCTCGCCCAGGGCCACCATTGGCTGGGGAAGAGACTTGCTGAGCTCATAAAGCATGAGGTGTGTCTCCTGGGGAGGGGTATATAGGGGTGCTCAGGGGCTCTGGAGCAGACCACTGGGAGGCCTCAAAATGACTAAGGTGACTGGGAAGCCACAAGGCTCCAGAGTAGTTATGAAACACGTGGCTCCTGGTAGCCGGGACAACAGGATGAAGACTTCCTCTCAACTGAGGTCCAAGAAAAATGTCAAGGTGAGCTGAACCCACCCAAACACCTCTGGCCCATTGACCCCACCCCATAAGTCCCCTGCCCTGTCCTTGCCTGGCACATAACCCTTCGCTGCCCACACCCCCTTCTCCTGAAGCTGTCGTTCCCATCCACCTTCACCCTCTCCCCAAACCAGTGCCATTCTCTACCCCTCTCTTGTTTTCTCCAGGTGGCCAGGGTACCTGTGAGAGTGAATAATCACCTTCAGGCAAAGCTGACCAAGAAAACTTCTCAGAAACCACCCACCACAAGGAAACTTAAAAAATCAGAGGCCCAAAGCTCTGTAGCCGGTGCTCCAAGGTGAAGGAAGAGCTGAATCAGAACGGACCAGAAGAGGTCCCAGAGAGTGTGTAGGCCCTGTCATTCCAGCAGGAACGCTGGGCAGCCAGTGACCTCAGAGCATGGCTAGAGACCTCAGAAATCTTCGGGGGTCTTGCCGCTGAGGACTGGCCAACAGTACACACGCTGACTATTATACCAACTGCATACATTCATAATGAAAATAAAATCAACCTGAAGTGAAATTAAGTTTGTTTCGGAGTTTTGTGAGTGGGTGGCAGAGAAGGCAGGGCAGGCGTAGATGTGTGAAGAGGAGGGAGATGGGTCCTGTGGGGTTGGAGATGGGACCAGGAGGTCCAGTTTGCCAGGGTGGGGGAAGAACTGGTTCCAGACTCAGCTTCAAAGATATACTTCCCATGGGAGAAGAGGAAGAGGACTTGGTGTTTCTCTGTGTGAGTGCAGAACTGGAAACGTGGCTGGGGAGCCGTGTCGTGTGGAGTGGCAGTGCCATTGGCTAAAAAGGCATAGAAAGAAGGTGCCTCATAAAGAGAATGGAATATTGACATTTGCAGCAACAGGAACGTATACTATTAAGTGAAATAACTCAGAGATAGACAAATAGTGTATGGTATCACTGATATAATCTAAAAACACCACAAAGTAGAGAATATAACAAAAATGGAGGCTCACAGATATAGAGAACAATCTACTGGTTACCAGCGGGGAGGGGAAGAGGAGGGGCAATACAGAGGTGGGGGAGCGGGAGGCACAGCGTGTTAGGTGGAAGATGAGCCCAAGGATGGACTGTACATCATGGGGAATAGAGCCAGTGCTCTGTAAGAACTATAAACGGAAAGCAAATTTTAACAATTGTATAAGAAAGAAAGGGAAAGAAGGGGGAAGAAGGAGGGAAGAAAGGAAGGAAAATAACGGTGTTTTTGGAGGTCACACAGCCAACATTGATTAGATTCCTTTTAGCAAAGGAATTTAGATTGTTCACTTTATTTAAATTGGAGGCTAATTACTTTACAATGCTGTAGTGGTTTTTGCCATACTTGACATGAATCCAGCACGGGTGTACATGTGTTCCCCATCCTGAAGCCCCTCCCACCTCCCTCCCCATCCCATCCCTCTGGAGCATCCCAGTGCATCAGCCCCGAGCACCCTGTCTCATGCATTGAACCTGGACTGGTGGTCTGTTTCATATGATAATATACATGTTTCAGTGTTATTCTCTCGGGTCATCCCACCCTCTCCCTCTCCCACAGAGTCCAAAAGACTGATCTGTACATCTGTGTCTCTTTCGCTGTCTTGCATACAGGGTTATCGTTACCATCTTTCTAAATTCCATAATATGCCTTAGTATACAGTATTGGTGTTTTTCTTTCTGACTTACTTCACTCTGTATAATAGGCTCCAGTTTCATCTACCTCATTAGAACTGATTCAAATGCATTCTTTCTAATGGCTGGGTCATATTCCATTGTGTATATGTACCACAGCTTTCTTATCCATTCGTCTGCTGATGGACATCTGGGTTGCTTCCATGTCCTGGCTATTGTAAACAGTGCTGTGATGAACATTGTGGTACACGTGTCTCTTTCAGTTCTGGTTTCCTTGGTGTGTATGCCCAGCAGTGGGATTGCTGGGTCATATGGCAGTTCTAGTTCCAGGTTTTTAAGGAATCCCACACTGTTCTCCATAGTGGCTGTATGCATTCCCACCAACAGTGTAAGAGGGTTCCCTTTCTCCACACCCTCTCCAACATTTATTGTTTGTAGACTTTTTTTTTTTTTTTTGTAGACATTTGGATAGCAGCCATCCTGACCGGCGTGAGATGGTACCTCATTGTGGTTTTGGTTTGCATTTCTCTGATAATGACTGATGTTGAGCATCTCTTCATGTGTTTGTTAGCCATCTGTATGTCTTCTTCGGAGCAAAGGAATTTAGAATGGAGCAGTGGGCTCCCACAGGTGGGGTGGGGGGCGTAGCCCACATCCCGTGCAGGCAATACTGGGGAATTGCCCACGAAGAGTTTTATTACAAGAATAAAACCAAGGAAACGCTGGTTCTGTTTTGATTACCATCTCCATACTCCAGTATTCTAAAATAATGTCAGTAGTTAAATACTTTTCCTCTGCAAAACCAAATTTTGTTGGTTTAAGTTTGAAACGTTTGTTGTCACATATGTCAGGTTTTAATATTTTATAGATTATTCACAAGGTACAAAGTTTCAGTGTACATATATACAAACACACACATGTGTGTATGTGTGTATAATATATATAAATTCATACAGCCACAGTTTTAGTAGTTACCTTTAAAAATTCATTGTCTTCTGTGAGGGAGTTCATTAAGAGAAGACCCTGTGAAACAATTGTCACCAATGCAGGGTGCCATGGTTACCACTGCTCCATTCCACAGAGCATCCTTAATGGTTTGCAAGGCCTTGAGGTCACTTCACAGCCTGCAGTCCCCGAGGGAATGTACTAATACACACCCCACATTCAGTTGATTCTAAATACACAGTGATACCACAAAATTGTCAAGGTAAAGACACACAGTGTGCTTTTATTTACTTCTAAATCAGTGAAACAAAGCATTCACTGCAAGGTACAAACTTTTTTTCTTTCTGAATATGAAACATAGGTTTTAAATGAAATTCACTCTCAATTGTCGGTTGTTTAGAGACTATGGAGCAAAGAAAATAAACCTACGTTAACTGGGGCTGCTTAAGCTATATCTTTTGCAGATTTTTTAAAATTCCCTTACACTTTCATAGTCATAAATAGATATAACAGACAAGGTTTGGAGGAGACACTCTCCCTGCCATGTGACCCATCGGAGTTGACTTAGAGAGATGAGGATGGCAGGTGAGTTTGGAGGCCTCTTTAGGGAATTATAAATGCCTCATTTCTCCCACCAAAACATCTGAATTGCTCCCCATCCTCCGCTAGAGGTGTCAGGATGGGGCTTTGTGATGTCAAGGCTCGCCCAGGGCCACCATTGGCTGGGGAAGAGACTTGCTGAGCTCATAAAGCATGAGGTGTGTCTCCTGGGGAGGGGGTATATAGGGGTGCTCAGGGGCTCTGGAGCAGACCACTGGGAGGCCTCAAAATGACTAAGGTGACTGGGAAGCCACAAGGCTCCAGAGTAGTTATGAAACACGTGGCTCCTGGTAGCCGGGACAACAGGATGAAGACTTCCTCTCAACTGAGGTCCAAGAAAAATGTCAAGGTGAGCTGAACCCACCCAAACACCTCTGGCCCATTGACCCCACCCCATAAGTCCCCTGCCCTGTCCTTGCCTGGCACATAACCCTTCGCTGCCCACACCCCTTCTCCTGAAGCTGTCGTTCCCATCCACCTTCACCCTCTCCCCCAAACCAGTGCCATTCTCTACCCCTCTCTTGTTTTCTCCAGGTGGCCAGGGTACCTGTGAGAGTGAATAATCACCTTCAGGCAAAGCTGACCAAGAAAACTTCTCAGAAACCACCCACCACAAGGAAACTTAAAAAATCAGAGGCCCAAAGCTCTGTAGCCGGTGCTCCAAGGTGAAGGAAGAGCTGAATCAGAACGGACCAGAAGAGGTCCCAGAGAGTGTGTAGGCCCCTGTCATTCCAGCAGGAACGCTGGGCAGCCAGTGACCTCAGAGCATGGCTAGAGACCTCAGAAATCTTCGGGGGTCTTGCCGCTGAGGACTGGCCAACAGTACACACGCTGACTATTATACCAACTGCATACATTCATAATGAAAATAAAATCAACCTGAAGTGAAATTAAGTTTGTTTCGGAGTTTTGTGAGAGTGGGTGGCAGAGAAGGCAGGGCAGGCGTAGATGTGTGAAGAGGGAGGAGATGGGTCCTGTGGGGTTGGAGATGGGACCAGGAGGTCCAGTTTGCCAGGGTGGGGGAAGAACTGGTTCCAGACTCAGCTTCAAAGATATACTTCCCATGGGAGAAGAGGAAGAGGACTTGGTGTTTCTGTGTGAGTGCAGAACTGGAAACGTGGCTGGGGAGCCGTGTCGTGTGTGGAGTGGCAGTGCCATTGGCTAAAAAGGCATAGAAAGAAGGTGCCTCATAAAGAGAATGGAATATTGACATTTGCAGCAACAGGAACGTATACTATTAAGTGAAATAACTCAGAGATAGACAAATAGTGTATGGTATCACTGATATAATCTAAAAACACCACAAAGTAGAGAATATAACAAAATGGAGGCTCACAGATATAGAGAACAATCTACTGGTTACCAGCGGGGAGGGGAAGAGGGAGGCAATACAGAGGTGGGGGAGCGGGAGGCACAGCGTGTTAGGTGGAAGATGAGCCCAAGGATGGACTGTACATCATGGGGAATAGAGCCAGTGCTCTGTAAGAACTATAAACGGAAAGCAAATTTTAACAATTGTATAAGAAAGAAAGGGAAAGAAGGGGAAGAAGGAGGGAAGAAAGGAAGGAAAATAACGGTGTTTTTGGAGGTCACACAGCCAACATTGATTAGATTCCTTTTAGCAAAGGAATTTAGATTGTTCACTTTATTTAAATTGGAGGCTAATTACTTTACAATGCTGTAGTGGTTTTGCCATACTTGACATGAATCCAGCACGGGTGTACATGTGTTCCCCATCCTGAAGCCCCCTCCCACCTCCCTCCCCATCCCATCCCTCTGGAGCATCCCAGTGCATCAGCCCCGAGCACCCTGTCTCATGCATTGAACCTGGACTGGTGGTCTGTTTCATATGATAATATACATGTTTCAGTGTTATTCTCTCGGGTCATCCCACCCTCTCCCTCTCCCACAGAGTCCAAAAGACTGATCTGTACATCTGTGTCTCTTTCGCTGTCTTGCATACAGGGTTATCGTTACCATCTTTCTAAATTCCATAATATGCCTTAGTATACAGTATTGGTGTTTTTCTTTCTGACTTACTTCACTCTGTATAATAGGCTCCAGTTTCATCTACCTCATTAGAACTGATTCAAATGCATTCTTTCTAATGGCTGGGTCATATTCCATTGTGTATATGTACCACAGCTTTCTTATCCATTCGTCTGCTGATGGACATCTGGGTTGCTTCCATGTCCTGGCTATTGTAAACAGTGCTGTGATGAACATTGTGGTACGTGTCTCTTTCAGTTCTGGTTTCCTTGGTGTGTATGCCCAGCAGTGGGATTGCTGGGTCATATGGCAGTTCTAGTTCCAGGTTTTTAAGGAATCCCCACACTGTTCTCCATAGTGGCTGTATGCATTCCCACCAACAGTGTAAGAGGGTTCCCTTTTCTCCACACCCTCTCCAACATTTATTGTTTGTAGACTTTTTTTTTTTTTTGTAGACATTTGGATAGCAGCCATCCTGACCGTGAGATGGTACCTCATTGTGGTTTTGGTTTGCATTTCTCTGATAATGACTGATGTTGAGCATCTCTTCATGTGTTTGTTAGCCATCTGTATGTCTTCTTCGGAGCAAAGGAATTTAGAATGGAGCAGTGGGCTCCCACAGGTGGGGTGGGGGGCGTAGCCCACATCCCGTGCAGGCAATACTGGGGGAATTGCCCACGAGTTTTATTACAAGAATAAAACCAAGGAAACGCTGGTTCTGTTTTGATTACCATCTCCATACTCCAGTATTCTAAAATAATGTCAGTAGTTAAATACTTTCCTCTGCAAAACCAAATTTTGTTGGTTTAAGTTTGAAACGTTTGTTGTCACATATGTCAGGTTTTAATATTTTATAGATTATTCACAAGGTACAAAGTTTCAGTGTACATATATACAAACACACACATGTGTGTATGTGTGTATAATATATATAAATTCATACAGCCACAGTTTTAGTAGTTACCTTTAAAAATTCATTGTCTTCTGTGAGGGAGTTCATTAAGAGAAGACCCTGTGAAACAATTGTCACCAATGCAGGGTGCCATGGTTACCACTGCTCCATTCCACAGAGCATCCTTAATGGTTTGCAAGGCCTTGAGGTCACTTCCTGCACAGCCTGCAGTCCCCGAGGGAATGTACTAATACACCCCACATTCAGTTGATTCTAAATACACAGTGATACCACAAAAATTGTCAAGGTAAAGACACACAGTGTGCTTTTATTTACTTCTAAATCAGTGAAACAAAGCATTCACTGCAAGGTACAAACTTTTTTTCTTTCTGAATATGAAACATAGGTTTTAAATGAAATTCACTCTCAATTGTCGGTTGTTTAGAGACTATGGAGCAAAGAAAATAAACCTACGTTAACTGGGGCTGCTTAGCTATATCTTTTGCAGATTTTTTAAAATTCCCTTACACTTTCATAGTCATAAATAGATATAACAGACAAGGTTTGGAGGAGACACACTCTCCCTGCCATGTGACCCATCGGAGTTGACTTAGAGAGATGAGGATGGCAGGTGAGTTTGGAGGCCTCTTTAGGGGAATTATAAATGCCTCATTTCTCCCACCAAAACATCTGAATTGCTCCCCATCCTCCGCTAGAGGTGTCAGGATGGGGCTTTGTGATGTCAAGGCTCGCCCAGGGCCACCATTGGCTGGGGAAGAGACTTGCTGAGCTCATAAAGCATGAGGGTGTGTCTCCCTGGGGAGGGGTATATAGGGGTGCTCAGGGGCTCTGGAGCAGACCACTGGGAGGCCTCAAAATGACTAAGGTGACTGGGAAGCCACAAGGCTCCAGAGTAGTTATGAAACACGTGGCTCCTGGTAGCCGGGACAACAGGATGAAGACTTCCTCTCAACTGAGGTCCAAGAAAAATGTCAAGGTGAGCTGAACCCACCCAAACACCTCTGGCCCATTGACCCCACCCCATAAGTCCCCTGCCCTGTCCTTGCCTGGCACATAACCCTTCGCTGCCCACACCCCTTCTCCTGAAGCTGTCGTTCCATCCACCTTCACCCTCTCCCCCAAACCAGTGCCATTCTCTACCCCTCTCTTGTTTTCTCCAGGTGGCCAGGGTACCTGTGAGTGAATAATCACCTTCAGGCAAAGCTGACCAAGAAAACTTCTCAGAAACCACCCACCACAAGGAAACTTAAAAAATCAGAGGCCCAAAGCTCTGTAGCCGGTGCTCCAAGGTGAAGGAAGAGCTGAATCAGAACGGACCAGAAGAGGTCCCAGAGAGTGTGTAGGCCCCTGTCATTCCAGCAGGAACGCTGGGCAGCCAGTGACCTCAGAGCATGGCTAGAGACCTCAGAAATCTTCGGGGGTCTTGCCGCTGAGGACTGGCCAACAGTACACACGCTGACTATTATACCAACTGCATACATTCATAATGAAAATAAAATCAACCTGAAGTGAAATTAAGTTTGTTTCGGAGTTTTGTGAGAGTGGGTGGCAGAGAAGGCAGGGCAGGCGTAGATGTGAAGAGGGAGGGAGATGGGTCCTGTGGGGTTGGAGATGGGACCAGGAGGTCCAGTTTGCCAGGGTGGGGAAGAACTGGTTCCAGACTCAGCTTCAAAGATATACTTCCCATGGGAGAAGAGGAAGAGGACTTGGTGTTTCTCTGTGTGAGTGCAGAACTGGAAACGTGGCTGGGGAGCCGTGTCGTGGAGTGGCAGTGCCATTGGCTAAAAAGGCATAGAAAGAAGGTGCCTCATAAAGAGAATGGAATATTGACATTTGCAGCAACAGGGAACGTATACTATTAAGTGAAATAACTCAGAGATAGACAAATAGTGTATGGTATCACTGATATAATCTAAAAACACCACAAAGTAGAGAATATAACAAAAATGGAGGCTCACAGATATAGAGAACAATCTACTGGTTACCAGCGGGGAGGGGGAAGAGGAGGGGCAATACAGAGGTGGGGGGAGCGGGAGGCACAGCGTGTTAGGTGGAAGATGAGCCCAAGGATGGACTGTACATCATGGGGAATAGAGCCAGTGCTCTGTAAGAACTATAAACGGAAAGCAAATTTTAACAATTGTATAAGAAAGAAAGGGAAAGAAGGGGGAAGAAGGAGGGAAGAAAGGAAGGAAAATAACGGTGTTTTTGGAGGTCACACAGCCAACATTGATTAGATTCCTTTTAGCAAAGGAATTTAGATTGTTCACTTTATTTAAATTGGAGGCTAATTACTTTACAATGCTGTAGTGGTTTTGCCATACTTGACATGAATCCAGCACGGGTGTACATGTGTTCCCCATCCTGAAGCCCCCTCCCACCTCCCTCCCCATCCCATCCCTCTGGAGCATCCCAGTGCATCAGCCCCGAGCACCCTGTCTCATGCATTGAACCTGGACTGGTGGTCTGTTTCACATATGATAATATACATGTTTCAGTGTTATTCTCTCGGGTCATCCCACCCTCTCCCTCTCCCACAGAGTCCAAAAGACTGATCTGTACATCTGTGTCTCTTTCTGTCTTGCATACAGGGTTATCGTTACCATCTTTCTAAATTCCATAATATGCCTTAGTATACAGTATTGGTGTTTTTCTTTCTGACTTACTTCACTCTGTATAATAGGCTCCAGTTTCATCTACCTCATTAGAACTGATTCAAATGCATTCTTTCTAATGGCTGGGTCATATTCCATTGTGTATATGTACCACAGCTTTCTTATCCATTCGTCTGCTGATGGACATCTGGGTTGCTTCCATGTCCTGGCTATTGTAAACAGTGCTGTGATGAACATTGTGGTACACGTGTCTCTTTCAGTTCTGGTTTCCTTGGTGTGTATGCCCAGCAGTGGGATTGCTGGGTCATATGGCAGTTCTAGTTCCAGGTTTTTAAGGAATCCCCACACTGTTCTCCATAGTGGCTGTATGCATTCCCACCAACAGTGTAAGAGGGTTCCCTTTTCTCCACACCCTCTCCAACATTTATTGTTTGTAGACTTTTTTTTTTTTTTGTAGACATTTGGATAGCAGCCATCCTGACCGGCGTGAGATGGTACCTCATTGTGGTTTTGGTTTGCATTTCTCTGATAATGACTGATGTTGAGCATCTCTTCATGTGTTTGTTAGCCATCTGTATGTCTTCTTCAGAGCAAACGAATTTAAAATGAACAATGGGCTCCCACAGGTGGGGCAGGGGGAGTAGCACACATCCCGTGCAGGCAATCCAGGGGGCATTGCCCACGAAGAGTTTTATTACAAGAATGAAACCAAGTAAAAGTTGGTTCTCCTTTTATTACCATCTCCATACTCCAGTATTCTAAAGTAAAGTCACTAATTAAGCACTTTTCCTCTCCAAAACCAAATTTTGTTGGTTTAAATTTTTAAAGTTTCTTGTCATTAATGTCAGGTTTTAATATTTTATATGTAATTTACAAGGTACAAGTTAAAAAATATATATGTACATACACACATATGTGTATATATGTGTATACATTTATACCTACAGTTTCATAGGTCCACAGTTTTAGTACTTATCTTTAAAAATTCATTATCTTCTATGAGGGAGGTAATTAAGCCGCTGTTAAACAGTTGGCACCAACACAGGCTGCCATGGTTACCACTGTTCCGTTTAACAGAGAATACTTCGTGGTTTGGAAGGCCTTGGTACCTCTTCCTGCACAGCCTTCAGTCCCTGAGGGAACATACTAATACACACCCCACATTCAAACAGTTGATTCTAAATACACAGTGATACCACAAAGACTGTTAAGGTAAAGACACACAATGTGGTTAAATGTCTAAATCAGTCAAAGTATTCATGCAAGGTACAGTCTCTTTTAGCTTGAAAAGTACAAATCTTCTTGTCTTGCAAAGTAAAATATCTTGCTGCATTTGAAAAATGTTTTAAAGTGAAATGTATTCTTAACTGTCAGTTATGTTGAAAGTATGGACCAAAGAAAATTGCCTTAATTGAGGCAGCTTAAGCTGTATCTTTTGCAGATGTTTTTTTCTTAAAAATTCCCTTACACGTTTACAGTCATAATTAGATATAAATGATCAATAGATTTTATACTATGTTTATTTTCTGGACATTGTTTCCTTTCATTTATGAATGTAACTATAAGTTTGCTCTGTTGAGTATTAAAAATTGCTCCTCTCTCCTGTGTTGCACACACTGTTTACACTACTATTGAGAGACTTTTATTGCCTAAAGCCTTTCATAATTTAGCTCTACGATCTAGGTTTTTTATAATTCAGCTCTACTGTCTAGGCTTTTTGTTTCATTTTGTTTAGGCTCAGGATTTTCTCATCTATTTGTAGCATCTTCAGAGTTTCTGTTTGGAATGTGTGTCTGTTGTTGTTTAGTTGCTTAGTAATGTCCAACTCGTTGCCACCCCATGGACTGTAAGCCCAGCAGGCTCCTCTGTCTATGGGGATTCTCCAGGCAAGAAGAGACGGAACTCGCATCTGCTATGGCTCCTGCGTTGCAGGCGGATACTTTAGTGCTGAGCCGAAATATATGTTATGTACAAGAAACCCACTTTAATTATGAAGATTCATAACCAGTGAAAAGTAAAGATGGAGAAGCCCAAATAAGCATTTATCTTTTACCAATTAATAAGAAAAAAACCTTCATTTTATTTGGCCTATATTTATTTATTTTTATGACACTTTCTTAACTCATAATTTCTCTTTAATATCATCTTATTTTGTGTAAGGGAAGGAAATGGTAACCCACTCCAGTATTCTTGCCTGGAGAATCTCATGGATGGAGAAACCTGGTAGGCTACAGTCCACGGGGTCGCAAAGAGTCAGACATGACTGAGTGACTTCACTTCACTTATTTTGTGCAAACAACTACTTTTAACATTTCTTACAGACCAGATATCTGCTGAGAATGAATTCCCCAATGTTTTGTTCATATGAGAATATCTACTTCTCCTTTATACCTGAAGGATGGCTTTCCCTGACATAGAAGTTAGGTTTAGTAGTTTTTTCAAGAAACTTTAAATTTATGGACATGTTGTTCATGTACCATGACTTTACCATGCATAACCACAACCACAGCCTAATTCTAGAATATTTTCATCACTCCAGTGGGAAACACTCTCTAGTTGGCAGACATTTTCCATTTCCCCGCTCATCGGGGCCCTGGCATCCACTACTTTATTTCCTGTCTTTAGAGAATTACCTAATTTGGGACATATTCATTTACATGAATGGAATAATGGAATATACAGCCTTTTGTGCCTGGTTTCTTTTAACTAACATAATCATTTCAGAGCTCTAGCATGTTATAGCTTATATTAGAACTCCATTCATTTGCTGGCCAAATAATATTGAGGAGGAGGGAGGGGGGTTCAGGATGGGGAACACATGTATACCTATGGTGCATTCATGTTGATGTATGGCAAAACCAATACAATATTGTAAAGTAATTAACCTCCAATTAAAATAAATAAATTTCTATTTTTTTAAAAAAGAAAAAGCAAGGGAATTCCAGAAAAACATTTACTTCTGCTTTATTGATGAGGCCAATGCCTTTGACTGTGTTCAGTTCAATTGTTCAGTCATGTGCAACTCTTTTTCATCCCCTGGACTGCAACACACCAGGATCAGAGCACACTGTGGAAAATTCTTCAAGAGATCTAATGCCTGATGATCTGAGGTGGAGCTGATATCATAATAATAGAAATAACACTGCACAGTAAATGTAATGCATTTGAATCATCGCCCCCATGAAACCATGCCTGGCGCCACAAAGGTTGGTGACTATTGCCCTAAACATTTTCTTGGGGTGGAATGTTTTTCCCTGTTTTTAAGTACTCTTACACCTTCAGAGCTGTAGAGACTTATGGTAAATGAATCGCTTTACTACCCACTGGGTATGAGTGTATTTTTTCTGCTAGAATTAATCCTCCATTGTTTCACATATGTCAGTAAAGTTTTTTTTTTCTCTTTCAACAAATCAGGCTCATCTCTGTTGAACAGCCAGACATCATTTAAAGAAACAAAGGTCATAAGCACAGTGAGTGAAGGAAGCCTATCACACAGGAATGCCTACTGCATGATTTCTCTCTTGAAAATCAGGCAGAATGTTTGGGGAGGATGCATTCTGAGATGAGCAAATATAAAGATAGATAGGGAAATGGAGATAATGTATGTATTTCTTCACTGAGTGTGGGTATGGACCCCTTGATAATTCCTTGAGCTCTCCACTTGGATTATTACGTGCTCTTTCCTATTAATGTGTATCTGATTCTTCACAATACAGATAGCTTTCAAAACTCCTTAGCCCCTCTAACCCAGTTCAGAATGTCTCTTACTCGCTGAGCATCTAGACTTCCAGTTTTAGTCACATCCCTGATTGCATTACACATACTGTTTCCTAATATGGTCTTAGTGTTTGATATATTGTGAGTATCTTCTTTGGGTTGGTCACATTTTCTTTTAATGGCAACTAGAATGGCCGTAATCAAAAAGACTAAACGTGCCAAAGTGTTGGAGAAGATAGAAAGTGGAGCCTTCATACATGGCTGGAGAGGATGTAAAATGATACAGCCCTTTTGGGAAACAGTTTAGGACTTTCTAAGATGTGAAACATACATTTGCTGTATGACCCACTATATCCCAGTCCTGAAAAAAATATGAGCTAAAAAAAGATGTGGAGGAGATAGGCTAAAATATTGTGTACTCAGTCCCTCAGTCATTTCTGATTCTTTTGCGACCCCAAGAGGAGCCCACCGGGCTCCTCCCTCCATGGGATGCTTCAGGCAAGAATAATGGAGTGGGTCACCATGCCCTCCTCCAGGGGATCTTCCCGACCTAAGGAAAGAACCCACATCTCTTATCTCTCCTGCTTTGCAGGCAGATTGTTTTTACTGCTGAGTCACCAGGAAAGCTGTATACACTCTCTCTGTCTCTCTCACACACACAGAGCACACAATGTACACACACAGGACTATCATTCATGACAAAAAAGTAATACTTCCATTTGAGACTACATGGGTGGATGTTCAGGGCAATAGGCTAAGTGAAGTAAATTGGATGGACAAAGACATCTACAATGGATTAAGGGGACTAAAAGTACACAATTTCTGTTATAAAAAGCCAGTCCTGCTGAGAGAAAATATTCACAAGTGATGGGACCAACAAGGGCTTCACTTCCAAATATATACAAGCATCTCATACAACTCAACAACAACAACAACAAAAGATACAACACAATTGAAAAAAGGGCACAAGAAGACATTGACAGTTGGTCAACAGGGACATGTGAATATTCTAGAGTACTTTTACTCTAGAAGGGGGATATTAGAGGCAGACTATTATAACAGAAGCAGAAGATATTAAGAAGAGGTGGCAAGAATGTAGAGGTATACAGAAGAACTGTACAAAAAGTATCTTCATGACCCAGATAATCACGATGGTGTGATCATTCACCTAGAGCCAGACATCCTGGAATGTGAAGTCAGGTGGGCCTTAGAAAGCATCACTATGAACAAAGCTAGTGGAGGTGATGGAATTCCAATTGAGCTATTTCCAATCCTGAAAGATGATGCTGTGAAAGTGCTGCACTCAATATGACAGCAAATTTGGACAACTCAGCAGTGGCCACAGGACTGGAAAAGGTCAGTTTTCATTCCAATCCCAATTCTTGCCAAAGAATGCTCAAACTACTGTGCAATTGCACTCATCTCACATGCTAGTAAAGTAATGCTCAACATTCTCCAAGCCAGGCTCCAGCAATATGTGACCCGTGAACTTCCTGATGTTCAAGCTGGTTTTAGGAAAGGCAGAGGAACCAGAGATCAAATTGCTAACATCCACTGGATCATGGAAAAGGCAAGAGAGTTCCAGAAGAAAACATCTATTTCTGCTTTATTGACTATGCCTTTGACTGTGTGGATCACAATAAACTGTGGAAAATTCTGAAAGAGATGGGAGTACCAGACCACCTGACCTGCCTCTTGAGAAACATGTATGCAGGTCAGAAAGCAACAGTTAGAACTGGACATGGAACAACAGACTGGTTCCAAATAGGAAAAAGAGTACGTCAAGGCTGTATATTGTCACCCTGCTTATTTAATGTCTATGCAGAGTACATCATGAGAGACGCTGAGCTGGAAGAAACACAAGCTGGAATCAAGATTTCCAGGAGAAATATCAATAACCTCAGATATGCAGATGGCAGAAAGTGGAGAGGAACTAAAAAGCCTCTTGATGACAGTGAAAGAGGAGAGTGAAAAAGTTGGCTTAAAGCTCAACATTCAGAAAATGAAGATCATGGCATCCGGTCCCATCACTTCATGGGACATAGATGGGGAAACAGTGGAAACAGTGTCAGACTTTATTTTTTTGGGCTCCAAAATCACTGCAGATGGTGATTGCAGCCATGAAATTAAAAGACGCTTACTCCTTGGAAGGAAAGTTATGACCAACCTAGACGGCATAAAAAACCAGAGACATTACTTTGCCAACAAAGGTCTGTCTAGTCAAGGCTATGGTTTTTCCAGTGGTCATGTATGGATGTGAGAGTTGGACTGGGAAGAAAGCTGAGTGCCAAAGAATCGATGCTTTTGAATTGTGGTGTTGGAGAAGACTCTTGAGAGTCCCTTGGATGTCAGGGAATGTTTAACAGGAGGATTCCTACATGCTGTTTCTCACAAGTCCTTTGTTTCTTTTTAAGCAGAACAGCACGCTGCTCCCAGGAACTGGGGTCACTGTGTGAGACAGGCTTGAATCTCCTTTAGTCAACATTCACTTTATGACAAAACTGCTTCATCTCGATCACCTTTCTTGAGATATAGATCGTCTCCTGACCTTGTGACCATCATCATCCCTTGTTCCCAGTTACTGTACATTTAGTTTTCTGATGTTTATCATTGATGAAAGAAACTTCCTGTACTACAGCCTATATATACTCAGAGAAAAATCATTAAAGCACCTTTGCTCCATCAGACGGGTCCCCCTGTCTTTCTTCTTTCTCTCTCTCTCTTCAGCTGATTTCCTGGAGCGCAGAGACCATCTTTCTCTCTTTCCTGTCCGGGCTTCTAAGACTCGAGAAGGCAATCTGTACCTTCGCCCTCTCCAGAGGGCGCCCAGTGCCTTTGTGAGAGATGCAAGTCCTGTGTCAAGGACTTTATTGGTTTTCTGCATAAACCAGGAGTATCAGCCTCTTTCTCTTCTTTCACTTTCTTATCATCACCTCCGGACCACCAGGTCCTGGCCCATTAAAGGACCCCAACATTTGGACTGCAAGCAGATCCAACCAGTCCATTCTAAAGGAAATCAGTCCTGGGTGTTCACTGGAAGGACTGATGCTAAAGCTGAAACTCCAATACTTTGGCCACCTCATGCGAAGAGTTGACTCATTGGAAAAGACTCTGATGTGGGGAGGGATTGGGGGCAGGAGGAGAAGGGGACAACAGAGGATGAGATGGCTGGATGGCATCACCGACTTGATGGACATGAGTTTGAGTGAACTCCGGGAGTTGGTGAGGGACAGGGAGGCCTGGTGTACTGTGATTCAATGGGGTCACAAAGAGTTGGACACGCCTGAGCTACTGAACTGAACCGGACATACGAAGGGGCCTACAGATCTTGACAAGTATAAGCCAGATCAAGGAACTATCTGAAAATGAACTGACCCCACACTGTCCACAACAACACCAGAGAAAGTCTTAGATATGTTTTACTATTATCATTTTTTAATTTTTTCAATTTTATGTATTTAAATCCTCTATTACTCCTTTAATTTTCTCTTTTATAACCTACTATTACTTTGCAAAAAAAGACCCTATTTTTTAAAGCAAACTTCACATATACATATATATATATTATAATTTTTGTGACCTTTTTTTCGTTAATATTATGTTTTTGAAAATCCAACTTCTCTAGATTTTTAATCTTGCTTTTTGGTATTTGTTATCAATTTTGTACCTTTAAAAACCCAATCTTCAGTACCCATTTTTACTTGGGAGCGATATTACTGGCTTGACTGCTTTCTCCCTCTTTGGACTCTCCTTTTGCTCCACCAGGTCGCCTGTATCTCCTCCCTCCTCCTTCTCTTCTCTACCCAACTCTGTGAATCTCTTTGTGTGTTCCAGATGGTGAGAACACTCAGGGAACTGATTACTGGCTGGATCTGTCACTCTTCTTTTGATTCCCCCCTTTATCCTCCTGGCCACCTCTGTCTCCTTCCTCCTCCTTCTCTTCTCTGTATAACTCCGTGAACAACTCTGAGCAGTCCAGACTGTGGAGCACACATAAGGAAGTGATTACTGGCTAGCTTGCTCTCTCCTCTTTTCATTCCACCTCATCTCATTCGGGTCTCTAATTCCTTCCTCCCTTTTCTCTTATCCAAGTAACTCTGGGAACCTCTCTGGGTGTCCCTCACTGTGGATAAACTTTTCATCTTTAACCTAGATGTTCTATGAATGGTGCTGTATAGATGGAGAAGTCTTGAGGTTACTGTAAAAATAAGACTGAAAACCAGAGGCAGGAGCCTTAAGTACAAATCCTGAGAACACCAGAGAACTCCTGACTCCAGGGAATATTAATCGACAGGAGCTCATTAAACGCCTCCATACCTACAGTGAAACCAAGCACCACCCAAGGGCCAACAAGTTCCAGAGCAAGACATACCATGCAAATTCTCCAGCAACACAGGAACATAGCCCTGAACTTCAATACACAGGCTGCCCAAAGTCACACCAAACCCACTGACATTTCATAACTCATTACTGGACACGTCATTGCACTCCAGAGAGAAGAAATCCAGCTCCACCCACCAGAACACCGACACAAGCTTCCCTAACCAGGAAACCTTGACAAGCCACCCATACAACCCCACCCAGTGAGGAAACTCCACAATAAAGAGAACTCTACAAACTGCCAGAATACAGAAAGGCCACCCCAAATACAGCAATATAAACAAGATGAAGAGGCAGAGGAATACCCAGCAGGTAAAGGAACAGGATAAATGCCCACCAAACCAAACAAAAGAGGAAGAGAGAGGGAATCTACCAGATAAAGAATTCCAAACAATAACAGTGAAAATGATCCAAAATCTTGAAAACAAATTGGAGTTACAGATAAATAGCCTGGAGACAAGGACTGAGAAGATGCAAGAAAGGTTTAACAAGAACCTAGAAGAAATAAAAAAGAGTCAATATATAATGAATATTGCAATAAATGAGATAAACACCCTGGAGAGAACCAACAGTAGAATAATGGAAGCAGAAGATAGGATAAGTGAGGTAGAAGATAGAACAGTAGAAATAAATTAAACAGGGAAGAAAAAAGAAAAACTAATTAAAAGAAATGAGGACAATCTCAGAGACCATTGGGACAATGTCAAATGCCCCAACATTTGAATCATAGGAATCCCAGAAGAAGAAGACAAAAAGAAAGACCATGAGAAAATACTTGAGGATATAATAGTTGAAAACTTCCCTAAAATGGGGAAGGAGATAATCACCCAAGTCCAAGAAACCCAGAGATTCCCAAACAGGATAAACCCAAGGCGAAACACCCCAAGACACATATTAATCAACTTAACAAAGATCAAACACAGAGAACAAATATTAAAAGCAGCAAGGGAAAAACAACAAATAACACACAAGGGGATTCGCATATGGATAACAGCTGAGCTTTCAATAGAAACTCTTCAGGCCAGGAGGGAATGGCAAGACATACTTAAAGCGAAGAAAGAAAATAACCTACAGCCCAGATTACTGTACCCAGCAAGGATCTCATTCAAATATGAAGGAAAAATCAAAAGCTTTACAGACAAGCAAAAGCTGAGAGAATTCAGCACCACCAAACCAGCTCTCCAACAAATGCTAAAGGATGTTCTCTATACAGGAAACACAGAAAGGGTGTATAAACTCAAACCCAAAACAATAAAGTAAATGGTAACAGGATCATACTTATCAATAATTACCTTAAACGTAAATGGCTTGAATGCCCCAATCAAAAGACAAAGACTGGCTGAGTGGATACAAAAGCAAGACCCCTATATAGTCTACAAGAGACCCGCCTCAAAACAAGGGACACATACAGACTGAAAGTGAAGGGCTGGAAAAAGATATTCCATGCAAATAGAGACCAAAAGAAAGCAGGAGTAGCAATATTCATATCAGATAAAGTAGACTTTAAAGGCTGTGAAAAGAGACAAAGAAGGACACCACATAATGATCAAAGGATCAATCCAAGAAGAAAATATAACAATTATCAATATGGGTGCACCCAGCATAGGAGCACCACAATATGTAAGACAAATGCTAACAAGTATGAAAGGGGAAATTCACAATAACACAATAATAGTGGGAGACTTTAATACCCCACCTACACCTATGGATAGATCAACTAAACAGAAAATTAACAAGGAAACACAAACTTTAAATGATACAATAGACCAGTTAGACCTAACTGATATCTATAGGACTTTTCACCCCAAAACAATGAATTTCACCTTTTTTACAAGTGCACACGGAACCTTCTCCAGGATAGATCACATCCTGGGCCATAAATCTAGCCTTGGTAAATTCAGAAACATTGAAATCATTCCAAGCATCTTTTCTGACCACAATGCAGTAAGATTGATCTAATCTTACAGGAGATTGATCTAATCAATTACAGGAGAAAAGCTATTAAAAATTCCAACCTATGGAGGCTGAACAACATGCTGCTGAATAACCAACAAATCACAGGAGAAATCAAAAATGAAGTCAAAATATGAATAGAAATGAATGAAAATGAAAACACAACAACCCCAAACCTGTGGGACACTGTAAAAGTAGTGCTAAGGGGAAGGTTCATAGCAATACAGGCATACCTCAAGAAACAAGAAAAAAGTCAAATAAATAACCTAACTCTGCACCTAAAGCAACTTGAAAAGGAAGAAATGAAGAACCCCAGGGTTGGGAGAAGGAAAGAAATCTTAAAAATTAGGGCAGAAATAAATGCAAAAGAAACAAAAGAGACCATAGCAAAAATCAAAAGCTAGTTCTTTGAGAGGATAAATAAAATTGACAAACCATTAGCCAGACTCGTCAAGAAACAAAGGGAGAAAAATCAGATCAACAAAATTAGAAATGAAAATGAAGAGATCACAACAGACAACACAGAAATACAAAGGATCATAAGAGACTACTATCAGCAACTATATGCCAAGAAAATGGACAACTTGGAAGAAATGGACAAATTCTTAGAAAAGTACAACTTTCCAAAACTGAAGCAGGAAGAAATAGAAAATCTTAACAGACCCATCACAAGCACGGAAATTGAAACTGTAATCAGAAATCTTCCAGCAAACAAAAGCCCAGGTCCAGACAGCTTCACAGCTGAATTCAACCAAAAAAGAAAATCCCCGACCTCAAACCCTGAACCCCAAACCCCTAACCAGAATCCAAATGCCAAACCGAAACCCCAAACCCCTATCCCGAACCCCAAACCCCTAACCTGAACCGTGAATCCCAAACCCTGAACCCAAACCCCTATCCCAAACTGCAAATCCCTAACCCTGAACCCCAATCCCCTAACTGGAACCACAAACCCCAAACCCTGAACCCCAAACCAGGAACCCCAAACCCCTACCTTAACAGCAAACCCCTAACCCGAACCCCAAACCATGAAGATGAACCCCATACCCTGAACCCAGAACCGCCAACCCGAAACCCAAACCCCGAACCCATAACCTGAACCACAATCCCGTAACCCAAAACCCCAAACCCCGAAACCCAAACCTCTAATGTGAACCCCTAACGCAAACCCCAAACCCCTAACTGTAACAGGAACCCATAACCCCAAACCCATAACCCGAACCCCAGTCCCCAAACTGCAAACCAGAACCAGAACCACGAACACCTAAGCCAAACCCCAAAATCCCTAACATGAAGCCCAAACCCCGAATGCCAAACTGCTACCCCTAACCATGAACCCCTAACCCAAACCCTAAACACCTAACCCGAACCTCAAACCCCAAACCCGAGCCCCTAATGCAAAACTGTGAACTGCTAACCCTGAACCACAAACCCCAAACCTCAAACCCCAAACCTCAAACCCCAAACTCCTAACTTGAACCCTGAACCCCAAACTCTGAACCCCAAACACCAAACCCTAAACCCCTAACAGGAATCACAAACACAAACCCCTGAACCCCAAAACCCTAACCTGAACCACAAACCCCAAACCCCGAAGCCCAAACACCTAAACTGAACCGCAAACCCTTAAACCCAAACCCAAATCCCAAACCCCAAACCTGGGGCCGTGGGAGCCTGGGGCTACCTGTGCAGTGCTGAGTCTTTGCGGCCAAGCAACCACTGGAGAAGCCATTCAGCTGCCCTTCCCTTCCCTCTGACAGAGCTGTCACTGCTGGAGCCCTTGGCAGTGTGGAAACCACCGGCCCCTAACCCCTCCCCAGATACGCCTGGACCTAGGTCGAAAGGCAAGGCACGAGTGGAGCGGAAGCCAGGAAGGCGCCAGTGCCCTTTCCCAGCCTCCCATAGCCTGCACCTTCCTGGGCAGTGAGCCTAGCAGCTAGGCATGTCTGGGCAAGGCTCACCCAGGCCAGAGAAGCCTCTTGCCCTGACTCTGCCAGATCCGGCCTCTGAGCAGAGCTGGAGCTCTGCCGTTCTGGAGGTGCACTCGGGCCTTCCCAAGCAGGGCTTGCAAATGCACGCGGCTGTGCTGACTCACCTTCCCCAGAGGAGGCTTGCTTCCACGCATGCTGTGCACTCAGCTTCCAGGTGGGGATGCCCCGCGCCTCCTGCAAGTCTTGGCTCAGGGGCTGCTTCCCCTGAGCTGGGGATCTTGGCGGGAGCCCAGACACGCAGGGGAAGGCCTAAACCACCTGCACACGTCTCTACTGGATAGTAGAGTGCTAGGGAACCTATGTCTGTCAGGCCCTAGGTAGGCGTGAACGGAGTCACCCTCGTCAGGTGGGGGGCTGCAGATCCCACCCAGGGGCCCTGGGAGCCTGGTGCTCTACATGAGGCGCTGAGTCTGTGCGTCCAAGCAACAGCTGGAGAAGTCATCCAGTTGCCTTCCCTTCCCTCTGACAGAGCTCTCACTGCTGGAACCCTTGGCAGTGCGGAAACAACCGGCCCCTAACCCTTCCCGAAGTAGGCCTGGGGTCTAGGTCAAAAGGCAAGACAGGAGCGGAGCTGAGGCCATGAAGGCGTCAATGGCGTCGGGCAGCCTCCCACAGTCTGCTCCTTCATGGGCAGTAACCCTAGCATCTAGGCAAGTCTGGACAAGGCTCGCCCATCGCCGAGCAGCCTCTCGACCAAGGCTCTGCCAGATCGGACCTACTTGTTGAGGTGTTAGGGGCCGGTGGGTTCCACACAACCAAGGGCTCCATCTGTGAGAGTTCTGTTAGAGGGAAGGGAAGGGAAACTGGATGGGTTCTCTAGCTGTTGCTCGGATGCAAATGCTCAGTGCCGCACGAAGAGCACCAGGCTCCCAGGGCCCCTGGGTGTGGTCTGCTGCTCCACAGTGCAGAGGGTGACTACTCCCCCAGGGAGGGCATGACAGACATACGTTCCCTAGTGCTCTCCAACCCAGCAGACACGTGTACAGGTGGTTTGCGCCTGCCTCTGAGTGTCTGGGCTGCCGCTGACAGCCACAGCTTAGAGGAACCAGCCCCGGAGCCAAGACCTCCAAGAGGAGAGTGGCGCCCCAGCCTGGATGAGAGTGCACAGCATGCGGGGAAGTGAGCCTCCTCATGGGAAGATGAGGCAGCCTAACCGCGTGTGTCTGCAAGCCCTGGTTGGGAAGGCCCCAGTGTGCCTCCAGAATGGCAGAGCTCCAGCTCTACTCAAAAGCCCAATCTGGGAGAATCCCGGGCGCGAGGCTGCTCTGCCCTGGGCCAGCATTGCCGAGACTTGCCTAGCTGCTGGGGTTACTGCCCAGGAAGGAGCAGGCTACGCGAGGCTGGGAGATGCCACTGGCGCTTTCCTGGCCTCTGCTCGACTCCTGCCTTGCCTTTCCACATTGGGCCCCAGGGCTACATTGGGAGGGGTTAGGTTCCGGGGGGTTCCACACTGCCAAGGGCTCCAGCAGTGAGAGCTCTGTCGGAGGGAAGGGAAGGGCTTCCCTCTGTCGGAGGGAAGGGAAGGGAAGGGATGGCTTCTCCAGCTGTGGCTTGGCCACACAGATCAGGGCCGCAGGGAGAACACCAGGCTCCCAGGGCCCTTGGGTGTGGTATGAAGCCCCACACCCGGAGGCTGACTCCGTGGGAGCCCAGCAAGGGCCTGACAGACCTGGGTTCCCCAGGGCTCTCCTACCCAGGAGAGACATGTGCAGGTGGTTTGGGCCTGACCCTGCGTGTCTGGGGTCACGCTCACGGCCCCAGCTCAGGGGAAGCAGCCCCTGAACCAAGATCTCCAGGAGGCCCGTCGCGAGCCCGCCTGGAAACCGAGTACAGAGCATGCGGGTAATCAAGTCTCCTCAGGGGAAAACGAGGCAGCCCCACTGTAGCATCTGCAAGCCCTGATGGGGAAGGCCCGAGTGTGCCTCCAAATGGTACAGCTCCCGCTCTGCTCAGAGGCCCCATCTGACACACTCCCTGGCACAAGGCTGCTCTGCCCTGGGCGAGCCTTGCCCAGAGTTGCCTAGCTGCTAGGGTACTGCCCAGGAAAGAGCAGGGTACGGGGGTCTGGGGCAGGGAACATGCGCCTTCCTGGCCACAGCTCCGCTCCTGCGATGCCTTTGCACCTAGGCCCCAGGAGTCCTTGGGGAGGGCTTAGAGGCCAGTGGCTTGCACACTGAAAAGGGCTCCAGAAGTGAGAGCTCTGTCAGAGGGAAGGGAAGGGCAAGTGCAGGGCTCCTCCAGCGGTTGCTTGGCCGCCCAGACTCAGCGTCGCACGGAGAGCACCAGCCTCACAGGGCCCCTGGTTGCCGTCTGCAGCCCCGCACACCCAGAGGCTGACTCCCTGGGCGCCCAGCAGCTGCCTCACACAAGTAGGTTCCCTTGCGCTCTCCTCCCCAGCAGAGATGTGTGCAGCTGCTTGGGGCCTTCCCCTGCGTGCCTGGGCTCCCTCCTACAGCCCCATCTCAGGGCAAGTAGCCCCTGAGCCAATACCTGCAGGGGGCAAATACCCGCCCCACCGGGAAGCTGAGGGAACAGCATGCGGGGAACCGAGCCTCCTCCGGGGAAGAAGAGGCAGCCCAGCCGCGTGGGGCTCAAGCCCTGCTTGGCTGGAGCCGAGTGTGCCTCCAGGACGGCACAGCTCCAGCTTTGCTCAGAGGCCCGATGTGGCAGAGATGCTGGCGCGAAGCTGCTCTGCCCTGGGAGAGCCTTGCCCAGACTTGCCTGGCTGCTAGACTTCCTGCCCAGGAAGGAGCAGGCTGCGCGAGGCTGGGAGACGCCACTGGCGCCTTCCTGGCCTCAGCACCGCTCCTGCCTTGCCTTGGCACCTAGGCCCCAGGCGTCCTTGGGGAGGGCTTAGGGGCCGGTGGCTTGCACACTGCCAAGGGCTCCAGCAAGAAGAGCTCTGAGCGAGGGAAGGGAAGGGCTAGTGCAGGGCTCCTCCAGCGGTTGCTTGGCCGCCCATTCTCAGCGCCGCACGGAGTGCACCAGGCTCCCAGGGCCCATGGCTGGGGTCTGCAGCCCCGCACACCCGGAGGCTGACTCCCTGGGCGCCCAGCAGCTGCCTCACACATGTAGCTTCCCTAGCGCTCTCCTCCCCAGCAGAGACGTGTGCAGCTGGTTGGGGCCTGCCCCTGCGTGCCTGGGCTCCCGCCCACAGCCCCAGCTCAGGGCAAGCAGCCCCTGAGCCAAGACCTGCAGGAGGCGCAGAGCGCCCCCACCTGGAAGCCGAGTGAACAGCTGGCGGGGAGGCGAGCCTCCTCGAGGGAAGAAGAGGCAGCCCAGCCTCGTTTGGCTCAAGCCCTACTTGGCTGGAGCCGAGTGCGCCTCCAGGACGGCAGAGCTCCAGCTCTGCTCAGAGGCCCGATCTGGCAGAGTTGCTGGCGCGAGGCTGCTCTGCCCTGGGCGAGCCTTGCCCAGACTTGCCTCGCTGCTAGGCTTCCTGCCCAGGAAGGAGCAGGCTGCGCGAGGCTGGGAGACGCCACTGGCGCCTTCCTGGCCTCAGCTCCGCTCCTGCCTTGCCTTTGCACCTAGGCCCCAGGCGTCCTTGGGGAGGGCTTAGGGGCCGGTGGCTTGCACACTGCCAAGGGCTCCAGCAGGGAGAGCTCTGTGAGAGGGAAGGGAAGGGCGAGTGCAGGGCTCCTGCATCGGTTGCTTGGCCCCACAGACTCAGCGACGCACGGAGTGCACCAGGCTCCCAGGGCCCCTGGCTGGGGTCTGCAGCCCCGCACACCCGGAGGCTGACTCCCTGGGCGCCCAGCAGCTGCCTCACACACGGAGCTCCCCTAGCGCTCTCCTCCCCAGCAGAGACGTGTGCAGCTGCTTTGGCCTGCCCCTGCGTGCCTGGGCTCTGGCCCACGGCCCCAGCTCAGGGCAAGCAGCCCCTGAGCCAAGACCTGCAGGAGGCGCCTCCTCGGGGGAAGAAGAGGCAGTCCAGCCGCGTGCGGCTCAAGCCCTGCTTGGCTGGAGCCGAGTGTGCCTCCAGGACGGCAGAGCTCCAGCTCTGCTCAAGGGCCAGTTCTGGCAGAGTTGCTGGCGCGAGGCTGCTCTGCCCTGGGCGAGCCTTGCCCAGACTTGCCTCATGCTAGGCTTCCTGCCCAGATAGGAGCAGGCTGCGCGAGGCTGGGAGACGCCACTGGCGCCTTCCTTGGCCTCAGCTCCTCTCCTGCCTTGCCTTTGCACCTAGGCCCTAGGGGTCCTTGGGGAGGGCTTAGGGGCCGGTGGCTTGCACACTGCCAAGGGCTCCAGCAGGAAGAGCTCTGTGCGAGGGAAGGGAAGGGCTAGTGCAGGGCTCCTCAAGCGGTTGCTTGGCCGCCCAGACTCAGCGCCGCACGGAGTGCACCAGGCTGCCAGGACCCCTGGCTGGGGTCTGCAGCCCCGCACACCTGGAGGCTGACTCCCTTTGCGCCCAGCAGCTGCCTCACACAGGGAGCTTCCCTAGCGCTCTCCTCCCCAGCAGAGACGTGTGCAGCTGCTTGGGGCCTACCCCTGCGTGTCTGGGCTCTGGCCCACCGCCCCAGCTCAGGGCAAGCAGCCCCTGAGCCAAGACCTGCAGGAGGCGCAGAGCGCCCCCGCCTGGAAGCCGAGGGAACAGCATGCGGGGAAGCGAGCCTCCTTGGGGGAAGAAGAGGCAGCCCAGCCGCGTGCGGCTCAAGCCCTGCTTGGCTGGAGCCGACGGTGCCTCCAGGACGGCAGAGCTCCAGCTCTGCTCAGAGGCCTGATGTGGCAGAGATGCTGGCGCGAAGCTGCTCTGCCCTGGGCGAGCCTTGCCCAGACTTGCCTCGCTGCTAGGCTTCCTGTCCAGGAAGGAGCAGGCTGCGCGAGGCTGGGAGACGCCACTGGCGCCTTCCTGGCTTCAGCTCCGCTCCTGCCTTGCCTTTGCGCCTAGGCCCCAGGCGGCCTTGTGGTGGGCTTAGGGGCCCGTGGCTTGCACAGGGCCAAGGGCTCCAGCAGGGAGAACTCTGTGAGAGGGAAGGGAAGGGCAAGTGCAGGGCTCCTCCAGCGGTTGCTTGGCCGCCCAGACTCAGCGCCACACGGAGTGCACCAGGCTTCCAGGGCCCCTGGCTGGGGTCTGCAGCCCGGCACACCCGGAGGCTGACTCCCTGGGCGCACAGCAGCTGCCTCACACACGGAGCTTCCCTAGCGCTCTCCTCCCCTGCAGAGACGTGTGCAGCTGCTTGGGGCCTGTCCCTGCCTGTCTGGGCTCCCTCACACAGCCCCAGCTCAGGGCAAGCAGCCCCTGAGCCAAGACCTGCAGGAGGCGCAGAGCGACCCGCCTGGAAGCCGAGGGAACAGCATGCGGGGAATCGAGCCTCCTCGGGGGAAGAAGAGGCAGCCCAGCCGCGTGCGGCTCAAGCCCTGCTTGGCTGGAGCCGAGTGTGCCTCCAGAACGGCAGAGCTCCAGCTCTGCTCAGAGGCCCAATCTGGCAGAGTTGCTTGCGTGAGGCTGCTCTGCCCTGGGCAAGACTTGCCCAGAACTGCTTCGCTGCTTGGCTTCCTGCCCAGGAAGGAGCAGGCTGCGCGAAGCTGGGAGACACCACTGGCGCCTTCCTGGCCTCAGCTCCGCTCCTGCCTTGCCTTTGCACCTAGGCCCTAGGCGTCCTTGGGGAGGGCTTAGGGCCCGGTGGCTTGCACACTGCCAAGGGCTCCAGCAGGGAGAGCTCTGTGAGAGGGAAGGGAAGGGCAAGTGCAGGGCTCCTGCATCGGTTGCTTGGCCGCCCAGACGAAGCGCCGCACGGAGTGCACCAGGCTCCCAGGGCCCCTGGCTGGGGTCTGCAGCTGCGCACAGCCGCAGGCTGACTCCCTTGGCGCCCAGCAGCTGCCTCACACACGGAGCTTCCTTAGCGCTCTCCTCCCCAGCAGAGACGTGTGCAGCTGCTTGGGGCCTGCCCCTGTGTGCCTGGGCTCCCGCCCACAGCCCCAGCTCAGGGCAAGCAGTCCCTGAGCAAAGAACTGCAGGAGGCGCAGAGCGCCCCCACCTGGAAGCCGAGTGAACAGCTGGCGGGGAGGCGAGCCTCCTCGGGGGAAGAAGAGGCAGCCCAGCCGCGAGCGGCTCAAGCCCTGCTTGGCTGGAGCCGAGTGTGCCTCCAGGATGGCAGAGCTCCAGCTCTGCTCAGAGGCCACTTCTGGCAGAGTTGCTGGCGCGAGGCTGCTCTGCCCTGGGCGAGCCTTGCCCAGACTTGCCTGGCTGCTAGGCTTCCTGCCCAGGAAGGAGCAGGCTGCGCGAGGCTGGGAGACACCACTGGCGCCTTCCTGGCCTCAGCTCCGCTCCTGCCTTGCCTTTGCACCTAGGCCCCAGGCGTCCTTGGGGAGGGCTTAGGGGCCGGTGGCTTGCACACTGCCAAGGGCTCCAGCAGGGAGAGCTCTGTGAGAGGGAAGGGAAGGGCAAGTGCAAGGCTCCTCCAGCGGTTGCTTGGCCGCCCAGACTCAGCGCTGCACGGAGTGAAACAGGCTCCCAGGGACCCCGGCTGTGGTCTGCAGACCCCCACACCCGGAGGCTGACTTCCTGGGTGCCCAGCAGCTGCCTCACACACAGAGCTTCCCTTGCGCTCTCCTCCCCAACAGAGATGTGTGCAGCTGCTTGGGGCCTTCCCCTGCGTGCCTGGGCTCCCTCCTACAGCCCCATCTCAGGGCAAGCAGCCCCTGAGCCAATACCTGCAGGAGGCAAATACCCGCCCCGCCGGGAAGCTGAGGGAACAGCATGCGGGGAACCGAGCCTCCTCCGGGGAAGAAGAGGCAGCCCAGCCGCGTGCGGCTCAAGCCCTGCTTGGCTGGAGCCGACGGTGCCTCCAGGACGGCAGAGCTCCAGCTCTGCTCAGAGGCCCGATGTGGCAGAGATGCTGGCGGGAAGCTGCTCTGCCCTGGGCGAGCCTTGCCCAGACTTGCCTCGCTGCTAGACTTCCTGCCCAGGAAGGAGCAGGCTGCGCGAGGCTGGGAGACGCCACTGGCGCCTTCCTGGCCTCAGCTCCGCTCCTGCCTTGCCTTGGCACCTAGGCCCCAGGCGTCCTTGGGGAGGGCTTATGGGCCGGTGGCTTGCACACTGCCAAAGGCTCCAGCAGGGAGAGCTCTGTGAGAGGGAAGGGAAGTTCAAGTGCAGGGCTCCTCCAGCGGGTGCTTGGCCGCCCAGACTCAGCGCCACACGGAGTGCACCAGGCTGCCAGGACCCCTGGCTGGGGTCTGCAGCCCCGCACACCTGGAGGCTGACTCCCTTTGCGCCCAGCAGCTGCCTCACACAGGGAGCTCCCCTAGCGCTCTCCTCCCCAGCAGAGACGTGTGCAGCTGCTTGGGGCCTACCCCTGCGTGTCTGGGCTCTGGCCCACCGCCCCAGCTCAGGGCAAGCAGCCCATGAGCCAAGACCTGCAGGAGGCGCAGAGCGCCCCCGCCTGGAAGCCGACGGAACAGCATGCAGGGAAGCGAGCCTCCTTGGGGGAAGAAGAGGCAGCCCAGCCGCGTGCGGCTCAAGCCCTGCTTGGCTGGAGCCGAGTGTGCCTCCAGGACGGCAGAGCTCCAGCTCTGCTCAGAGGCCCGATGTGGCAGAGATGCTGGCGCGAGGCTGCTCTGCCCTGGGCGAGCCTTGCCCAGACTTGCCTCGCTGCTAGGCTTCCTGTCCAGGAAGGAGCAGGCTGCGCGAGGCTGGGAGACGCCACTGGCGCCTTCCTGGCCTCAGCTCCGCTCCTGCCTTGCCTTTGCGCCTAGGCCCCAGGCGGCCTTGTGGTGGGCTTAGGGGCCCGTGGCTTGCACAGGGCCAAGGGCTCCAGCAGGGAGAACTCTGTGAGAGGGAAGGGAAGGGCAAGTGCAGGGCTCCTCCAGCGGTTGCTTGGCCGCCCAGACTCAGCGCCACACGGAGTGCACCAGGCTTCCAGGGCCCCTGGCTGGGGTCTGCAGCCCGGCACACCCGGAGGCTGACTCCCTGGGCGCCCAGCAGCTGCCTCACACATGTAGCTTCCCTAGCGCTCTCCTCCCCAGCAGAGACGTGTGCAGCTGGTTGGGGCCTGCCCCTGCGTGCCTGGGCTCCCGCCCACAGCCCCAGCTCAGGGCAAGCAGCCCCTGAGCCAAGACCTGCAGGAGGCGCAGAGCGCCCCCACCTGGAAGCCGAGTGAACAGCTGGCGGGGAGGCGAGCCTCCTCGAGGGAAGAAGAGGCAGCCCAGCCTCGTTTGGCTCAAGCCCTACTTGGCTGGAGCCGAGTGCGCCTCCAGGACGGCAGAGCTCCAGCTCTTCTCAGAGGCCCGATCTGGCAGAGTTGCTGGCGCGAGGCTGCTCTGCCCTGGGCGAGCCTTGCCCAGACTTACCTCGCTGCTAGGCTTCCTGCCCAGGAAGGAGCAGGCTGCGCGAGGCTGGGAGACGCCACTGGCGCCTTCCTGGCCTCAGCTCCGCTCCTGCCTTGCCTTTGCACCTAGGCCCCAGGCGTCCTTGGGGAGGGCTTAGGGGCCGGTGGCTTGCACACTGCCAAGGGCTCCAGCAGGGAGAGCTCTGTGAGAGGGAAGGGAAGGGCGAGTGCAGGGCTCCTGCATCGGTTGCTTGGCCCCACAGACTCAGCGACGCACGGAGTGCACCAGGCTCCCAGGGCCCCTGGCTGGGGTCTGCAGCCCCGCACACCCGGAGGCTGACTCCCTGGGCGCCCAGCAGCTGCCTCACACACGTAGCTTCCCTAGCGCTCTCCTCCCCAGCAGAGACGTGTGCAGCTGCTTGGGCCTGCCCATGCGTGCCTGGGCTCTGGCCCACGGCCCCAGCTCAGGGCAAGCAGCCCCTGAGCCAAGACCTGCAGGAGGCGCAGAGCGCCCCCGTCTGGAATCCGAGGGAACAGTATGCGGGGAAGCGAGCCTCCTCGGGGGAAGAAGAGGCAGCCCAGCCGCGTGCGGCTCAAGCCCTGCTTGGCTGGAGCCGAGTGTGCCTCCAGGACGGCAGAGCTCCAGCTCTGCTCAGAGGCCTGTTCTGGCAGAGTTGCTGGCGCGAGGCTGCTCTGCCCTGGGCGAGCCTTGCCCAGACTTGCCTCATGCTAGGCTTCCTGCCCAGATAGGAGCAGGCTGCGCGAGGCTGGGAGACGCCACTGGCGCCTTCCTTGGCCTCAGCTCCTCTCCTGCCTTGCCTTTGCACCTAGGCCCTAGGGGTCCTTGGGGAGGGCTTAGGGGCCGGTGGCTTGCACACTGCCAAGGGCTCCAGCAGGAAGAGCTCTGTGCGAGGGAAGGGAAGGGCTAGTGCAGGGCTCCTCCAGCGGTTGCTTGGCCGCCCAGACTCAGCGCCACACGGAGTGCACCAGGCTCCCAGGGCCCCTGGCTGGGGTCTGCAGCCCCGCACACCCGGAGGCTGACTCCCTGGGCGCCCAGCAGCTGCCTCACACAGGAGCTTCCTAGCGCTCTCCTCCCCAGCAGAGACGTGTGCAGCTGCTTGGGGCCTGCCCCTGCGTGTCTGGGCTCTGGCCCACCGCCCCAGCTCAGGGCAAGCAGCCCATGAGCCAAGACCTGCAGGAGGCGCAGAGCGCCCCCGCCTGGAAGCCGACGGAACAGCATGCGGGGAAGCGAGCCTCCTTGGGGGAAGAAGAGGCAGCCCAGCCTCGTGTGGCTCAAGCCCTGCTTGGCTGGAGCCGACGGTGCCTCCAGGACGGCAGAGCTCCAGCTCTGCTCAGAGGCCTGATGTGGCAGAGATGCTGGCGCGAAGCTGCTCTGCCCTGGGCGAGCCTTGCCCAGACTTGCCTCGCTGCTAGGCTTCCTGTCCAGGAAGGAGCAGGCTGCGCGAGGCTGGGAGACGCCACTGGCGCCTTCCTGGCTTCAGCTCCGCTCCTGCCTTGCCTTTGCGCCTAGGCCCCAGGCGGCCTTGGGGAGGGCTTAGGGGCCCGTGGCTTGCACAGGGCCAAGGGCTCCAGCAGGAAGAGCTCTGTGAGAGGGAAGGGAAGGGCAAGTGCAGGGCTCCTCCAGCGGTTGCTTGGCCGCCCAGACTCAGCGCCACACGGAGTGCACCAGGCTTCCAGGGCCCCTGGCTGGGGTCTGCAGCCCGGCACACCCGGAGGCTGACTCCCTGGGCGCACAGCAGCTGCCTCACACACGGAGCTTCCCTAGCGCTCTCCTCCCCTGCAGAGACGTGTGCAGCTGCTTGGGGCCTGTCCCTGCCTGTCTGGGCTCCCTCACACAGCCCCAGCTCAGGGCAAGCAGCCCCTGAGCCAAGACCTGCAGGAGGCGCAGAGCGCCCCACCTGGAAGCCGAGGAACAGCAGGCGGGGAAGCGAGCCTCCTCGGGGGAAGAAGAGGCAGCCCAGCCGCGTGCGGCTCAAGCCCTACTTGGCTGGAGCCGAGTGCGCCTCCAGAACGGCAGAGCTCCAGCTCTGCTCAGAGGCCCAATCTGGCAGAGTTGCTTGCGTGAGGCTGCTCTGCCCTGGGCAAGACTTGCCCAGAACTGCTTCGCTGCTTGGCTTCCTGCCCAGGAAGGAGCAGGCTGCGCGAAGCTGGGAGACACCACTGGCGCCTTCCTGGCCTCAGCTCCGCTCCTGCCTTGCCTTTGCACCTAGGCCCTAGGCGTCCTTGGGGAGGGCTTAGGGCCCGGTGGCTTGCACACTGCCAAGGGCTCCAGCAGGGAGAGCTCTGTGAGAGGGAAGGGAAGGGCAAGTGCAGGGCTCCTGCAGCGGTTGCTTGGCCGCCCAGACGCAGCGCCGCACGGAGTGCACCAGGCTCCCAGGGCCCCTGGCTGGGGTCTGCAGCCCCCCACACCCGGAGGCTGACTTCCTGGGTGCCCAGCAGCTGCCTCACACACCGAGCTTCCCTTGCGCTTTCCTCCCCAGCAGAGATGTGTGCAGCTGCTTGGGGCCTAAACCTGCGTGCCTGGGCTCCCTCCTACAGCCCCATCTCAGGGCAAGCAGCCCCTGAGCCAATACCTGCAGGAGGCAAATACCCGCCCCTCCGGGAAGCTGAGGGAACAGCATGCGGGGAACCGAGCCTCCTCCGGGGAAGAAGAGGCAGCCCAGCTGCGTGCGGCTCAAGCCCTGCTTGGCTGGAGCCGAGTGCGCCTCCAGGACGGCAGATCTCCAGCTCTGCTCAGAGGCCCGATCTGGCAGAGTTGCTGGCGCGAGGCTGCTCTGCCCTGGGCGAGCCTTGCCCAGACTTGCCTCGCTGCTAGGTTTCCTGCCCAGGAAGGAGCAGGCTGCGCGAGGCTGGGAGAAGCCACTGGCGCCTTCCTGGCCTCAGCTCCGCTCCTGCCTTGCCTTTGCACCTAGGCCCCAGGTGTCCTTGGGGAGGGCTTAGGGGCCGGTGGGTTGCACACTGCCAAGGGCTCCAGCAGGAAGAGCTCTGTGCGAGGGAAGGGAAGGGCTAGTGCAGGGCTCCTCCAGCGGTTGCTTGGCCGCCCAGACTCAGCGCCGCACGGAGTGCACCAGGCTCCCAGGGCCCCTGGCTGGGGTCTGCAGCCCCGCACACCCGGAGGCTGACTCCCTGGGCGCCCAGCAGCTGCCTCACACACGTAGCTTCCCTAGCGCTCTCCTCCCCAGCAGAGACGTGTGCAGCTGGTTGGGGCCAGCCCCCGCGTGCCTGGGCTCCCGCCCACAGCCCCAGCTCAGGGCAAGCAGCCCTGAGCCAAGACCTGCAGGAGGCGCAGAGCGCCCCCACCTGGAAGCCGAGTGAACAGCTGGCGGGGAGGCGAGCCTCCTCGAGGGAAGAATAGGCAGCCCAGCCGCGTGGGGCTCAAGCCCTTCTTGGCTGGAGCCGAGTGCGCCTCCAGGACGGCAGAGCTCCAGCTCTGCTCAGAGGCCAGTTCTGGCAGAGTTGCTGGGGCGAGGCTGCTCTGCCCTGGGCGAGCCTTGCCCAGACTTGCCTGGCTGCTAGGCTTCCTGCCCAGGAAGGAGCAGGCTGCGGGAGGCTGGGAGACACCACTGGCGCCTTCCTGGCCTCAGCTCCGCTCCTGCCTTGCCTTTGCACCTAGGCCCCAGGCGTCCTTGGGGAGGGCTTAGGGGCCGGTGGCTTGCACACTGCCAAGGGCTCCAGCAGGGAGAGCTCTGTGAGAGGGAAGGGAAGCGCAAGTGCAAGGCTCCTCCAGCGGTTGCTTGGCCGCCCAGACTCAGCGCCGCACGGAGTGAAAGAGACTCCCAGGGACCCTGGCTGGGGTCTGAAGCCCCCCACACCCAGAGGCTGACTTCCTGGGTGCCCAGCAGCTGCCTCACACACCGAGCTTCCCTTGCGCTTTCCTCCCCAGCAGAGACGTGTGCAGCTGCTTGGGGCCTAAACCTGCGTGCCTGGGCTCCCTCCTACAGCCCCATCTCAGGGCAAGCAGCCCCTGAGCCAATACCTGCAGGAGGCAGAGCCCGCCCCACCTGGAAGCCGAGGAACAGCTGGGAGGCGAGCCTCCTCCAGGGAAGAAGAGGCAGCCCAGCCTCGTGTGGCTCAAGCCCTACTTGGCTGGATCCGAGTGCGCCTCCAGGACGGCAGATCTCCAGCTCTGCTCAGAGGCCCGATCTGGCAGAGTTGCTGGCGCGAGGCTGCTCTGCCCTGGGCGAGCCTTGCCCAGACTTGCCTCGCTGCTAGGCTTCCTGCCCAGGAAGGAGCAGGCTGCGCGAGGCTGGGAGACGCCACTGGCGCCTTCCTGGCCTCAGCTCCGCTCCTGCCTTGCCTTTGCACCTAGGCCCCAGGCGTCCTTGGGGAGGGCTTAGGGGCCTGTGGCTTGCACACTGCCAAGGGCTCCAGCAGGAAGAGCTCTGTGCGAGGGAAGGGAAGGGCTAGGGCAGGGCTCCTCCAGCGGTTGCTTGGCCGCCCAGACTCAGCGCCGCACGGAGTGCACCAGGCTCCCAGGGCCCCTGGCTGGGGTCTGCAGCCCCGCACACCCGGAGGCTGACTCCCTGGGCGCCCAGCAGCTGCCTCACACACGTAGCTTCCCTAGCGCTCTCCTCCCCAGCAGAGACGTGTGCAGCTGGTTGGGGCCTGCCCCTGCGTGCCTGGGCTCCCGCCCCCAGCCCCAGCTCAGGGCAAGCAGCCCCTGAGCCAAGACCTGCAGGAGGCGCAGAGCGCCCCCACCTGGAAGCCGAGTGAACAGCTGGCGGGGAGGCGAGCCTCCTCGAGGGAAGAAGAGGCAGCCCAGCCTCGTTTGGCTCAAGCCCTACTTGGCTGGAGCCGAGTGCGCCTCCAGGACGGCAGAGCTCCAGCTCTGCTCAGAGGCCCGATCTGGCAGAGTTGCTGGCGCGAGGCTGCTCTGCCCTGGGCGAGCCTTGCCCAGACTTGCCTCGCTGCTAGGCTTCCTGCCCAGGAAGGAGCAGGCTGTGCGAGGCGGGGAGACGCCACTGGAGCCTTCCTGGCCTCAGCTCCGCTCCTGCCTTGCCTTTGCACCTAGGCCGCAGGCGTCCTTGGGGAGGGATTAGGGGCCGGTGGCTTGCACACTGCCAAGGGCTCAAGCAGGAAGAGCTCTGTGCGAGAGAAGGGAAGGGAAAGTGCAGGGCTCCTCCAGCGGTTGCTTGGCCGCCCAGACTCAGCGCTGCACGGAGTGCACCAGGCTCCCAGGGCCCCTGGCTGGGGTCTGCAGCCCCGCACACGCGGAGGCTGACTCCCTGGGCGCCCAGCAGCTGCCTCACACACGTAGCTTCCCTAGCGCTCTCCTCCCCAGCAGAGACGTGTGCAGCTGGCTGGGGCCTGCCCCTGCGTGCCTGGGCTCCCGCCCACAGCCCCAGCTCAGGGCAAGCAGCCCCTGAGCCAAGACCTGCAGGAGGCGCAGAGCGCCCCCACCTGGAAGCCGAGTGAACAGCTGGCGGGGAGGCGAGCCTCCTCGAGGGAAGAAGAGGCAGCCCAGCCTCGTTTGGCTCAAGCCCTACTTGGCTGGAGCCGAGTGCGCCTCCAGGACGGCAGAGCTCCAGCTCTGCTCAGAGGCCCGATCTGGCAGAGTTGCTGGCGCGAGGCTGCTCTGCCCTGGGCGAGCCTTGCCCAGACTTGCCTGGCTGCTAGGCTTCCTGCCCAGGAAGGAGCAGGCTGTGCGAGGCTTGGTGACGCCACTGGCACACTCCTGGCCTCAGCTCCGCTCCTGCCTTGCCTTTGCACCTAGGCCCCAGGCGTCCTTGGGGAGGGCTTAGGGGCCGGTGGCTTGCACACTGCCAAGGGCTCCAGCAGGAAGAGCTCTGTGCGAGGGAAGGGAAGGGCTAGTGCAGGGCTCCTCCAGCGGTTGCTTGGCCGCCCAGACTCAGCGCCGCACGGAGTGCACCAGGCTCCCAGGGCCCCTGGCTGGGGTCTGCAGCCCCGCACACCCGGAGGATGACTCCCTGGGCGCCCAGCAGCTGCCTCACACACGTAGCTTCCCTAGCGCTCTCCTCCCCAGCAGAGACGTGTGCAGCTGGTTGGGGCCTGCCCCTGCGTGCCTGGGCTCCCACCCACAGCCCCAGCTCAGGGCAAGCAGCCCCTGAGCCAAGACCTGCAGGAGGCGCAGAGCGCCCCCACCTGGAAGCCGAGTGAACAGCTGGCGGGGAGGCGAGCCTCCTCGAGGGAAGAAGAGGCAGCCCAGCCTCGTTTGGCTCAAGCCCTACTTGGCTGGAGCCGAGTGCGCCTCCAGGACGGCAGAGCTCCAGCTCTGCTCAGAGGCCCGATCTGGCAGAGTTGCTGGCGCGAGGCTGCTCTGCCCTGGGCGAGCCTTGCCCAGACTTGCCTCGCTGCTAGGCTTCCTGCCCAGGAAGGAGCAGGCTGCGCGAGGCTGGGTGACGCCACTGGCACCCTCTTGGCCTCAGCTCCGCTCCTGCCTTGCCTTTGCACCTAGGCCCCAGGCGTCCTTGGGGAGGGCTTAGGGGCCGGTGGCTAGCACACTGCCAAGGGCTCCAGCAGGAAGAGCTCTGTGCGAGGGAAGGGAAGGGCTAGTGCAGGGCTCCTCCAGCGGTTGCTTGGCCGCCCAGACTCAGCGCCGCACGGAGTGCACCAGGCTCCCAGGGCCCCTGGCTGGGGTCTGCAGCCCCGCACATCCGGAGGCTGACTCCCTGGGCGCCCAGCAGCTGCCTCACACACGTAGCTTTCCTAGCGCTCTCCTCCCCAGCAGAGACGTGTGCAGCTGGTTGGGGCCTGCCCCTGCGTGCCTGGGCTCCCGCCCACAGCCCCAGCTCAGGGCAAGCAGCCCCTGAGCCAAGACCTGCAGGAGGCGCAGAGCGCCCCCACCTGGAAGCCGAGTGAACAGCGGGCGGGGAGGCGAGCCTCCTCGAGGGAAGAAGAGGCAGCCCAGCCTCGTTTGGCTCAAGCCCTACTTGGCTGGAGCCGAGTGCGCCTCCAGGACGGCAGAGCTCCAGCTCTGCTCAGAGGCCCGATCTGGCAGAGTTGCTGGCGCGAGGCTGCTCTGCCCTGGGCGAGCCTTGCCCAGACTTGCCTCGCTGCTAGGCTTCCTGCCCAGGAAGGAGCAGGCTGCACGAGGCTGGGAGACGCCACTGGCGCCTTCCTGGCCTCAGCTCCGCTCCTGCCTTGCCTTTGCAACTAGGCCCCTGGCGTCCTTGGGGAGGGCTTAGGGGCCGGTGGCTTGCACACTGCCAAGGCCTCCAGCAGGAAGAGCTCTGTGCGAGGGAAGGGAAGGGCAGTGCAGGGCTCCTCCAGCGCTTGCTTGGCCGCCCAGACTCAGCGCCGCACGGAGTGCACCAGGCTCCCTGGGCCCCAGGCTGGGGTCTGCAGCCCGGCACACCCGGAGGCTGACGCCCTGGGCGCCCAGCAGCTGCCTCACACAGGTAGCTTCCCTAGCGCTCTCCTCCCCAGCAGAGACGTGTGCACCTGGTTGGGGCCTGCCCCTGCGTGCCTGGGCTCCCGCCCACAGCCCCAGCTCAGGGTAAACAGCCCCTGAGCCAAGACCTGCAGGAGGCGCAGAGCGCCCCCACCTGGAAGCCGAGTGAACAGCTGGCGGGGAGGCGAGCCTCCTCGAGGGAAGAAGAGGCAGCCCAGCCTCGTTTGGCTCAAGCCCTACTTGGCTGGAGCCGAGTGCGCCTCCAGGACGGCAGAGCTCCAGCTCTGCTCAGAGGCCCGATCTGGCAGAGTTGCTGGCGCGAGGCTGCTCTGCCCTGGGCGAGCCTTGCCCAGACTTGCCTCGCTGCTAGGCTTCCTGCCCAGGAAGGAGCAGGCTGCGCGAGGCTGGGAGACGCCACTGGCGCCTTCCTGGCCTCAGCTCCACTCCTGCCTTGCCTTTGCACCTAGGCACTAGGGGTCCTTGGGCAGGGCTTAGGGGCCGGTGGCTTGCACACTGCCAAGGGCTCCAGCAGGAAGAGCTCTGTGCGAGGGAAGGGAAGGGCTAGTGCAGGGCTCCTCCAGCGCTTGCTTGGCCGCCCAGACTCAGCGCCGCACGGAGTGCACCAGGCTCCCAGGGCCCCTGGCTGGCGTCTGCAGCCCCGCACACCCGGAGGCTGACTCCCTGGGCGCCCAGCAGCTGCCTCACACACGTAGCTTCCCTAGCGCTCTCCTCCCCAGCAGAGACGTGTGCAGCTGGTTGGGGCCTGCCCCTGCGTGCCTGGGCTCCCGCCCACAGCCCCAGCTCAGGGCAAGCAGCCCCTGAGCCAAGACCTGCAGGAGGCGCAGAGCGCCCCCACCTGGAAGCCGAGTGAACAGCTGGCGGGGAGGCGAGCCTCCTCGAGGGAAGAAGAGGCAGCCCAGCCTCGTTTGGCTCAAGCCCTACTTGGCTGGAGCCGAGTGCGCCTCCAGGACGGCAGAGCTCCAGCTCTGCTCAGAGGCCCGATCTGGCAGAGTTGCTGGCGCGAGGCTGCTCTGCCCTGGGCGAGCCTTGCCCAGACTTGCCTGGCTGCTAGGCTTCCTGCCCAGGAAGGAGCAGGCTGCGCGAGGCTGGGAGACGCCACTGGCGCCTTCCTGGCCTCAGCTCCGCTCCTGCCTTGCCTTTGCACCTAGGCCCCAGGCGTCCTTGGGGAGGGCTTAGGGGCCGGTGGCTTGCACACTGCCAAGGGCTCCAGCAGGAAGAGCTCTGTGTGGGGGAAGGGAAGGGCTAGTGCAGGGCTCCTTCAGCGGTTGCTTGGCCGCATAGACTCAGCGCCGCACGGAGTGCACCAGGCTCCCAGGGCCCCTGGCTGGGGTCTGCAGCCCCGCACACCCGGAGGCTGACTCCCTGGGCGCCCAGCAGCTGCCTCACACACGTAGCTTCCCTAGCGCTCTCCTCCCCAGCAGAGACGTGTGCAGCTGGTTGGGGCCTGCCCCTGCGTGCCTGGGCTCCCGCCCACAGCCCCAGGTCAGGGCAAGCAGCCCCTGAGCCAAGACCTGCAGGAGGCGCAGAGCGCCCCCACCTGGAAGCCGAGTGAACAGCTGGCGGGGAGGCGAGCCTCCTCGAGGGAAGAAGAGGCAGCCCAGCCTCGTTTGGCTCAAGCCCTACTTGGCTGGAGCCGAGTGCGCCTCCAGGACGGCAGAGCTCCAGCTCTGCTCAGAGGCCCGATCTGGCAGAGTTGCTGGCGCGAGGCTGCTCTGCCCTGGGCGAGCCTTGCCCAGACTTGCCTCGCTGCTAGGCTTCCTGCCCAGGAAGGAGCAGGCTGCGCGAGGCTGGGAGACGCCACTGGCGCCTTCCTGGCCTCAGCTCCGCTCCTGCCTTGCCTTTGAACCTAGGCCCCAGGCGTCCTTGGGGACGGCTTAGGGGCCGGTGGCTTGCACACTGCCAAGGGCTCCAGCAGGAAGAGCTCTGTGCGGGGGAAGTAACGGCTATTGCACGGCTCCTCCAGGGGTTGCTTGGCCGGCCTGACTCAGCGCCGCACGGAGTGCACCAGGCTCCCAGGGCCCCTGGATGGGGTCTGCAGCCCCGCACACCCGGAGGCTGACTCCTGGGCGCCCAGCAGCTGCCTCACACACGTAGCTTCCTAGCGCTCTCCTCCCCAGCAGAGACGTGTGCAGCTGGTTGGGGCCTGCCCTGCGTGCCTGGGCTCCCGGCCACAGCCCCAGCTCAGGGCAAGCAGCCCTGAGCCAAGACCTGCAGGAGGTGCAGAGCGCCCCCACCAGGAATCCGAGTGAAAAGCTGGCGGGGAGGCGAGCCTCCTCGAGGGAAGAAGAGGCAGCCCAGCCTCGTTTGCCTCAAGCCCTACTTGGCTGGAGCCGAGTGCGCCTCCAGGACGGCAGAGCTCCAGCTCTGCTCAGAGGCCCGATCTGGCCGAGTTGCTGGCGCGAGGCTGCTCTGCCCTGGGCGAGCCTTGCCCAGACTTGCCTCGCTGCTAGGCTTCCTGCCCAGGAAGGAGCAGGCTGCGCGAGGCTGGGAGACGCCACTGGCGCCTTCCTGGCCTCAGCTCCGCTCCTGCCTTGCCTTTGCACCTAGGCCCCAGGCGTCCTTGGGAGGGCTTAGGGCCGGTGGCTTGCACACTGCCAAGGGCTCCAGCAGGAAGAGCTCTGTGCGAGGGAAGGGAAGGGCTAGTGCAGGGCTCCTCCAGCGGTTGCTTGGCCGCCCAGACTCAGTGCCGCACGGAGTGCACCAGGCTCCCAGGGCCCCTGGCTGGGATCTGCAGCCCCGCACACACGGAGGCTGACTCCCTGGGCGCCCAGCAGCTGCCGCACACACGTAGCTTCCCTAGCGCTCTCCTCCCCAGCAGAGACGTGTGCACCTGGTTGGGGCCTGCCCCTGCGTGCCTGGGCTCCCGCCCACAGCCCCAGCTCAGGCAAGCAGCCCCTGAGCCAAGACCTGCAGGAGGCGCAGAGCGCCCCCACCTGGAAGCCGAGTGAACAGCTGGCGGGGAGGCGAGCCTCCTCGAGGGAAGAAGAGGCAGCCCAGCCTCGTTTGGCTCAAGCCCTACTTGGCTGGAGCCGAGTGCGCCTCCAGGACGGCAGTGCTCCAGCTCTGCTCAGAGGCCCGATCTGGCAGAGTTGCTGGCGCGAGGCTGCTCTGCCCTGGGCGAGCCTTGCCCAGACTTGCCTCGCTGCTAGGCTTCCTGCCCAGGAAGGAGCAGGCTGCGCCAGGCTGGGAGACGCCACTGGCGCCTTCCTGGCCTCAGCTCCGCTCCTGCCTTGCCTTTGCACCTAGGCCCCAGGCGTCCTTGGGGAGGGCTTAGGGCCGGTGGCTTGCACACTGCCAAGGGCTCCAGCAGGAAGAGCTCTGTGCGAGGGAAGGAAGGGCTAGTGCAGGGCTCCTCCAGCTGTTGCTTGGCCGCCCAGACTCAGCGCCGCACGGAGTGCACCAGGCTCCCAGGGCCCCTGGCTGGGGTCTGCAGCCCCGCACACCCGGAGGCTGACTCCTGGGCGCCCAGCAGCTGCCTCACACACGTAGCTTCCTAGCGCTCTCCTCCCCAGCAGAGACGTGTGCAGCTGGTTGGGGCCTGCCCCTGCGTGCCTGGGCTCCCGCCCACAGCCCCAGCTCAGGGCAAGCAGCCCCTGAGCCAAGACCTGCAGGAGGCGCAGAGCGCCCCCACCTGGAAGCCGAGTGAACAGCTGGCGGGGGGACGAGCCTCCTCCAGGGAAGAAGAGGCAGCCCAGCCTCGTTCGGCTCAAGCCCTACTTGGCTGGAGCCGAGTGCGCCTCCAGGACGGCAGAGTTCCAGCTCTGCTCAGAGGCCCGATCTGGCAGAGTTGCTGGCGCGAGGCTGCTCTGCCCTGGGCGAGCCTTGCCCAGACTTGCCTCGCTGCTAGGCTTTCTGCCCAGGAAGGAGCAGGCTGCGCGAGGCTGGGAGACGCCACTGGCGCCTTCCTGGCCTCAGCTCCGCTCCTGCCTTGCCTTTGCACCTAGGCCCCAGGCGTCCTTGGGGAGGGCTTAGGGCCGGTGGCTTGCACACTGCCAAGGGCTCCAGCAGGAAGAGCTCTGTGCGAGGGAAGGAAGGGCTAGTGCAGGGCTCCTCCAGCGGTTGCTTGGCCGCCCAGACTCAGCGCCGCACGGAGTGCACCAGGATCCCAGGGCCCCTGGCTGGGGTCTGCAGCCCCACACCCGGAGGCTGACTCCTGGGCGCCCAGCAGCTGCCTCACACACCGAGCTTCCCTTGCGCTTTCCTCCCCAGCAGAGATGTGTGCAGCTGGTTGGGGCCTGCCCTGCGTGCCTGGGCTCCTCCTACAGCCCCAGCTCAGGGCAAGCAGCCCTGAGCCAAGACCTGCAGGAGGCGCCACCTGGAAGCCGAGTGAACAGCTGGCGGGGAGGCGAGCCTCAAGGGAAGAAGAGGCAGCCCAGCCTCGTTTGGCTCAAGCCCTGCTTGGCTGGATCCGAGTGCGCCTCCAGGACGGCAGAGCTCCAGCTCTGCTCAGAGGCCCGATGTGGCAGAGGTGCTGGCGCGAGGCTGCTCTGCCCTGGGCGAGCCTTGACCAGACTTGCCTCGCTGCTAGGCTTCCTGCCCAGGAAGGAGCAGGCTGCGCGAGGCTTGGTGACGCCACTGGCACCCTCCTGGCCTCAGCTCCGCTCCTGCCTTGCCTTTGAACCTAGGCCCTAGGCGTCCTTGGGGAGGGCTTAGGGGCCGGTGGCTTGCACACTGCCTAGGGCTCCAGCAGGTAGAGCTCTGTGAGGGGGTAGGGAGGGCAAGTGCAGGACTCCTCCAGCGGTTGCTTAGTCGGCCAGACTCAGTACCCCACGGAGTGCAGCAGGCTCCCAGGGCCCCTGGCTGGGGTCTGCAGCCCCGCACACCCGGAGGCTGACTCCCTGGGCGCCCAGCAGCTGCCTCACACACGTAGCTTTCCTAGCGCTCTCCTCCCCAGCAGAGACGTGTGCAGCTGGTTGGGGCCTGCCCCTGCGTGCCTGGGCTCCCGCCCACAGCCCCAGCTCAGGGCAAGCAGCCCCTGAGCCAAGACCTGCAGGAGGCGCAGAGCGCCCCCACCTGGAAGCCGAGTGAACAGCTGGCGGGGAGGCGAGCCTCCTCCAGGGAAGAAGAGGCAGCCCAGCCTCGTTTGGCTCAAGCCCTACTTGGCTGGAGCCGAGTGCGCCTCCAGGACGGCAGAGCTCCAGCTCTGCTCAGAGGCCCGATCTGGCAGAGTTGCTGGCGCGAGGCTGCTCTGCCCTGGGCGAGCCTTGCCCAGACTTGCCTCCCTGCTAGGCTTCCTGCCCAGGAAGGAGCAGGCTGCGCGAGGCTGGGTGACGCCACTGGCACCCTCCTGGCCTCAGCTCCGCTCCTGCCTTGCCTTTGCACCTAGGCCCCAGGCGTCCTTGGGGAGGGCTTAGGGGCCGGTGGCTTGCACACTGCCAAGGGCTCCAGCAGGAAGAGCTCTGTGCGAGGGAAGGGAAGGGCTAGTGCAGGGCTCCTCCAGCGCTTGCTTGGCCGCCCAGACTCAGCGCCGCACGGAGTGCACCAGGCTCCCAGGGCCCTGGCTGGGGTCTGCAGCCCCGCACACGCGGAGGCTGACTCCCTGGGCGCCCAGCAGCTGCCTCACACACGTAGCTTCCCTAGCGCTCTCCTCCCCAGCAGAGACGTGTGCACCTGGTTGGGGCCTGCCCCTGCGTGCCTGGGCTCCCGCCCACAGCCCCAGCTCAGGGCAAGCAGCCCCTGAGCCAAGACCTGCAGGAGGCACAGAGCGCCCCCACCTGGAAGCCGAGTGAACAGCTGGCGGGGAGGCGAGCCTCCTCGAGGGAAGAGGCAGCCCAGCCTCGTTTGGCTCAAGCCCTACTTGGCTGGAGCCGAGTGCGCCTCCAGGACGGCAGAGCTCCAGCTCTGCTCAGAGGCCCGATCTGGCAGAGTTGCTGGCGCGAGGCTGCTCTGCCCTGGGCGAGCCTTGCCCAGACTTGCCTCGCTGCTAGGCTTCCTGCCCAGGAAGGAGCAGGCTGCGCGAGGCTGGGAGACGCCACTGGCGCCTTCCTGGCCTCAGCTCCGCTCCTGCCTTGCCTTTGCACCTAGGCACTAGGGGTCCTTGGGCAGGGATTAGGTGCCGGTGGCTTGCACAATGCCAAGGGCTCCAGCAGGAAGAGCTCTGTGCGAGGGAAGGGAAGGGCTAGTGCAGGGCTCCTCCAGCGGTTGCTTGGCCGCCCAGACTCAGCGCCGCACGGAGTGCACCAGGCTCCCATGGCCCCAGGCTGGGGTCTGCAGCCCCGCACACCCGGAGGCTGACTCCCTGGGCGCCCAGCAGCTGCCTCACACACGTAGCTTCCCTAGCGCTCTCCTCCCCAGCAGAGACGTGTGCAGCTGGTTGGGGCCTGCCCTGCGTGCCTGGGCTCCCGCCCACAGCCCCAGCTCAGGGCAAGCAGCCCTGAGCCAAGACCTGCAGGAGGCGCAGAGCGCCCCCACCTGGAAGCCGAGTGAACAGCTGGCGGGGAGGCGAGCCTCCTCGAGGGAAGAAGAGGCAGCCCAGCCTCGTTTGGCTCAAGCCCTACTTGGCTGGAGCCGAGTGCGCCTCCAGGACGGCAGAGCTCCAGCTCTGCTCAGAGGCCCGATCTGGCAGAGTTGCTGGCGCGAGGCTGCTCTGCCCTGGGCGAGCCTTGCCCAGACTTGCCTCGCTGCTAGGCTTCCTGCCCAGGAAGGAGCAGGCTGCACGAGGCTGGGAGACGCCACTGGCGCCTTCCTGGCCTCAGCTCCGCTCCTGCCTTGCCTTTGCACCTAGGCCCCAGGCGTCCTTGGGGAGGGCTTAGGGCCGGTGGCTTGCACACTGCCAAGGGCTCCAGCAGGAAGAGCTCTGTGCGAGGGAAGGAAGGGCTAGTGCAGGGCTCCTCCAGCGCTTGCTTGGCCGCCCCAGACTCAGCGCCGCACGGAGTGCACCAGGCTCCCAGGGCCCCTGGCTGGGGTCTGCAGCCCCGCACACCCGGAGGCTGACTCCCTGGGCGCCCAGCAGCTGCCTCACACACGTAGCTTCCTAGCGCTCTCCTCCCCAGCAGAGACGTGTGCAGCTGGTTGGGGCCTGCCCTGCGTGCCTGGGCTCCCGCCCACAGCCCCAGCTCAGGGCAAGCAGCCCTGAGCCAAGACCTGCAGGAGGCGCAGAGCGCCCCACCTGGAAGCCGAGTGAACAGCTGGCGGGAGGCGAGCCTCCTCGAGGGAAGAAGAGGCAGCCTCGTTTGGCTCAAGCCCTACTTGGCTGGAGCCGAGTGCGCCTCCAGGACGGCAGAGCTCCAGCTCTGCTCAGAGGCCCGATCTGGCAGAGTTGCTGGCGCGAGGCTGCTCTGCCCTGGGCGAGGTTTGCCTAGACTTGCCTCGCTGCTAGGCTTCCTGCCCAGGAAGGAGCAGGCTGCGCGAGGCTGGGAGACGCCACTGGCGCCTTCCTGGCCTCAGCTCCGCTCCTGCCTTGCCTTTGCACCTAGGCCCCAGGCGTCCTTGGGGAGGGCTTAGGGGCCGGTGGCTGCACACTGCCAAGGGCTCCAGCAGGAAGAGCTCTGTGCGAGGGAAGGAAGGGCTAGTGCAGGGCTCCTCCAGCGGTTGCTTGGCCGCCCAGACTCAGCGCCGCACGGAGTGCACCAGGCTCCCAGGGTCCCTGGCTGGGGTCTGCAGCCCCGCACACCCGGAGGCTGACTCCCTGGGCGCCCAGCAGCTGCCGCACACACGTAGCTTCCCTAGCGCTCTCCTCCCCAGCAGAGACGTGTGCACCTGGTTGGGGCCTGCCCCTGCGTGCCTGGGTTCCCGCCCACAGCCCCAGGTCAGGGCAAGCAGCCCCTGAGCCAAGACCTGCAGGAGGCGCAGAGCGCCCCAACCTGGAAGCCGAGTGAACAGCTGGCGGGAGGCGAGCCTCCTCGAGGGAAGAAGAGGCAGCCCAGCCTCGTTTGGCTCAAGCCCTACTTGGCTGGAGCCGAGTGCGCCTCCAGGACGGCAGAGCTCCAGCTCTGCTCAGAGGCCCGATCTGGCAGAGTTGCTGGCGCGAGGCTGCTCTGCCCTGGGCGAGCCTTGCCCAGACTTGCCTCGCTGCTAGGCTTCCTGCCCAGGAAGGAGCAGGCTGCGCGAGGCTGGGAGACGCCACTGGCGCCTTCCTGGCCTCAGCTCCGCTCCTGCCTTGCCTTTGCACCTAGGCCCCAGGCGTCCTTGGGAGGGCTTAGGGCCGGTGGCTTGCACACTGCCAAGGGCTCCAGCAGGAAGAGCTCTGTGCGAGGGAAGGGAAGGGCTAGTGCAGGGCTCCTCCAGCCCTTGCTTGGCCGCCCAGACTCAGCGCCGCACGGAGTGCACCAGGCTCCCATGGCCCCTGGCTGGGGTCTGCAGCCCCGCACACCCGGAGGCTGACTCCTGGGCGCCCAGCAGCTGCCTCACACACGTAGCTTCCCTAGCGCTCTCCTCCCCAGCAGAGACGTGTGCACTGGTTGGGGCCTGCCCCTGCGTGCCTGCGCTCCCGCCCACAGCCCCAGCTCAGGGCAAGCAGCCCCTGAGCCAAGACCTGCAGGAGGCGCAGAGCGCCCCCACCTGGAAGCCGAGTGAACAGCTGGCGGGAGGCGAGCCTCTCGAGGGAAGAAGAGGCAGCCCAGCCTCGTTTGGCTCAAGCCCTACTTGGCTGGAGCCGAGTGCGCCTCCAGGACGGCAGAGCTCCAGCTCTGCTCAGAGGCCCGATCTGGCAGAGTTGCTGGCGCGAGGCTGCTCTGCCCTGGGCGAGCCTTGCCCAGACTTGCCTCGCTGCTAGGCTTCCTGCCCCAGGAAGGAGCAGGCTGCGCGAGGCTGGGAGACGCCACTGGCGCCTTCCTGGCCTCAGCTCCGCTCCTGCCTTGCCTTTGCACCTAGGCCCCAGGCGTCCTTGGGAGGGCTTAGGGCCGGTGGCTTGCACACTGCCAAGGGCTCCAGCAGGAAGAGCTCTGTGCGAGGAAGGAAGGGCTAGTGCAGGGCTCCTCCAGCGGTTGCTTGGCCGCCCAGACTCAGCGCCGCACGGAGTGCACCAGGCTCCCAGGGCCCCTGGCTGGGGTCTGCAGCCCCGCACACCCGGAGGCTGACTCCTGGGCGCCCAGCAGCTGCCGCACACGTAGCTTCCCTAGCGCTCTCCTCCCCAGCAGAGACGTGTGCAGCTGGTTGGGGCCTGCCCTGCGTGCCTGGGCTCCCGCCCACAGCCCCAGGTCAGGGCAAGCAGCCCCTGAGCCAAGACCTGCAGGAGGCGCAGAGCGCCCCACCTGGAAGCCGAGTGAACAGCTGGCGGGAGGCGAGCCTCCTCGAGGGAAGAAGAGGCAGCCCAGCCTCGTTTGGCTCAAGCCCTACTTGGCTGGAGCCGAGTGCGCCTCCAGGACGGCAGAGCTCCAGCTCTGCTCAGAGGCCCGATCTGGCCGAGTTGCTGGCGCGAGGCTGCTCTGCCCTGGGCGAGCTTCCTGCCCCAGGAAGGAGCAGGCTGCGCGAGGCTGGGAGACGCCACTGGCGCCTTCCTGGCCTCAGCTCCGCTCCTGCCTTGCCTTTGCAGCTAGGCCCCAGGCGTCCTTGGGAGGGCTTAGGGGCCGGTGGCTTGCACACTGCCAAGGGCTCCAGCAGGAAGAGCTCTGTGCGAGGGAAGGGAAGGGCTAGTGCAGGGCTCCTCCAGCGGTTGCTTGGCCGCCCAGACTCAGCGCCGCACGGAGTGCACCAGGCTCCCAGGGCCCCTGGCTGGGGTCTGCAGCCCCGCACACCCGGAGGCTGACTCCCTGGGCGCCCAGCAGCTGCCGCACACACGTAGCTTCCTAGCGCTCTCCTCCCCAGCAGAGACGTGTGCAGCTGGTTGGGGCCTGCCCTGCGTGCCTGGGCTCCCGCCCACAGCCCCAGCTCAGGGCAAGCAGCCCCTGAGCCAAGACCTGCAGGAGGCGCAGAGCGCCCCCACCTGGAAGCCGAGTGAACAGCTGGCGGGGAGGCGAGCCTCCTCGAGGGAAGAAGAGGCAGCCCAGCCTCGTTCGGCTCAAGCCCTACTTGGCTGGAGCCGAGTGCGCCTCCAGGACGGCAGTGCTCCAGCTCTGCTCAGAGGCCCGATCTGGCAGAGTTGCTGGCGCGAGGCTGCTCTGCCCTGGGCGAGCCTTGCCCAGACTTGCCTCGCTGCTAGGCTTCCTGCCCAGGAAGGAGCAGGCTGCGCGAGGCTGAGAGACGCCACTGGCGCCTTCCTGGCCTCAGCTCCGCTCCTGCCTTGCCTTTGCACCTAGGCCCCAGGCGTCCTTGGGGAGGGCTTAGGGCCCGGTGGCTTGCACACTGCCAAGGGCTCCAGCAGGAAGAGCTCTGTGCGAGGAAGGGCTAGTGCAGGGCTCCTCCAGCGGTTGCTTGGCCGCCCAGACTCAGCGCCGCACGGAGTGCACCAGGCTCCCAGGGCCCCTGGCTGGGGTCTGCAGCCCCGCACACCCGGAGGCTGACTCCTGGGCGCCCAGCAGCTGCCTCACACGTAGCTTCCTAGCTCTCCTCCCCAGCAGAGACGTGTGCAGCTGGTTGGGGCCTGCCCCTGCGTGCCTGGGCTCCCGCCCACAGCCCCAGCTCAGGGCAAGCAGCCCCTGAGCCAAGACCTGCAGGAGGCGCAGAGCGCCCCCACCTGGAAGCCGAGTGAACAGCTGGCGGGGAGGCGAGCCTCCTCGAGGGAAGAAGAGGCAGCCCAGCCTCGTTTGGCTCAAGCCCTACTTGGCTGGAGCCGAGTGCGCCTCCAGGACGGCAGAGCTCCAGCTCTGCTCAGAGCCCCGATCTGGCAGAGTTGCTGGCGCGAGGCTGCTCTGCCCTGGGCGAGCCTTGCCCAGACTTGCCTCGCTGCTAGGCTTCCTGCCCAGGAAGGAGCAGGCTGCGCGCGGCTGGGAGACGCCACTGGCGCCTTCCTGACCTCAGCTCCGCTCCTGCCTTGCCTTTGCACCTAGGCCCCAGGCGTCCTTGGGGAGGGCTTAGGGGCCGGTGGCTTGCACACTGCCAAGGGCTCCAGCAGGAAGAGCTCTGTGCGAGGGAAGGGAAGGGCTAGTGCAGGGCTCCTCCAGCGGTTGCTTGGCCGCCCAGACTCAGCGCTGCACGGAGTGCCCCAGGCTCCCAGGGCCCCTGGCTGGGGTCTGCAGCCCCGCACACCCGGAGGCTGACTCCCTGGGCGCCCAGCAACTGCCTCACACACGTAGCTTCCCTAGCGCTCTCCTCCCCAGCAGAGACGTGTGCAGCTGGTTGGGGCCGGCCCCTGCGTGCCTGGGCTCCCGCCCGCAGCCCCAGCTCAGGGCAAGCAGCTCCTGAGCCAAGACCTGCAGGAGGCGCAGCCCCACCTGGAAGCCGAGTGAACAGCTGGCGGGAGGCGAGCCTCCTCCAGGGAAGAAGAGGCAGCCCAGCCTCGTTTGGCTCAAGCCCTACTTGGCTGGAGCAGAGTGCGCCTCCAGGACGGCAGAGCTCCAGCTCTGCTCAGAGGCCAGATGTGGCAGAGGAGCTGGCGCGAGGCTGCTCTGCCCTGGGCGAGCCTTGCCCAGACTTGCCTCGCTGCTAGGTTTCCTGCCCAGGAAGGAGCAGGCTGCGCAAGGCTGGGAGACGCCACTGGCGCCTTCCTGGCCTCAGCTCCGCTCCTGCCTTGCCTTTGCACCTAGGCCCCAGGCGTCCTTGGGCAGGGCTTAGGGGCCGGTGGCTTGCACACTGCCAAGGGCTCCAGCAGGAAGAGCTCTGTGAGGGAAGGGAAGGGCTAGTGCAGGGCTCCTCCAGCGGTTGCTTGGCCGCCCAGACTCAGCGCTGCACGGAGTGCACCAGGCTCCCAGGGCCCCTGGCTGGGTCTGCAGCCCCGCACACCCGGAGGCTGACTCTGGGCGCCCAGCAGCTGCCTCACACACATAGCTTCCCTAGCGCTCTCCTCCCCAGCAGAGACGTGTGCAGCTGGTTGGGGCCTGCCCCTGCGTGCCTGGGCTCCCGCCCACAGCCCCAGCTCAGGGCAAGCAGCCCCTGAGCCAAGACCTGCAGGAGGCGCAGAGCGCCCCCACCTGGAAGCCGAGTGAACAGCTGGCGGGGAGGCGAGCCTCCTCGAGGGGAAGAGGCAGCCCAGCCTCGTTTGGCTCAAGCCCTACTTGGCTGGAGCCGAGTGCGCCTCCAGGACGGCAGAGCTCCAGCTCTGCTCAGAGGCCCGATCTGGCAGAGTTGCTGGCGCGAGGCTGCTCTGCCCTGGGCGAGCCTTGCCCAGACTTGCCTCGCTGCTAGGCTTCCTGCCCAGGAAGGAGCAGGCTGCGCGAGGCTGGGAGACGCCACTGGCGCCTTCCTGGCCTCAGCTCGGCTCCTGCCTTGCCTTTGCACCTAGGCCCCAGGCGTCCTTGGGGAGGGCTTAGGGCCGGTGGCTTGCACACTGCCAAGGGCTCCAGCAAGAAGAGCTCTGTGCGAGGGAAGGGAAGGGCTAGTGCAGGGCTCCTCCAGCGGTTGCTTGGCCGCCCAGACGCAGCGCCGCACGGAGTGCACCAGGCTCCCAGGGCCCTGGCTGGGGTCTGCAGCCCCGCACACCCGGAGGCTGACTCCCTGGGCGCCCAGCAGCTGCCTGACACACGTAGGTTCCCTAGCGCTCCTCCCCAGCAGAGACGTGTGCAGCTGGTTGGGGCCTGCCCCTGCGTGCCTGGGCTCCCGCCCACAGCCCCAGCTCAGGGCAAGCAGCCCTGAGCCAAGACCTGCAGGAGGCGCAGAGCGCCCCCACCTGGAAGCCGAGTGAACAGCTGGCGGGAGGCGAGCCTCCTCGAGGGAAGAAGAGGCAGCCCAGCCTCGCTTGGCTCAAGCCCTACTTGGCTGGAGCCGAGTGCGCCTCCAGGACGGCAGAGCTCCAGCTCTGCTCAGAGGCCCGATCTGGCAGAGTTGCTGGCGCGAGGCTGCTCTGCCTGGGCGAGCTTCCTGCCCAGGAAGGAGCAGGCTGCGCGTGGCTGGGAGACGCCACTGGCGCCTTCCTGGCCTCAGCTCCGCTCCTGCCTTGCCTTTGCACCTAGGCCCCAGGCGTCCTTGGGGAGGCTTAGGGGCCGGTGGCTTGCACACTGCCAAGGGCTCCAGCAGGAAGAGCTCTGTGAGGAAGGGAAGGGCTAGTGCAGGGCTCCTCCAGCTTGCTTGGCCGCCCAGACTCAGCGCCGCACGGAGTGCACCAGGCTCCCAGGGCCCCTGGCTGGGTCTGCAGCCCCGCACACCCGGAGGCTGACTCCTGGGCGCCCAGCAGCTGCCTCACACGTAGCTTCCTAGCGCTCTCCTCCCCAGCAGAGACGTGTGCAGCTGGTTGGGGCCTGCCCCTGCGTGCCTGGGCTCCCGCCCACAGCCCCAGCTCAGGGCAAGCAGCCCATGAGCCAAGACCTGCAGGAGGCGCAGAGCGCCCCCACCTGGAAGCCGAGTGAACAGCTGGTGGGGAGGCGAGCCTCCTCGAGGGAAGAAGAGGCAGCCCAGCCTCGTTTGGCTCAAGCCCTACTTGGCTGGAGCCGAGTGCGCCTCCAGGACGGCAGAGCTCCAGCTCTGCTCAGAGGCCCGATCTGGCAGAGTTGCTGGCGCGAGGCTGCTCTGCCCTGGGCGAGCCTTGCCCAGACTTGCCTCGCTGCTAGGCTTCCTGCCCAGGAAGGAGCAGGCTGCGCGAGGCTGGGAGACGCCACTGGCGCCTTCCTGGCCTCAGCTCCGCTCCTGCCTTGCCTTTGCACCTAGGCCCCAGGCGTCCTTGGGGAGGGCTTAGGGGCCGGTGGCTTGCACACTGCCAAGGGCTGCAGCAGGAAGAGCTCTGTGAGGAAGGGAAGGGCTAGTGCAGGGCTCCTCCAGCGGTTGCTTGGCCGCCCAGACTCAGCGCCGCACGGAGTGCACCAGGCTCCCAGGGCCCCTGGCTGGGGTCTGCAGCCCCGCACACCCGGAGGCTGACTCCTGGGGCGCCCAGCAGCTGCCTCACACACGTAGCTTCCTAGCGCTCTCCTCCCCAGCAGAGACGTGTGCAGCTGGTTGGGCCTGCCCCTGCGTGCCTGGGCTCCCGCCCACAGCCCCAGCTCAGGGCAAGCAGCCCCTGAGCCAAGACCTGCAGGAGGCGCAGAGCGCCCCCACCTGAAGCCGAGTGAACAGCTGGCGGGAGGCGAGCCTCCTCGAGGGAAGAAGAGGCAGCCCAGCCCTACTTGGCTGGAGCCAGTGCGCCTCCAGGACGGCAGAGCTCCAGCTCTGCTCAGAGGCCCGATCTGGCAGAGTTGCTGGCGCGAGGCTGCTCTGCCCTGGGCGAGCTTCCTGCCCAGGAAGGAGCAGGCTGCGCGAGGCTGGGAGATACCACTGGCGCCTTCCTGGCCTCAGCTCCGCTCCTGCCTTGCCTTTGCACCTAGGCCCCAGGCGTCCTTGGGGAGGGCTTAGGGCCGGTGGCTTGCACACTGCCAAGGGCTCCAGCAGGAAGAGCTCTGTGAGGAAGGGAAGGGCTAGTGCAGGGCTCCTCCAGCGGTTGCTGGCCGCCCAGACTCAGCGCCGCACGGAGTACCAGGCTCCCAGGGCCCCTGGCTGGTCTGCAGCCCCGCACACCCGGAGGCTGACTCCTGGGCGCCCAGCAGCTGCCTCACACGTAGCTTCCTAGCGCTCTCCTCCCCAGCAGAGACGTGTGCAGCTGGTTGGGCCTGCCCTGCGTGCCTGGGCTCCCGCCCACAGCCCCCAGCTCAGGCAAGCAGCCCCTGAGCCAAGACCTGCAGGAGGCAGAGCGCCCCCACCTGGAAGCCGAGTGAACAGCTGGCGGGAGGCGAGCCTCCTCGAGGAAGAAGAGGCAGCCCAGCCCGTTTTGGCTCAAGCCCTACTTGGCTGGAGCGAGTGCGCCTCCAGGACGGCAGAGCTCCAGCTCTGCTCAGAGGCCCGATCTGGCAGAGTTGCTGGCGCGAGGCTGCTCTGCCTGGGCGAGCTCCCCAGGAAGGAGCAGGCTGCGCGAGGCTGGGAGACGCCACTGGCGCCTTCCTGGCCTCAGCTCCGCTCCTGCCTTGCCTTTGCACCTAGGCCCCAGGCGTCCTTGAGGGCTTAGGGCCGGTGGCTTGCACACTGCCAAGGGCTCCAGCAGGAAGAGCTCTGTGCGAGGGAAGGAAGGGCTATGCAGGGCTCCTCCAGCGGTTGCTTGGCCGCCCAGACTCAGCGCCGCACGGAGGCACCAGGCTCCCAGGGCCCCTGGCTGGGGTCTGCAGCCCCGCACACCTGGAGGCTGACTCCTGGGCGCCCAGCAGCTGCCTCACACACGTAGCTTCCTAGCGCTCTCCTCCCCAGCAGAGACGTGTGCAGCTGGTTGGGGCCTGCCCCTGCGTGCCTGGGCTCCCGCCCACAGCCCCAGCTCAGGCAAGCAGCCCTGAGCCAAGACCTGCAGGAGCGCAGAGCGCCCCCACCTGGAAGCCGAGTGAACAGCTGGCGGGAGGCGAGCCTCGAGGGAAGAGGCAGCCCAGCCTCGTTTTGGCTCAAGCCCTACTTGGCTGGAGCCGAGTGCGCCTCCAGGACGGCAGAGCTCCAGCTCTGCTCAGAGGCCCGATCTGGCAGAGTTGCTGGCGCGAGGCTGCTCTGCCCTGGGCGAGCCTTGCCCAGACTTGCCTTGCTAGGCTTCCTGCCCAGGAAGGAGCAGGCTGCGCGAGGCTGGGAGATGCCACTGGCGCCTTCCTGGCCTCAGCTCCGCTCCTGCCTTGCCTTTGCACCTAGGCCCCAGGCGTCCTTGGAGGGCTTAGGGGCTGGTGGCTTGCACACTGCCAAGGGCTCCAGCAGGAAGAGCTCTGTGCGAGGGAAGGAAGGGCAAGTGCAGGGCTCCTCCAGCGGTTGCTTGGCCGCCCAGACTCAGCGCCGCACGGAGTGCACCAGGCTCCCAGGGCCCTGGCTGGGGTCTGCAGCCCCGCACACCCGGAGGCTGACTCCTGGGCGCCCAGCAGCTGCCTCACACGTAGCTTCCCTAGCACTCTCCTCCCCAGCAGAGACGTGCAGCTGGTTGGGCCTGCCCTGCGTGCCTGGGCTCCCGCCCACAGCCCCAACTCAGGGAAGCAGCCCTGAGCCAAGACCTGCAGCAGTGCGCCCCCACCTGGAAGCCGAGTGAACAGCTGGCGGGGAGGCAAACCTCCTCGAGGGAAGAAGAGGCAGCCCAGCCTCGTTGGCTCAAGCCCTACTTGGCTGGAGCCGAGTGCGCCTCCAGGACGGCAGAGCTCCAGCTCTGCTCAGAGGCCCGATCTGGCAGAGTTCTGGCGCGAGGCTGCTCTGCCCTGGGCGAGCCTTGCCCAGACTTGCCTCTGCTAGGCTTCCTGCCCAGGAAGGAGCAGGCTACGCGAGGCTGGGAGACGCCACTGGCGCCTTCCTGGCCTCAGCTCCGCTCCTGCCTTGCCTTTGCACCTAGGCCCCAGGCGTCCTTGGGGAGGCTTAGGGCCGGGGACATGCACACTGCCAAGGGCTCCAGCAGGAGAGCTCTGTGAGGGAAGGGCTAGTGCAGGGCTCCTCCAGCGGTTGCTTGGCCGCCCAGACTCAGCGCTGCTCGGAGTGCACCAGGCTCCCAGGGACCCTGGCTGTGGTCTGCAGCCCCGCACACCCGGAGGCTGACTCCTGGGCGCCCAGCAGCTGCCTCACACGTAGCTTCCTAGCGCTCTCCTCCCCAGCAGAGACGTGTGCAGCTGGTTGGGCCTGCCCCTGCGTGCCTGGGCCCCGCCCCAGCCCCAGCTCAGGGCAAGCAGCCCCTGAGCCAAGACCTGCAGGAGGCGCAGAGCGCCCCCACCTGGAAGCCGAGTGAACAGCTGGCAGGGAGGCGAGCCTCCTCGAGGGAAGAAGAGGCAGCCCAGCCTCGTTTGGCTCAAGCCCTACTTGGCTGGAGCCGAGTGCGCCTCCAGGACGGCAGAGCTCCAGCTCTGCTCAGAGGCCCGATCTGGAAGAGTTGCTGGCGCGAGGCTGCTCTGCCCTGGGCGAGCCTTGCCCAGACTTGCCTTGCTAGGCTTCCTGCCCAGGAAGGAGCAGGCTGCGCGAGCTGGGAGATGCCACTGGCGCCTTCCTGGCCTCAGCTCCGCTCCTGCCTTGCCTTTGCACCTAGGCCCCAGGCGTCCTTGGGAGGGCTTAGGGGCCGGTGGCTTGCACAGTGCCAAGGGCTCCAGCAGGGAGAGCTCTGTGAGAGGGAAGGAAGGGCAAGTGCAGGGCTCCTCCAGCGGTTGCTTGGCCGCCCAGACTCAGCGCCCCACGGAGCGCACCAGGCTCCCAGGGCCCTGGCTGGGGTCTGCAGCCCCGCACACCCGGAGGCTGACTCCTGGGCGCCCAGCAAGTGCATGACAGACGTAGGTTCCCTAGCACTCTCCTCCCCAGCAGAGACATGTGCCAGTGGTTCGGGCCTGATCCTGCGTGCCTGGGTTCCCGCCCACAGCCCCAACTCAGGAAGCAGCCCCTGAGGCAAGACCTGCTGGAGGAGCCCTGCCCCCACCTGATTGGCGAGTGCACAGCCAGCAGGGAAGCGAGCCTCTCGGGGAAGAGGCAGCCCAGCCCCGTCAAGCTGAAAGCCCTGCTTGGCTGGAGCCAAGTGTGCCTCCAGGCAGAGCTCCAGCTCTGCTCAGAGGCCCGATCTGGCAGAGTTCTGGCGCGAGGCTGCTCTGCCCTGGGCGAGCCTTGCCCAGACTTGCCTCGCTGCTAGGCTTCCTGCCCAGGAAGGAGCAGGCTGCGCGAGGCTGGGAGACGCCACTGGCGCCTTCCTGGCCTCAGCTCCGCTCCTGCCTTGCCTTTGCACCTAGGCCCCAGGCGTCCTTGGGGAGGGCTTAGGGCCGGTGGCTGCACACTGCCAAGGGCTCCAGCAGGAAGAGCTCTGTCAGAGGGAAGGAAGGCAAGTGCAGGGCTCCTCCAGCGGTTGCTTGGCCGCCCAGACTCAGCGCCGCACGGAGCACCAGGCTCCCAGGGCCCCTGGCTGGGGTCTGCAGCCCCGCACACCCGGAGGCTGACTCCTGGGCGCCCAGCAGCTGCCTCACACGTAGCTTCCTAGCGCTCTCCTCCCCAGCAGAGACGTGCAGCTGGTTGGGGCCTGCCCTGCGTGCCTGGGCTCCCGCCCACAGCCCCAGCTCAGGGCAAGCAGCCCCTGAGCCAAGACCTGCAGGAGCGCCTGAAGCCGAGTGCACAGCCAGCAGGGAGGCGAGCCTCCTCGGGGAAGAAGAGGCAGCCCAGCCTCGGCTCAAGCCCTACTTGGCTGAGCCGAGTGCGCCTCCAGGACGGCAGAGCTCCAGCTCTGCTCAGAGGCCCGATCTGGCAGAGTTCTGGCGCGAGCTTCTGCCATGGGCGAGCTTCCTGCCCAGGAAGGAGCAGGCTGCGCGAGGCTGGGAGATGCCACTGGCGCCTTCCTGGCCTCAGCTCCGCTCCTGCCTTGCCTTTGCACCTAGGCCCCAGGCGTCCTTGGGGAGGGCTTAGGGCCGGTGGCTTGCACACTGCCAAGGGCTCCAGCAGGAGAGCTCTGTGAGGAATGGAAGGGCAAGTGCAGGGCTCCTCCAGCGGTTGCTTGGCCGCCCAGACTCAGCGCCGCACGGAGTGCACCAGGCTCCCAGGGCCCTGGCTGGGGTCTGCAGCCCCGCACACCCGGAGGCTGACTCCTGGGCGCCCAGCAGCTGCCTCACACGTAGATTCCTAGCGCTCTCCTCCCCAGCAGAGACGTGTGCAGCTGGTTGGGGCCTGCCCTGCGTGCCTGGGCTCCCGCCCACAGCCCCAGCTCAGGGCAAGCAGCCCCTGAGCCAAGACCTGCAGGAGGCGCAGAGCGCCCCCACCTGGAAGCCGAGTGAACAGCAGGGGAGGCGAGCCTCCTCAGGGAAGAAGAGGCAGCCCAGCCTCGTTTTGGCTCAAGCCCTACTTGGCTGGAGCCAGTGCGCCTCCAGGACGGCAGAGCTCCAGCTCTGCTCAGAGGCCCGATCTGGCAGAGTTGCTGGCGCGAGGCTGCTCTGCCCTGGGCGAGCCTTGCCCAGACTTGCCTCGCTGCTAGGCTTCCTGCCCAGGAAGGAGCAGGCTGCGCGAGGCTGGGAGATGCCACTGGCGCCTTCCTGGCCTCAGCTCCGCTCCTGCCTTGCCTTTGCACCTAGGCCCCAGGCGTCCTTGGGGAGGGCTTAGGGCCGGTGGCTTGCACACTGCCAAGGGCTCCAGCAGGAAGAGCTCTGTGCGAGGAAGGGAAGGGCTAGTGCAGGGCTCCTCCAGCGGTTCCTTGGCCGCCCAGACTCAGCGCCGCACGGAGTGCACCAGGCTCCCAGGGCCCCTGGCTGGGTCTGCAGCCCCGCACACCCGGAGGCTGACTCCTGGGCGCCCAGCAAGTGCATGACAGACGTAGGTTCCCTAGCACTCTCCTCCCCAGCAGAGACGTGTGCAGCTGGTTGGGCCTGCCCTGCGTGTCTGGGTTCCCGCCCACAGCCCCAACTCAGGGAAGCAGCCCCTGAGGCAAGACCTGCTGGAGGAGCCTGCCCCCACCTGATTGGCGAGTGCACAGCCAGCAGGAAGCGAGCCTCCTCGGGGAAGAAGAGGCAGCCCAGCCCCGTCAAGCTGAAAGCCCTGCTTGCCCGGAGCCAAGTGTGCCTCCAGTACAGCAGAGCTCCAGCTCTGCTCAGAGGCCCGATCTGGCAGAGTTCCTGGCGCGAGGCTGCTCTGCCCTGGGCGAGCCTTGCCCAGACTTGCCTTGCTTTAGGCTTCCTGCCCAGGAAGGAGCAGGCTGCGCGAGGCTGGGAGACGCCACTGGCGCCTTCCTGGCCTCAGCTCCGCTCCTGCCTTGCCTTTGCACCTAGGCCCCAGGCGTCCTTGGGAGGGCTTAGGGCCGGTGGCTGCACACTGCCAAGGGCTCCAGCAGTGAGAGCTCTGTCAGAGGGAAGGGAAGGCAAGTGCAGGGCTCCTCCAGCGGTTGCTGGCCGCCCAGACTCAGCGCCGCACGGAGCACCAGGCTCCCAGGGCCCCTGGCTGGGGTCTGCAGCCCCGCACACCCGGAGGCTGACTCCTGGGCGCCCAGCAAGTGCATGACAGACGTAGGTTCCTAGCACTCTCCTCCCCAGCAGAGACATGTGCCGGTGGTTCGGGCCTGATCCTGCGTGTCTGGGTTCCCGCCCACAGCCCCAACTCAGGGAAGCAGCCCTGAGGCAAGACCTGCTGAGAGCCCCGCCTGATTGGCGAGTGCACAGCCAGCAGGGAAGCGAGCCTCCTCGGGGAAGAGGAGGCAGCCCAGCCCCGTCAAGCTGAAAGCCCTGCTTGCCCGGAGCCAAGTGAGCCTCCAGTACAGCAGAGCTCCAGCTCTGCTCAGAGGCCCGATCTGGCAGAGTTCCTGGCGCGAGGCTGCTCTGCCATGGGCGAGCCTTGCCCAGACTTGCCTTGCTAGGCACCTCCCAGGAAGGAGCAGGCTGCGCGAGGCTGGGAGATGCCACTGGCGCCTTCCTGGCCTCAGCTCCGCTCCTGCCTTGCCTTTGCACCTAGGCCCCAGGCGTCCTTGGGGAGGGCTTAGGGCTGGTGGGTTGCACACTGCCAAGGGCTCCAGCAGGAGAGCTCTGTCAGAGGGAAGGAAGGGCATGCAGGGCTCCTCCAGCGGTTGCTTGGCCGCCCAGACTCAGCGCCTCACGGAGTGCACCAGGCTCCCAGGGCCCTGGCTGGGGTCTGCAGCCCCGCACACCCGGAGGCTGACTCCTGGGCGCCCAGCAAGTGCATGACAGACGTAGGTTCCCTAGCACTCTCCTCCCCAGCAGAGACGTGTGCCAGTGGTTGGGGCCTGATCCTGCGTGTCTGGGCTCCCGCCCACAGCCCCAACTCAGGAAGCAGCCCCTGAGGCAAGACCTGCTGGAGAGCCCTGCTCCCCGCCTGATTGGCGAGTGCACAGCCAGCAGGGAAGCGAGCCTCCTCAGGGAAGAGGCAGCCCAGCCCCTGCTGAAAGCCCTGCTTGCCTGGAGCCAAGTGCGCCTCCAGTACGGCAGAGCTCCAGCTCTGCTCAGAGGCCCGATCTGGCAGAGTTCCTGGCGCGAGGCTGCTCTGCCCTGGGCGAGCCTTGCCCAGACTTGCCTTGCTTTAGGCACCCTGCCCAGGAAGGAGCAGGCTGCGCGAGGCTGGGAGATGCCACTGGCGCCTTCCTGGCCTCAGCTCCGCTCCTGCCTTGCCTTTGCACCTAGGCCCCAGGCGTCCTTGGGGAGGGCTTAGGGCCGGTGGCTTGCACACTGCCAAGGGCTCCAGCAGTGAGAGCTCTGTCAGAGGAAGGGAAGGGCAAGTGCAGGGCTCCTCCAGCGGTTGCTTGGCCGCCCAGACTCAGCGCCGCACGAGCACCAGGCTCCCAGGGCCCCTGGCTGGGTCTGCAGCCCCGCACACCAGGAGGCTGACTCCTGGGCGCCCAGCAAGTGCATGACAGACGTAGGTTCCTAGCACTCTCCTCCCCAGCAGAGACATGTGCCGGTGGTTCGGGCCTGATCCTGCGTGTCTGGGTTCCCGCCCACAGCCCCAACTCAGGAAGCAGCCCTGAGGCAAGACCTGCTGGAGGAGCCCTGCCCCGTCTGATTGGCGAGTGCACAGCCAGCAGGGAAGCGAGCCTCCTCGGGGAAGAGGAGGCAGCCCAGCCCCGTCAAGCTGAAAGCCCTGCTTGCCCGAGCCAGCAGAGCTCCAGCTCTGCTCAGAGGCCCGATCTGGCAGAGTTCCTGGCGCGAGGCTGCTCTGCCATGGGCGAGCCTTGCCCAGACTTGCCTTGCTTTAGGCACCTCCCCAGGAAGGAGCAGGCTGCGCGAGGCTGGGAGATGCCACTGGCGCCTTCCTGGCCTCAGCTCCGCTCCTGCCTTGCCTTTGCACCTAGGCCCCAGGCGTCCTTGGGGAGGGCTTAGGGGCTGGTGGGTTGCACACTGCCAAGGGCTCCAGCAGTGAGAGCTCTGTCAGAGGAAGGGCGTGCAGGGCTCCTCCAGCGGTTGCTTGGCCGCCCAGACTCAGCGCCGCACGGAGAGCACCAGGCTCCCAGGGCCCCTGGCTGGGGTCTGCAGCCCCGCACACCCGGAGGCTGACTCCTGGGCGCCCAGCAAGTGCATGACAGACGTAGGTTCCTAGCACTCTCCTCCCCAGCAGAGACATGTGCAGTGGTTGGGCTGCAGCCCCAACTCAGGGAAGCAGCAGGGAAGCGAGCCTCGGGGAAGAGAGGCAGCCCAGCCTCGCTGAAAGCCCTGCTTGCCTGGAGCCAAGTGCGCCTCCAGTACGGCAGAGCTCCAGCTCTGCTCAGAGGCCCGATCTGGCAGAGTTCCTGGCGCGAGGCTGCTCTCCTGCCCAGGAAGGAGCAGGCTGCGCGAGGCTGGGAGACGCCACTGGCGCCTTCCTGGCCTCAGCTCCGCTCCTGCCTTGCCTTTGCACCTAGGCCCCAGGCGTCCTTGGGGAGGGCTTAGGGCCGGTGGCTGCACACTGCCAAGGGCTCCAGCAGGAGAGCTCTGTGAGAGGGAATGCAGGGCTCCTCCAGCGGTTGCTTGGCCGCCCAGACTCAGCGCCGCACGGAGTGCACCAGGCTCCCAGGGCCCCTGGCTGGGGTCTGCAGCCCCGCACACCCGGAGGCTGACTCCTGGGCGCCCAGCAGCTGCCTCACACGTAGATTCCCTAGCGCTCTCCTCCCCAGCAGAGACGTGTGCAGCTGGTTGGGGCCTGCCCTGCGTGCCTGGGCTCCCGCCCACAGCCCCAGCTCAGGGCAAGCAGCCCTGAGCCAAGACCTGCAGGAGGCGCAGAGCGCCCCCACCTGGAAGCCGAGTGAACAGCAGGGAGGCGAGCCTCGGGGAAGAAGAGGCAGCCCAGCCTCTTGGCTGGAGCCAAGTGCGCCTCCAGTACGGCAGAGCTCCAGCTCTGCTCAGAGGCCCGATCTGGCAGAGTTCTGGCGCGAGGCTGCTCTGCCCTGGGCGAGCCTTGCCCAGACTTGCCTCGCTGCTAGGCTTCCTGCCCAGGAAGGAGCAGGCTGCGCGAGGCTGGGAGATGCCACTGGCGCCTTCCTGGCCTCAGCTCCGCTCCTGCCTTGCCTTTGCACCTAGGCCCCAGGCGTCCTTGGGGAGGGCTTAGGGCCGGTGGCTTGCACACTGCCAAGGGCTCCAGCAGTGAGAGCTCTGTCAGAGGGAAGGGAAGGGCAAGTGCAGGGCTCCTCCAGCGGTTGCTTGGCCGCCCAGACTCAGCGCCTCACGAGCACCAGGCTCCCAGGGCCCCTGGCTGGGGTCTGCAGCCCCGCACACCCGGAGGCTGACTCCTGGGCGCCCAGCAAGTGCATGACAGACGTAGGTTCCTAGCACTCTCCTCCCCAGCAGAGACATGTGCCAGTGGTTCGGGCCTGATCCTGCGTGTCTGGGTTCCCGCCCACAGCCCCAACTCAGGGAAGCAGCCCTGAGGCAAGACCTGCTGGAGGAGCCCTGCCCCCGCCTGATTGGCGAGTGCACAGCCAGCAGGGAAGCGAGCCTCGGGGAAGAGGAGGCAGCCCAGCCTTCAAGCCCTCTTGGCTGGAGCCGAGTGTGCCTCCAGTACAGCAGAGCTCAGCTCTGCTCAGAGGCCCGATCTGGCAGAGTTCCTGGCGCGAGGCTGCTCTGCCATGGGCGAGCCTTGCCCAGACTTGCCTCTGCTAGGCTTCCTGCCCAGGAAGGAGCAGGCTGCGCGAGGCTGGGAGATGCCACTGGCGCCTTCCTGGCCTCAGCTCCGCTCCTGCCTTGCCTTTGCACCTAGGCCCCAGGCGTCCTTGGGGAGGGCTTAGGGGCCGGTGGGTTGCACACTGCCAAGGGCTCCAGCAGGAGAGCTCTGTCAGAGGAAGGGAAGGCAGTGCAGGGCTCCTCCAGCGGTTGCTTGGCCGCCCAGACTCAGCGCACGGAGTACCAGGCTCCCAGGGCCCCTGGCTGGGGTCTGCAGCCCCGCACACCAGGAGGCTGACTCCTGGGCGCCCAGCAAGTGCATGACAGACGTAGGTTCCCTAGCACTCTCCTGCCCAGCAGAGACATGTGCAGCTGGTTGGGGCCTGCCCTGCGTGCCTGGGCTCCCGCCCACAGCCCCAACTCAGGAAGCAGCCCCGAGTGAACAGCCAGCAGGGAGGCGAGCCTCAGGGAAGAGAGGCAGCCCCAGCTAGTGCGCCTCCAGTACAGCAGAGCTCCAGCTCTGCTCAGAGGCCCGATCTGGCAGAGTTCTGGCGCGAGGCTGCCCCAGGAAGGAGCAGGCTGCGCGAGGCTGGGAGATGCCACTGGCGCCTTCCTGGCCTCAGCTCCGCTCCTGCCTTGCCTTTGCACCTAGGCCCCAGGCGTCCTTGGGGAGGGCTTAGGGCCGGTGGCTTGCACACTGCCAAGGGCTCCAGCAGTGAGAGCTCTGTCAGAGGGAAGGAAGGGCAAGTGCAGGGCTCCTCCAGCGGTTGCTTGGCCGCCCAGACTCAGCGCCACGAGCACCAGGCTCCCAGGGCCCTGGCTGGGGTCTGCAGCCCCGCACACCCGGAGGCTGACTCCTGGGCGCCCAGCAAGTGCATGACAGACGTAGGTTCCTAGCACTCTCCTCCCCAGCAGAGACATGTACAGTGGTTGGGGCCTGATCCTGCGTGCCTGGGTTCCCGCCCACAGCCCCAACTCAGGGAAGCAGCCCCTGAGGCACAGCCAGCAGGGAAGCGAGCCTCCTCGGGGAAGAGGAGGCAGCCCAGCCCCTGCTTGCCGGAGCCAAGTGTGCCTCCAGTACAGCAGAGCTCCAGCTCTGCTCAGAGGCCCGATCTGGCAGAGTTCCTGGCGCGAGGCTTCTGCCATGGGCGAGCCTTGCCCAGACTTGCCTTGCTAGGCTTCCTGCCCAGGAAGGAGCAGGCTGCGCGAGGCTGGGAGATGCCACTGGCGCCTTCCTGGCCTCAGCTCCGCTCCTGCCTTGCCTTTGCACCTAGGCCCCAGGCGTCCTTGGGGAGGCTTAGGGCCGTGGTTGCACACTGCCAAGGGCTCCAGCAGTGAGAGCTCTGTCAGAGGAAGGGAAGGGCAAGTGCAGGGCTCCTCCAGCGGTTGCTTGGCCGCCCAGACTCAGCGCCTGAGCACCAGGCTCCCAGGGCCCCTGGCTGGGGTCTGCAGCCCCGCACACCCGGAGGCTGACTCCTGGGCGCCCAGCAAGTGCATGACAGACGTAGGTTCCCTAGCACTCTCCTCCCCAGCAGAGACATGTGCAGTTGGTTGGGCCTGATCCTGCGTGTCTGGGTTCCCGCCCACAGCCCCAACTCAGGGAAGCAGCCCTGAGGCAAGACCTGCTGGAGGAGCCCTGCTCCCCGCCTGATTGGCGAGTGCACAGCCAGCAGGGAAGCGAGCCTCAGGGAAGAAGAGGCAGCCCAGCCCCGTCAAGTGGAAAGCCCTGCTTGCCCGGAGCCAAGTGCGCCTCCAGTACAGCAGAGCTCCAGCTCTGCTCAGAGGCCCGATCTGGCAGAGTTCTGGCGAGGCTTCTCTGCCATGGGCGAGCCTTGCCCAGACTTGCCTCTGCTAGGCTTCCTGCCCAGGAAGGAGCAGGCTGCGCGAGGCTGGGAGATGCCACTGGCGCCTTCCTGGCCTCAGCTCCGCTCCTGCCTTGCCTTTGCACCTAGGCCCCAGGCGTCCTTGGGGAGGCTTAGGGCCGGTGGGTTGCACACTGCCAAGGGCTCCAGCAGTGAGAGCTCTGTCAGAGGAAGGAAAGGCAAGTGCAGGGCTCCTCCAGCGGTTGCTTGGCCGCCCAGACTCAGCGCCACGGAGTACCAGGCTCCCAGGGCCCCTGGCTGGGGTCTGCAGCCCCGCACACCAGGAGGCTGACTCCGTGGGCGCCCAGCAAGTGCATGACAGACGTAGGTTCCTAGCACTCTCCTCCCCAGCACAGACATGTGCCGGTGGTTCGGGCCTGATCCTGCGTGTCTGGGTTCCCGCCCACGGCCCCAACTCAGGGAAGCAGCCCCTGAGGCAAGACCTGCTGGAGGAGCCTGCCCCCGTCTGATTGGCGAGTGCACAGCCAGCAGGGAAGCGAGCCCTCGGGGAAGAGGAGGCAGCCAGCCCCGTCAAGCGGAAAGCCCTGCTTGCCCGGAGCTAAGTGAGCCTCCAGTACAGCAGAGCTCTAGCTCTGCTCAGAGGCCCGATCTCGCAGAGTTCCTGTCGCGAGGCTGCTCTGCCATGGGCGAGACTTGCCCAGACTTGCCGTGCTTTTAGGCACCCTCCCCAGGAAGGAGCAGGCTGCGCGAGGCTGGGAGATGCCACTGGCGCCTTCCTGGGCTCAGCTCCGCTCCTGCCTTGCCTTTGCACCTAGGCCCCAGGCGTCCTGGGGCAGGGCTTAGGGCTGGTGGGTTGCACACTGCCAAGGGCTCCGGCAGTGAGAGCTCTGTCAGAGGGAAGGGAGCACCAGGCTCCCAGGGCCCCTGGCTGGGGTCTGCAGCCCCGCACACCCGGAGGCTGACTCCTGGGCGCCCAGCAAGTGCATGACAGACGTAGGTTCCTAGCACTCTCCTCCCCAGCAGAGACATGTGCCGGTGGTTGGGCCTGATCCTGCGTGTCTGGGTTCCCGCCCACAGCCCCAACTCAGGGAAGCAGCCCCTGAGGCAAGACCTGCTGGAGGAGCCCTGCCCCCACCTGATTGGCGAGTGCACAGCCAGCAGGGAAGCGAGCCTCCTTGGGGAAGAGGAGGCAGCCCAGCCCCTTCAAGCTGAAAGCCCTGCTTGCCCGAGCCAAGTGAGCCTCCAGTACAGCAGAGCTCCAGCTCTGCTCAGAGGCCCGATCTGGCAGAGTTCCTGGCGCGAGGCTGCTCTGCCATGGGCGAGCCTTGCCCAGACTTGCCTTGCTTTAGGCACCCTCCCAGGAAGGAGCAGGCTGCGCGAGGCTGGGAGATGCCACTGGCGCCTTCCTGGCCTCAGCTCCGCTCCTGCCTTGCCTTTGCACCTAGGCCCCAGGCGTCCTTGGGGAGGGCTTAGGGCTGTGGGTTGCACACTGCCAAGGGCTCCAGCAGTGAGAGCTCTGTCAGAGGAAGGGAAGGGCACTGCAGGGCTCCTCCAGCGGTTGCTTGGCCGCCCAGACTCAGCGCCTACGAGCACCAGGCTCCCAGGGCCCCTGGCTGGGGTCTGCAGCCCCGCACACCCGGAGGCTGACTCCTGGGCGCCCAGCAAGTGCATGACAGACGTAGGTTCCCTAGCACTCTCCTCCCCAGCAGAGACATGTGCCGGTGGTTCGGGCCTGATCCTGCGTGTCTGGGTTCCCGCCCACAGCCCCAACTCAGGGAAGCAGCCCCTGAGGCAAGACCTGCTGGAGGAGCCCTGCCCCCGTCTGATTGGCGAGTGCACAGCCAGCAGGGAAGCGAGCCCCCTCGGGGGAAGAGGAGGCAGCCCAGCCCTTCAAGCTGAAAGCCCTGCTTGCCTCCAGTACAGCAGAGCTCGAGCTCTGCTCAGAGGCCCGATCTGGCAGAGTTCCTGGCGCGAGCTGCTCTGCCATGGGCGAGCCTTGCCCAGACTTGCCTCTGCTAGGCTTCCTGCCCAGGAAGGAGCAGGCTGCGCGAGGCTGGGAGATGCCACTGGCGCCTTCCTGGCCTCAGCTCCGCTCCTGCCTTGCCTTTGCACCTAGGCCCCAGGCGTCCTTGGGGAGGCTTAGGGGCTGGTGGTTGCACACTGCCAAGGGCTCCAGCAGTGAGAGCTCTGTCAGAGGGAAGGGAAGGCAAGTGCAGGGCTCCTCCAGCGGTTGCTGGCCGCCCAGACTCAGCGCCGCACGGAGCACCAGGCTCCCAGGGCCCCTGGCTGGGGTCTGCAGCCCCGCACACCCGGAGGCTGACTCCTGGGCGCCCAGCAAGTGCATGACAGACGTAGGTTCCCTAGCACTCTCCTCCCCAGCAGAGACATGTGCCGGTGGTTCGGGCCTGATCCTGCGTGTCTGGGTTCCCGCCCACAGCCCCAACTCAGGGAAGCAGCCCTGAGGCAAGACCTGCTGGAGGAGCCCTGCCCCCGCCTGACTGGCGAGTGCACAGCCAGCAGGGAAGCGAGCCTCCTCGGGGAAGAGGAGGCAGCCTCCAGTACAGCAGAGCTCCAGCTCTGCTCAGAGGCCCGATCTGGCAGAGTTCCTGGCGCGAGGCTGCTCTGCCATGGGCGAGCCTTGCCCAGACTTGCCTTGCTAGGCTCCTCCCCAGGAAGGAGCAGGCTGCGCGAGGCTGGGAGATGCCACTGGCGCCTTCCTGGCCTCAGCTCCGCTCCTGCCTTGCCTTTGCACCTAGGCCCCAGGCGTCCTTGGGGAGGGCTTAGGGGCCGGTGGGTTGCACACTGCCAAGGGCTCCAGCAGTGAGAGCTCTGTCAGAGGAAGGAAGGCAAGTGCAGGGCTCCTCCAGCGGTTGCTTGGCCGCCCAGACTCAGCGCCTCACGGAGAGCACCAGGCTCCCAGGGCCCCTGGCTGGGGTCTGCAGCCCCGCACACCCGGAGGCTGACTCCTGGGCGCCCAGCAAGTGCATGACAGACGTAGGTTCCTAGCACTCTCCTCCCCAGCAGAGACATGTGCCGTGGTTCGGGCCTGATCCTGCGTGTCTGGGTTCCCGCCCACAGCCCCAACTCAGGGAAGCAGCCCCTGAGGCAAGACCTGCTGGAGGAGCCCTGCCCCCGCCTGATTGGCGAGTGCACAGCCAGCAGGGAAGCGAGCCTCGGGGAAGAGGAGGCAGCCCAGCCCCGTCAAGCTGAAAGCCCTGCTTGCCCGGAGCCAAGTGTGCCTCCAGTACAGCAGAGCTCCAGCTCTGCTCAGAGGCCCGATCTGGCAGAGTTCCTGTCGCGAGGCTTCTCTGCCATGGGCGAGCCTTGCCCAGACTTGCCGTGCTTTTAGGCACCCTCCCCAGGAAGGAGCAGGCTGCGCGAGGCTGGGAGATGTCACTGGCGCCTTCCTGGCCTCAGCTCCGCTCTTGCCTTGCCTTTGCACCAAGGCCCCTGGCGTCTTAGGGCAGGGCTTAGGGGCTGGTGGGTTGCACACTGCCAAGGGCACCGACAGTGAGCTCTGTCAGAGGAAAGGGAAGGGCACCTGCAGGGCTCCTCCAGCGGTTGCTTGGCCGCCAAGACTCAGCGCCGCACGGAGAGCACCAGGCTCCCAGGGCCCCTGGCTGGGGTCTGCAGCCCCGCACACCCGGAGGCTGACTCCGTGGGCGCCCAGCAAGTACATGACAAACGTAGGTTCCCTAGCACTCTCCTCCCCAGCACAGACATGTGCCGGTTGTTGGGGCCTGATCCTGCGTGTCTGGGTTCCCGCCCACAGCCCCAACTCAGGGAAGCAGCCCCTGAGGCAAGACCTGCTGGAGGAGCCCTGCTCCCCCGTCTGATTGGCGAGTGCACAGCCAGCAGGGAAGCGAGCCCCCATGGGGGAAGAGGAGGCAGCCCAGCCCCGTCAAGTGGAAAGCCCTGCTTGCGCGGAGCCGAGTGAGCCGCCAGTACAGCAGAGCTCAGCTCTGCTCAGAGGCCCGATCTGGCAGAGTTCCTGGCGCGAGGCTGCTCTGCCATGGGCGAGCCCAGGAAGGAGCAGGCTGCGCGAGGCTGGGAGATGCCACTGGCGCCTTCCTGGCCTCAGCTCCGCTCCTGCCTTGCCTTTGCACCTAGGCCCCAGGCGTCCTTGGGGAGGGCTTAGGGGCCGTGGGTTGCACACTGCCAAGGGCTCCAGCAGTGAGAGCTCTGTCAGAGGGAAGGGAAGGGCAAGTGCAGGGCTCCTCCAGCGGTTGCTTGGCCGCCCAGACTCAGCGCCGCACGGAGAGCACCAGGCTCCCAGGGCCCCTGGCTGGGGTCTGCAGCCCCGCACACCAGGAGGCTGACTCCTGGGCGCCCAGCAAGTGCATGACAGACGTAGGTTCCTAGCACTCTCCTCCCCAGCAGAGACATGTGCCAGTGGTTCGGGCCTGATCCTGCGTGTCTGGGTTCCCGCCCACAGCCCCAACTCAGGGAAGCAGCCCTGAGGCAAGACCTGCTGGAGGAGCCCTGCCCCCGCCTGATTGGCGAGTGCACAGCCAGCAGGGAAGCGAGCCTCGGGGGAAGAGGAGGCAGCCCAGCCTCAAGCTGAAAGCCCTGCTTGCCCGGAGCCAAGTGTGCCTCCAGTACAGCAGAGCTCTAGCTCTGCTCAGAGGCCCGATCTGGCAGAGTTCCTGGCGCGAGGCTGCTCTGCCATGGGCGAGCCTTGCCCAGACTTGCCTTGCTTTTAGGCACCCTCCCAGGAAGGAGCAGGCTGCGCGAGGCTGGGAGATGCCACTGGCGCCTTCCTGGCCTCAGCTCCGCTCCTGCCTTGCCTTTGCACCTAGGCCCCAGGCGTCCTTGGGAGGCTTAGGGCTGGTGGGTTGCACACTGCCAAGGGCTCCGGCAGTGAGAGCTCTGTCAGAGGAAGGGAAGGGCACCTGCAGGGCTCCTCCAGCGGTTGCTTGGCCGCCCAGACTCAGCGCCACACGGAGAGCACCAGGCTCCCAGGGCCCCTGGCTGGGGTCTGCAGCCCCGCACACCAGGAGGCTGACTCCGTGGGCGCCCAGCAAGTGCATGACAGACGTAGGTTCCTAGCACTCTCCTGCCCAGCAGAGACATGTGCCGGTGGTTCGGGCCTGATCCTGCGTGTCTGGGTTCCCGCCCACAGCCCCAACTCAGGGAAGCAGCCCTGAGGCAAGACCTGCTGGAGGAGCCCTGCTCCCCGTCTGATTGGCGAGTGCACAGCCAGCAGGGAAGCGAGCCTCTCGGGGAAGAGGAGGCAGCCCAGCCCCGTCAAGCTGAAAGCCCTGCTTGCCCGGAGCCAAGTGAGCCTCCAGTACAGCAGAGCTCTAGCTCTGCTCAGAGGCCCGATCTGGCAGAGTTCCTGGCGCGAGGCTTCTCTGCCATGGGCGAGCCTTGCCCAGAATTGCCTCTGCTAGGCTTCCTGCCCAGGAAGGAGCAGGCTGCGCGAGGCTGGGAGATGCCACTGGCGCCTTCCTGGCCTCAGCTCCGCTCCTGCCTTGCCTTTGCACCTAGGCCCCAGGCGTCCTTGGGGAGGCTTAGGGGCTTGTGGGTTGCACACTGCCAAGGGCTCCAGCAGGAGAGCTCTGTCAGAGGAAGGAAGGGCACCTGCAGGGCTCCTCCAGCGGTTGCTTGGCCGCCCAGACTCATCGCCACACGGAGAGCACCAGGCTCCCAGGGCCCCTGGCTGGGGTCTGCAGCCCCGCACACCCGGAGGCTGACTCCGTGGGCGCCCAGCAAGTGCATGACAGACGTAGGTTCCTAGCACTCTCCTCCCCAGCAGAGACATGTGCCGTGGTTGGGCCTGATCCTGCGTGTCTGGGCTCCCGCCCACAGCCCCAACTCAGGGAAGCAGCCCCTGAGGCAAGACCTGCTGGAGGAGCCTGCCCCGCCTGATCGGCGAGTGCACAGCCAGCAGGGAAGCGAGCCTCCTTGGGGAAGAGGAGGCAGCCCAGCCTCAAGCTGAAAGCCCTGCTTGCCCGGAGCTAAGTGAGCCTCCAGTACAGCAGAGCTCCAGCTCTGCTCAGAGGCCCGATCTGGCAGAGTTCCTGGCGCGAGGCTGCTCTGCCATGGGCGAGCCTTGCCCAGACTTGCCTTGCTAGGCTTCCTGCCCAGGAAGGAGCAGGCTGCGCGAGGCTGGGAGATGCCACTGGCGCCTTCCTGGCCTCAGCTCCGCTCCTGCCTTGCCTTTGCACCTAGGCCCCAGGCGTCCTTGGGAGGGCTTAGGGGCTGGTGGGTTGCACACTGCCAAGGGCTCCAGCAGTGAGAGCTCTGTCAGAGGGAAGGAAGGGCAAGTGCAGGGCTCCTCCAGCGGTTGCTTGGCCGCCCAGACTCAGCGCCTCACGAAGAGCACCAGGCTCCCAGGGCCCCTGGCTGGGGTCTGCAGCCCCGCACACCCGGAGGCTGACTCCGTGGGCGCCCAGCAAGTACATGACAAACGTAGGTTCCCTAGCACTCTCCTCCCCAGCACAGACATGTGCCGGTTGTTGGGGCCTGCCCCACAGCCCCAACTCAGGGAAGCAGCCCTGAGGCAAGACCTGCTGGAGGAGCCCTGCCCCCGCCTGATCGGCGAGTGCACAGCCAGCAGGGAAGGAGCCTCAGGGAAGAAGAGGCAGCCCAGCCCGGTCAAGCTGAAAGCCCTGCTTGCCCGGAGCCAAGTGCGCCTCCAGTACGGCAGAGCTCTAGCTCTGCTCAGAGGCCCGATCTGGCAGAGTTCCTGGCGCGAGGCTGCTCTGCCATGGGCGAGCCTTGCCCAGACTTGCCTTGCTTTTAGGCACCCTCCCAAGGAAGGAGCAGGCTGCGCGAGGCTGGGAGATGCCACTGGCGTCTTCCTGGCCTCAGCTCCGCTCCTTCCTTGCCTTTGCACCTAGGCCCCAGGGCGTCCTGGGGAGGGCTTAGGGCTGGTGGGTTGCACACTGCCAAGGGCTCGGCAGTGAGAGCTCTGACAGAGGGAAGGGAAGGGCACCTGCATGGCTCCTCCAGCGGTTGCTTGGCCGCCCAGACTCAGCGCCGCACGGAGAGCACCAGGCTCCCAGGGCCCCTGGCTGGGGCCTGCAGCCCCGCACACCCGGAGGCTGACTCCGTGGGCGCCAAGCAAGTGCATGACAGACTTAGGTTCCCTAGCACTCTCCTCCCCAGCACAGACATGTGCCAGTGGTTGGGCCTGATCCTGCGTGTCTGGGTCCCGCCCACAGCCCCAACTCAGGAAGCAGCCCCTGAGGCAAGACCTGCTGGAGGAGCCCTGCTACCCCGCCTGATTGGCGAGTGCACAGCCAGCAGGGAAGCGAGCCTCCTTGGGGAAGAGGCAGCCCAGCCCTTCAAGCTGAAAGCCCTGCTTGCCCGAGCCAAGTGTGCCTCCAGTAGGCAGAGCTCCAGCTCTGCTCAGAGGCCCGATCTGGCAGAGTTCCTGGCGCGAGGCTGCTCTGCCCTGGGCGAGCCTGCCCCAGGAAGGAGCAGGCTGCGCGAGGCTGGGAGATGCCACTGGCGCCTTCCTGGCCTCAGCTCCGCTCCTGCCTTGCCTTTGCACCTAGGCCCCAGGCGTCCTGGGCAGGGCTTAGGGGCTGGTGGCTGCACACTGCCAAGGGCTCCAGCAGTGAGAGCTCTGTCAGAGGGAAGGGAAGGGCAAGTGCAGGGCTCCTCCAGCGGTTGCTCAGCGCCGCACGGAGAGCACCAGGCTCCCAGGGCCCCTGGCTGGGGTCTGCAGCCCCGCACACCAGGAGGCTGACTCCTGGGCGCCCAGCAAGTGCATGACAGACGTAGGTTCCTAGCACTCTCCTCCCCAGCACAGACATGTGCCAGTGGTTCGGGCCTGATCCTGCGTGTCTGGGTTCCCGCCCACAGCCCCAACTCAGGGAAGCAGCCCTGAGGCAAGACCTGCTGGAGGAGCCCTGCTCCCCCGTCTGATTGGCGAGTGCACAGCCAGCAGGGAAGCGAGCCTCCTCGGGGAAGAGGCAGCCCAGCCCTTCAAGCTGAAAGCCCTGCCCTAGCCAAGTGGCCTCCAGTACAGCAGAGCTCCAGCTCTGCTCAGAGGCCCGATCTGGCAGAGTTCCTGGCGCGAGGCTTCTCTGCCATGGGCGAGCCTTGCCCAGAATTGCCTCTGCTAGGCTTCCTGCCCAGGAAGGAGCAGGCTGCGCGAGGCTGGGAGATGCCACTGGCGCCTTCCTGGCCTCAGCTCCGCTCCTGCCTTGCCTTTGCACCTAGGCCCCAGGCGTCCTTGGGGAGGCTTAGGGCCGGTGGGTTGCACACTGCCAAGGGCTCCAGCAGTGAGAGCTCTGTCAGAGGAAGGGAAGGGCATGCAGGGCTCCTCCAGCGGTTGCTTGGCCGCCCAGACTCAGCGCCGCACGGAGAGCACCAGGCTCCCAGGGCCCCTGGCTGGGGTCTGCAGCCCCGCACACCAGGAGGCTGACTCCTGGGCGCCCAGCAAGTGCATGACAGACGTAGGTTCCCTAGCACTCTCCTCCCCAGCAGAGACATGTGCCGGTGGTTCGGGCCTGATCCTGCGTGTCTGGGTTCCCGCCCACAGCCCCAACTCAGGGAAGCAGCCCTGAGGCAAGACCTGCTGGAGGAGCCCTGCCCCCGCCTGATTGGCGAGTGCACAGCCAGCAGGGAAGCGAGCCTCCTCGGGGAAGAGGAGGCAGCCCAGCCCCGTCAAGCTGAAAGCCCTGCTTGCCTGGAGCCAAGTGTGCCTCCAGTACAGCAGAGCTCCAGCTCTGCTCAGAGGCCCGATCTGGCAGAGTTCCTGGCGCGAGGCTTCTCTGCCATGGGCGAGCCTTGCCCAGACTTGCCTTGCTAGGCTTCCTGCCCAGGAAGGAGCAGGCTGCGCGAGGCTGGGAGATGCCACTGGCGCCTTCCTGGCCTCAGCTCCGCTCCTGCCTTGCCTTTGCACCTAGGCCCCAGGCGTCCTTGGGGAGGGCTTAGGGGCTGGTGGCTGCACACTGCCAAGGGCTCCAGCAGTGAGAGCTCTGTGAGAGGGAAGGGAAGGGCAAGTGCAGGGCTCCTCCAGCGGTTGCTGGGCCGCCCAGACTCAGCGCCTCACGGAGAGCACCAGGCTCCCAGGGCCCCTGGCTGGGGTCTGCAGCCCCGCACACCCGGAGGCTGACTCCTGGGCGCCCAGCAAGTGCATGACAGACTTAGGTTCCCTAGCACTCTCCTCTCCAGCAGAGACATCTACAGGTGGTTGGGGCCTGATCCTACCTGTCTGGGTTCTTGCCCACACCTCCAACTCAAGGGAAGCAGCCCCTGAGGCAAGACCTGCTGGAGGAGCCCTGCTCCCCGCCTGATTGGCGAGTGCACAGCCAGCAGGGAAGCGAGCCTCTCGGGGAAGAGAGGCAGCCCAGCCCGTCAAGCTGAAAGCCCTGCTTGCCCGGAGCCAAGTGAGCCTCAGTACAGCAGAGCTCTAGCTCTGCTCAGAGGCCCGATCTGGCAGAGTTCTGTCGAGGCTTCTCTGCCATGGGCGAGCCTTGCCCAGACTTGCCTTGCTTTAGGCACCCTCCCCAGGAAGGAGCAGGCTGCGCGAGGCTGGGAGATGCCACTGGCGCCTTCCTGGCCTCAGCTCCGCTCCTGCCTTGCCTTTGCACCTAGGCCCCAGGCGTCCTTGGGGAGGCTTAGGGGCTGGTGGGTTGCCCACTGCCAAGGGCTCCAGCAGTGAGAGCTCTGTCAGAGGGAAGGGAAGGGCACCTGCAGGGCTCCTCCAGCGGTTGCTTGGCCACGCAGACTCAGCGCTGCACGTAGTGCACCAGGCTCCCAGGGCCCCTGGCTGGGGTCTGCAGCCCCGCACACCTGGAGGCTGACTCCGTGGGCGCCCAGCAAGTGCATGACAGACGTAGGTTCCCTAGCACTCTCCTCCCCAGCAGAGACATGTGCCAGTGGTTCGGGCCTGATCCTGCGTGTCTGGGTTCCCGCCCACAGCCCCAACTCAGGGAAGCAGCCCTGAGGCAAGACCTGCTGGAGGAGCCCTGCTCCCCGCCTGATTGGCGAGTGCACAGCCAGCAGGGAAGCGAGCCTCTGGGGAAGAGGAGGCAGCCCAGCCCCGTCAAGCTGAAAGCCCTGCTTGCCCGGAGCCAAGTGTGCCTCCAGTACAGCAGAGCTCCAGCTCTGCTCAGAGGCCCGATCTGGCAGAGTTCCTGGCGCGAGGCTTCTCTGCCATGGGCGAGCCTTGCCCAGACTTGCCTTGCTTTTAGGCACCCTGCCCAGGAAGGAGCAGGCTGCGCGAGGCTGGGAGATGCCACTGGCGCCTTCCTGGCCTCAGCTCCGCTCCTGCCTTGCCTTTGCACCTAGGCCCCAGGCGTCCTGGGGAGGGCTTAGGGGCTTGTGGGTTGCACACTGCCAAGGGCTCCAGCAGTGAGAGCTCTGTCAGAGGGAAGGGAAGGCAAGTGCAGGGCTCCTCCAGCGGTTGCTGGCCGCCCAGACTCAGCGCCACGGAGAGCACCAGGCTCCCAGGGCCCCTGGCTGGGGTCTGCAGCCCCGCACACCAGGAGGCTGACTCCGTGGGCGCCCAGCAAGTGCATGACAGACGTAGGTTCCTAGCACTCTCCTCCCCAGCAGAGACATGTGCCGGTGGTTCGGGCCTGATCCTGCGTGTCTGGGTTCCCGCCCACAGCCCCAACTCAGGGAAGCAGCCCCTGAGGCAAGACCTGCTGGAGGAGCCCTGCCCCCGCCTGATTGGCGAGTGCACAGCCAGCAGGGAAGCGAGCCTCTCGGGGAAGAGGAGGCAGCCCAGCCCCGTCAAGCTGAAAGCCCTGCTTGCCCGGAGCTAAGTGAGCCTCCAGTACAGCAGAGCTCTAGCTCTGCTCAGAGGCCCGATCTGGCAGAGTTCCTGGCGCGAGATGCTCTGCCATGGGCGAGCCTTGCCCAGACTTGCCTCTGCTAGGCTTCCCTCCCAGGAAGGAGCAGGCTGCGCGAGGCTGGGAGATGCCACTGGCGCCTTCCTGGCCTCAGCTCCGCTCCTGCCTTGCCTTTGCACCTAGGCCCCAGGGTCCTTGGGGAGGGCTTAGGGGCTTGTGGGTTGCACACTGCCAAGGGCTCCAGCAGTGAGAGCTCAATACGGAGAGCACCAGGCTCCCAGGGCCCTGGCTGGGGTCTGCAGCCCCGCACACCTGGAGGCTGACTCCGTGGGCGCCCAGCAAGTGCATGACAGACGTAGGTTCCTAGCACTCTCCTCCCCAGCAGAGACATGTGCCAGTGGTTGGGCCTGATCCTGCGTGTCTGGGTCCCGCCCACAGCCCCAACTCAGGAAGCAGCCCCTGAGGCAAGACCTGCTGGAGGAGCCCTGCCCCCGCCTGATTGGCGAGTGCACAGCCAGCAGGGAAGCGAGCCTCCTTGGGGAAGAGAGGCAGCCCAGCCCTTCAAGCTGAAAGCCCTGCTTGCCGGAGCCAAGTGTGCCTCCAGTACAGCAGAGCTCCAGCTCTGCTCAGAGGCCCGATCTGGCAGAGTTCCTGGCGCGAGGCTGCTCTGCCATGGGCGAGCCTTGCCCAGACTTGCCTTGCTTTAGGCACCTCCCAGGAAGGAGCAGGCTGCGCGAGGCTGGGAGATGCCACTGGCGCCTTCCTGGCCTCAGCTCCGCTCCTGCCTTGCCTTTGCACCTAGGCCCCAGGCGTCCTTGGGGAGGGCTTAGGGGCCGGTGGGTTGCACACTGCCAAGGGCTCCAGCAGTGAGAGCTCTGTGAGAGGAAGGGAAGGGCAAGTGCAGGGCTCCTCCAGCGGTTCCTTGGCCGCCCAGACTCAGCGCCTCACGGAGAGCACCAGGCTCCCAGGGCCCCTGGCTGGGGTCTGCAGCCCCGCACACCCGGAGGCTGACTCCGTGGGCGCCCAGCAAGTGCATGACAGAGGTAGGTTCCCTAGCACTCTCCTCCCCAGCAGAGACATGTGCCGGTGGTTCGGGCCTGATCCTGCGTGTCTGGGTTCCCGCCCACAGCCCCAACTCAGGGGAAGCAGCCCCTGAGGCAAGACCTGCTGGAGGAGCCCTGTGCCCCCGTCTGATTGGCGAGTGCACAGCCAGCAGGGAAGCGAGCCTCCTCGGGGAAGAGGAGGCAGCACAGCCCCGTCAAGCTGAGAGCCCTGCTTGCCCAAGCCAAGTGCGCCTCCAGTACAGCAGAGCTCCAGCTCTGCTCAGAGGCCCGATCTGGCAGAGTTACTGGCGCGAGGCTTCTCTGCCATGGGCGAGCCTTGCCCAGACTTGCCTTGTTTTAGGCTCCCTCCCAGGAAGGAGCAGGCTGCGCGAGGCTGGGAGATGCCACTGGCGCCTTCCTGGCCTCAGCTCCGCTCCTGCCTTGCCTTTGCACCTAGGCCCCAGGGTCCTTGGGGAGGCTTAGGGGCCGGTGGGTTGCACACTGCCAAGGGCTCCAGCAGTGAGAGCTCTGTCAGAGGGAAGGGAAGGGCACCTGCAGGGCTCCTCCAGCGGTTGCTTGGCCGCCAAGACTCAGCGCCTCACGAAGAGCACCAGGCTCCCAGGGCCCCTGGCTGGGGTCTGCAGCCCCGCACACCCGGAGGCTGACTCCGTGGGCGCCCAGCAAGTGCATGACAGACGTAGGTTCCTAGCACTCTCCTCCCCAGCAGAGACATGTGCCAGTGGTTCGGGCCTGATCCTGCAAGTCTGGGTTCCCGCCCACAGCCCCAACTCAGGGAAGCAGCCCTGAGGCAAGACCTGCTGGAGGAGCACAGCCCTCCCGCCTGATCGGCGAGTGCACAGCCAGCAGGGAAGCGAGCCTCCTCGGGGGAAGAAGAGGCAGCCCAGCCCCGTCAAACTGAAAGCCCTGCTTGCCCGGAGCCAAGTGTGCCTCCAGTACAGCAGAGCTCCAGCTCTGCTCAGAGGCCCGATCTGGCAGAGTTACTGGCGCGAGGCTTCTCTGCCATGGGCGAGCCTTGCCCAGACTTGCCTTGCTTTTAGGCTCCCTCCCAGGAAGGAGCCGGCTGCGCGAGGCTGGGAGATGCCACTGGCGCCTTCCTGGCCTCAGCTCCGCTCCTGCCTTGCCTTTGCACCTAGGCCCCAGGCGTCCTGGGGAGGGCTTAGGGGCTGGTGGATTGCCCACTGCCAAGGGCTCCAGCAGTGAGAGCTCTGTCAGAGGGAAGGGAAGGGCAGGTGCAGGGCTCCTCCAGCGGTTGCTTGGCGCCAAGACCCAGCGCCTCACGAAGAGCACCAGGCTCCCAGGGCCCCTGGCTGGGGTCTGCAGCCCCGCACACCCAGAGGCTGACTCCGTGGGCGCCCAGCAAGTGCATGACAGATGTAGGTTCCCTAGCACTCTCCTGCCCAGCAGAGACATGTGCCGGTGGTTCGGGCCTGAACCTGCGTGTCTGGGTTCCCGCCCACGGCCCCAACTCAGGGAAGCAGCCCCTGAGGCAAGACCTGCTGGAGGAGCCCTGCTCCCCCATCTGATTCGCGAGTGCACAGCCAGCAGGGAAGCGAGCCCCCACGGGGGAAGAGGAGGCAGCCCAGCCCCGTCAAGTGGAAAGCCCTGCCTCCCGGAGCCAAGTGAGCCGCCAGTAAGGCAGAGCTCTAGCTCTGCTCAGAGGCCCGATCTGGCAGAGTTCCTTTCGCGAGGCTGCTCTGCCATGGGCGAGCCTTGCCCAGACTTGCCTTGCTTTTAGGCACCCTCCCCAGGAAGGAGCAGGCTGCGCGAAGCTGGGAGATGCCACTGGCGCCTTCCTGTCCTCAGCTCCGCTCCTGCCTTGCCTTTGCACCTAGGCCCCAGGGGTCCTTGGGGAGTGCTTAGGGCCTTGTGGGTTGAACACTGCCAAGGGCTCCAGCAGTGAGAGCTCTGTCAGAGGAAAGGGAAGGGCACCTGCAGGGCTCCTCCAGCGGTTGCTTGGCCGCCCAGACTCAGCGCCGCACGGAGAGCACCAGGCTCCCAGGGCCCCTGGCTGGGGCCTGCAGCCCCGCACACCCGGAGGCTGACTCCGTGGGCGCCAAGCAAGTGCATGACAGACTTAGGTTCCCTAGCACTCTCCTCTCCAGCAGAGACATCTACAGGTGGTTGGGGCCTGATCCTACCTGTCTGGGTTCTTGCCCACACCTCCAACTCAGGGGAAGCAGCCCCTGAGGCAAGACCTGCTGGAGGAGCACAGCCCTCCCGCCTGATCGGCGAGTGCACAGCCAGCAGGGAAGCGAGCCCCCACAGGGGAAGAGGAGGCAGCCCAGCCCCGTCAAGTGGAAAGCCCTGCTTGCCCGGAGCCAAGTGAGCCTCCAGTACAGCAGAGCTCCAGCTCTGCTCAGAGGCCCCATATGGTAGAGTTCCTGGCGCGAGGCTGCTCTGCACCTCCCAGGAAGGAGCAGGCTGCGCGAGGCTGGGAGATGCCACTGGCGCCTTCCTGGCCTCAGCTCCGCTCCTGCCTTGCCTTTGCACCTAGGCCCCAGGCGTCCTGGGGGAGGGCTTAGGGCCAGGTTGCACACTGCCAAGGGCTCCAGCAGTGAGAGCTCTGTCAGAGGGAAGGGAAGGTCGGGTGCAGGGCTCCTCCAGCGGTTGCTTGGCGCCAAGACCCAGCGCCTCACGAAGAGCACCAGGCTCCCAGGGCCCCTGGCTGGGGTCTGCAGCCCCGCACACCCGGAGGCTGACTCCTGGGCGCCCAGCAAGTGCATGACAGACGTAGGTTCCCTTGCACTCTCCTCCCCAGCACAGACATGTGCCGGTGGTTCGGGCCTGATCCTGCGTGTCTGGGTTCCCGCCCACAGCCCCAACTCAGGAAGCAGCCCTGAGGCAAGACCTGCTGGAGGAGCCCTGCCCCCGCCTGATTGGCGAGTGCACAGCCAGCAGGGAAGCGAGCCTCGGGGAAGAGGAGGCAGCCCAGCCCTTCAAGCTGAAAGCCCTGCTTGCCCGGAGCCAAGTGAGCCTCCAGTACAGCAGAGCTCCAGCTCTGCTCAGAGGCCCGATCTGGCAGAGTTCCTGGCGCGAGGCTGCTCTGCCATGGGCGAGCCTTGCCCAGACTTGCCTTGCTTTTAGGCACCCTCCCAGGAAGGAGCAGGCTGCGCGAGGCTGGGAGAAGCCACTGGCGCCTTCCTGGCCTCAGCTCCGCTCCTGCCTTGCCTTTGCACCTAGGCCCCAGGGGTCCTTGGGGAGGGCTTAGGGGCTTGTGGGTTGCACACTGCCAAGGGCTCCAGCAGTGAGAGCTCTGTCAGAGGGAAGGGAAGGGCAAGTGCAGGGCTCCTCCAGCGGTTGCTTGGCCGCCCAGACTCAGCGCCTACGGAGAGCACCAGGCTCCCAGGGCCCCTGGCTGGGGTCTGCAGCCCCGCACACCAGGAGGCTGACTCCGTGGGCGCCCAGCAAGTGCATGACAGACGTAGGTTCCCTAGCACTCTCCTCCCCAGCAGAGACATGTGCCGGTGGTTGGGGCCTGATCCTGCGTGTCTGGGTTCCCGCCCACAGCCCCAACTCAGGAAGCAGCCCTGAGGCAAGACCTGCTGGAGGAGCCCTGCCCCCGCCTGATCGGCGAGTGCACAGCCAGCAGGGAAGCGAGCCTCCTCGGGGAAGAGGAGGCAGCCCAGCCCTTCAAGCTGAAAGCCCTGCTTGCCCGAGCCAAGTGTGCCTCCAGTACAGCAGAGCTCCAGCTCTGCTCAGAGGCCCGATCTGGCAGAGTTCCTGGCGCGAGGCTGCTCTGCCATGGGCGAGCCTTGCCCAGACTTGCCTTGCTTTAGGCACCCTGCCCAGGAAGGAGCAGGCTGCGCGAGGCTGGGAGATGCCACTGGCGCCTTCCTGGCCTCAGCTCCGCTCCTGCCTTGCCTTTGCACCTAGGCCCCAGGCGTCCTGGTGAGGGCTTAGGGGCTGGTGGGTTGCACACTGCCAAGGGCTCCCGGCAGTGAGAGCTCTGTCAGAGGGAAGGGAAGGGCAAGTGCAGGGCTCCTCCAGCGGTTGAGCACCAGGCTCCCAGGGCCCTGGCTGGGGTCTGCAGCCCCGCACACCAGGAGGCTGACTCCGTGGGCGCCCAGCAAGTGCATGACAGACGTAGGTTCCTAGCACTCTCCTCCCAGCACAGACATGTGCCGGTGGTTCGGGCCTGATCCTGCGTGTCTGGGTTCCCGCCCACAGCCCCAACTCAGGGAAGCAGCCCTGAGGCAAGACCTGCTGGAGGAGCCCTGCTCCCCCGCCTGATTGGCGAGTGCACAGCCAGCAGGGAAGCGAGCTCCTCGGGGAAGAGGAGGCAGCCCAGCCCCGTCAAGCTGAAAGCCCTGCTTGCCGGAGCTAAGTGGGCCTCCAGTACAGCAGAGCTCAGCTCTGCTCAGAGGCCCGATCTGGCAGAGTTCCTGGCGCGAGGCTGCTCTGCCATGGGCGAGACTTGCCCAGACTTGCCTTGCTTTAGGCACCCTCCCCAGGAAGGAGCAGGCTGCGCGAGGCTGGGAGATGCCACTGGCGCCTTCCTGGCCTCAGCTCCGCTCCTGCCTTGCCTTTGCACCTAGGCCCCAGGGGTCCTGGGGAGGCTTAGGGGCTTGTGGGTTGCACACTGCCAAGGGCTCCGGCAGTGAGAGCTCTGTCAGAGGGAAGGGAAGGGCACCTGCATGGCTCCTCCAGCGGTTGCTTGGCCGCCCAGACTCAGGCCTCACGGAGAGCACCAGGCTCCCAGGGCCCCTGGCTGGGGTCTGCAGCCCCGCACACCCGGAGGCTGACTCCGTGGGCGCCCAGCAAGTGCATGACAGACATAGGTTCCTAGCACTCTCCTCCCCAGCAGAGACATGTGCCGTGGTTCGGGCCTGATCCTGCGTGTCTGGGTTCCCGCCCACAGCCCCAACTCAGGGAAGCAGCCCTGAGGCAAGACCTGCTGGAGGAGCCCTGCCCCCGCCTGATTGGCGAGTGCACAGCCAGCAGGGAAGCGAGCTCCTCGGGGAAGAGGAGGCAGCCCAGCCCCGTCAAGCTGAAAGCCCTGCTTGCCAGGCCAAGTGAGCCTCCAGTACAGCAGAGCTCTAGCTCTGCTCAGAGGCCCGATCTGGCAGAGTTCCTGTCGCGAGGCTGCTCTGCCATGGGCGAGACTTGCCCAGACTTGCCTTGCTTTTAGGCACCCTACCCAGGAAGGAGCAGGCTGCGCGAGGCTGGGAGATGCCACTGGCGCCTTCCTGGCCTCAGCTCCGCTCCTGCTTTTCCTTTGCACCTAGGCCCCAGGCGTCTTGGGCAGGGCTTAGGGGCTGGTGGGTTGCACACTGCCAAGGGCTCCGGCAGTGAGAGCTCTGTCAGAGGGTAGGGAAGGGCAATTGCAGGGCTCCTCCAGCGGTTGCTTGGCCGCCCAGACTCAGCGCCTCACGAGCACCAGGCTCCCAGGGCCCCTGGCTGGGGTCTGCAGCGCCGCACACCAGGAGGCTGACTCCGTGGGCGCCCAGCAAGTGCATGACAGACGTAGGTTCCCTAGCACTCTCCTCCCCAGCAGAGACATGTGCCGGTGGTTCGGGCCTGATCCTGCATGTCTGGGTTCCCGCCCACAGCCCAAATTCACGGAAGCAGACCCTGAGGCAAGACCTGCTGGAGGAGCCCTGCGCCCCCACCTGATCGGCGAGTGCACAGCCAGCAGGGAAGTGAGGCTCCTCGGGAAGAGGAGGCACAGCCCCGTCAAGCTGAAAGCCCTGCTTGCCCGGAGCTAAGTGAGCCTCCAGTACAGCAGAGCTCTAGGTCTTCTCAGAAGCCCGATCTGGCAGAGTTCCTGTCGTGAGGCTGCTCTGCCATGGGCGAGACTTGCCCAGACTTGCCTTGCTTTTAGGCACCCTCCCCAGGAAGGAGCAGGCTGCGCGAGGCTGGGAGATGCCACTGGCGCCTTCCTGGCCTCAGCTCCGCTCCTGCCTTGCCTTTGCACCTAGGCCCCAGGGGTCCTTGGGGAGGGCTTAGGGGTTGGTGGGTTGCACACTGCCAAGGGCTCCAGGCAGTGAGAGCTCTGTCAGAGGGAAGGGAAGGGCACCTGCATGGCTCTCCAGCGGTTGCTTGGCCGCCCAGACTCAGCGCCTCACGAAGAGCACCAGGCTCCCAGGGCCCCTGGCTGGGGTCTGCAGCCCCGCACACCTGGAGGCTGACTCCGTGGGCGCCCAGCAAGTGCATGACAGACGTAGGTTCCTAGCACTCTCCTCCCCAGCACAGACATGTGCCGGTGGTTCGGGCTTGATCCTGCGTGTCTGGGTCCCGCCCACAGCCCCAACTCAGGGAAGCAGCCCTGAGGCAAGACCTGCTGGAGGAGCCCTGCTACCCCGCCTGATTGGCGAGTGCACAGCCAGCAGGGAAGCGAGCCTCCTTGGGGGAAGAGGAGGCAGCCCAGCCCTTCAAGCTGAAAGCCCTGCTTGCCCGAGCCAAGTACAGCAGAGCTCAGGTCTGCTCAGAGGCCCGATCTGGCAGAGTTCCTGGCGCGAGGCTGCTCTGCCATGCCTTTGCACCTAGGCCCCAGGGGCGTCCTGGGCAGGGCTTAGGGGCTGGTGGGTTGCACACTGCCAAGGGCCCCGGCAGTGAGAGCTCTGTCAGAGGGTAGGGAAGGGCAAGTGCAGGGCTCCTCCAGCGGTTGCTTGGCCGCCCAGACTCAGCGCCGCACGGAGAGCACCAGGCTCCCAGGGCCCCTGGCTGGGGTCTGCAGCCCCGCACACCAGGAGGCTGACTCCTCGGCGCCCAGCAAGTGCATGACAGACGTAGGTTCCTAGCACTCTCCTCCCCAGCAGAGACATGTGCCGGTGGTTCGGGCCTGATCCTGCGTGTCTGGGTTCCGCCCACAGCCCCAACTCAGGGAAGCAGCCCTGAGGCAAGACCTGCTGGAGGAGCCCTGCCCCCGCCTGATCGGCGAGTGCACAGCCAGCAGGGAAGTGAGGCTCCTCGGGGAAGAGGAGGCAGCACAGCCCGTCAAGCTGAAAGCCCTGCTTGCCCAGTGAGCCTCCAGTACAGCAGAGCTCTAGGTCTTCTCAGAGGCCCGATCTGGCAGAGTTCCTGTCGCGAGGCTGCTCTGCCATGGGCGAGACTTGCCCAGACTTGCCGTGCTTTTAGGCACCCTCCCCAGGAAGGAGCAGGCTGCGCGAGGCTGGGAGATGCCACTGGCGCCTTCCTGGCCTTGCTCCGCTCTTGCCTTGCCTTTGCACCTAGGCCCCTGGCGTCCTGGGGTAGGGCTTAGGGGCTGGTGGGTTGCACACTGCCAAGGGCACCGACAGTGAGAGCTCTGTCAGAGGGAAGGGAAGGACACCTGCAGGGCTCCTCCAGCCTTTGCTTGGCCGCCAAGACTCAGCGCCTCACGAAGAGTGCCAGGCTCCCAGGGCCCCTGGCTGGGCTCTGCAGCCCCGCACACCCGGAGGCAGACTCCGTGGGCGCCCAGCAAGTGCATGACAGACGTAGGTTCCCTAGCACTCTCCTCCCCAGCACAGACATGTGCCGGTGGTTCGGGCCTGATCCTGCGTGTCTGGGTTCCCGCCCACAGCCCCAAACTCAGGAAGCAGCCCTGAGGCAAGACCTGCTGGAGGAGCCCTGCGCCCCACCTGATCGGCGAGTGCACAGCCAGCAGGGAAGTGAGGCCTCCTCGGGGAAGAGGAGGCAGCACAGCCCCGTCAAGCTGAAAGCCCTGCTTGCCCGGAGCCAAGTGAGCCTCCAGTACAGCAGAGCTCTAGGTCTTCTCAGAAGCCCCATCTGGCAGAGTTCCTGTCGCGAGGCTGCTCTGCCATGGGCGAGACTTGCCCAGACTTGCCGTGCTTTTAGGCACCCTCCCCAGGAAGGAGCAGGCTGCGCGAGGCTGGGAGATGCCACTGACGCCTTCCTGGCCTCAGCTCCGCTCCTGCCTTGCCTTTACACCTAGGCCCCAGGGGTCCTAGTGCAGGGCTTAGGGGCTGGTGGCTTGCACACTGCCAAGGGCGCCGGCAGTGAGAGCTCTGTCACAGGGAGGGGAAGGGCACCTGCAGGGCTCCTCCAGCGGTTGCTTGGCCGCCCAGACTCAGCGCCTCACGAAGAGCACCAGGCTCCCAGGGCCCCTGGCTGGGGTCTGCAGCCCCGCACACCCGGAGGCTGACTCCCTGGGCGCCCAGCAAGTGCATGACAGACGTAGGTTCCTAGCACTCTCCTCCCCAGCACAGACATGTGCCGGTGGTTCGGGCCTGATCCTGCGTGTCTGGGTTCCCGCCCACAGCCCCAACTCAGGGAAGCAGCCCCTGAGGCAAGACCTGCTGGAGGAGCCCTGCTCCCCCGTCTGATTGGCGAGTGCACAGCCAGCAGGGAAGCGAGCCCCCACGGGGGAAGAGGAGGCAGCCCAGCCCTTCAAGCTGAAAGCCCTGCTTGCCCGAGCCAAGTGGGCCTCCAGTACAGCAGAGCTCGAGCTCTGCTCAGAGGCCCGATCTGGCAGAGTTCCTGGCGCGAGGCTTCTCTGCCATGGGCGAGCCTTGCCCAGAATTGCCTCTGCTAGGCTTCCTCCCCAGGAAGGAGCAGGCTGCGCGAGGCTGGGAGACGCCACTGGCGCCTTCCTGGCCTCAGCTCCGCTCCTGCCTTGCCTTTGCTCTTAGGCCCCAGGGGTCCTTGGGGAGTGCTTAGGGGCTTGTGGGTTGCACACTGCCAAGGGCTCCAGCAGTGAGAGCTCTGTCAGAGGGAAGGGAAGGGCACCTGCAGGGCTCCTCCAGCGGTTGCTTGGCCGCCCAGACTCAGCGCCGCACGGAGAGCACCAGGCTCCCAGGGCCCCTGGCTGGGGACTGCAGCCCCGCACACCCGGAGGCTGACTCCGTGGGCGCCAAGCAAGTGCATGACAGACGTAGGTTCCCTAGCACTCTCCTCCCCAGCAGAGACATGTGCCGCAGTTTCGGGCCTGATCCTGTGCGTCTGGGTACCCGCCCACAGCCCCAACTCAGTGGAAGCAGCCCCTGAGGCAAGACCTGCTGGAGGAGCCCAGAGCTCCCGCCTGATCGGCGAGTGCACAGCCAGCAGGGAAGCGAGCCCCCTCGGGGGAAGAGGAGGCAGCCCAGCCCCTTCAAGCTGAAAGCCCTGCTTGCCCAGTCCAAGTGCGTCTCCAGTACAGCAGAGCTCTAGCTCTGCTCAGAGGCCCGATCTGGCAGAGTTACTGGCGCGAGGCTTCTCTGCCAAGGGCCAGCCTTGTCCAGACTTTCCTTGCTTTCAGGCTCCCTCCCCAGGAAGGAGCAGGCTGCGCGAGGCTGGGAGAAGCCACTGGCGCCTTCCTGGGCTCAGCTCCGCTCCTGCCGTGCCTTTGAACCTAGGCCCCAGGGGTCCTTGTGGAGTGCTTAGGGGCTGGTGGATTGCACACTGCCAAGGGCTCCAGCAGTGAGAGCTCTGTCAGAGGGAAGGGAAGGTCGGGTGCAGGGCTCCTCCAGCGGTTGCTTGGCCGCCAAGACTCAGTGCCGCTAGGAGAGCACCAGGCTCCCAGGGCCCCTCGCTGGGGTCTGCCGTCCCGCCCACACGGAGACAGACTCCCTGGGCGCCCAGCAAGTGCTTGACAGACGTAAGTTCCCTAGCACTCTCCTCCCCAGCAGAGACATGTGCCGGAGGTTCCGGCCGGATCCTGCGTGTCTGGGTACCCGCCTTCAGCCCCAACTCAATGGAAACATCCCCTGAGGCAAGACCTGCTGGAGGAGCCTTGTGCCCCCACCTGATCGGCAAGTGCACAGCCAGTAGGGAAGTGAGGCTCCTCGGGGGAAGAGGAGGCAGCACAGCCCCGTCAAGCTGAAAGCCCTGCTTGCCCGGAGCTAAGTGAGCCTCCAGTACAGCAGAGCTCTAGGTCTTCTCAGAAGCCCGATCTGGCAGAGTTCCTGTCGCGAGGCTGCTCTGCCATGGGCGAGACTTGCCCAGACTTGCCTTGCTTTTAGGCACCCTCCCCAGGAAGGAGCAGGCTGCGCGAGGCTGGGAGACGCCACTGGCGCCTTCCTGGCCTCAGCTCCGCTCCTGCCTTGCCTTTGCACCTAGGCCCCAGGGTCCTAGGGCAGGGCTTAGGGGTTGGTGGGTTGCACACTGCCAAGGGCGCCGGCAGTGAGAGCTCTGTCAGAGGGAAGGGAAGGGCACCTGCAGGGCTCCTCCAGTGGTTGCTTGGCCGCCCAGACTCAGCGCCTCACAGAGTGCACCAGGCTCCCAGGGCCCTGGCTGGGGTCTGCAGCCCTGCACACCTGGAGGCTGACTCCCTGGGCGCCCAGCAAGTGCATGACAGACGTAGGTTCCTAGCACTCTCCTCCCCAGCACAGACATGTGCCGGTGGTTCGGGCCTGATCCTGCGTGTCTGGGTTCCCGCCCACAGCCCCAACTCAGGGAAGCAGCCCCTGAGGCAAGACCTGCTGGAGGAGCCCTGCTCCCCGTCTGATTGGCGAGTGCACAGCCAGCAGGGAAGCGAGCCTCCTCGGGGGAAGAGGAGGCAGCCCAAGAGGCCCGATCTGGCAGAGTTCCTGGCGCGAGGCTTCTCTGCCATGGGCGAGCCTTGCCCAGAATTGCCTCTGCTAGGCTTCCCAGGAAGGAGCAGGCTGCGCGAGGCTGGGAGATGCCACTGGCGCGTTCCTGGCCTCAGCTCCGCTCCTGCCTTGCCTTTGCTCTTAGGCCACAGGGGTCCTTGGGGAGTGCTTAGGGGCTTGTGGGTTGCACACTGCCAAGGGCTCCAGCAGGGAGAGCTCTGTCAGAGGGAAGGGAAGGGCTACTGCAGGGCTCCTCCAGCGGTTGCTTGGCCGCCAAGACTCAGTGCCGCAAGGAGAGCACCAGGCTCCCAGGGCCCCTGGCTGGGGTCTGCAGTCCCGCCCACCCGGAGGCTGACTCCCTGGGCGACCAGCAAGTGCATGACAGACGTAGGTTCCCTAGCACTCTCCTCCCCAGCAGAGACATGTGCCGGAGGTTCCGGCCGGATCCTGCGTGTCTGGGTACCCGCCCACAGCCCCAACTCAGTGGAAACAGCCCCTGAGGCAAGACCTGCTGGAGGAGCCCTGTGCCCCCACCTGATCGGCAAGTGCACAGCCAGTAGGGAAGTGAGGCTCCTCGGGGGAAGAGGAGGCAGCACAGCACCCTCAAGCTGAAAGCCCTGCTTGCCCGGAGCTAAGTGAGCCTCCAGTACAGCAGAGCTCTAGGTCTTCTCAGAAGCCCGATCTGGCAGAGTTCCTGTCGCGAGGCTGCTCTGCCATGGGCGAGACTTGCCCAGACTTGCCTTGCTTTTAGGCACCCTCCCCAGGAAGGAGCAGGCTGCGCGAGGCTGGGAGACGCCACTGGCGCCTTCCTGGCCTCAGCTCCGCTCCTGCCTTGCCTTTGCACCTAGGCCCCAGGGGTCCTAGGGCAGGGCTTAGGGGTTGGTGGGTTGCACACTGCCAAGGGCGCCGGCAGTGAGAGCTCTGTCACAGGGAGGGGAAGGGCACCTGCAGGGCTCCTCCAGCGGTTGCTTGGCCGCCCAGACTCAGAGCCTCACGAAGAGCACCAGGCTCCCAGGGCCCCTGGCTGGGGTCTGCAGCCCCGCACACCCGGAGGCTGACTCCGTGGGCGCCCAGCAAGTGCATGACAGACGTAGGTTCCCTAGCACTCTCCTGCCCAGCAGAGACATGTGCCGGTGGTTCGGGCCTGATCCTGCGTGTCTGGGTTCCCGCCCACAGCCCCAAACTCAGGGAAGCAGCCCCTGAGGCAAGACCTGCTGGAGGAGCCCTGCGCCCCCGCCTGATTGTCGAGTGCACAGCCAGCAGGGAAGCGAGCCCCCACGGGGGAAGAGGAGGCAGCCCAGCCCCGTCTAGCTGAAAGCCCTGCTTGCCCGAGCCAAGTGTGCCTCCAGTACAGCAGAGCTCTGGCTCTTCTCAGAAGCCCGATCTGGCAGACTTCCTGGCGCGAGGCTGCTCTGGTTAGGGCGAGCCTTGCCCAGACTTTCCTTGCTTTTAGACTCCCTCCCCAGGAAGGACATGCTGGGCCAGGCTGAGAGAGGACCCTGGCGCCTTCCTGTCCTCAGCTCCGCTCCTGCCTTGCCTTTGCACCTAGGCCCCAGGCGTCCTTGGGGAGGGCTTAGGGCCTTGTGGGTTGAACACTGCCAAGGGCTCCAGCAGTGAGAGCTCTGTCAGAGGAAAGGGATCCTCCAGCGGTTGCTGGCCGCCCAGATTCAGCGCCGCACGGAGCACCAGGCTCCTAGGGCCCCTGGCTGGGGTCTGAAGCCCCGCACACCCGGAGGCTGACTCCTGGGCGCCCAGCAAGTGCATGACACACGTAGGTTCCCTAGCGCTCTCCTCCCCAGCAGAGACGTGTGCAGCTGGTGGGGCCTGCCCTGCGTGCCTGGGCTCCCGCCCCACACCTCCAACTCAGGGGAAGCAGCCCCTGAGGCAAGACCTGCTGGAGGAGCACAGCCCTCCCGCCTGATCGGCGAGTGCACAGCCAGTAGGGAAGCGAGCCCCCACAGGGGAAGAGGAGGCAGCCCAGCCCCGTCAAGTGGAAAGCCCTGCTTGCCCGGAGCCAAGTGTGCCTCCAGTAAGGCAGAGCTCCAGCTCTGCTCAGAGGCCGGATCTGGCAGAGTTCCTGGCACGAGGCTGCTCTGCCTGGGCGCGCCTTGCCCAGACTTGCCTCGCTGCTAGGCTTCCTGCCCAGGAAGGAGCAGGCTGCACGAGGTTGGGAGATGCCACTGGCGCCTTTCTGGCGTCAGCTCCGCTCCTGCCTTGCCTTTGCACCTAGGCCCCAGGAGTCCTTGGGGAGGGCTTAGGGGCCGGTGCCTTGCACACTGCCAAGGGCTCCAGCAGTGAGAGCTCTGTCAGACGGAAGTGAAGGGCACCTGCAGGGCTCCTCCAGCGGTTGCTTGGCCGCCCAGACTCAGCGCCGCACGGAGAGCACCAGGCTCCCAGGGACCCTGGCTGGGGTCTGCAGCCCCGCACACCCGGAGGCTGACTTCGTGGGCGCCAAGCAAGTGCATGACAGTCGTAGGTTCCCTAGCACTCTTCTCCCCAGCAGAGACATGTGCAGTTGGTTGGGGACTGATACTGCCTGTCTGGGTTCCAACCCATAGCCCCAACTCAGTGGAAACAGCCCCCGAGGCAAGACCTGCTGGAGGAGCCCTGTGCCCCAGCCTGATCGGCGAGTGCACAGCCAACAGGGAAGCGAGCCTCCTCGGGGGAGAGGAGGCAGCCCAGCCCCGTGAAGCTGAAAGCCCTGCTTGCCTGGAGCCAAGTGCGCCTCCAGTAAGGCAGAGCCCTAGCTCTGCTCAGAGGACCGATCTGGCAGAGTTCCTGGCGCGAGGCTGCACTGTCGTGGGCGAGGCTTGCCCAGACTTGCCTTGATTTTAGACTCCCTCCCCAGGAAGGAGCAGGCTGCGCGAGGCTGGGAGATGCCACTGGCGCCTTCCTGGCCTTGCTCCGCTCTTGCCTTGCCTTTGCACCAAGGCCCCAGGCGTCTTAGGGCAGGGCTTAGGGGCTGGTGGGTTGCACACTGCCAAGGGCGCCGGCAGTGAGAGCTCTGTCAGAGGGAAGGGAAGGGCTAGTGCAGGGCTCCTCCAGCGGTTGCTTGGCCGCCCAGACTAGGTACCGCACGGAGTGCACCAGCTCCCAGGGCCCCTGGCTGGGGTCTGCAGCCCCGCACACCCGGAGGCTGTCTCCCTGGGCGCCCAGCAGCTGCCTCAAACACGTAGTTTCCCTAGCGCTCTCCTCCCCAGCAGAGACGTGTGCAGCTGGTTGGGGCCTGCCCCTGCGTGCCTGGGCTTCCTCCCACAGCCCCAGCTCAGGGCAAGCAGCCCCTGAGCCAAGACCTGCAGGAGGCGCAGTGCGCCCCCGCCTGGAAGCCGAGTGAACAGCCGGCGGGTAGGCGAGCCTCCTCGAGGGAAGAAGAGGCAGTCGAGCCGCGTGCGGCTCAAGCCCTGCTTGGCTGGAGCCGAGTGCGCAACCAGTACGGCAGAGCTCCAGCTCTGCTCAGAGGCCCGATCTGGCAGAATTGCTGGCGCGGGGCTGCTCTGCCCTGGGCGAGCCTTGCCCAGACTTGCCTCGCTGCTAGTCTTCCTGCCCAGGAAGGAGCAGGCTGCGAGAGGCTGGGAGACGCCACTGGCGCCTTCCAGGCATCAGCTCCGCTCCTGCCTTGCCTTTGCACCTAGGCCCCAGGCGTCCTTGTGGAGGGCTTAGGGCCGGTGGCTTGCACACTGCCAAGGGCTCCAGCAGGGAGAGCTCCGTGAGAGGGAAGGGAAGGGCAAGTGCAGGGCTTCTCCAGCGGTTGCTTGGCCGCCCAGACTCAGTACCGCACGGAGTGCACCAGGCTCCCAGGGCCCCTGGCTGGAGTCTGAAGCCCCGCACACCCGGAGGCTGTCTCCCTGGGCGCCCAGCAGCTGCCTCACACACGTAGCTTCCCTAGCCCTGTCCTCCCCAGCAGAGACGTGTGCAGCTGGTTGGGGCCTGCCCCTGCGTGCCTGGGCTCCCGCCCACAGCCCCAGCTCAGGGCAAGCAGCCCTGAGCCAAGACCTGCAGGAGGCGCAGAGCGCCCCCGCCTGGAAGCCGAGTGAACAGCAGGCGGGAGGCGAGCCTCCTTGAGGGAAGAAGAGGCAGCCCAGCCGCGTGCGGCTCTAGCCCTACTTGGCTGGGCCCGAGTGCGCCTCCAGTAAGGCAGAGCTCCAGCTCTGCTCAGAGGCCCGATCTGGCATAGTTGCTGGCACGAGGCTGCTCTGCTCTGGGCGCGCCTTGCCCAGACTTGCCTCGCTGCTAGGCTTCCTGCCCAGGAAGGAGCAGGCTGCACGAGGTTGGGAGATGCCACTGGCGCCTTTCTGGCGTCAGCTCCGCTCCTGCCTTGCCTTTGCACCTAGGCCCCAGGAGTCCTTGGGGAGGGCTTAGGGCCGGTGGCTTGCACACTGCCAAGGGCTCCAGCAGTGAGAGCTCTGTCAGAGGAAGGAAGGCACCTGCAGGGCTCCTCCAGCGGTTGCTTGGCCGCCCAGACTCAGTGCCGCACGGAGAGCACCAGGCTCCCAGGGACCCTGGCTGGGGTCTGCAGCCCCGCACACCCGGAGGCTGACTTCGTGGGCGCCAAGCAAGCAGAGACGTGTGCAGCTGGTTGGGGCCTGCCCCTGCGTGCCTGGGTTCCTCCCACAGCCCCAGCTCAGTGGAAACAGCCCCTGAGCCAAGACCTGCAGGAGGCGCAGTGCCCCCGCCTGAAGCCGAGTGCACAGCCAGCAGGGAAGCGAGCCTCCTCGGGGAAGAAGAGGCAGCCCAGCCCCGTGCGGCTCAAGCCCTGCTTGCCTGGAGCCAAGTGCGCCTCCAGTAAGGCAGAGCTCCAGCTCTGCTCAGAGGACCGATCTGGCAGAGTTGCTGGCGCGAGGCTGCACTGTCATGGGCGAAGCTTGCCCAGACTTGCCTTGACTTTAGACTCCCTCCCCAGGAAGGAGCCGCTGGCGCGAGGCTGGGAGATGCCACTGGCGCCTTCCTGGCCTCAGCTCCGCTCCTGCCTTGCCTTTGCACCTAGGCCCCAGGGGTCCTAGGGGAGGGAGGCCGGTGCCTTGCACACTGCCAAGGGCGCCGGCAGTGAAAGCTCTGTCAGAGGGAAGGGAAGGGCTAGTGCAGGGCTCCTCCAGCGGTTGCTTGGCCGCCCAGACTAGGTACCGCACGGAGTGCACCAGCCTCCCAGGGCCCCTGGCTGGGGTCTGCAGCCCCGCACACCCGGAGGCTGTCTCCCTGGGCGCCCAGCAGCTGCCTCAAACACGCAGTTTCCCTAGCGCTCTCCTCCCCAGCAGAGACGTGTGCAGCTGGTTGGGGCCTGCCCCTGCGTGCCTGGGCTTCCTCCCACAGCCCCAGCTCAGGTCAAGCAGCCCCTGAGCCAAGACCTGCAGGAGGCGCAGTGCGCCCCCGCCTGGAAGCCGAGTGAAAGGCCGGCGGGTAGGCGAGCCTCCTCGAGGGAAGAAGAGGCAGTCGAGCCGCGTGCGGCTCAAGCCCTGCTTGGCTGGAGCCGAGTGCGCAACCAGTACGGCAGAGCTCCAGCTCTGCTCAGAGGCCCGATCTGGCAGAGTTGCTGGTGCGGGGCTGCTCTGCTCTGGGCGAGCCTTGCCCAGACTTGCCTCTCTGCTAGGCTTCCGGCCCAGGAAGAGGCAGGCTGCGCGAGGCTGTGAGACGCCACTGGCGCCTTCCAGGCGTCAGCTCCACTCGTGCCATGTCTTTGCACCTAGGCCCCAGGCTTCCTTGTGGAGGGCTTTGGGGCCGGTGGCTTGCACACTGCCAAGGGCGCCTGCAGGGAGAGCTCCGTGAGGGGGAAGGGAAGGGCAAGTGCAGGGCTCCTCCAGCGGTTGCTTGGCCGCCCAGACTCAGTACCGCAAGGAGTGCACCAGGCTCCCAGGGCCCCTGGCTGGGGTCTGCAGCCACGCACACCCGGAGGCTGACTTCGTGGGTGCCAAGCAAGTGCATGACAGACGTAGGTTCCCTAGCACTCTCCTCCCCAGCAGAGACATGTGCAGTTGGTTGGGGACTGATACTGCCTGCCTGGGTTCCCGCCCACAGCCCCAACTCAGTGGAAACAGCCCCTGAGGCAAGACCTGCTGGAGGAGCCCTGTGCCCCAGCCTGATCGGCGAGTGCACAGCCAACAGGGAAGCGAGCCTCCTCGGGGAAGAGGAGGCAGCCCAGCCCCGTGAAGCTGAAAGCCCTGCTTGCCCGGAGCCAAGTGCGCCTCCAGTAAGGCAGAGCCCTAGCTCTGCTCAGAGGACCCATAGGGCAGAGTTCCTGGCGCGAGGCTGCCCCGGCGACGCTTGCCCAGACTTGCCTTGACTTTAGACTCCCTCCCCAGGAAGGAGCCGGCTGCGCGAGGCTGGGAGATGCCACTGGCGCCTTTCTGGCCTCAGCTCCGCTCCTACCTTGCCTTTGCACCTAGGCCCCAGGCGTCCTTGGGGAGGGCTTAGGGGCCGGTGACATGCACACTGCCAGGGCTCCAGCAGGGAGAGCTCTGTGAGAGGGAAGGGAAAGGCAAGTGCAGGGATCCTCGAGCGGTTGCTGGGCCGCCCAGATTCAGCGCCGCACGGAGTGCACAAGGCTCCCAGGGCCCCTGGCTGGGGTCTGAAGCCCCGCACACCCGGAGGCTGACTCCCTGGGCGCCCAGCAGCTGCCTCACACTCGTAGATTCCCTAGCGCTCTCCTCCCCAGCAGAGACGTGTGCAGCTGGTTGGGGCCTGCCCCTGCGTGCCTGGGCTCCCGCCCACAGCCCCAGCTCAGTGCAAGCAGCCCCTGAGCCAAGACCTGCAGGAGGAGCAGAGCGCCCCCGCCTGGAAGCCGAGTGAACAGCCGATGGGGAGGCGAGCCTCCTCGAGGGAAGAAGAGGTAGCCAAGCTGCGTGCTGCTCAAGCCCTGCTTGGCTGGAGCGGAGTGCGCCTCCAGGACGGCAGAGCTCCAGCTCTTCTCACAGGCCCGATCTGGCAGTGTTGCAGGCGAGAGGCTGCTCTGCCCTGGGCAAGCCTTGCCCAGACTTGCCTCACTGCTAGGCTTCCTGCCCAGGAAGGAGCAGGGTGCTCGAGGCTGGGAGACGCCACTGGCGCCTTCCTGGCCTCAGCTCCGCTTCTTCCTTGCCTTTGCACCTAGGCCCCAGGCGTCCTTGGGGAGGCCTCAGGGGCCGGTGTCGTGCACACTGCCAAGGGTTCCAGCAGGGAGAGCCCTGTCAGAGGGAAGTGAAGTGCCGGGGGCCAGCCTGAGGAATTCCGCCCATGGCAAGTTCATGAGGAAGGAGGCTTGCATATGCAAAGGCGTGATCAATCCTCTGGAAACCCCCTGTTCCCGAGCATCTAACCCCAAAACCAGAGTCTGTTTTATGCTCTCTCCTACACCTCTGGCTTTACGGGGGGCTCTCCCCCATAACCGTTTCTCTCGGAGAAGGAGTAAACGTGCAGCTCCAAGGCAACAAAAATTCCTGGGCGTGATAAGAGTGTTTCAGCATACGGACTCCTCTGAAGGTTATCTAGCCCACCTGTATAGGTTTGTCCGGCTACATGTGATTGTCTGCAGCCTCCTAACCTGAGAGGCACGAGATGTTTTAGACTTATTAATGGCGAATTCTTTTGGGGAGTTGGAAATTATTAGTATAGTGTGTTGGTTAGGAATTATATTGGTGAAGGGTTTTTCATTTGTTTTGTCAATAATTGCCACTAATTCCCTGCTCTGGGTGGGACAAGGATGTCTCAGGTCAAACCTCTCTGCTGACAGACTAGCTTGTGTGACAGGATTATCCATACTCCTGCCACATGATTGTTTACTACCTCTCAACCATAAACAGCAGAGTTTTGGAGTATTTTGAGAGTCTTAATTAGCATAGGACTTTTTCTTCTTGTTGAGTCAATGATTGCCGCCAGGCCTCCATATCCTTAGGCTCTTGGGAATATATTAATCAATGTATTTGGAGTATAGCAAAGGAAATATAGTAGTTTTTGATGTTAGCAATACTAGACTTTTTGAGTTAATGGATTTTCTCTTTGTAATAGATCACTGTACTTTGTTATAAATCACTGTGTCCTTCCTATGTAAGAATGTAACTTTATCATATCTTAAGACTAAATAGATCTTAAGGGGAGCATTGGTGAAAGGATTTTCATTTGTTGGGCTGATGTTTGCTGCTAAATCTCCATGTTCCCTACTCTTATAATGAATATAACTAGCATATAGGAAGAAATAAGTATTAACCTTTAAGCATATAGGAGAAATAAGTATTAACCTTTAAGACTAATCTTGTTAACCTTGGGTTAAATAAACTCCTTTCTTGATTGTAACTCACGACACCCTCACCTTATAGGAATGCAACTTTATTTGGAGAGTGGTGCCTGGTTTAAGAAAAAACACCCTTGGAAAAAATAAGTTTTTTGGTTATCAGAAAGAAAGGATCATAAAATGTCAGCAGGTCTCACTCATGGCCAGAAGATGATGTAATATTCCTAAGACCTTTTTTTTTGTACATTTATGTGAAGCACCTGATTTTGATAAAGGTCAGGACTGCTGACCCCCGCGTGACTCTGTATTCATCCCTATGTTTAACAAAAGGTATATAAGCAAACCCCAAAATAAAGAAATCGGATCAGTTTCTGGAAAGACTGATTCCCCCATGTCGCATCTCTCTTGCTCCCGGTTTTTCTGGCTGAATTCCCATCTGGAGCATGGATGCTATTCCACGTAATCCAAGTTATTCAGCTCCCTTTTCTCCATTAATCTTCCTACTAAAATATCCATTTCTAATCTCTCTATATCTGTGATTAAATATGTATTTTTACAAAGACGCCGACTCCTTCCCCCCACCTTCGAATCACCCTGGATCCACCGGGGCTGGACCCCGGAAGGGAAGGGCAAGTGCAGGGCTCTTTCAGCGGTGGCTTGGCCGCCCAGACTCAGCGCCGAACGGAGTGCACCAGGCTCCCAGGGCCCCTGGCTTGGGTCTGCAGCCCCGCACACCCGGAGGCTGACTCCTGGGCGCCCAGCAGCTGCCCCACACACGTAGCTTCCCTAGCGCTCTCCTCCCCAGCAGAGACGTGTGCAGCTGGTTGGGGCCTGCCCCTGCCTGTCTGGGCTCCCGCCCACAGCCCCAGCTCAGGGCAAGCAGCCCCTGAGCCAAGACCTGCAGGAGGCGCAGAGCGGCCCCGCCTGGAAGCCGAGTGAACAGCATGCGGGGAAGCGAGCCTCCTCGACGGAGGAAGAGGCAGCCGAGCCAAGTGGGGCTCAAGCCCTACTTGGCTGGAGCCCAGTGCGCCTCCGGGACAGCAGAGCTCCAGCTCTGCTCAGAGGCCCGATCTGGCAGAGTTGCTGGCGCGAGGCTGCTCTGCCCTGGGCGAGCCTTGCCCAGACTTGCCTCGCTGCTAGGCTTCCTGCCCAGGAAGGAGCAGGCTTCGCGAGGCTGGGAGACGCCACTGGCGCCTTCCTGGCCTCAGCTCCGCTCCTTCCTTGCCTTTGCACCTAGGCCCCAGGCGTCCTTGGAGACGGCTCAGGGGCCGGTGTCGTGCACACTGCCAAGGGCTCCAGCAGGGAGAGCTCTGTGAGAGGGAAGGGAAGGGCAAGTGCAGGGCTCCTCCAGCGGTTGCTTGGCCGCCCAGACTCAGCGCCGCACCGAGTGCACCAGGCTCCCAGGGCCCTTGGCTGGGGTCTGCAGCCCCGCACACCCGGAGGCTGACTCCGTGGGCGCCCAGCAGCTGCCTCACACACGCAGCGTCCCTAGCACTCTCCTCCCCAGCAGAGACGTGTGCAGCTGGTTGGGACCTGCCCCTGCGTGCCTGGGCTCCCGCCCACAGCCCCAGCTCAGGGCAAGTAGCCCCTGAGCCAAGACCTGCAGGAGGCGCAGAGCGCCCCCGCCAGGAAACCGAGTGAACAGCATGCGGGGAAGTAGAACCTCTGGGGAAGAAGAGGCCGCCCAGCCTCGTGCAGCTCAAGCCCTGCTTGGCTGGAGCCGAGTGTGCCTCCAGGACTCCAGAGCTCCAACTCTGCTCAGAGGCGCGATCTGACAGAGTTGCTGGCGCGAGGTTGCTTTGCCATGGGAGAGCCTTGCCCAGACTTGCCTCGCTGCTAGGCTTCCTGCCCAGGAAGGAGCCGGCTGGGCGAGGCTGGCAGACGTCACTGGGGCCTTCCTGGACTCAGCTCCGCTCCTACCTTGCCTTTGCACCTAGGCTCAAGGCGTCCTTGGGGAGGGCTCAGGGGCCGGTCGCATGCACACTGCCAAGGGCTCCAGCAGGAAGAGCTCTGTCGGAGGGAAAGGAAGGGCAAGTGCAGGGCTCCTCCAGCGGTTGCTTGGCCGCCCAGAGTCAGCACCGCACGGAGTGCACCAGGCTCCCAGGGCCCCTAGCAGGGCTCTGTAGCCCCGCACACTAGGAGGCTGACTCTGTGGGCGCCCAGCAGCTGCCTCACACATGAAGCCTCCCTACCACTCTCCTCCCACGCAGAGACGTGTGCAGCTGGTTGGGGCCTGCCCCTGCGTGTCTCGGCTCCCGCCCACAGCCCCAGCTCAGGGCAAGCAGCCTGTGAGCCAAGACCTGCAGGAGGCGCAGAGCGCCCCCTCCTAGAAGCCGACTGAACAGCATGCGCGGAAGCGAGTGTCCTCGGGGAAGAAGAGGCAGCCCAGCCCCGTGCGTGTAAAGCCCTGCTTCGCTGGACCTGTGTGCGCCTCCTGTACGGCAGAGCTCCAGCTCCGCTCAGAGGCCCGATGTGGCAGAGTTGCTGGCGTGAGGCTGCTCTGCCCTGGGCGAGCCTTGCCCAGACTTGCCTCGCTGCTATGCTTCCTGCCCAGGAATGAGCAAGCTGCGCGAGCCTGGGAGACGCCACTGTCGCCTTCCTGGCCTCAGCTCTGCTCTTGCCTTGCCTTTGTACCTAGGCCCCAGGCGTCCTTGGGGAGGGCTTAGATGCCTGTTGTTTGCACACTGCCAAGGAGGGAAGTGAAACTTCAGGGCTCCTTCAGTTTTGTTTGGCCCCCCAAACTCACCTCTGCACTAGGAGCACCAGGCTCCCTGGGGCTGTGGATGAGGCCTGCAGTCTCCCACACTCGGATGCTGACTCCGTAGGTGCCTGGCTCGTGTGCCTCTCAAACGTGGGTTCCTGAGTGCTGTCCTTCCATCAGAGAAGTGCACAGGTGGTTTGGGCCTAGCTCTGCGTCTCTGGGCTCCCGCCCACAGCCTCAGCTCAGGGGAAGCAGCGCCTGAGCCAAACCTGATGAAGCGGTTCATGAGAGATGAGGCCCTTTACACTGAGGCACATCCTGGCAAAACGCACAATCCGTCTAAAACTTCGAAATGGTCCTTCACATTTTTGCTGCAACTCAGGAACTTCCCCAGCAATCCGGTCTCCACTCGAGAGGAAGAAAGAGGTCCAGCAAACCACAAGAGGAGCCTCATTTCCACCTCTTAATTGGAGATGAGAGATCCTTTCCCTGCTTCGTCGGGAAAGGATTCCTGGCGTTCACGTCGCATCTCAAGAGGAGGCGGTCTAAATGAGAAAGTCGAGAGGAACTACAGGGTTCGTGCCCCATTGCAAAAGACCCCCAAATGTCTCAGTCCACTCTGAGGGAACTGATTTCCTGCACTGCCTCGGAATTTCACACCGAGTATCGAATCAAAAATGGTGTCACGTGTGACAGCCCTGTGGGAAAGCCTCGTGGGAAAGCCTCAAGGAAAAGTCACAGATCACGTTAGTAATGCGATGGGAATCCTGACACTGCTGATACAGCATGGGAGCAAAGCGGACGTGCATGTCCCCACTGGAGAGGAGGACTAAGTCCCTGAAGAGATTCCAGAAGAACACCAAGATCCATGACAGCACTGGAGAGGAATCCTCAGGATCCAAGCCAGAGTCCACACAAGGTCTGAGGCCTCGGCATGGACTGGGGAGCAATTTGAGTGGCCACTAGCAACTCGAATGGAGACTGGTCTTACCTAAGGCCACCAGATCGAGTCCCTGAGGGCCTCGTGGTAACTCGAGAGGCACCTGTTGTAACTCTAGAAAATCCAGGAGGATCGCCCTTCCAGGTGAAATGAGGCCCATATCCGCTGAGGACTCTCGAGGCTAATCACACCTTCCCTCATGAACTTCAAAAGAGTCCTCCACACCCGTGTGGCAACTCAAAAAATTCCCCGAAGCCCCCGTCTTCACTCGAGAGGAAGCACGAGGGTCCCGCCAACATCCAGAGGAGCCCCCTTTCCGCCTCCTAGCTCGAGATGAGGGATCCATTCCCTGCTTGGTCCGGAAAGAATTCCCGGCGTTCCCGTCGCATCTCAAGAGGAGGCGCTCTCCACAGGAAAGGCGAGAGGAACTCGAGGGTTGTGCCACCATTCCAAGAGTCCCCCAGATGTTTCAGTCCATTCCAGAGGAACCTGTTTTCCCTGCAATGCCTCGACTTTCATGCTGAGGATCGACTCACACCACGGGGACATGTGGGACAGCCCTGTGGGAAAGCCTCGTGGGAAAGCCTCGAGGGAAAGCCACAGATCCCTAGATCCACGCGGCATGAAGCGTGACACTGCTGCTACCCATCGGGAGGAAAGCGCACCTGCATGCCCGCATTCGAGACGAGGACTGACTCCCCTGGGGAGACTCCAGAAGTACCCCAAGATCCATGTCAGCACTGGAGAGGAATCCTCAGGTTCCGGCCTGGACTCCACACAAGGTCTTAGGCCCTGGCATCGATGGGAGAGGAATCCCGAGAGGCCCCTTAGCAACTCGCATGGGGACTGGCCTTTCCTGAGGCCACAAGAGCGGGTCCTTGAGGGCCCCATCGTAAGTCGAGAGCACCTGCTGCAACTCGAGAAATACCAGGAGGTTCTCTCCTCCAGTCGAGTTGAGGCCCATTAACGCTGAGGAGTCTCGAGGCTAATCAAACCTAACCTCTGGACTTCCAAAGGGTCCTTCACACCCTTGCTGCCGCTCAAGAAGTTCCCCGACATACCCCTCTCCACTCGAGAGGAAGCGCGAGTGTCCCGCACACATTCAGACAAGCCCCGTTTCCATATCATAGCTTGAGAGGAGGAATCCTTTCCCTGCTTGGTCGGGAAAGAATTCCCGGTGTTCCCGTGGCATCTCAGAGGAGGCGCTCTCCACAGGAAAGGCGAGAGGAACTCCAGGGTCGTGCCACCATTCCAAGAGTCCCCCAGATGTCTCAGTCCATTCCAGAGGAACCTGTTTTCCCTGCACTGCTTCGGCTTTCATGCCGAGGTTCGACTCACACCACCGTGGCACGTGGGACAGCCCTGAGGGAAAGCCTCGTGGGAAAGCCTCGTGGGAAACCCTCGAGGCAAAGCCACAGATCCCTTGATCCACGCGACGGAAGCGTGACACTCCTTTTACCGATAGTGAGGAAAGAGGACGTAGATGCCTCCACTCGAGACGAGGACTGACTTCACTGAGGAGACTCCAGAAGTACCCCAAGATCCATGTCAGCACTGGAGAGGAATCCTCAGGTTCCGGCCCCGACTCCACACAAGGTCTTAGGCCTGGCATCGACGGGAGAAGAATCCCGAGAGGCCCCCGAGCAACTCGCATGGGGACTGGCCTTTCCTGAGGCCACCAGAGCGGGTCCCTGAGGTCCCCGTCGCAAGTCGAGAGCACCTGCTGCAACTCGAGAAAATCCAAGAGGTTCTCTCCTCCAGGCGAGATGAGGCCCATTTCCGCTGAGGCTTCTCGAGGCTAATCACACCTAACATCTGGAACTTCCAAAGGGTCCTTCACACCCTTGCTGCAACTCAAGAAATTCCCCGACGTACCCGTCTCCACTGGAGAGGAAGCACGAGGATCCCGCCCACATCCAGAGAAGCACCGTTTCCGCCTCGTTGCTCGAGATGAGGGATCCTTTCCCTGCTTCTTCGGGAAAGAATTCCTGGCATTCCCGTCGCATCTCAAGAGGAGGCAATCTCCACAGGAAAGTCGAGAGGAAATCAAGGGTCGTGCCACCATTCCAAGAGTACCCTAGATGCCTCAGTCCATTCCAGAGGAACCTGTTTTCCCTGCACTGCCTCGACTTTCACGCCGAGGATCGACTCACACCACGGTGGCACGTGGAACCGCCCTGTGAGAAAGCCTCGTGGAAAGCCTCGAGGGAAAGCCACAGATCCCTTGGTTCACGCAACGGGAAGCGTGACACGGCAGCTACAGCATGGGAAGAAAGCACACACGCATGCCCCCACTCGAGACGAGGACTGACTCCCCTGGGGAGACTCCAGAGGTACCCCAAGATCCATGTCAGCACTGGAGAGGAATCCTCAGCTTCCGGCCCCGACTCCACACAAGGTCTTAGGCCCCCGCATCGACGGGAGAGGAATCACGAGAGGCCCCCTAGCAACACGCATGATGACTGGGCATTCCTGAGGCCGCCAGAGCTGGTCCCTGAAGTCCCCGTCGTAACTCGAGAGCACCTGCTGATACTCGGGAATATCCAGGAGCCTCTCCATTCCAGGCGACATGAGGCCCATTCCCGCTGAGGCATCTCGAGACTAACCACACCTAACCTCTGGAACTTCGAAAGGGTCCTTCACACCTTTGCTGCAACTCAAGAAGTTCCCCGACATACCCGTTCCTCTTCCCATTCTGCCATAATGGTGGTGTCATCTGCATATCTAAGTTTATTGCTATTTCTTCCGGCAATCTTGATTCCAGCTCTTGTATCTTCCATCCCAGCATTTTTCATGATGTACTCTGCATATAAGTTAAATAAACATGGTGACAATATACAGCCTTGACATACTCCTTTTCCTTTTTGGAACCAGTCTGTTGTTCCATGTCCTGCTCTAACTGTTGCTTCCTGACCTTCATACAGATTTCTCAAGAGGCAGGTTAGGTGGTCTGGTATTCCCTTCCCTTTCAGAATTGTGGCTAAAACAACAATATAAGGACCTTTCCGATGTCAGGCCAAGGAATTGTGTTTCCAGTCATTGAGCCACACCTGATCACTGAGCACAAATTCATGAATCTGTTCCTCAAGGGGAATGATATTCTTTTCATACAAACTTAGTTACCTGATTTATTACTGTACCTAATTGTTCCAGCTGCTGTGAAATCCCACCTCCTTACTTGTGGCAAATCTGCTAACACCTGCCTCATTGTGGGGGGGGTCTCCCATAGAAAATTTCATAAGGACAACAACTATGGGAACGTGCGGTTACCCGTAATATGAGTAAGTCTGCCAGAAGCAAGCCCATCCATGTACAGTCAGTCTCTATGATCCATTTTGAAAGTGTCTCTTCAAGAGTTTGGTTGTTTCTTTGCACCATTCCAGAACACTGGGGCCTATATGCTGTATGTAATTTCCACTGATATTTAGAGCTTCACATACCTGTTAATTAACGCGGCTACATAGACAGGGCCATTGTCGGATTCTATGCTGGTTGGAAACCCAAGTCTGGGAATTATTTCTCAAATCAGCGAGCTACTTCATTTTCTTTTTCAGATCAGGTAGGGAAGGCCTCTGCCCAACTGGAGAAGGTACCTACTATTCTAGTAAGTAATGATAACAGGTGACTGCCTTTGCTTCCCCGAAGGGACACTCGCTTTCCCTGCATCCTGAGAACTCCACGTCTCAGCCAGTTGGAAAAGCGCTTCTTAGAGGTCATTATTCAGGGGCAATTTCCCCTGGAGCCAGGGGCCATAGGGAGCGGCTCCACACTCCCAGGGAAAGGCAGAGCCACAGCACACATCTGTCCCATCCCCTTCCCTCGCTGGGAAAGGCAGAGTCACATCCACAGTCTGTTCTATCCCTTTTGCCCTGTAGGAGAGCTCTAGTGAGCCTAGGTCTGTCAGGAAAATTCTTGGCTCCTATGGGGACACATCCTGTGTGTTAACCTGCATATCGGACCTAGGGGCCACAGGGCGCCTGCTCCTCTTGGGGGGGACCCTGAAGTGGTGCGGCCCAGCAACAGCCTGAACATCCATCTAATTGCTCTTTTCTTCCTTCTGATAGAGCTAGCTTTGCTTCTCGCTTTGGCATTTCGGAAGCCAGGGGGAGCCCCACCGCTGTTGTCCTGGGGTCTATTGGAGGTACCAGGTCTATTGGACCCCAGCATGGCACCCGACCCCCTCAGACACACTCCCGCAGCCTCCTTCCCCATGGGCAGGACTGTTCTGACCTAGGAATGTGTTCCCAAGGCTCAGAAAATGCAGGGAGACACACGGCCCTGACTCTGGAACTGAGGCCGTTGGAGCAGGCCTGGAGGTCTGACGTCTGAGACGGCAAACACTTGCTGCGAGATACAGGTGTGAAAACACACTCTCTGGGGCTGCCTTTCCTTCCTCCAAGGAAGATAGCTTTTCCAGTCTCCTCCGTGCTGAGTCATACAAGGCTGGAAAGGTCTGGCTTAGAGGGCATTTCTCAGCGGCAATGGCCCCTGAGGCCCTGCACCCAGGGAGGGATCCTACCCTCCCAGGGGAGGTCAAAGCAACCTCCAAACAGCTGTTCTATCATGTTTCCTCTCCAGGAGGGTGCTAGTGAGCCCAGGTCTGTCTGGAACGTTCTTGGATCCTGCGGGGAAATCATCCTGGGAGCCCACCTGGATACCAGTCGTAGGGGCTAACATTTGCATTTTTCTTCCTTGGAGCCCTAACGCAGTACAGCCTAGCAACTGCTTGAAAATCCTTCCTGTTGCTGTTTTCTTCCCTCTGACAGAGCGAGCTTTGCTCCCCACTTTGGGATTTCAGAAGCAAGGTGGTGGCCTGCAACTCCTTGCCTGGGGTCCATTGGAGGTGCAAGGTGCCTCGACCAGGTGACCCCAGCATGGCACCTGGCCCCCTCAGACACACTCCCGCAGCCTGCTTCCCCATGGGCAGGACTGCTCTCACCTAGGAATGTGTTTGCGAGGCCAGGAAACTGCAGGGAGACACAAGGCCCTGATTCTGGAATGCAGTCTGTTGGAGCAGGCCTGCAGGTCTTATGTCTAACAAGCCAAACACTTGCTGCAAGATACAGGCCTGAAAACACACTCTTGGGCTGCCTTTCCTTCCTCCAAGGAAGAGAGTTTTCTCAGCCTCCTGTGGGCTGAGAGTCACACAGGGCTGAAAAGCACTTACTGGGAGATTAGTTTTCATTGGCCATGGCCCCTGAGGCCCTGTGCTCAGGGAGGGCTCCCTCCCTCCCAGGGAAAGTCAAAGGAAGCTCCAAACGGCTGTTCAATCATGTTTCGGAGAGAGTCATTGCCAAGGCAGGTTTATAAGAAGTTCAAGGGTCCCCAAGGAGAGAGGGGTCTAGAATTCTCAAGGAGGAAGAAAGGGCACACTTTTTTTTTCCCTCTACATTCCTTAGGATTATATAACAATCATGCATCCTTCTTGAGGATGGTCTCTGGAAAAGCCTTCTGGCTAATCCTGTTATCTTAAAATGTAAATGATGGGAGTAGGTCTAGTGAGTCTTTACAACCTCCAGACATTCTTTTGTTCGTTGTAATAACTTATTGGAGAGTATATAACTCCATTACTAACACTAGCAAGGGGGTACGCTTTCTGCCCCTTGTGATGTCTCTGTCAGAAGCTTTCTCTATCTCCTTTCTTCTTGAATAAAACTCGATTGCACAAAAGCTCTGAGCAATCAAGCCTCGTCTTGGGCCCTGGATTGAATTCTTCTCCTCCATAAGCCAAGAATCCCAGCATCTTTTCGTGGTTCAGCAACAATATTTCATTTCCTCTGCAGGAGAGAGCTAGTGAGCTTAGGTCTGTCTGGAACATTCTTGGGTCCTGTGGGGAAAATATCCTGTGCACACATCCGGATACTGGGCCTAGAGGCCAAAATTCGCATTTCTTTCCCGCGGAGCCCTCACGTGGTGTGACTTAGCAACTGCTTGAAAATCCATCCCATGGCTGTTTTCCTCCTTCTGACAGAGCTAGCTTTGTTCCCTGCTTTGGGATATCTCAACCGAGGGGCCGGTCCATAGCTACTCGCCTGGGGCCCATTGGATGTGCAAGGTGCCCTCGACTAGGTGACCCTAGCATGGCACTCAGCCCGCTCAGACACACTCCCGAGGCTTCTTTCTCATGGGAAGCACTGCTCCAACCTAGGAATGTGTCTGCAATGCTTGGAAAGTGCAGTGAGACACACAGCCCTGACTCTGGAATTGAGGCCCTCAGAGCAAGCCTGCAGCTCTGATGTCTGAGAAGCAAAACACTTGCTGCAAAGAGAGGCCTGAAAACACACTCTCTGTGGATGACTTTCCTTCCTCTCAGGAAGACAGTTTTCCCAGTCTCCTGCTTCCTGCATGTCACACAGCTGGAATGCGCTTGCTTGGATGTCATGATTCAGTGGCAATGACCCTGAGGCCCTTTGCCCAGGGAGGGCTCCCACACTCATAGGCAAATCAAAGCAACTTCCAAGTGAGTCAGCTCTTCACATCAAGTGGCCAAAGTATTGGAGTTTCAGGTTCAGTATTAGTCCTTCCAATGGATATTCAGACCTGATTTCCTTTAGGATGGAGTGGTTGCGTCTCCTTGTAGTCTAAGCGACCTACAAGCATCTTCTCCAACACCACTGTTCAAAAGCATCAAATTTTCAGCTGTCACTTTCTTTATAGTACATCTTTCATATCCATCCATGACATATGGAAAACCATAGCCTTGACCGGATGGATCTTTGTTGGCAAAGCAACGTCTCGGCTTTTTAATATGCTGTCTAGTTTGGTCATCACTTTTCTTCCAAGTCATAAATATGTTTTAAGTTCATGGAGGCAGCCATCACCTGCAGTGATTTCCAAGCCCCCCAAAATAGTCTGCTGCTGTTTCCAATGTTTTCCCATCTATTTGCCATGAAGTGATGAGACTGGATGCAATGATTGTAGTTTTCTGAATGCTGAGCTTTAAGCTAACTTTTTCACTCTCCTCTTTCACTTTCATCAGGAGACTCTTTAGCTCTTCTTCACTTTCTGCCATAAGGGTGGTGTCATCTGAATATCTGAGATTATTGATATTTCTCCCAGCAACCTTGATTCCAGCGTGTGCTTCCTCCAGCCCAGTGTTTCTCATGCTGTACTCTGCATATAAGTTAAATAAGCAGGGTGACAATATACAGCCTTGACATGTTCCTTTTCCTATGTAGAACCAGTCTGTTGTTCCATGTCCAGTTCGAACTGTTTCTTCCTGACCTGCATACAGGTTTCTCAAGAGACAGGTCAGGTGGTCTGGTATTCCCATCTCTTTCAGAATTTTTCCCAGTTTCTTGTGATCCACACAGTCAAAGGCTTTGGCACTGTCAATAAAGCAGAAATAGATGTTTTTTTTTTTCCAGAACTCTCTTGCTTTTCAATGATCCAGTGGATGTTGGCAATTTGATCTCTGGTTTCTCTGCATTTTTTAAATCCCTCTTGAACATCTGGAAGTTCACAGTTCATGTGAACTTGGAGAATTTTGAGCATTACTTTACTAGTGTGTGAGATGAGTGCAATTGTGCAGCAGCTTGAATAGTCTTTGTCATTGCCTTTCTTTGGGATTGGAATGAAAACTGACCTAATGACTAGATGTTTTCAATTGCATATGCTGAAAGAACTGGGTGTGCAGTTTTGAAGGAAAAAAAAATCATTTTAACCCATTTTCTCTGAAGTGCAAGGCATATCATGGCCATCCCTGAATCATAAAGTCACCTTTTCTTTATGTAGTCATAGTTTCATGCCTAAATTATAGGCCAACTCGTGCTCAACTTGACTCTGATGTCAGGGGCAGATCAACTGATAAAAAGCTTGGATTGTCCCTCTGGAGGAAAGTGAGATCTTGGTCCCACGAGAAGAATATGAAGGGTTAAGGGAACTTGCAAGAGTGGGGAAAGCTTAGTCCATCCTACATGTACCAAAATCTTAAATAAGGCTTATTTACTTTACCGAAGTAAAAAAAACAGATGATGAAAACAATTATAAATCAATGAAAGGTAGAGAAACTCATAGTCTGTGATCAAAAATTGCATTCTAAGAAAACTTAGTTCTCTTAACCTAGAGAGGAGACTAAATTCCATCTGGTAGCAGCTTACCAGAAGACAAGCAAACAAACAAACAAATTATCAGTAAGCTTAAAAAAAGTATTTTCCATATATCTTGAAGTAGCAGTATTTCTGCAAAGGCATCAGTGTGAAACCACAGAGGACATGGTTAAAACCTGATGAAATAGAAATTGACAATGTCATCTGGTCACTGCTGCGACTTGAAATGCTTTAATATGATAACTAGAATGATAACTGACAGCATTTGACCAGGACATATCAGATTTTCACGGATGTCATATCATTTCTAGGATACCTATATTAGGAACTGAAGGAATCTTTGAACCTAGGAAAGAAAACAACAGTCTCAAAGGCCCTTGCTGAGTCATCTAGCAGCAAGGAATGTCTTTGCAAGGATCGCAAAGTGAAGGGAAGATACACCGACCTGCCTCTGCAACTTCGGTCCTCTGAGCAGATCTGGAGGTCTCCCTTTGTATAAGCTAACCTGTTCCTTCCAAATAGAGGTTTGCAACACAAAACAAGTGGCCGCCTATTCTTCCCCGAAGGAGGCTCTCTTTCCCCACATCCTGCAAACTCCCTTTCCCAGCCTCCTGGAAAAGTGCTTCTTGCAGTTCCTTTCAGAAAATCCTATGGACAGAGAAGCCTGGTAGGCTGCAGTCCATGGGGTCGCTGAGGGTCGGACACGACTGAGCGACTGCACTTTCATTTTCACTTTCATGCATTGGAGAAGGCAATGGCAACCCACTTACTGTTCTTGCCTGGAGAATCCCAGGGACGGGGGAGCCTAGTGGGCTACCGTCTATGGCGTCGCACAGAGTCGAACACGACTGAACCAACTTAGCAGCAGCAGCAGCAGCAGCAGCAGCAGCAGCAGTTCCTTTCTTAGGGGCAGTTATCCCTGAGATTGGGACCTGGAAAGGCAGAGCCACCTCCACACACACATCTTTTCTGTCCCCTTTCCTCTGGAGGAGAGCTCTAGTGAGCCTAGGTCTGTCAGGAAAATTCTTGGCTTTGACGGGATCACACCCGGTGTGTGAACCTGCATACCCGACCTAGGGGCCACAGGGCACCTGTTTTGCTCGAGTGGGTCCTGGAGGGTGCAGCATAGCAAGAGCTTAAAGATCCATCCAATTTGTCTTTCTTTTACCTCGGAGAGAACGAGTTTGCTCCACCTCCACCCTTTGGCAGTGTGGAGGGAAGAGGGCACAACCCTCTCCCAAAGGGGACATAGGGCCTACCAGGAGAGAAAGGCCCCTTGAGGAGCTGAGCCCAGGTAGGCAGCCAGTGATGTCAAGCACACTCCCGCTGCTTGCTTCTTCATGGGCACTCCGACAATCTGCTAGGAATGTCTTGGCAAGGATCTCAAAGGGAAGGGGAGATACATGGCCCTGCCTCTGGAACTTCAGTCCTCTGAGCAGATCTGGAGGTCTTGAGTTGTATAAGCAAACGTGTTCCTTCCAAATAGAGGCTTGCGAACACACCCCCGGTGGTTGCCTCTTCTTCCCCGAAGAAGTCTTTCTTTCCCCACATGCTGCGAACTCCCTGTCCCAACCTCCAAGATTAGCGCTTCTTGCCATTCCTTTCTTAGAGGCAGTTATCCCTGAGCTTGGGGCCGTAGGGAGTAGCCCCACACTCACAGGGAAAGGCAAAGACTCCTCCATACATCTCCTCTATCCCCTTTGCTCTGGAGGAGAGCGTTAGTGAGCCTAGGTCTTTCAGGAAAATTGTTGGCTTGGACAGGATCTCACCCTGTTTGTGAACCTGCATACCCAACCGGGGGCCACAGAGCACCTGTTTCAGTAAAGTGGGCCCTGAAAGGGTGCAGCCTAGCAAGAGCTTGAAAATCCATTCAATTGCTGTTTTTGTACCTCTGACAGAGCGAGCTTTGCTCCACCCTTTGGCAGTGTGGAGAAAAGAGGCATGACACCCTCCCCAAGGGGACATGGGGCCTACTTCGAGAGGAAAGGCCCCTTGTGGAGTTGAGGCACACAGTCGTGTCAAACACACTCCCACTGCTTGCTTCTTCATGGGCACTCCCGCTATCAGCTAGGAATGTCTTTGCAATGATCACAAAGGGAAGGGGGAGATACACGGCCCTGCCTCTGGACCTCGGGGTGAGATCTGGCCCTTGGTCAGGTTCTCAAGGCAATCAGGTCAACAAGGTCAAGTTCAAAGGTCCTTTTCTGCAAGGTCAAGAAGTTCAAGGTCAAGGTCGTCTAACTAAGAGGCAAGGACAGGGTCCAAGGACAAGGCCAGGGGCCCTCCGCCTCCAAGCTCGAGATGAGGATCCTCCCTGGCCAGGGAAAGAATTCCCAGCGTTCCGTCGCATCTCAGAGGAGGCGCTCTCAGGAAGGCAGAGGAACTCCAGGTCGTGCCACCATTCCAAGAGTCCCCAGATGTGTCAGTCCATTCCAGAGGAACCTGTTTCCCTGCACTGCCTTGACGTTCAAGCCGGATCGACTCCCACCACACGTGGGACAGCCCAGAAAGCCTCGGAAAGCCTCGTGGAAAGACACGAGGAAAACCATAGATGCTTTGATCCACGGGGCGGACTGCGTGACACTGCTGCTACCGCTCTGGAGGAAGCGCAAGTGCATGCCCGCATTCGAGACGAGACTGACTCCCTGGGGAGACTCCAGAAGTACCCAAGATCCATGTCAGCACTGGAGAGAATCCTCAGGTTCCGGCCCTGAGTTCACACAAGGTCTTAGGCCCCGGCATCAGCGGGAGAGGAATTCCGAAAGGCCCCGAGGAACTCGCATGGGGACTGGCCTTTCCTGAGGCCACCAGAGCGGGTCCCCTGAGGTCCCGTCGTAAGTCGAGCACCTGCCGCAACTCGAGAAAATCCAGGAGGTTTTGCCCTCCAGGCGAGATGAGGCCCATTTCCGCTGAGGCTTCTCGAGGCTAATCACATCTAACCCTGGAACTTCCAAAGGTCCTTCACACCCTTTCTGCAACTCAAGAAGTTCCCGACACCCGTCTCCACTCGAGAGGAAGCACGAGGTCCCGACACATCCAGGGAGCCCCGTTTCCGCCTCGAGCTCGAGATGAGGATCCTTTCCCTGTTTCGTGGGAAAGAATTCCCGGCGTTCCGTCGCATCTCAAGAGGAGCGCTCTCCACAGGAAAGGCGAGAGGAACTCCAGGGTCGTGCCACCATTCCAAGAGTCCCCAGATGTGTCAGTCCATTCCAGAGGAACCTGTTTTCCCTGCACTGCCTTGACGTTCAAGCCGAGGATCGACTCCCACCACGTGTGCACGTGGGACAGCCCTGTGGGAAAGCCTCGTGGGAAAGCCTCGTGGGAAAGACGAGGAAAACCATAGATGCTTTTGATCCGGGGCGGACGTGACACTGCTGCTACCGCTCTGGAGGAAAGCGCAAGTGCATGCCCGCATTCGAGACGAGGACTGACTCCCTGGGAGACTCCAGAAGTACCCCAAGATCCATGTCAGCACTGGAGAGGAATCCTCAGGTTCCGGCCCTGAGTTCACACAAGGTCTTAGGCCCCGGCATCAGCGGGAGAGGAATTCGAAAGGCCCCGAGGAACTCGCATGGGGACTGGCCTTTCCTGAGGCCACCAGAGCGGGTCCCCTGAGGGCCCCGTCGTAAGTCGAGCACCTGCCGCAACTCGAGAAAATCCAGGAGGTTTTGCCCTCCAGGCGAGATGAGGCCCATTTTCCGCTGAGGCTTCTCGAGGCTAATCACATCTAACCCTGGAACTTCCAAAGGGTCCTTCACACCCTTTCTGCAACTCAAGAAGTTCCCGACACCCGTCTCCACTCGAGAGGAAGCACGAGGTCCCGAACACATCCAGGAGCCCGTTTCCGCCTCCGAGCTCGAGATGAGGATCCTTTCCCTGTTTCGTGGGAAAGAATTCCCGGCGTTCCGTCGCATCTCAAGAGGAGGCGCTCTCCACAGGAAAGGCGAGAGGAACTCCAGGGTCGTGCCACCATTCCAAGAGTCCCCAGATGTGTCAGTCCATTCCAGAGGAACCTGTTTTCCCTGCACTGCCTTGACGTTCAAGCCGAGGATCGACTCCACCACGTGTGCACGTGGGACAGCCCTGTGGGGAAAGCCTCGTGGGAAAGCCTCGTGGGAAAGACACGAGGAAAACCATAGATGCTTTGATCCACGGGCGGACTGCGTGACACTGCTGCTACCGCTCTGGAGGAAAGCGCAAGTGCATGCCCGCATTCGAGACGAGGACTGACTCCCTGGGAGACTCCAGAAGTACCCCAAGATCCATGTCAGCACTGGAGAGGAATCCTCAGGTTCCGGCCCTGAGTTCACACAAGGTCTTAGGCCCGGCATCAGCGGAGAGGAATCCGAAGGCCCCGAGGAACTCGCATGGGGACTGGCCTTTCCTGAGGCCACCAGAGCGGGTCCCTGAGGCCCGTCGTAAGTCGAGAGCACCTGCCGCAACTCGAGAAAATCCAGGAGGTTTTGCCCTCCAGGCGAGATGAGGCCCATTTCCGCTGAGGCTTCTCGAGGCTAATCACATCTAACCCCTGGAACTTCCAAAGGGTCCTTCACCTTTCTGCAACTCAAGAAGTTCCCGACACCCGTCTCCACTCGAGAGGAAGCACGAGGTCCCGACACATCCAGGGAGCCCGTTTCCGCCTCCGAGCTCGAGATGAGGATCCTTTCCCTGTTTCGTAGGAAAGAATTCCCGCGCCCGTCGCATCTCAAGAGGAGGCGCTCTCCACAAGGCGAGAGGAACTCCAGGGTCGTGCCACCATTCCAAGAGTCCCCAGATGTGTCAGTCCATTCCAGAGGAACCTGTTTTCCCTGCACTGCCTTGACGTTCAAGCCGAGGATCGACTCCCACCACGTGTGCACGTGGGACAGCCCTGTGGGAAAGCCTCGTGGGAAAGCCTCGTGGGGAAAGACACGAGGAAAACCATAGATGCTTTGATCCACGGGGCGGACTGCGTGACACTGCTGCTACCGCTCTGGAGGAAAGCGCAAGTGCATGCCCGCATTCGAGACGAGGACTGACTCCCTGGGAGACTCCAGAAGTACCCCAAGATCCATGTCAGCACTGGAGAGGAATCCTCAGGTTCCGGCCCTGAGTTCACACAAGGTCTTAGGCCCGGCATCAGCGGGAGAGGAATTCGAAGGCCCCGAGGAACTCGCATGGGGACTGGCCTTTCCTGAGGCCACCAGAGCGGGTCCCTGAGGGCCCGTCGTAAGTCGAGCACCTGCCGCAACTCGAGAAAATCCAGGAGGTTTTGCCCTCCAGGCGAGATGAGGCCCATTTCCGCTGAGGCTTCTCGAGGCTAATCACATCTAACCCTGGAACTTCCAAAGGGTCCTTCACACCCTTTCTGCAACTCAAGAAGTTCCCGACACACCCGTCTCCACTCGAGAGGAAGCACGAGGTCCCGACACATCCAGGGAGCCCGTTTCCGCCTCCGAGCTCGAGATGAGGATCCTTTCCCTGTTTCGTAGGGAAAGAATTCCCGGCGTTCCGTCGCATCTCAAGAGGAGGCTCTCCACAGGAAAGGCGAGAGGAACTCCAGGGTCGTGCCACCATTCCAAGAGTCCCCAGATGTGTCAGTCCATTCCAGAGGAACCTGTTTTCCCTGCACTGCCTTGACGTTCAAGCCGAGGATCGACTCCCACCACGTGTGCACGTGGGACAGCCCTGTGGGAAAGCCTCGTGGGAAAGCCTCGTGGGAAAGACACGAGGAAAACCATAGATGCTTTGATCCACGGGCGGACTGCGTGACACTGCTGCTACCGCTCTGGAGGAAAGCGCAAGTGCATGCCCGCATTCGAGACGAGGACTGACTCCCTGGGAGACTCCAGAAGTACCCCAAGATCCATGTCAGCACTGGAGAGGAATCCTCAGGTTCCGGCCCTGAGTTCACACAAGGTCTTAGGCCCGGCATCAGCGGAGAGGAATTCCGAAGGCCCCGAGGAACTCGCATGGGGACTGGCCTTTCCTGAGGCCACCAGAGCGGGTCCCCTGAGGGCCCGTCGTAAGTCGAGAGCACCTGCCGCAACTCGAGAAAATCCAGGAGGTTTTGCCCCTCCAGGCGAGATGAGGCCCCATTTCCGCTGAGGCTTCTCGAGGCTAATCACATCTAACCCTGGAACTTCCAAAGGGGTCCTTCACACCCTTTCTGCAACTCAAGAAGTTCCCGACACCCGTCTCCACTCGAGAGGAAGCACGAGGTCCCGACACATCCAGGGAGCCCGTTTCCGCCTCCGAGCTCGAGATGAGGATCCTTTCCCTGTTTCGTAGGGAAAGAATTCCCGGCGTTCCGTCGCATCTCAAGAGGCGCTCTCCACAGGAAAGGCGAGAGGAACTCCAGGGTCGTGCCACCATTCCAAGAGTCCCCAGATGTGTCAGTCCATTCCAGAGGAACCTGTTTTCCCTGCACTGCCTTGACGTTCAAGCCGAGGATCGACTCCCACCACGTGTGCACGTGGGACAGCCCTGTGGGAAAGCCTCGTGGGAAAAGCCTCGTGGGAAAGACACGAGGAAAACCATAGATGCTTTGATCCACGGGGCGGACTGCGTGACACTGCTGCTACCGCTCTGGAGGAAAGCGCAAGTGCATGCCCGCATTCGAGACGAGGACTGACTCCCTGGGAGACTCCAGAAGTACCCCAAGATCCATGTCAGCACTGGAGAGGAATCCTCAGGTTCCGGCCCTGAGTTCACACAAGGTCTTAGGCCCGGCATCAGCGGGAGAGGAATTCGAAAGGCCCCGAGGAACTCGCATGGGGACTGGCCTTTCCTGAGGCCACCAGAGCGGGTCCCTGAGGGCCCGTCGTAAGTCGAGCACCTGCCGCAACTCGAGAAAATCCAGGAGGTTTTGCCCTCCAGGCGAGATGAGGCCCATTTCCGCTGAGGCTTCTCGAGGCTAATCACATCTAACCCTGGAACTTCCAAAGGGTCCTTCACACCCTTTCTGCAACTCAAGAAGTTCCCCGACACACCCGTCTCCACTCGAGAGGAAGCACGAGGTCCCCGACACATCCAGGGAGCCCGTTTCCGCCTCCGAGCTCGAGATGAGGATCCTTTCCCTGTTTCGTAGGGAAAGAATTCCCGGCGTTCCGTCGCATCTCAAGAGGAGGCGCTCTCCACAGGAAAGGCGAGAGGAACTCCAGGGTCGTGCCACCATTCCAAGAGTCCCCAGATGTGTCAGTCCATTCCAGAGGAACCTGTTTCCCTGCACTGCCTTGACGTTCAAGCCGAGGATCGACTCCCACCACGTGTGCACGTGGGACAGCCCTGTGGGAAAGCCTCGTGGGAAAGCCTCGTGGGAAAGACACGAGGAAAACCATAGATGCTTTGATCCACGGGCGGACTGCGTGACACTGCTGCTACCGCTCTGGAGGAAAGCGCAAGTGCATGCCCGCATTCGAGACGAGGACTGACTCCCTGGGAGACTCCAGAAGTACCCCAAGATCCATGTCAGCACTGGAGAGGAATCCTCAGGTTCCGGCCCTGAGTTCACACAAGGTCTTAGGCCCGGCATCAGCGGGAGAGGAATTCCGAAAGGCCCCGAGGAACTCGCATGGGGACTGGCCTTTCCTGAGGCCACCAGAGCGGGTCCCTGAGGGCCCCGTCGTAAGTCGAGAGCACCTGCCGCAACTCGAGAAAATCCAGGAGGTTTTGCCCTCCAGGCGAGATGAGGCCCATTTCCGCTGAGGCTTCTCGAGGCTAATCACATCTAACCCTGGAACTTCCAAAGGGTCCTTCACACCCTTTCTGCAACTCAAGAAGTTCCCGACACACCCGTCTCCACTCGAGAGGAAGCACGAGGTCCCGACACATCCAGGGAGCCCGTTTCCGCCTCCGAGCTCGAGATGAGGATCCTTTCCCTGTTTCGTAGGAAAGAATTCCCGGCGTTCCGTCGCATCTCAAGAGGAGGCGCTCACAGGAAAGGCGAGAGGAACTCCAGGGTCGTGCCACCATTCCAAGAGTCCCCAGATGTGTCAGTCCATTCCAGAGGAACCTGTTTTCCCTGCACTGCCTTGACGTTCAAGCCGAGGATCGACTCCCACCACGTGTGCACGTGGGGACAGCCCTGTGGGAAAGCCTCGTGGGAAAGCCTCGTGGGAAAGACACGAGGAAAACCATAGATGCTTTGATCCACGGGGCGGACTGCGTGACACTGCTGCTACCGCTCTGGAGGAAAGCGCAAGTGCATGCCCGCATTCGAGACGAGGACTGACTCCCTGGGAGACTCCAGAAGTACCCCAAGATCCATGTCAGCACTGGAGAGGAATCCTCAGGTTCCGGCCCTGAGTTCACACAAGGTCTTAGGCCCCATCAGCGGGAGAGGAATTCGAAGGCCCCGAGGAACTCGCATGGGGACTGGCCTTTCCTGAGGCCACCAGAGCGGGTCCCTGAGGGCCCCGTCGTAAGTCGAGAGCACCTGCCGCAACTCGAGAAAATCCAGGAGGTTTTGCCCTCCAGGCGAGATGAGGCCCATTTCCGCTGAGGCTTCTCGAGGCTAATCACATCTAACCCCTGGAACTTCCAAAGGGTCCTTCACACCCTTTCTGCAACTCAAGAAGTTCCCGACACCCGTCTCCACTCGAGAGGAAGCACGAGGTCCCGACACATCCAGGGAGCCCGTTTCCGCCTCCGAGCTCGAGATGAGGATCCTTTCCCTGTTTCGTAGGGAAAGAATTCCCGGCGTTCCGTCGCATCTCAAGAGGAGGCGCTCTCCACAGGAAAGGCGAGAGGAACTCCAGGGTCGTGCCACCATTCCAAGAGTCCCCAGATGTGTCAGTCCATTCCAGAGGAACCTGTTTTCCCTGCACTGCCTTGACGTTCAAGCCGAGGATCGACTCCCACCACGTGTGCACGTGGGACAGCCCTGTGGGAAAGCCTCGTGGGAAAGCCTCGTGGGAAAGACACGAGGAAAACCATAGATGCTTTGATCCACGGGCGGACTGCGTGACACTGCTGCTACCGCTCTGGAGGAAAGCGCAAGTGCATGCCCGCATTCGAGACGAGGACTGACTCCCTGGGAGACTCCAGAAGTACCCCAAGATCCATGTCAGCACTGGAGAGGAATCCTCAGGTTCCGGCCCTGAGTTCACACAAGGTCTTAGGCCCGGCATCAGCGGGAGAGGAATTCCGAGGCCCCGAGGAACTCGCATGGGGACTGGCCTTTCCTGAGGCCACCAGAGCGGGTCCCTGAGGCCCCGTCGTAAGTCGAGAGCACCTGCCGCAACTCGAGAAAATCCAGGAGGTTTTGCCCTCCAGGCGAGATGAGGCCCATTTCCGCTGAGGCTTCTCGAGGCTAATCACATCTAACCCCTGGAACTTCCAAAGGGTCCTTCACACCCTTTCTGCAACTCAAGAAGTTCCCGACACACCCGTCTCCACTCGAGAGGAAGCACGAGGGTCCCGACACATCCAGGGAGCCCGTTTCCGCCTCCGAGCTCGAGATGAGGATCCTTTCCCTGTTTCGTAGGGAAAGAATTCCCGGCGTTCCCGTCGCATCTCAAGAGGAGGCGCTCTCCACAGGAAAGGCGAGAGGAACTCCAGGGTCGTGCCACCATTCCAAGAGTCCCCAGATGTGTCAGTCCATTCCAGAGGAACCTGTTTTCCCTGCACTGCCTTGACGTTCAAGCCGAGGATCGACTCCCACCACGTGTGCACGTGGGACAGCCCTGTGGGAAAGCCTCGTGGGAAAGCCTCGTGGGAAAGACACGAGGAAAACCATAGATGCTTTGATCCACGGGCGGACTGCGTGACACTGCTGCTACCGCTCTGGAGGAAAGCGCAAGTGCATGCCCGCATTCGAGACGAGGACTGACTCCCTGGGAGACTCCAGAAGTACCCCAAGATCCATGTCAGCACTGGAGAGGAATCCTCAGGTTCCGGCCCTGAGTTCACACAAGGTCTTAGGCCCGGCATCAGCGGGAGAGGAATTAAGGCCCCGAGGAACTCGCATGGGGACTGGCCTTTCCTGAGGCCACCAGAGCGGGTCCCTGAGGGCCCGTCGTAAGTCGAGAGCACCTGCCGCAACTCGAGAAAATCCAGGAGGTTTTGCCCTCCAGGCGAGATGAGGCCCATTTCCGCTGAGGCTTCTCGAGGCTAATCACATCTAACCCTGGAACTTCCAAAGGGTCCTTCACACCCTTTCTGCAACTCAAGAAGTTCCCGACACCCGTCTCCACTCGAGAGGAAGCACGAGGGTCCCGACACATCCAGGGAGCCCGTTTCCGCCTCCGAGCTCGAGATGAGGATCCTTTCCCTGTTTCGTAGGGAAAGAATTCCCGGCGTTCCGTCGCATCTCAAGAGGAGCGCTCTCCACAGGAAAGGCGAGAGGAACTCCAGGGTCGTGCCACCATTCCAAGAGTCCCCAGATGTGTCAGTCCATTCCAGAGGAACCTGTTTTCCCTGCACTGCCTTGACGTTCAAGCCGAGGATCGACTCCCACCACGTGTGCACGTGGGACAGCCCTGTGGGAAAGCCTCGTGGGAAAGCCTCGTGGGAAAGACACGAGGAAAACCATAGATGCTTTGATCCACGGGGCGGACTGCGTGACACTGCTGCTACCGCTCTGGAGGAAAGCGCAAGTGCATGCCCGCATTCGAGACGAGGACTGACTCCCTGGGAGACTCCAGAAGTACCCCAAGATCCATGTCAGCACTGGAGAGGAATCCTCAGGTTCCGGCCCTGAGTTCACACAAGGTCTTAGGCCCGGCATCAGCGGGAGAGGAATTCCGAAGGCCCCGAGGAACTCGCATGGGGACTGGCCTTTCCTGAGGCCACCAGAGCGGGTCCCTGAGGGCCCCGTCGTAAGTCGAGAGCACCTGCCGCAACTCGAGAAAATCCAGGAGGTTTTGCCCTCCAGGCGAGATGAGGCCCATTTCCGCTGAGGCTTCTCGAGGCTAATCACATCTAACCCTGGAACTTCCAAAGGGTCCTTCACACCCTTTCTGCAACTCAAGAAGTTCCCGACACACCCGTCTCCACTCGAGAGGAAGCACGAGGGTCCCGACACATCCAGGGAGCCCGTTTCCGCCTCCGAGCTCGAGATGAGGATCCTTTCCCTGTTTCGTAGGGAAAGAATTCCCGGCGTTCCGTCGCATCTCAAGAGGAGCGCTCTCCACAGGAAAGGCGAGAGGAACTCCAGGGTCGTGCCACCATTCCAAGAGTCCCCAGATGTGTCAGTCCATTCCAGAGGAACCTGTTTTCCCTGCACTGCCTTGACGTTCAAGCCGAGGATCGACTCCCACCACGTGTGCACGTGGGACAGCCCTGTGGGAAAGCCTCGTGGGAAAGCCTCGTGGGAAAGACGAGGAAAACCATAGATGCTTTGATCCACGGGCGGACTGCGTGACACTGCTGCTACCGCTCTGGAGGAAAGCGCAAGTGCATGCCCGCATTCGAGACGAGGACTGACTCCCTGGGAGACTCCAGAAGTACCCCAAGATCCATGTCAGCACTGGAGAGGAATCCTCAGGTTCCGGCCCTGAGTTCACACAAGGTCTTAGGCCCGGCATCAGCGGGAGAGGAATTCCGAAGGCCCCGAGGAACTCGCATGGGGACTGGCCTTTCCTGAGGCCACCAGAGCGGGTCCCTGAGGCCCCGTCGTAAGTCGAGAGCACCTGCCGCAACTCGAGAAAATCCAGGAGGTTTTGCCCTCCAGGCGAGATGAGGCCCATTTCCGCTGAGGCTTCTCGAGGCTAATCACATCTAACCCTGGAACTTCCAAAGGGTCCTTCACACCCTTTCTGCAACTCAAGAAGTTCCCGACACACCCGTCTCCACTCGAGAGGAAGCACGAGGTCCCGACACATCCAGGGAGCCCGTTTCCGCCTCCGAGCTCGAGATGAGGATCCTTTCCCTGTTTCGTAGGGAAAGAATTCCCGGCGTTCCCGTCGCATCTCAAGAGGAGCGCTCTCCACAGGAAAGGCGAGAGGAACTCCAGGGTCGTGCCACCATTCCAAGAGTCCCCAGATGTGTCAGTCCATTCCAGAGGAACCTGTTTTCCCTGCACTGCCTTGACGTTCAAGCCGAGGATCGACTCCCACCACGTGTGCACGTGGGACAGCCCTGTGGGAAAGCCTCGTGGGAAAGCCTCGTGGGAAAGACACGAGGAAAACCATAGATGCTTTGATCCACGGGGCGGACTGCGTGACACTGCTGCTACCGCTCTGGAGGAAAGCGCAAGTGCATGCCCGCATTCGAGACGAGGACTGACTCCCTGGGAGACTCCAGAAGTACCCCAAGATCCATGTCAGCACTGGAGAGGAATCCTCAGGTTCCGGCCCTGAGTTCACACAAGGTCTTAGGCCCGGCATCAGCGGGAGAGGAATTCCGAAGGCCCCGAGGAACTCGCATGGGGACTGGCCTTTCCTGAGGCCACCAGAGCGGGTCCCTGAGGGCCCCGTCGTAAGTCGAGAGCACCTGCCGCAACTCGAGAAAATCCAGGAGGTTTTGCCCTCCAGGCGAGATGAGGCCCATTTCCGCTGAGGCTTCTCGAGGCTAATCACATCTAACCCTGGAACTTCCAAAGGGTCCTTCACACCCTTTCTGCAACTCAAGAAGTTCCCGACACACCCGTCTCCACTCGAGAGGAAGCACGAGGGTCCCGAACACATCCAGGGAGCCCGTTTCCGCCTCCGAGCTCGAGATGAGGATCCTTTCCCTGTTTCGTAGGGAAAGAATTCCCGGCGTTCCGTCGCATCTCAAGAGGCGCTCTCCACAGGAAAGGCGAGAGGAACTCCAGGGTCGTGCCACCATTCCAAGAGTCCCCAGATGTGTCAGTCCATTCCAGAGGAACCTGTTTTCCCTGCACTGCCTTGACGTTCAAGCCGAGGATCGACTCCCACCACGTGTGCACGTGGGACAGCCCTGTGGGAAAGCCTCGTGGGAAAGCCTCGTGGGAAAGACACGAGGAAAACCATAGATGCTTTGATCCACGGGGCGGACTGCGTGACACTGCTGCTACCGCTCTGGAGGAAAGCGCAAGTGCATGCCCGCATTCGAGACGAGGACTGACTCCCTGGGAGACTCCAGAAGTACCCCAAGATCCATGTCAGCACTGGAGAGGAATCCTCAGGTTCCGGCCCTGAGTTCACACAAGGTCTTAGGCCCGGCATCAGCGGGAGGAATTCCGAAAGGCCCCGAGGAACTCGCATGGGGACTGGCCTTTCCTGAGGCCACCAGAGCGGGTCCCTGAGGCCCCGTCGTAAGTCGAGAGCACCTGCCGCAACTCGAGAAAATCCAGGAGGTTTTGCCCTCCAGGCGAGATGAGGCCCATTTCCGCTGAGGCTTCTCGAGGCTAATCACATCTAACCCCTGGAACTTCCAAAGGGTCCTTCACACCCTTTCTGCAACTCAAGAAGTTCGACACACCCGTCTCCACTCGAGAGGAAGCACGAGGGTCCCGACACATCCAGGGAGCCCGTTTCCGCCTCCGAGCTCGAGATGAGGATCCTTTCCCTGTTTCGTAGGGAAAGAATTCCCGGCGTTCCGTCGCATCTCAAGAGGAGGCGCTCTCCACAGGAAAGGCGAGAGGAACTCCAGGGTCGTGCCACCATTCCAAGAGTCCCCAGATGTGTCAGTCCATTCCAGAGGAACCTGTTTTCCCTGCACTGCCTTGACGTTCAAGCCGAGGATCGACTCCCACCACGTGTGCACGTGGGACAGCCCTGTGGGAAAGCCTCGTGGGAAAGCCTCGTGGGAAAGACACGAGGAAAACCATAGATGCTTTGATCCACGGGGCGGACTGCGTGACACTGCTGCTACCGCTCTGGAGGAAAGCGCAAGTGCATGCCCGCATTCGAGACGAGGACTGACTCCCTGGGAGACTCCAGAAGTACCCCAAGATCCATGTCAGCACTGGAGAGGAATCCTCAGGTTCCGGCCCTGAGTTCACACAAGGTCTTAGGCCCGGCATCAGCGGGAGAGGAATTCGAAAGGCCCCGAGGAACTCGCATGGGGACTGGCCTTTCCTGAGGCCACCAGAGCGGGTCCCTGAGGGCCCGTCGTAAGTCGAGAGCACCTGCCGCAACTCGAGAAAATCCAGGAGGTTTTGCCCTCCAGGCGAGATGAGGCCCATTTCCGCTGAGGCTTCTCGAGGCTAATCACATCTAACCCCTGGAACTTCCAAAGGGTCCTTCACACCCTTTCTGCAACTCAAGAAGTTCCCGACACACCCGTCTCCACTCGAGAGGAAGCACGAGGGTCCCGAACACATCCAGGGAGCCCGTTTCCGCCTCCGAGCTCGAGATGAGGATCCTTTCCCTGTTTCGTAGGGAAAGAATTCCCGGCGTTCCGTCGCATCTCAAGAGGAGGCGCTCTCCACAGGAAAGGCGAGAGGAACTCCAGGGTCGTGCCACCATTCCAAGAGTCCCCAGATGTGTCAGTCCATTCCAGAGGAACCTGTTTCCCTGCACTGCCTTGACGTTCAAGCCGAGGATCGACTCCCACCACGTGTGCACGTGGGACAGCCCTGTGGGAAAGCCTCGTGGGAAAGCCTCGTGGGAAAGACACGAGGAAAACCATAGATGCTTTGATCCACGGGCGGACTGCGTGACACTGCTGCTACCGCTCTGGAGGAAAGCGCAAGTGCATGCCCGCATTCGAGACGAGGACTGACTGGGGAGACTCCAGAAGTACCCCAAGATCCATGTCAGCACTGGAGAGGAATCCTCAGGTTCCGGCCCTGAGTTCACACAAGGTCTTAGGCCCGGCATCAGCGGGAGAGGAATTCCGAGGCCCCGAGGAACTCGCATGGGGACTGGCCTTTCCTGAGGCCACCAGAGCGGGTCCCTGAGGGCCCGTCGTAAGTCGAGAGCACCTGCCGCAACTCGAGAAAATCCAGGAGGTTTTGCCCTCCAGGCGAGATGAGGCCCATTTCCGCTGAGGCTTCTCGAGGCTAATCACATCTAACCCTGGAACTTCCAAAGGGTCCTTCACACCCTTTCTGCAACTCAAGAAGTTCCCGACACACCCGTCTCCACTCGAGAGGAAGCACGAGGTCCCGAACACATCCAGGGAGCCCGTTTCCGCCTCCGAGCTCGAGATGAGGATCCTTTCCCTGTTTCGTAGGGAAAGAATTCCCGGCGTTCCGTCGCATCTCAAGAGGAGCGCTCTCCACAGGAAAGGCGAGAGGAACTCCAGGGTCGTGCCACCATTCCAAGAGTCCCCAGATGTGTCAGTCCATTCCAGAGGAACCTGTTTTCCCTGCACTGCCTTGACGTTCAAGCCGAGGATCGACTCCCACCACGTGTGCACGTGGGACAGCCCTGTGGGAAAGCCTCGTGGGAAAGCCTCGTGGGAAAGACACGAGGAAAACCATAGATGCTTTGATCCACGGGGCGGACTGCGTGACACTGCTGCTACCGCTCTGGAGGAAAGCGCAAGTGCATGCCCGCATTCGAGACGAGGACTGACTCCCTGGGAGACTCCAGAAGTACCCCAAGATCCATGTCAGCACTGGAGAGGAATCCTCAGGTTCCGGCCCTGAGTTCACACAAGGTCTTAGGCCCGGCATCAGCGGGAGAGGAATTCCGAGGCCCCGAGGAACTCGCATGGGGACTGGCCTTTCCTGAGGCCACCAGAGCGGGTCCCTGAGGGCCCCGTCGTAAGTCGAGAGCACCTGCCGCAACTCGAGAAAATCCAGGAGGTTTTGCCCTCCAGGCGAGATGAGGCCCATTTCCGCTGAGGCTTCTCGAGGCTAATCACATCTAACCCTGGAACTTCCAAAGGGTCCTTCACACCCTTTCTGCAACTCAAGAAGTTCCCGACACACCCGTCTCCACTCGAGAGGAAGCACGAGGGTCCCGACACATCCAGGGAGCCCGTTTCCGCCTCCGAGCTCGAGATGAGGATCCTTTCCCTGTTTCGTAGGGAAAGAATTCCCGGCGTTCCCGTCGCATCTCAAGAGGAGGCGCTCTCCACAGGAAAGGCGAGAGGAACTCCAGGGTCGTGCCACCATTCCAAGAGTCCCCAGATGTGTCAGTCCATTCCAGAGGAACCTGTTTTCCCTGCACTGCCTTGACGTTCAAGCCGAGGATCGACTCCCACCACGTGTGCACGTGGGACAGCCCTGTGGGAAAGCCTCGTGGGAAAGCCTCGTGGGAAAGACACGAGGAAAACCATAGATGCTTTGATCCACGGGGCGGACTGCGTGACACTGCTGCTACCGCTCTGGAGGAAAGCGCAAGTGCATGCCCGCATTCGAGACGAGGACTGACTCCCTGGGAGACTCCAGAAGTACCCCAAGATCCATGTCAGCACTGGAGAGGAATCCTCAGGTTCCGGCCCTGAGTTCACACAAGGTCTTAGGCCCGGCATCAGCGGAGAGGAATTCCGAAAGGCCCCGAGGAACTCGCATGGGGACTGGCCTTTCCTGAGGCCACCAGAGCGGGTCCCTGAGGGCCCCGTCGTAAGTCGAGAGCACCTGCCGCAACTCGAGAAAATCCAGGAGGTTTTGCCCTCCAGGCGAGATGAGGCCCATTTCCGCTGAGGCTTCTCGAGGCTAATCACATCTAACCCTGGAACTTCCAAAGGGTCCTTCACACCCTTTCTGCAACTCAAGAAGTTCCCGACACACCCGTCTCCACTCGAGAGGAAGCACGAGGTCCCGAACACATCCAGGGAGCCCGTTTCCGCCTCCGAGCTCGAGATGAGGATCCTTTCCCTGTTTCGTAGGGAAAGAATTCCCGGCGTTCCCGTCGCATCTCAAGAGGCGCTCTCCACAGGAAAGGCGAGAGGAACTCCAGGGTCGTGCCACCATTCCAAGAGTCCCCAGATGTGTCAGTCCATTCCAGAGGAACCTGTTTTCCCTGCACTGCCTTGACGTTCAAGCCGAGGATCGACTCCCACCACGTGTGCACGTGGGACAGCCCTGTGGGAAAGCCTCGTGGGAAAGCCTCGTGGGAAAGACACGAGGAAAACCATAGATGCTTTGATCCACGGGGCGGACTGCGTGACACTGCTGCTACCGCTCTGGAGGAAAGCGCAAGTGCATGCCCGCATTCGAGACGAGGACTGACTCCCTGGGGAGACTCCAGAAGTACCCCAAGATCCATGTCAGCACTGGAGAGGAATCCTCAGGTTCCGGCCCTGAGTTCACACAAGGTCTTAGGCCCGGCATCAGCGGGAGAGGAATTCCGAAAGGCCCCGAGGAACTCGCATGGGGACTGGCCTTTCCTGAGGCCACCAGAGCGGGTCCCTGAGGGCCCCGTCGTAAGTCGAGAGCACCTGCCGCAACTCGAGAAAATCCAGGAGGTTTTGCCCTCCAGGCGAGATGAGGCCCATTTCCGCTGAGGCTTCTCGAGGCTAATCACATCTAACCCCTGGAACTTCCAAAGGGTCCTTCACACCCTTTCTGCAACTCAAGAAGTTCCCGACACACCCGTCTCCACTCGAGAGGAAGCACGAGGTCCCGAACACATCCAGGGAGCCCGTTTCCGCCTCCGAGCTCGAGATGAGGATCCTTTCCCTGTTTCGTAGGGAAAGAATTCCCGGCGTTCCCGTCGCATCTCAAGAGGAGGCGCTCTCCACAGGAAAGGCGAGAGGAACTCCAGGGTCGTGCCACCATTCCAAGAGTCCCCCAGATGTGTCAGTCCATTCCAGAGGAACCTGTTTTCCCTGCACTGCCTTGACGTTCAAGCCGAGGATCGACTCCCACCACGTGTGCACGTGGGACAGCCCTGTGGGAAAGCCTCGTGGGAAAGCCTCGTGGGAAAGACACGAGGAAAACCATAGATGCTTTGATCACGGGGCGGACTGCGTGACACTGCTGCTACCGCTCTGGAGGAAAGCGCAAGTGCATGCCCGCATTCGAGACGAGGACTGACTCCCTGGGAGACTCCAGAAGTACCCCAAGATCCATGTCAGCACTGGAGAGGAATCCTCAGGTTCCGGCCCTGAGTTCACACAAGGTCTTAGGCCCGGCATCAGCGGGAGAATTCCGAAGGCCCCGAGGAACTCGCATGGGGACTGGCCTTTCCTGAGGCCACCAGAGCGGGTCCCTGAGGGCCCCGTCGTAAGTCGAGAGCACCTGCCGCAACTCGAGAAAATCCAGGAGGTTTTGCCCTCCAGGCGAGATGAGGCCCATTTCCGCTGAGGCTTCTCGAGGCTAATCACATCTAACCCTGGAACTTCCAAAGGGTCCTTCACACCCTTTCTGCAACTCAAGAAGTTCCCGACACACCCGTCTCCACTCGAGAGGAAGCACGAGGGTCCCGAACACATCCAGGGAGCCCGTTTCCGCCTCCGAGCTCGAGATGAGGATCCTTTCCCTGTTTCGTAGGGAAAGAATTCCCGGCGTTCCCGTCGCATCTCAAGAGGAGGCGCTCTCCACAGGAAAGGCGAGAGGAACTCCAGGGTCGTGCCACCATTCCAAGAGTCCCCAGATGTGTCAGTCCATTCCAGAGGAACCTGTTTTCCCTGCACTGCCTTGACGTTCAAGCCGAGGATCGACTCCCACCACGTGTGCACGTGGGACAGCCCTGTGGGAAAGCCTCGTGGGAAAGCCTCGTGGGAAAGACACGAGGAAAACCATAGATGCTTTGATCCACGGGGCGGACTGCGTGACACTGCTGCTACCGCTCTGGAGGAAAGCGCAAGTGCATGCCCGCATTCGAGACGAGGACTGACTCCCTGGGAGACTCCAGAAGTACCCCAAGATCCATGTCAGCACTGGAGAGGAATCCTCAGGTTCCGGCCCTGAGTTCACACAAGGTCTTAGGCCCGGCATCAGCGGGAGAGGAATTCCGAAAGGCCCCGAGGAACTCGCATGGGGACTGGCCTTTCCTGAGGCCACCAGAGCGGGTCCCTGAGGGCCCCGTCGTAAGTCGAGAGCACCTGCCGCAACTCGAGAAAATCCAGGAGGTTTTGCCCTCCAGGCGAGATGAGGCCCATTTCCGCTGAGGCTTCTCGAGGCTAATCACATCTAACCCTGGAACTTCCAAAGGGTCCTTCACACCCTTTCTGCAACTCAAGAAGTTCCCGACACACCCGTCTCCACTCGAGAGGAAGCACGAGGGTCCCGAACACATCCAGGGAGCCCGTTTCCGCCTCCGAGCTCGAGATGAGGATCCTTTCCCTGTTTCGTAGGGAAAGAATTCCCGGCGTTCCCGTCGCATCTCAAGAGGAGGCGCTCTCCACAGGAAAGGCGAGAGGAACTCCAGGGTCGTGCCACCATTCCAAGAGTCCCCAGATGTGTCAGTCCATTCCAGAGGAACCTGTTTTCCCTGCACTGCCTTGACGTTCAAGCCGAGGATCGACTCCCACCACGTGTGCACGTGGGACAGCCCTGTGGGAAAGCCTCGTGGGAAAGCCTCGTGGGAAAGACACGAGGAAAACCATAGATGCTTTGATCCACGGGGCGGACTGCGTGACACTGCTGCTACCGCTCTGGAGGAAAGCGCAAGTGCATGCCCGCATTCGAGACGAGGACTGACTCCCTGGGGAGACTCCAGAAGTACCCCAAGATCCATGTCAGCACTGGAGAGGAATCCTCAGGTTCCGGCCCTGAGTTCACACAAGGTCTTAGGCCCGGCATCAGCGGGAGAGGAAAAGGCCCCGAGGAACTCGCATGGGGACTGGCCTTTCCTGAGGCCACCAGAGCGGGTCCCTGAGGGCCCCGTCGTAAGTCGAGAGCACCTGCCGCAACTCGAGAAAATCCAGGAGGTTTTGCCCTCCAGGCGAGATGAGGCCCATTTCCGCTGAGGCTTCTCGAGGCTAATCACATCTAACCCTGGAACTTCCAAAGGGTCCTTCACACCCTTTCTGCAACTCAAGAAGTTCCCGACACACCCGTCTCCACTCGAGAGGAAGCACGAGGGTCCCGAACACATCCAGGGAGCCCGTTTCCGCCTCCGAGCTCGAGATGAGGATCCTTTCCCTGTTTCGTAGGGAAAGAATTCCCGGCGTTCCCGTCGCATCTCAAGAGGAGGCGCTCTCCACAGGAAAGGCGAGAGGAACTCCAGGGTCGTGCCACCATTCCAAGAGTCCCCAGATGTGTCAGTCCATTCCAGAGGAACCTGTTTTCCCTGCACTGCCTTGACGTTCAAGCCGAGGATCGACTCCCACCACGTGTGCACGTGGGACAGCCCTGTGGGAAAGCCTCGTGGGAAAGCCTCGTGGGAAAGACACGAGGAAAACCATAGATGCTTTGATCCACGGGGCGGACTGCGTGACACTGCTGCTACCGCTCTGGAGGAAAGCGCAAGTGCATGCCCGCATTCGAGACGAGGACTGACTCCCTGGGAGACTCCAGAAGTACCCCAAGATCCATGTCAGCACTGGAGAGGAATCCTCAGGTTCCGGCCCTGAGTTCACACAAGGTCTTAGGCCCGGCATCAGCGGGAGAGGAATTCCGAAAGGCCCCGAGGAACTCGCATGGGGACTGGCCTTTCCTGAGGCCACCAGAGCGGGTCCCTGAGGGCCCCGTCGTAAGTCGAGAGCACCTGCCGCAACTCGAGAAAATCCAGGAGGTTTTGCCCTCCAGGCGAGATGAGGCCCATTTCCGCTGAGGCTTCTCGAGGCTAATCACATCTAACCCTGGAACTTCCAAAGGGTCCTTCACACCCTTTCTGCAACTCAAGAAGTTCCCGACACACCCGTCTCCACTCGAGAGGAAGCACGAGGGTCCCGAACACATCCAGGGAGCCCGTTTCCGCCTCCGAGCTCGAGATGAGGATCCTTTCCCTGTTTCGTAGGGAAAGAATTCCCGGCGTTCCCGTCGCATCTCAAGAGGAGGCGCTCTCCACAGGAAAGGCGAGAGGAACTCCAGGGTCGTGCCACCATTCCAAGAGTCCCCCAGATGTGTCAGTCCATTCCAGAGGAACCTGTTTTCCCTGCACTGCCTTGACGTTCAAGCCGAGGATCGACTCCCACCACGTGTGCACGTGGGACAGCCCTGTGGGAAAGCCTCGTGGGAAAGCCTCGTGGGAAAGACACGAGGAAAACCATAGATGCTTTGATCCACGGGGCGGACTGCGTGACACTGCTGCTACCGCTCTGGAGGAAAGCGCAAGTGCATGCCCGCATTCGAGACGAGGACTGACTCCCTGGGGAGACTCCAGAAGTACCCCAAGATCCATGTCAGCACTGGAGAGGAATCCTCAGGTTCCGGCCCTGAGTTCACACAAGGTCTTAGGCCCGGCATCAGCGGGAGAGGAATTCCGAAAGGCCCCGAGGAACTCGCATGGGGACTGGCCTTTCCTGAGGCCACCAGAGCGGGTCCCTGAGGCCCCGTCGTAAGTCGAGAGCACCTGCCGCAACTCGAGAAAATCCAGGAGGTTTTGCCCTCCAGGCGAGATGAGGCCCATTTCCGCTGAGGCTTCTCGAGGCTAATCACATCTAACCCTGGAACTTCCAAAGGGTCCTTCACACCCTTTCTGCAACTCAAGAAGTTCCCGACACACCCGTCTCCACTCGAGAGGAAGCACGAGGGTCCCGAACACATCCAGGGAGCCCGTTTCCGCCTCCGAGCTCGAGATGAGGGATCCTTTCCCTGTTTCGTAGGGAAAGAATTCCCGGCGTTCCCGTCGCATCTCAAGAGGAGGCGCTCTCCACAGGAAAGGCGAGAGGAACTCCAGGGTCGTGCCACCATTCCAAGAGTCCCCAGATGTGTCAGTCCATTCCAGAGGAACCTGTTTTCCCTGCACTGCCTTGACGTTCAAGCCGAGGATCGACTCCCACCACGTGTGCACGTGGGACAGCCCTGTGGGAAAGCCTCGTGGGAAAGCCTCGTGGGAAAGACACGAGGAAAACCATAGATGCTTTGATCCACGGGCGGACTGCGTGACACTGCTGCTACCGCTCTGGAGGAAAGCGCAAGTGCATGCCCGCATTCGAGACGAGGACTGACTCCCTGGGGAGACTCCAGAAGTACCCCAAGATCCATGTCAGCACTGGAGAGGAATCCTCAGGTTCCGGCCCTGAGTTCACACAAGGTCTTAGGCCCGGCATCAGCGGGAGAGGAATTCCGAAAGGCCCCGAGGAACTCGCATGGGGACTGGCCTTTCCTGAGGCCACCAGAGCGGGTCCCTGAGGCCCCGTCGTAAGTCGAGAGCACCTGCCGCAACTCGAGAAAATCCAGGAGGTTTTGCCCTCCAGGCGAGATGAGGCCCATTTCCGCTGAGGCTTCTCGAGGCTAATCACATCTAACCCTGGAACTTCCAAAGGGTCCTTCACACCCTTTCTGCAACTCAAGAAGTTCCCGACACACCCGTCTCCACTCGAGAGGAAGCACGAGGGTCCCGAACACATCCAGGGAGCCCGTTTCCGCCTCCGAGCTCGAGATGAGGGATCCTTTCCCTGTTTCGTAGGGAAAGAATTCCGGGCGTTCCCGTCGCATCTCAATTAGAGGCGCTCTCCACAGGAAAGGCGAGAGGAACTCCAGGGTCGTGCCACCATTCCAAGAGTCCCCCAGATGTGTCAGTCCATTCCAGAGGAACCTGTTTTCCCTGCACTGCCTTGACGTTCAAGCCGAGGATCGACTCCCACCACGTGTGCACGTGGGACAGCCCTCGTGGGAAAGCCTCGTGGGAAAGACACGAGGAAAACCATAGATGCTTTGATCCACGGGCGGACTGCGTGACACTGCTGCTACCGCTCTGGAGGAAAGCGCAAGTGCATGCCCGCATTCGAGACGAGGACTGACTCCCTGGGGAGACTCCAGAAGTACCCCAAGATCCATGTCAGCACTGGAGAGGAATCCTCAGGTTCCGGCCCTGAGTTCACACAAGGTCTTAGGCCCGGCATCAGCGGGAGAGGAATTCCGAAAGGCCCCGAGGAACTCGCATGGGGACTGGCCTTTCCTGAGGCCACCAGAGCGGGTCCCTGAGGGCCCCGTCGTAAGTCGAGAGCACCTGCCGCAACTCGAGAAAATCCAGGAGGTTTTGCCCTCCAGGCGAGATGAGGCCCATTTCCGCTGAGGCTTCTCGAGGCTAATCACATCTAACCCCTGGAACTTCCAAAGGGTCCTTCACACCCTTTCTGCAACTCAAGAAGTTCCCGACACACCCGTCTCCACTCGAGAGGAAGCACGAGGGTCCCGAACACATCCAGGGGAGCCCGTTTCCGCCTCCGAGCTCCAGATGAGGGATCCTTTCCCTGTTTCGTAGGGAAAGAATTCCCGGCGTTCCCGTCGCATCTCAAGAGGAGGCGCTCTCCACAGGAAAGGCGAGAGGAACTCCAGGGTCGTGCCACCATTCCAAGAGTCCCCCAGATGTGTCAGTCCATTCCAGAGGAACCTGTTTTCCCTGCACTGCCTTGACGTTCAAGCCGAGGATCGACTCCCACCACGTGTGCACGTGGGACAGCCCTGTGGGAAAGCCTCGTGGGAAAGCCTCGTGGGAAAGACACGAGGAAAACCATAGATGCTTTGATCCACGGGGCGGACTGCGTGACACTGCTGCTACCGCTCTGGAGGAAAGCGCAAGTGCATGCCCGCATTCGAGACGAGGACTGACTCCCTGGGGAGACTCCAGAAGTACCCCAAGATCCATGTCAGCACTGGAGAGGAATCCTCAGGTTCCGGCCCTGAGTTCACACAAGGTCTTAGGCCCGGCATCAGCGGGAGAGGAATTCCGAAAGGCCCCGAGGAACTCGCATGGGGACTGGCCTTTCCTGAGGCCACCAGAGCGGGTCCCTGAGGGCCCCGTCGTAAGTCGAGAGCACCTGCCGCAACTCGAGAAAATCCAGGAGGTTTTGCCCTCCAGGCGAGATGAGGCCCATTTCCGCTGAGGCTTCTCGAGGCTAATCACATCTAACCCTGGAACTTCCAAAGGGTCCTTCACACCCTTTCTGCAACTCAAGAAGTTCCCGACACACCCGTCTCCACTCGAGAGGAAGCACGAGGGTCCCGAACACATCCAGGGAGCCCGTTTCCGCCTCCGAGCTCGAGATGAGGGATCCTTTCCCTGTTTCGTAGGGAAAGAATTCCCGGCGTTCCCGTCGCATCTCAAGAGGAGGCGCTCTCCACAGGAAAGGCGAGAGGAACTCCAGGGTCGTGCCACCATTCCAAGAGTCCCCCAGATGTGTCAGTCCATTCCAGAGGAACCTGTTTTCCCTGCACTGCCTTGACGTTCAAGCCGAGGATCGACTCCCACCACGTGTGCACGTGGGACAGCCCTGTGGGAAAGCCTCGTGGGAAAGCCTCGTGGGAAAGACACGAGGAAAACCATAGATGCTTTGATCCACGGGCGGACTGCGTGACACTGCTGCTACCGCTCTGGAGGAAAGCGCAAGTGCATGCCCGCATTCGAGACGAGGACTGACTCCCTGGGGAGACTCCAGAAGTACCCCAAGATCCATGTCAGCACTGGAGAGGAATCCTCAGGTTCCGGCCCTGAGTTCACACAAGGTCTTAGGCCCGGCATCAGCGGGAGAGGAATTCCGAAAGGCCCCGAGGAACTCGCATGGGGACTGGCCTTTCCTGAGGCCACCAGAGCGGGTCCCTGAGGGCCCCGTCGTAAGTCGAGAGCACCTGCCGCAACTCGAGAAAATCCAGGAGGTTTTGCCCTCCAGGCGAGATGAGGCCCATTTCCGCTGAGGCTTCTCGAGGCTAATCACATCTAACCCTGGAACTTCCAAAGGGTCCTTCACACCCTTTCTGCAACTCAAGAAGTTCCCGACACACCCGTCTCCACTCGAGAGGAAGCACGAGGGTCCCGAACACATCCAGGGAGCCCGTTTCCGCCTCCGAGCTCGAGATGAGGGATCCTTTCCCTGTTTCGTAGGGAAAGAATTCCCGGCGTTCCCGTCGCATCTCAAGAGGAGGCGCTCTCCACAGGAAAGGCGAGAGGAACTCCAGGGTCGTGCCACCATTCCAAGAGTCCCCCAGATGTGTCAGTCCATTCCAGAGGAACCTGTTTTCCCTGCACTGCCTTGACGTTCAAGCCGAGGATCGACTCCCACCACGTGTGCACGTGGGACAGCCCTGTGGGAAAGCCTCGTGGGAAAGCCTCGTGGGAAAGACACGAGGAAAACCATAGATGCTTTGATCCACGGGCGGACTGCGTGACACTGCTGCTACCGCTCTGGAGGAAAGCGCAAGTGCATGCCCGCATTCGAGACGAGGACTGACTCCCTGGGGAGACTCCAGAAGTACCCCAAGATCCATGTCAGCACTGGAGAGGAATCCTCAGGTTCCGGCCCTGAGTTCACACAAGGTCTTAGGCCCGGCATCAGCGGGAGAGGAATTCCGAAAGGCCCCGAGGAACTCGCATGGGGACTGGCCTTTCCTGAGGCCACCAGAGCGGGTCCCTGAGGGCCCCGTCGTAAGTCGAGAGCACCTGCCGCAACTCGAGAAAATCCAGGAGGTTTTGCCCTCCAGGCGAGATGAGGCCCATTTCCGCTGAGGCTTCTCGAGGCTAATCACATCTAACCCTGGAACTTCCAAAGGGTCCTTCACACCCTTTCTGCAACTCAAGAAGTTCCCGACACACCCGTCTCCACTCGAGAGGAAGCACGAGGGTCCCGAACACATCCAGGGAGCCCGTTTCCGCCTCCGAGCTCGAGATGAGGGATCCTTTCCCTGTTTCGTAGGGAAAGAATTCCCGGCGTTCCCGTCGCATCTCAAGAGGAGGCGCTCTCCACAGGAAAGGCGAGAGGAACTCCAGGGTCGTGCCACCATTCCAAGAGTCCCCCAGATGTGTCAGTCCATTCCAGAGGAACCTGTTTTCCCTGCACTGCCTTGACGTTCAAGCCGAGGATCGACTCCCACCACGTGTGCACGTGGGACAGCCCTGTGGGAAAGCCTCGTGGGAAAGCCTCGTGGGAAAGACACGAGGAAAACCATAGATGCTTTGATCCACGGGCGGACTGCGTGACACTGCTGCTACCGCTCTGGAGGAAAGCGCAAGTGCATGCCCGCATTCGAGACGAGGACTGACTCCCTGGGGAGACTCCAGAAGTACCCCAAGATCCATGTCAGCACTGGAGAGGAATCCTCAGGTTCCGGCCCTGAGTTCACACAAGGTCTTAGGCCCGGCATCAGCGGGAGAGGAATTCCGAAAGGCCCCGAGGAACTCGCATGGGGACTGGCCTTTCCTGAGGCCACCAGAGCGGGTCCCTGAGGGCCCCGTCGTAAGTCGAGAGCACCTGCCGCAACTCGAGAAAATCCAGGAGGTTTTGCCCTCCAGGCGAGATGAGGCCCATTTCCGCTGAGGCTTCTCGAGGCTAATCACATCTAACCCTGGAACTTCCAAAGGGTCCTTCACACCCTTTCTGCAACTCAAGAAGTTCCCGACACACCCGTCTCCACTCGAGAGGAAGCACGAGGGTCCCGAACACATCCAGGGAGCCCGTTTCCGCCTCCGAGCTCGAGATGAGGGATCCTTTCCCTGTTTCGTAGGGAAAGAATTCCCGGCGTTCCCGTCGCATCTCAAGAGGAGGCGCTCTCCACAGGAAAGGCGAGAGGAACTCCAGGGTCGTGCCACCATTCCAAGAGTCCCCCAGATGTGTCAGTCCATTCCAGAGGAACCTGTTTTCCCTGCACTGCCTTGACGTTCAAGCCGAGGATCGACTCCCACCACGTGTGCACGTGGGACAGCCCTGTGGGAAAGCCTCGTGGGAAAGCCTCGTGGGAAAGACACGAGGAAAACCATAGATGCTTTGATCCACGGGGCGGACTGCGTGACACTGCTGCTACCGCTCTGGAGGAAAGCGCAAGTGCATGCCCGCATTCGAGACGAGGACTGACTCCCTGGGGAGACTCCAGAAGTACCCCAAGATCCATGTCAGCACTGGAGAGGAATCCTCAGGTTCCGGCCCTGAGTTCACACAAGGTCTTAGGCCCGGCATCAGCGGGAGAGGAATTCCGAAAGGCCCCGAGGAACTCGCATGGGGACTGGCCTTTCCTGAGGCCACCAGAGCGGGTCCCTGAGGGCCCCGTCGTAAGTCGAGAGCACCTGCCGCAACTCGAGAAAATCCAGGAGGTTTTGCCCTCCAGGCGAGATGAGGCCCATTTCCGCTGAGGCTTCTCGAGGCTAATCACATCTAACCCCTGGAACTTCCAAAGGGTCCTTCACACCCTTTCTGCAACTCAAGAAGTTCCCGACACACCCGTCTCCACTCGAGAGGAAGCACGAGGGTCCCGAACACATCCAGGGGAGCCCGTTTCCGCCTCCGAGCTCGAGATGAGGGATCCTTTCCCTGTTTCGTAGGGAAAGAATTCCCGGCGTTCCCGTCGCATCTCAAGAGGAGGCGCTCTCCACAGGAAAGGCGAGAGGAACTCCAGGGTCGTGCCACCATTCCAAGAGTCCCCAGATGTGTCAGTCCATTCCAGAGGAACCTGTTTTCCCTGCACTGCCTTGACGTTCAAGCCGAGGATCGACTCCCACCACGTGTGCACGTGGGACAGCCCTGTGGGAAAGCCTCGTGGGAAAGCCTCGTGGGAAAGACACGAGGAAAACCATAGATGCTTTGATCCACGGGGCGGACTGCGTGACACTGCTGCTACCGCTCTGGAGGAAAGCGCAAGTGCATGCCCGCATTCGAGACGAGGACTGACTCCCTGGGGAGACTCCAGAAGTACCCCAAGATCCATGTCAGCACTGGAGAGGAATCCTCAGGTTCCGGCCCTGAGTTCACACAAGGTCTTAGGCCCGGCATCAGCGGGAGAGGAATTCCGAAAGGCCCCGAGGAACTCGCATGGGGACTGGCCTTTCCTGAGGCCACCAGAGCGGGTCCCTGAGGGCCCCGTCGTAAGTCGAGAGCACCTGCCGCAACTCGAGAAAATCCAGGAGGTTTTGCCCTCCAGGCGAGATGAGGCCCATTTCCGCTGAGGCTTCTCGAGGCTAATCACATCTAACCCTGGAACTTCCAAAGGGTCCTTCACACCCTTTCTGCAACTCAAGAAGTTCCCGACACACCCGTCTCCACTCGAGAGGAAGCACGAGGGTCCCGAACACATCCAGGGAGCCCGTTTCCGCCTCCGAGCTCGAGATGAGGGATCCTTTCCCTGTTTCGTAGGGAAAGAATTCCCGGCGTTCCCGTCGCATCTCAAGAGGAGGCGCTCTCCACAGGAAAGGCGAGAGGAACTCCAGGGTCGTGCCACCATTCCAAGAGTCCCCAGATGTGTCAGTCCATTCCAGAGGAACCTGTTTTCCCTGCACTGCCTTGACGTTCAAGCCGAGGATCGACTCCCACCACGTGTGCACGTGGGACAGCCCTGTGGGAAAGCCTCGTGGGAAAGCCTCGTGGGAAAGACACGAGGAAAACCATAGATGCTTTGATCCACGGGGCGGACTGCGTGACACTGCTGCTACCGCTCTGGAGGAAAGCGCAAGTGCATGCCCGCATTCGAGACGAGGACTGACTCCCTGGGGAGACTCCAGAAGTACCCCAAGATCCATGTCAGCACTGGAGAGGAATCCTCAGGTTCCGGCCCTGAGTTCACACAAGGTCTTAGGCCCGGCATCAGCGGGAGAGGAATTCCGAAAGGCCCCGAGGAACTCGCATGGGGACTGGCCTTTCCTGAGGCCACCAGAGCGGGTCCCTGAGGGCCCCGTCGTAAGTCGAGAGCACCTGCCGCAACTCGAGAAAATCCAGGAGGTTTTGCCCTCCAGGCGAGATGAGGCCCATTTCCGCTGAGGCTTCTCGAGGCTAATCACATCTAACCCCTGGAACTTCCAAAGGGTCCTTCACACCCTTTCTGCAACTCAAGAAGTTCCCGACACACCCGTCTCCACTCGAGAGGAAGCACGAGGGTCCCGAACACATCCAGGGAGCCCGTTTCCGCCTCCGAGCTCGAGATGAGGGATCCTTTCCCTGTTTCGTAGGGAAAGAATTCCCGGCGTTCCCGTCGCATCTCAAGAGGAGGCGCTCTCCACAGGAAAGGCGAGAGGAACTCCAGGGTCGTGCCACCATTCCAAGAGTCCCCCAGATGTGTCAGTCCATTCCAGAGGAACCTGTTTTCCCTGCACTGCCTTGACGTTCAAGCCGAGGATCGACTCCCACCACGTGTGCACGTGGGACAGCCCTGTGGGAAAGCCTCGTGGGAAAGCCTCGTGGGAAAGACACGAGGAAAACCATAGATGCTTTGATCCACGGGGCGGACTGCGTGACACTGCTGCTACCGCTCTGGAGGAAAGCGCAAGTGCATGCCCGCATTCGAGACGAGGACTGACTCCCTGGGGAGACTCCAGAAGTACCCCAAGATCCATGTCAGCACTGGAGAGGAATCCTCAGGTTCCGGCCCTGAGTTCACACAAGGTCTTAGGCCCGGCATCAGCGGGAGAGGAATTCCGAAAGGCCCCGAGGAACTCGCATGGGGACTGGCCTTTCCTGAGGCCACCAGAGCGGGTCCCTGAGGGCCCCGTCGTAAGTCGAGAGCACCTGCCGCAACTCGAGAAAATCCAGGAGGTTTTGCCCTCCAGGCGAGATGAGGCCCATTTCCGCTGAGGCTTCTCGAGGCTAATCACATCTAACCCTGGAACTTCCAAAGGGTCCTTCACACCCTTTCTGCAACTCAAGAAGTTCCCGACACACCCGTCTCCACTCGAGAGGAAGCACGAGGGTCCCGAACACATCCAGGGAGCCCGTTTCCGCCTCCGAGCTCGAGATGAGGGATCCTTTCCCTGTTTCGTAGGGAAAGAATTCCCGGCGTTCCCGTCGCATCTCAAGAGGAGGCGCTCTCCACAGGAAAGGCGAGAGGAACTCCAGGGTCGTGCCACCATTCCAAGAGTCCCCCAGATGTGTCAGTCCATTCCAGAGGAACCTGTTTTCCCTGCACTGCCTTGACGTTCAAGCCGAGGATCGACTCCCACCACGTGTGCACGTGGGACAGCCCTGTGGGAAAGCCTCGTGGGAAAGCCTCGTGGGAAAGACACGAGGGAAAACCATAGATGCTTTGATCCACGGGGCGGACTGCGTGACACTGCTGCTCTGGAGGAAAGCGCAAGTGCATGCCCGCATTCGAGACGAGGACTGACTCCTCTGGGGAGACTCCAGAAGTACCCCAAGATCCATGTCAGCACTGGAGAGGAATCCTCAGGTTCCGGCCCTGAGTTCACACAAGGTCTTAGGCCCCGGCATCAGCGGGAGAGGAATTCCGAAAGGCCCCCGAGGAACTCGCATGGGGACTGGCCTTTCCTGAGGCCACCAGAGCGGGTCCCTGAGGGCCCCGTCGTAAGTCGAGAGCACCTGCCGCAACTCGAGAAAATCCAGGAGGTTTTGCCCTCCAGGCGAGATGAGGCCCATTTCCGCTGAGGCTTCTCGAGGCTAATCACATCTACCCCCTGGAACTTCCAAAGGGTCCTTCACACCCTTTCTGCAACTCAAGAAGTTCCCGACACACCCGTCTCCACTCGAGAGGAAGCACGAGGGTCCCGAACACATCCAGGGGAGCCCCGTTTCCGCCTCCGAGCTCGAGATGAGGGATCCTTTCCCTGTTTCGTAGGGAAAGAATTCCCGGCGTTCCCGTCGCATCTCAAGAGGAGGCGCTCTCCACAGGAAAGGCGAGAGGAACTCCAGGGTCGTGCCACCATTCCAAGAGTCCCCCAGATGTGTCAGTCCATTCCAGAGGAACCTGTTTTCCCTGCACTGCCTTGACGTTCAAGCCGAGGATCGACTCCCACCACGTGTGCACGTGGGACAGCCCTGTGGGAAAGCCTCGTGGGAAAGCCTCGTGGGAAAGACACGAGGAAAACCATAGATGCTTTGATCCACGGGCGGACTGCGTGACACTGCTGCTACCGCTCTGGAGGAAAGCGCAAGTGCATGCCCGCATTCGAGACGAGGACTGACTCCCTGGGGAGACTCCAGAAGTACCCCAAGATCCATGTCAGCACTGGAGAGGAATCCTCAGGTTCCGGCCCTGAGTTCACACAAGGTCTTAGGCCCGGCATCAGCGGGAGAGGAATTCCGAAAGGCCCCGAGGAACTCGCATGGGGACTGGCCTTTCCTGAGGCCACCAGAGCGGGTCCCTGAGGGCCCCGTCGTAAGTCGAGAGCACCTGCCGCAACTCGAGAAAATCCAGGAGGTTTTGCCCTCCAGGCGAGATGAGGCCCATTTCCGCTGAGGCTTCTCGAGGCTAATCACATCTAACCCTGGAACTTCCAAAGGGTCCTTCACACCCTTTCTGCAACTCAAGAAGTTCCCGACACACCCGTCTCCACTCGAGAGGAAGCACGAGGGTCCCGAACACATCCAGGGAGCCCGTTTCCGCCTCCGAGCTCGAGATGAGGGATCCTTTCCCTGTTTCGTAGGGAAAGAATTCCCGGCGTTCCCGTCGCATCTCAAGAGGAGGCGCTCTCCACAGGAAAGGCGAGAGGAACTCCAGGGTCGTGCCACCATTCCAAGAGTCCCCCAGATGTGTCAGTCCATTCCAGAGGAACCTGTTTTCCCTGCACTGCCTTGACGTTCAAGCCGAGGATCGACTCCCACCACGTGTGCACGTGGGACAGCCCTGTGGGAAAGCCTCGTGGGAAAGCCTCGTGGGAAAGACACGAGGAAAACCATAGATGCTTTGATCCACGGGGCGGACTGCGTGACACTGCTGCTACCGCTCTGGAGGAAAGCGCAAGTGCATGCCCGCATTCGAGACGAGGACTGACTCCCTGGGGAGACTCCAGAAGTACCCCAAGATCCATGTCAGCACTGGAGAGGAATCCTCAGGTTCCGGCCCTGAGTTCACACAAGGTCTTAGGCCCGGCATCAGCGGGAGAGGAATTCCGAAAGGCCCCGAGGAACTCGCATGGGGACTGGCCTTTCCTGAGGCCACCAGAGCGGGTCCCTGAGGGCCCCGTCGTAAGTCGAGAGCACCTGCCGCAACTCGAGAAAATCCAGGAGGTTTTGCCCTCCAGGCGAGATGAGGCCCATTTCCGCTGAGGCTTCTCGAGGCTAATCACATCCCCTGGAACTTCCAAAGGGTCCTTCACACCCTTTCTGCAACTCAAGAAGTTCCCGACACACCCGTCTCCACTCGAGAGGAAGCACGAGGGTCCCGAACACATCCAGGGAGCCCGTTTCCGCCTCCGAGCTCGAGATGAGGGATCCTTTCCCTGTTTCGTAGGGAAAGAATTCCCGGCGTTCCCGTCGCATCTCAAGAGGAGGCGCTCTCCACAGGAAAGGCGAGAGGAACTCCAGGGTCGTGCCACCATTCCAAGAGTCCCCCAGATGTGTCAGTCCATTCCAGAGGAACCTGTTTTCCCTGCACTGCCTTGACGTTCAAGCCGAGGATCGACTCCCACCACGTGTGCACGTGGGACAGCCCTGTGGGAAAGCCTCGTGGGAAAGCCTCGTGGGAAAGACACGAGGAAAACCATAGATGCTTTGATCCACGGGGCGGACTGCGTGACACTGCTGCTACCGCTCTGGAGGAAAGCGCAAGTGCATGCCCGCATTCGAGACGAGGACTGACTCCCTGGGGAGACTCCAGAAGTACCCCAAGATCCATGTCAGCACTGGAGAGGAATCCTCAGGTTCCGGCCCTGAGTTCACACAAGGTCTTAGGCCCGGCATCAGCGGGAGAGGAATTCCGAAAGGCCCCGAGGAACTCGCATGGGGACTGGCCTTTCCTGAGGCCACCAGAGCGGGTCCCTGAGGGCCCCGTCGTAAGTCGAGAGCACCTGCCGCAACTCGAGAAAATCCAGGAGGTTTTGCCCTCCAGGCGAGATGAGGCCCATTTCCGCTGAGGCTTCTCGAGGCTAATCACATCTAACCCCTGGAACTTCCAAAGGGTCCTTCACACCCTTTCTGCAACTCAAGAAGTTCCCGACACACCCGTCTCCACTCGAGAGGAAGCACGAGGGTCCCGAACACATCCAGGGAGCCCGTTTCCGCCTCCGAGCTCGAGATGAGGGATCCTTTCCCTGTTTCGTAGGGAAAGAATTCCCGGCGTTCCCGTCGCATCTCAAGAGGAGGCGCTCTCCACAGGAAAGGCGAGAGGAACTCCAGGGTCGTGCCACCATTCCAAGAGTCCCCCAGATGTGTCAGTCCATTCCAGAGGAACCTGTTTTCCCTGCACTGCCTTGACGTTCAAGCCGAGGATCGACTCCCACCACGTGTGCACGTGGGACAGCCCTGTGGGAAAGCCTCGTGGGAAAGCCTCGTGGGAAAGACACGAGGAAAACCATAGATGCTTTGATCCACGGGGCGGACTGCGTGACACTGCTGCTACCGCTCTGGAGGAAAGCGCAAGTGCATGCCCGCATTCGAGACGAGGACTGACTCCCTGGGGAGACTCCAGAAGTACCCCAAGATCCATGTCAGCACTGGAGAGGAATCCTCAGGTTCCGGCCCTGAGTTCACACAAGGTCTTAGGCCCGGCATCAGCGGGAGAGGAATTCCGAAAGGCCCCGAGGAACTCGCATGGGGACTGGCCTTTCCTGAGGCCACCAGAGCGGGTCCCTGAGGGCCCCGTCGTAAGTCGAGAGCACCTGCCGCAACTCGAGAAAATCCAGGAGGTTTTGCCCTCCAGGCGAGATGAGGCCCATTTCCGCTGAGGCTTCTCGAGGCTAATCACATCTAACCCCTGGAACTTCCAAAGGGTCCTTCACACCCTTTCTGCAACTCAAGAAGTTCCCGACACACCCGTCTCCACTCGAGAGGAAGCACGAGGGTCCCGAACACATCCAGGGAGCCCGTTTCCGCCTCCGAGCTCGAGATGAGGGATCCTTTCCCTGTTTCGTAGGGAAAGAATTCCCGGCGTTCCCGTCGCATCTCAAGAGGAGGCGCTCTCCACAGGAAAGGCGAGAGGAACTCCAGGGTCGTGCCACCATTCCAAGAGTCCCCCAGATGTGTCAGTCCATTCCAGAGGAACCTGTTTTCCCTGCACTGCCTTGACGTTCAAGCCGAGGATCGACTCCCACCACGTGTGCACGTGGGACAGCCCTGTGGGAAAGCCTCGTGGGAAAGCCTCGTGGGAAAGACACGAGGAAAACCATAGATGCTTTGATCCACGGGGCGGACTGCGTGACACTGCTGCTACCGCTCTGGAGGAAAGCGCAAGTGCATGCCCGCATTCGAGACTAGGACTGACTCCCCTGGGGAGACTCCAGAAGTACCCCAAGATCCATGTCAGCACTGGAGAGGAATCCTCAGGTTCCGGCCCTGAGTTCACACAAGGTCTTAGGCCCGGCATCAGCGGGAGAGGAATTCCGAAAGGCCCCGAGGAACTCGCATGGGGACTGGCCTTTCCTGAGGCCACCAGAGCGGGTCCCTGAGGGCCCCGTCGTAAGTCGAGAGCACCTGCCGCAACTCGAGAAAATCCAGGAGGTTTTGCCCTCCAGGCGAGATGAGGCCCATTTCCGCTGAGGCTTCTCGAGGCTAATCACATCTAACCCTGGAACTTCCAAAGGGTCCTTCACACCCTTTCTGCAACTCAAGAAGTTCCCGACACACCCGTCTCCACTCGAGAGGAAGCACGAGGGTCCCGAACACATCCAGGGAGCCCGTTTCCGCCTCCGAGCTCGAGATGAGGGATCCTTTCCCTGTTTCGTAGGGAAAGAATTCCCGGCGTTCCCGTCGCATCTCAAGAGGAGGCGCTCTCCACAGGAAAGGCGAGAGGAACTCCAGGGTCGTGCCACCATTCCAAGAGTCCCCAGATGTGTCAGTCCATTCCAGAGGAACCTGTTTTCCCTGCACTGCCTTGACGTTCAAGCCGAGGATCGACTCCCACCACGTGTGCACGTGGGACAGCCCTGTGGGAAAGCCTCGTGGGAAAGCCTCGTGGGAAAGACACGAGGAAAACCATAGATGCTTTGATCCACGGGGCGGACTGCGTGACACTGCTGCTACCGCTCTGGAGGAAAGCGCAAGTGCATGCCCGCATTCGAGACGAGGACTGACTCCCTGGGGAGACTCCAGAAGTACCCCAAGATCCATGTCAGCACTGGAGAGGAATCCTCAGGTTCCGGCCCTGAGTTCACACAAGGTCTTAGGCCCGGCATCAGCGGGAGAGGAATTCCGAAAGGCCCCGAGGAACTCGCATGGGGACTGGCCTTTCCTGAGGCCACCAGAGCGGGTCCCTGAGGGCCCCGTCGTAAGTCGAGAGCACCTGCCGCAACTCGAGAAAATCCAGGAGGTTTTGCCCTCCAGGCGAGATGAGGCCCATTTCCGCTGAGGCTTCTCGAGGCTAATCACATCTAACCCTGGAACTTCCAAAGGGTCCTTCACACCCTTTCTGCAACTCAAGAAGTTCCCGACACACCCGTCTCCACTCGAGAGGAAGCACGAGGGTCCCGAACACATCCAGGGAGCCCGTTTCCGCCTCCGAGCTCGAGATGAGGGATCCTTTCCCTGTTTCGTAGGGAAAGAATTCCCGGCGTTCCCGTCGCATCTCAAGAGGAGGCGCTCTCCACAGGAAAGGCGAGAGGAACTCCAGGGTCGTGCCACCATTCCAAGAGTCCCCCAGATGTGTCAGTCCATTCCAGAGGAACCTGTTTTCCCTGCACTGCCTTGACGTTCAAGCCGAGGATCGACTCCCACCACGTGTGCACGTGGGACAGCCCTGTGGGAAAGCCTCGTGGGAAAGCCTCGTGGGAAAGACACGAGGAAAACCATAGATGCTTTGATCCACGGGGCGGACTGCGTGACACTGCTGCTACCGCTCTGGAGGAAAGCGCAAGTGCATGCCCGCATTCGAGACGAGGACTGACTCCCTGGGGAGACTCCAGAAGTACCCCAAGATCCATGTCAGCACTGGAGAGGAATCCTCAGGTTCCGGCCCTGAGTTCACACAAGGTCTTAGGCCCGGCATCAGCGGGAGAGGAATTCCGAAAGGCCCCGAGGAACTCGCATGGGGACTGGCCTTTCCTGAGGCCACCAGAGCGGGTCCCTGAGGGCCCCGTCGTAAGTCGAGAGCACCTGCCGCAACTCGAGAAAATCCAGGAGGTTTTGCCCTCCAGGCGAGATGAGGCCCATTTCCGCTGAGGCTTCTCGAGGCTAATCACATCTAACCCTGGAACTTCCAAAGGGTCCTTCACACCCTTTCTGCAACTCAAGAAGTTCCCGACACACCCGTCTCCACTCGAGAGGAAGCACGAGGGTCCCGAACACATCCAGGGAGCCCGTTTCCGCCTCCGAGCTCGAGATGAGGGATCCTTTCCCTGTTTCGTAGGGAAAGAATTCCCGGCGTTCCCGTCGCATCTCAAGAGGAGGCGCTCTCCACAGGAAAGGCGAGAGGAACTCCAGGGTCGTGCCACCATTCCAAGAGTCCCCCAGATGTGTCAGTCCATTCCAGAGGAACCTGTTTTCCCTGCACTGCCTTGACGTTCAAGCCGAGGATCGACTCCCACCACGTGTGCACGTGGGACAGCCCTGTGGGAAAGCCTCGTGGGAAAGCCTCGTGGGAAAGACACGAGGAAAACCATAGATGCTTTGATCCACGGGGCGGACTGCGTGACACTGCTGCTACCGCTCTGGAGGAAAGCGCAAGTGCATGCCCGCATTCGAGACGAGGACTGACTCCCTGGGGAGACTCCAGAAGTACCCCAAGATCCATGTCAGCACTGGAGAGGAATCCTCAGGTTCCGGCCCTGAGTTCACACAAGGTCTTAGGCCCGGCATCAGCGGGAGAGGAATTCCGAAAGGCCCCGAGGAACTCGCATGGGGACTGGCCTTTCCTGAGGCCACCAGAGCGGGTCCCTGAGGGCCCCGTCGTAAGTCGAGAGCACCTGCCGCAACTCGAGAAAATCCAGGAGGTTTTGCCCTCCAGGCGAGATGAGGCCCATTTCCGCTGAGGCTTCTCGAGGCTAATCACATCTAACCCTGGAACTTCCAAAGGGTCCTTCACACCCTTTCTGCAACTCAAGAAGTTCCCGACACACCCGTCTCCACTCGAGAGGAAGCACGAGGGTCCCGAACACATCCAGGGAGCCCGTTTCCGCCTCCGAGCTCGAGATGAGGGATCCTTTCCCTGTTTCGTAGGGAAAGAATTCCCGGCGTTCCCGTCGCATCTCAAGAGGAGGCGCTCTCCACAGGAAAGGCGAGAGGAACTCCAGGGTCGTGCCACCATTCCAAGAGTCCCCCAGATGTGTCAGTCCATTCCAGAGGAACCTGTTTTCCCTGCACTGCCTTGACGTTCAAGCCGAGGATCGACTCCCACCACGTGTGCACGTGGGACAGCCCTGTGGGAAAGCCTCGTGGGAAAGCCTCGTGGGAAAGACACGAGGAAAACCATAGATGCTTTGATCCACGGGCGGACTGCGTGACACTGCTGCTACCGCTCTGGAGGAAAGCGCAAGTGCATGCCCGCATTCGAGACGAGGACTGACTCCCTGGGGAGACTCCAGAAGTACCCCAAGATCCATGTCAGCACTGGAGAGGAATCCTCAGGTTCCGGCCCTGAGTTCACACAAGGTCTTAGGCCCGGCATCAGCGGGAGAGGAATTCCGAAAGGCCCCGAGGAACTCGCATGGGGACTGGCCTTTCCTGAGGCCACCAGAGCGGGTCCCTGAGGGCCCCGTCGTAAGTCGAGAGCACCTGCCGCAACTCGAGAAAATCCAGGAGGTTTTGCCCTCCAGGCGAGATGAGGCCCATTTCCGCTGAGGCTTCTCGAGGCTAATCACATCTAACCCCTGGAACTTCCAAAGGGTCCTTCACACCCTTTCTGCAACTCAAGAAGTTCCCGACACACCCGTCTCCACTCGAGAGGAAGCACGAGGGTCCCGAACACATCCAGGGAGCCCGTTTCCGCCTCCGAGCTCGAGATGAGGGATCCTTTCCCTGTTTCGTAGGGAAAGAATTCCCGGCGTTCCCGTCGCATCTCAAGAGGAGGCGCTCTCCACAGGAAAGGCGAGAGGAACTCCAGGGTCGTGCCACCATTCCAAGAGTCCCCCAGATGTGTCAGTCCATTCCAGAGGAACCTGTTTTCCCTGCACTGCCTTGACGTTCAAGCCGAGGATCGACTCCCACCACGTGTGCACGTGGGACAGCCCTGTGGGAAAGCCTCGTGGGAAAGCCTCGTGGGAAAGACACGAGGAAAACCATAGATGCTTTGATCCACGGGGCGGACTGCGTGACACTGCTGCTACCGCTCTGGAGGAAAGCGCAAGTGCATGCCCGCATTCGAGACGAGGACTGACTCCCTGGGGAGACTCCAGAAGTACCCCAAGATCCATGTCAGCACTGGAGAGGAATCCTCAGGTTCCGGCCCTGAGTTCACACAAGGTCTTAGGCCCGGCATCAGCGGGAGAGGAATTCCGAAAGGCCCCGAGGAACTCGCATGGGGACTGGCCTTTCCTGAGGCCACCAGAGCGGGTCCCTGAGGGCCCCGTCGTAAGTCGAGAGCACCTGCCGCAACTCGAGAAAATCCAGGAGGTTTTGCCCTCCAGGCGAGATGAGGCCCATTTCCGCTGAGGCTTCTCGAGGCTAATCACATCTAACCCTGGAACTTCCAAAGGGTCCTTCACACCCTTTCTGCAACTCAAGAAGTTCCCGACACACCCGTCTCCACTCGAGAGGAAGCACGAGGGTCCCGAACACATCCAGGGAGCCCGTTTCCGCCTCCGAGCTCGAGATGAGGGATCCTTTCCCTGTTTCGTAGGGAAAGAATTCCCGGCGTTCCCGTCGCATCTCAAGAGGAGGCGCTCTCCACAGGAAAGGCGAGAGGAACTCCAGGGTCGTGCCACCATTCCAAGAGTCCCCAGATGTGTCAGTCCATTCCAGAGGAACCTGTTTTCCCTGCACTGCCTTGACGTTCAAGCCGAGGATCGACTCCCACCACGTGTGCACGTGGGACAGCCCTGTGGGAAAGCCTCGTGGGAAAGCCTCGTGGGAAAGACACGAGGAAAACCATAGATGCTTTGATCCACGGGGCGGACTGCGTGACACTGCTGCTACCGCTCTGGAGGAAAGCGCAAGTGCATGCCCGCATTCGAGACGAGGACTGACTCCCTGGGGAGACTCCAGAAGTACCCCAAGATCCATGTCAGCACTGGAGAGGAATCCTCAGGTTCCGGCCCTGAGTTCACACAAGGTCTTAGGCCCGGCATCAGCGGGAGAGGAATTCCGAAAGGCCCCGAGGAACTCGCATGGGGACTGGCCTTTCCTGAGGCCACCAGAGCGGGTCCCTGAGGGCCCCGTCGTAAGTCGAGAGCACCTGCCGCAACTCGAGAAAATCCAGGAGGTTTTGCCCTCCAGGCGAGATGAGGCCCATTTCCGCTGAGGCTTCTCGAGGCTAATCACATCTAACCCCTGGAACTTCCAAAGGGTCCTTCACACCCTTTCTGCAACTCAAGAAGTTCCCGACACACCCGTCTCCACTCGAGAGGAAGCACGAGGGTCCCGAACACATCCAGGGAGCCCGTTTCCGCCTCCGAGCTCGAGATGAGGGATCCTTTCCCTGTTTCGTAGGGAAAGAATTCCCGGCGTTCCCGTCGCATCTCAAGAGGAGGCGCTCTCCACAGGAAAGGCGAGAGGAACTCCAGGGTCGTGCCACCATTCCAAGAGTCCCCCAGATGTGTCAGTCCATTCCAGAGGAACCTGTTTTCCCTGCACTGCCTTGACGTTCAAGCCGAGGATCGACTCCCACCACGTGTGCACGTGGGACAGCCCTGTGGGAAAGCCTCGTGGGAAAGCCTCGTGGGAAAGACACGAGGAAAACCATAGATGCTTTGATCCACGGGGCGGACTGCGTGACACTGCTGCTACCGCTCTGGAGGAAAGCGCAAGTGCATGCCCGCATTCGAGACGAGGACTGACTCCCTGGGGAGACTCCAGAAGTACCCCAAGATCCATGTCAGCACTGGAGAGGAATCCTCAGGTTCCGGCCCTGAGTTCACACAAGGTCTTAGGCCCGGCATCAGCGGGAGAGGAATTCCGAAAGGCCCCGAGGAACTCGCATGGGGACTGGCCTTTCCTGAGGCCACCAGAGCGGGTCCCTGAGGGCCCCGTCGTAAGTCGAGAGCACCTGCCGCAACTCGAGAAAATCCAGGAGGTTTTGCCCTCCAGGCGAGATGAGGCCCATTTCCGCTGAGGCTTCTCGAGGCTAATCACATCTAACCCTGGAACTTCCAAAGGGTCCTTCACACCCTTTCTGCAACTCAAGAAGTTCCCGACACACCCGTCTCCACTCGAGAGGAAGCACGAGGGTCCCGAACACATCCAGGGAGCCCGTTTCCGCCTCCGAGCTCGAGATGAGGGATCCTTTCCCTGTTTCGTAGGGAAAGAATTCCCGGCGTTCCCGTCGCATCTCAAGAGGAGGCGCTCTCCACAGGAAAGGCGAGAGGAACTCCAGGGTCGTGCCACCATTCCAAGAGTCCCCCAGATGTGTCAGTCCATTCCAGAGGAACCTGTTTTCCCTGCACTGCCTTGACGTTCAAGCCGAGGATCGACTCCCACCACGTGTGCACGTGGGACAGCCCTGTGGGAAAGCCTCGTGGGAAAGCCTCGTGGGAAAGACACGAGGAAAACCATAGATGCTTTGATCCACGGGGCGGACTGCGTGACACTGCTGCTACCGCTCTGGAGGAAAGCGCAAGTGCATGCCCGCATTCGAGACGAGGACTGACTCCCTGGGGAGACTCCAGAAGTACCCCAAGATCCATGTCAGCACTGGAGAGGAATCCTCAGGTTCCGGCCCTGAGTTCACACAAGGTCTTAGGCCCGGCATCAGCGGGAGAGGAATTCCGAAAGGCCCCGAGGAACTCGCATGGGGACTGGCCTTTCCTGAGGCCACCAGAGCGGGTCCCTGAGGGCCCCGTCGTAAGTCGAGAGCACCTGCCGCAACTCGAGAAAATCCAGGAGGTTTTGCCCTCCAGGCGAGATGAGGCCCATTTCCGCTGAGGCTTCTCGAGGCTAATCACATCTAACCCCTGGAACTTCCAAAGGGTCCTTCACACCCTTTCTGCAACTCAAGAAGTTCCCGACACACCCGTCTCCACTCGAGAGGAAGCACGAGGGTCCCGAACACATCCAGGGAGCCCGTTTCCGCCTCCGAGCTCGAGATGAGGGATCCTTTCCCTGTTTCGTAGGGAAAGAATTCCCGGCGTTCCCGTCGCATCTCAAGAGGCGCTCTCCACAGGAAAGGCGAGAGGAACTCCAGGGTCGTGCCACCATTCCAAGAGTCCCCCAGATGTGTCAGTCCATTCCAGAGGAACCTGTTTTCCCTGCACTGCCTTGACGTTCAAGCCGAGGATCGACTCCCACCACGTGTGCACGTGGGACAGCCCTGTGGGAAAGCCTCGTGGGAAAGCCTCGTGGGAAAGACACGAGGAAAACCATAGATGCTTTGATCCACGGGGCGGACTGCGTGACACTGCTGCTACCGCTCTGGAGGAAAGCGCAAGTGCATGCCCGCATTCGAGACGAGGACTGACTCCCTGGGGAGACTCCAGAAGTACCCCAAGATCCATGTCAGCACTGGAGAGGAATCCTCAGGTTCCGGCCCTGAGTTCACACAAGGTCTTAGGCCCGGCATCAGCGGGAGAGGAATTCCGAAAGGCCCCGAGGAACTCGCATGGGGACTGGCCTTTCCTGAGGCCACCAGAGCGGGTCCCTGAGGGCCCCGTCGTAAGTCGAGAGCACCTGCCGCAACTCGAGAAAATCCAGGAGGTTTTGCCCTCCAGGCGAGATGAGGCCCATTTCCGCTGAGGCTTCTCGAGGCTAATCACATCTAACCCTGGAACTTCCAAAGGGTCCTTCACACCCTTTCTGCAACTCAAGAAGTTCCCGACACACCCGTCTCCACTCGAGAGGAAGCACGAGGGTCCCGAACACATCCAGGGAGCCCGTTTCCGCCTCCGAGCTCGAGATGAGGGATCCTTTCCCTGTTTCGTAGGGAAAGAATTCCCGGCGTTCCCGTCGCATCTCAAGAGGCGCTCTCCACAGGAAAGGCGAGAGGAACTCCAGGGTCGTGCCACCATTCCAAGAGTCCCCCAGATGTGTCAGTCCATTCCAGAGGAACCTGTTTTCCCTGCACTGCCTTGACGTTCAAGCCGAGGATCGACTCCCACCACGTGTGCACGTGGGACAGCCCTGTGGGAAAGCCTCGTGGGAAAGCCTCGTGGGAAAGACACGAGGAAAACCATAGATGCTTTGATCCACGGGGCGGACTGCGTGACACTGCTGCTACCGCTCTGGAGGAAAGCGCAAGTGCATGCCCGCATTCGAGACGAGGACTGACTCCCTGGGGAGACTCCAGAAGTACCCCAAGATCCATGTCAGCACTGGAGAGGAATCCTCAGGTTCCGGCCCTGAGTTCACACAAGGTCTTAGGCCCGGCATCAGCGGGAGAGGAATTCCGAAAGGCCCCGAGGAACTCGCATGGGGACTGGCCTTTCCTGAGGCCACCAGAGCGGGTCCCTGAGGGCCCCGTCGTAAGTCGAGAGCACCTGCCGCAACTCGAGAAAATCCAGGAGGTTTTGCCCTCCAGGCGAGATGAGGCCCATTTCCGCTGAGGCTTCTCGAGGCTAATCACATCTAACCCTGGAACTTCCAAAGGGTCCTTCACACCCTTTCTGCAACTCAAGAAGTTCCCGACACACCCGTCTCCACTCGAGAGGAAGCACGAGGGTCCCGAACACATCCAGGGAGCCCGTTTCCGCCTCCGAGCTCGAGATGAGGGATCCTTTCCCTGTTTCGTAGGGAAAGAATTCCCGGCGTTCCCGTCGCATCTCAAGAGGAGGCGCTCTCCACAGGAAAGGCGAGAGGAACTCCAGGGTCGTGCCACCATTCCAAGAGTCCCCAGATGTGTCAGTCCATTCCAGAGGAACCTGTTTTCCCTGCACTGCCTTGACGTTCAAGCCGAGGATCGACTCCCACCACGTGTGCACGTGGGACAGCCCTGTGGGAAAGCCTCGTGGGAAAGCCTCGTGGGAAAGACACGAGGAAAACCATAGATGCTTTGATCCACGGGGCGGACTGCGTGACACTGCTGCTACCGCTCTGGAGGAAAGCGCAAGTGCATGCCCGCATTCGAGACGAGGACTGACTCCCTGGGGAGACTCCAGAAGTACCCCAAGATCCATGTCAGCACTGGAGAGGAATCCTCAGGTTCCGGCCCTGAGTTCACACAAGGTCTTAGGCCCGGCATCAGCGGGAGAGGAATTCCGAAAGGCCCCGAGGAACTCGCATGGGGACTGGCCTTTCCTGAGGCCACCAGAGCGGGTCCCTGAGGGCCCCGTCGTAAGTCGAGAGCACCTGCCGCAACTCGAGAAAATCCAGGAGGTTTTGCCCTCCAGGCGAGATGAGGCCCATTTCCGCTGAGGCTTCTCGAGGCTAATCACATCTAACCCTGGAACTTCCAAAGGGTCCTTCACACCCTTTCTGCAACTCAAGAAGTTCCCGACACACCCGTCTCCACTCGAGAGGAAGCACGAGGGTCCCGAACACATCCAGGGAGCCCGTTTCCGCCTCCGAGCTCGAGATGAGGGATCCTTTCCCTGTTTCGTAGGGAAAGAATTCCCGGCGTTCCCGTCGCATCTCAAGAGGAGGCGCTCTCCACAGGAAAGGCGAGAGGAACTCCAGGGTCGTGCCACCATTCCAAGAGTCCCCAGATGTGTCAGTCCATTCCAGAGGAACCTGTTTTCCCTGCACTGCCTTGACGTTCAAGCCGAGGATCGACTCCCACCACGTGTGCACGTGGGACAGCCCTGTGGGAAAGCCTCGTGGGAAAGCCTCGTGGGAAAGACACGAGGAAAACCATAGATGCTTTGATCCACGGGGCGGACTGCGTGACACTGCTGCTACCGCTCTGGAGGAAAGCGCAAGTGCATGCCCGCATTCGAGACGAGGACTGACTCCCTGGGGAGACTCCAGAAGTACCCCAAGATCCATGTCAGCACTGGAGAGGAATCCTCAGGTTCCGGCCCTGAGTTCACACAAGGTCTTAGGCCCGGCATCAGCGGGAGAGGAATTCCGAAAGGCCCCGAGGAACTCGCATGGGGACTGGCCTTTCCTGAGGCCACCAGAGCGGGTCCCTGAGGGCCCCGTCGTAAGTCGAGAGCACCTGCCGCAACTCGAGAAAATCCAGGAGGTTTTGCCCTCCAGGCGAGATGAGGCCCATTTCCGCTGAGGCTTCTCGAGGCTAATCACATCTAACCCCTGGAACTTCCAAAGGGTCCTTCACACCCTTTCTGCAACTCAAGAAGTTCCCGACACACCCGTCTCCACTCGAGAGGAAGCACGAGGGTCCCGAACACATCCAGGGAGCCCGTTTCCGCCTCCGAGCTCGAGATGAGGGATCCTTTCCCTGTTTCGTAGGGAAAGAATTCCCGGCGTTCCCGTCGCATCTCAAGAGGAGGCGCTCTCCACAGGAAAGGCGAGAGGAACTCCAGGGTCGTGCCACCATTCCAAGAGTCCCCCAGATGTGTCAGTCCATTCCAGAGGAACCTGTTTTCCCTGCACTGCCTTGACGTTCAAGCCGAGGATCGACTCCCACCACGTGTGCACGTGGGACAGCCCTGTGGGAAAGCCTCGTGGGAAAGCCTCGTGGGAAAGACACGAGGAAAACCATAGATGCTTTGATCCACGGGCGGACTGCGTGACACTGCTGCTACCGCTCTGGAGGAAAGCGCAAGTGCATGCCCGCATTCGAGACGAGGACTGACTCCCTGGGGAGACTCCAGAAGTACCCCAAGATCCATGTCAGCACTGGAGAGGAATCCTCAGGTTCCGGCCCTGAGTTCACACAAGGTCTTAGGCCCGGCATCAGCGGGAGAGGAATTCCGAAAGGCCCCGAGGAACTCGCATGGGGACTGGCCTTTCCTGAGGCCACCAGAGCGGGTCCCTGAGGGCCCCGTCGTAAGTCGAGAGCACCTGCCGCAACTCGAGAAAATCCAGGAGGTTTTGCCCTCCAGGCGAGATGAGGCCCATTTCCGCTGAGGCTTCTCGAGGCTAATCACATCTAACCCCTGGAACTTCCAAAGGGTCCTTCACACCCTTTCTGCAACTCAAGAAGTTCCCGACACACCCGTCTCCACTCGAGAGGAAGCACGAGGGTCCCGAACACATCCAGGGAGCCCGTTTCCGCCTCCGAGCTCGAGATGAGGGATCCTTTCCCTGTTTCGTAGGGAAAGAATTCCCGGCGTTCCCGTCGCATCTCAAGAGGAGGCGCTCTCCACAGGAAAGGCGAGAGGAACTCCAGGGTCGTGCCACCATTCCAAGAGTCCCCAGATGTGTCAGTCCATTCCAGAGGAACCTGTTTTCCCTGCACTGCCTTGACGTTCAAGCCGAGGATCGACTCCCACCACGTGTGCACGTGGGACAGCCCTGTGGGAAAGCCTCGTGGGAAAGCCTCGTGGGAAAGACACGAGGAAAACCATAGATGCTTTGATCCACGGGGCGGACTGCGTGACACTGCTGCTACCGCTCTGGAGGAAAGCGCAAGTGCATGCCCGCATTCGAGACGAGGACTGACTCCCTGGGGAGACTCCAGAAGTACCCCAAGATCCATGTCAGCACTGGAGAGGAATCCTCAGGTTCCGGCCCTGAGTTCACACAAGGTCTTAGGCCCGGCATCAGCGGGAGAGGAATTCCGAAAGGCCCCGAGGAACTCGCATGGGGACTGGCCTTTCCTGAGGCCACCAGAGCGGGTCCCTGAGGCCCCGTCGTAAGTCGAGAGCACCTGCCGCAACTCGAGAAAATCCAGGAGGTTTTGCCCTCCAGGCGAGATGAGGCCCATTTCCGCTGAGGCTTCTCGAGGCTAATCACATCTAACCCTGGAACTTCCAAAGGGTCCTTCACACCCTTTCTGCAACTCAAGAAGTTCCCGACACACCCGTCTCCACTCGAGAGGAAGCACGAGGGTCCCGAACACATCCAGGGAGCCCGTTTCCGCCTCCGAGCTCGAGATGAGGGATCCTTTCCCTGTTTCGTAGGGAAAGAATTCCCGGCGTTCCCGTCGCATCTCAAGAGGAGGCGCTCTCCACAGGAAAGGCGAGAGGAACTCCAGGGTCGTGCCACCATTCCAAGAGTCCCCAGATGTGTCAGTCCATTCCAGAGGAACCTGTTTTCCCTGCACTGCCTTGACGTTCAAGCCGAGGATCGACTCCCACCACGTGTGCACGTGGGACAGCCCTGTGGGAAAGCCTCGTGGGAAAGCCTCGTGGGAAAGACACGAGGAAAACCATAGATGCTTTGATCCACGGGCGGACTGCGTGACACTGCTGCTACCGCTCTGGAGGAAAGCGCAAGTGCATGCCCGCATTCGAGACGAGGACTGACTCCCTGGGGAGACTCCAGAAGTACCCCAAGATCCATGTCAGCACTGGAGAGGAATCCTCAGGTTCCGGCCCTGAGTTCACACAAGGTCTTAGGCCCGGCATCAGCGGGAGAGGAATTCCGAAAGGCCCCGAGGAACTCGCATGGGGACTGGCCTTTCCTGAGGCCACCAGAGCGGGTCCCTGAGGGCCCCGTCGTAAGTCGAGAGCACCTGCCGCAACTCGAGAAAATCCAGGAGGTTTTGCCCTCCAGGCGAGATGAGGCCCATTTCCGCTGAGGCTTCTCGAGGCTAATCACATCTAACCCTGGAACTTCCAAAGGGTCCTTCACACCCTTTCTGCAACTCAAGAAGTTCCCGACACACCCGTCTCCACTCGAGAGGAAGCACGAGGGTCCCGAACACATCCAGGGAGCCCGTTTCCGCCTCCGAGCTCGAGATGAGGATCCTTTCCCTGTTTCGTAGGGAAAGAATTCCCGGCGTTCCCGTCGCATCTCAAGAGGAGGCGCTCTCCACAGGAAAGGCGAGAGGAACTCCAGGGTCGTGCCACCATTCCAAGAGTCCCCAGATGTGTCAGTCCATTCCAGAGGAACCTGTTTTCCCTGCACTGCCTTGACGTTCAAGCCGAGGATCGACTCCCACCACGTGTGCACGTGGGACAGCCCTGTGGGAAAGCCTCGTGGGAAAGCCTCGTGGGAAAGACACGAGGAAAACCATAGATGCTTTGATCCACGGGGCGGACTGCGTGACACTGCTGCTACCGCTCTGGAGGAAAGCGCAAGTGCATGCCCGCATTCGAGACGAGGACTGACTCCCTGGGGAGACTCCAGAAGTACCCCAAGATCCATGTCAGCACTGGAGAGGAATCCTCAGGTTCCGGCCCTGAGTTCACACAAGGTCTTAGGCCCGGCATCAGCGGGAGAGGAATTCCGAAAGGCCCCGAGGAACTCGCATGGGGACTGGCCTTTCCTGAGGCCACCAGAGCGGGTCCCTGAGGGCCCCGTCGTAAGTCGAGAGCACCTGCCGCAACTCGAGAAAATCCAGGAGGTTTTGCCCTCCAGGCGAGATGAGGCCCATTTCCGCTGAGGCTTCTCGAGGCTAATCACATCTAACCCTGGAACTTCCAAAGGGTCCTTCACACCCTTTCTGCAACTCAAGAAGTTCCCGACACACCCGTCTCCACTCGAGAGGAAGCACGAGGGTCCCGAACACATCCAGGGAGCCCGTTTCCGCCTCCGAGCTCGAGATGAGGATCCTTTCCCTGTTTCGTAGGGAAAGAATTCCCGGCGTTCCCGTCGCATCTCAAGAGGAGGCGCTCTCCACAGGAAAGGCGAGAGGAACTCCAGGGTCGTGCCACCATTCCAAGAGTCCCCAGATGTGTCAGTCCATTCCAGAGGAACCTGTTTTCCCTGCACTGCCTTGACGTTCAAGCCGAGGATCGACTCCCACCACGTGTGCACGTGGGACAGCCCTGTGGGAAAGCCTCGTGGGAAAGCCTCGTGGGAAAGACACGAGGAAAACCATAGATGCTTTGATCCACGGGGCGGACTGCGTGACACTGCTGCTACCGCTCTGGAGGAAAGCGCAAGTGCATGCCCGCATTCGAGACGAGGACTGACTCCCTGGGGAGACTCCAGAAGTACCCCAAGATCCATGTCAGCACTGGAGAGGAATCCTCAGGTTCCGGCCCTGAGTTCACACAAGGTCTTAGGCCCGGCATCAGCGGGAGAGGAATTCCGAAAGGCCCCGAGGAACTCGCATGGGGACTGGCCTTTCCTGAGGCCACCAGAGCGGGTCCCTGAGGGCCCCGTCGTAAGTCGAGAGCACCTGCCGCAACTCGAGAAAATCCAGGAGGTTTTGCCCTCCAGGCGAGATGAGGCCCATTTCCGCTGAGGCTTCTCGAGGCTAATCACATCTAACCCCTGGAACTTCCAAAGGGTCCTTCACACCCTTTCTGCAACTCAAGAAGTTCCCGACACACCCGTCTCCACTCGAGAGGAAGCACGAGGGTCCCGAACACATCCAGGGAGCCCGTTTCCGCCTCCGAGCTCGAGATGAGGATCCTTTCCCTGTTTCGTAGGGAAAGAATTCCCGGCGTTCCCGTCGCATCTCAAGAGGAGGCGCTCTCCACAGGAAAGGCGAGAGGAACTCCAGGGTCGTGCCACCATTCCAAGAGTCCCCAGATGTGTCAGTCCATTCCAGAGGAACCTGTTTTCCCTGCACTGCCTTGACGTTCAAGCCGAGGATCGACTCCCACCACGTGTGCACGTGGGACAGCCCTGTGGGAAAGCCTCGTGGGAAAGCCTCGTGGGAAAGACACGAGGAAAACCATAGATGCTTTGATCCACGGGCGGACTGCGTGACACTGCTGCTACCGCTCTGGAGGAAAGCGCAAGTGCATGCCCGCATTCGAGACGAGGACTGACTCCCTGGGGAGACTCCAGAAGTACCCCAAGATCCATGTCAGCACTGGAGAGGAATCCTCAGGTTCCGGCCCTGAGTTCACACAAGGTCTTAGGCCCGGCATCAGCGGGAGAGGAATTCCGAAAGGCCCCGAGGAACTCGCATGGGGACTGGCCTTTCCTGAGGCCACCAGAGCGGGTCCCTGAGGGCCCCGTCGTAAGTCGAGAGCACCTGCCGCAACTCGAGAAAATCCAGGAGGTTTTGCCCTCCAGGCGAGATGAGGCCCATTTCCGCTGAGGCTTCTCGAGGCTAATCACATCTAACCCTGGAACTTCCAAAGGGTCCTTCACACCCTTTCTGCAACTCAAGAAGTTCCCGACACACCCGTCTCCACTCGAGAGGAAGCACGAGGGTCCCGAACACATCCAGGGAGCCCGTTTCCGCCTCCGAGCTCGAGATGAGGATCCTTTCCCTGTTTCGTAGGGAAAGAATTCCCGGCGTTCCGTCGCATCTCAAGAGGCGCTCTCCACAGGAAAGGCGAGAGGAACTCCAGGGTCGTGCCACCATTCCAAGAGTCCCCAGATGTGTCAGTCCATTCCAGAGGAACCTGTTTTCCCTGCACTGCCTTGACGTTCAAGCCGAGGATCGACTCCCACCACGTGTGCACGTGGGACAGCCCTGTGGGAAAGCCTCGTGGGAAAGCCTCGTGGGAAAGACACGAGGAAAACCATAGATGCTTTGATCCACGGGCGGACTGCGTGACACTGCTGCTACCGCTCTGGAGGAAAGCGCAAGTGCATGCCCGCATTCGAGACGAGGACTGACTCCCTGGGGAGACTCCAGAAGTACCCCAAGATCCATGTCAGCACTGGAGAGGAATCCTCAGGTTCCGGCCCTGAGTTCACACAAGGTCTTAGGCCCGGCATCAGCGGGAGAGGAATTCCGAAAGGCCCCGAGGGGACTGGCCTTTCCTGAGGCCACCAGAGCGGGTCCCTGAGGGCCCCGTCGTAAGTCGAGAGCACCTGCCGCAACTCGAGAAAATCCAGGAGGTTTTGCCCTCCAGGCGAGATGAGGCCCATTTCCGCTGAGGCTTCTCGAGGCTAATCACATCTAACCCCTGGAACTTCCAAAGGGTCCTTCACACCCTTTCTGCAACTCAAGAAGTTCCCGACACACCCGTCTCCACTCGAGAGGAAGCACGAGGGTCCCGAACACATCCAGGGAGCCCGTTTCCGCCTCCGAGCTCGAGATGAGGATCCTTTCCCTGTTTCGTAGGGAAAGAATTCCCGGCGTTCCCGTCGCATCTCAAGAGGCGCTCTCCACAGGAAAGGCGAGAGGAACTCCAGGGTCGTGCCACCATTCCAAGAGTCCCCAGATGTGTCAGTCCATTCCAGAGGAACCTGTTTTCCCTGCACTGCCTTGACGTTCAAGCCGAGGATCGACTCCCACCACGTGTGCACGTGGGACAGCCCTGTGGGAAAGCCTCGTGGGAAAGCCTCGTGGGAAAGACACGAGGAAAACCATAGATGCTTTGATCCACGGGGCGGACTGCGTGACACTGCTGCTACCGCTCTGGAGGAAAGCGCAAGTGCATGCCCGCATTCGAGACGAGGACTGACTCCCTGGGAGACTCCAGAAGTACCCCAAGATCCATGTCAGCACTGGAGAGGAATCCTCAGGTTCCGGCCCTGAGTTCACACAAGGTCTTAGGCCCGGCATCAGCGGGAGAGGAATTCCGAAAGGCCCCGAGGAACTCGCATGGGGACTGGCCTTTCCTGAGGCCACCAGAGCGGGTCCCTGAGGCCCCGTCGTAAGTCGAGAGCACCTGCCGCAACTCGAGAAAATCCAGGAGGTTTTGCCCTCCAGGCGAGATGAGGCCCATTTCCGCTGAGGCTTCTCGAGGCTAATCACATCTAACCCTGGAACTTCCAAAGGGTCCTTCACACCCTTTCTGCAACTCAAGAAGTTCCCGACACACCCGTCTCCACTCGAGAGGAAGCACGAGGTCCCGAACACATCCAGGGAGCCCGTTTCCGCCTCCGAGCTCGAGATGAGGATCCTTTCCCTGTTTCGTAGGGAAAGAATTCCCGGCGTTCCGTCGCATCTCAAGAGGAGGCGCTCTCCACAGGAAAGGCGAGAGGAACTCCAGGGTCGTGCCACCATTCCAAGAGTCCCCAGATGTGTCAGTCCATTCCAGAGGAACCTGTTTTCCCTGCACTGCCTTGACGTTCAAGCCGAGGATCGACTCCCACCACGTGTGCACGTGGGACAGCCCTGTGGGAAAGCCTCGTGGGAAAGCCTCGTGGGAAAGACACGAGGAAAACCATAGATGCTTTGATCCACGGGGCGGACTGCGTGACACTGCTGCTACCGCTCTGGAGGAAAGCGCAAGTGCATGCCCGCATTCGAGACGAGGACTGACTCCCTGGGAGACTCCAGAAGTACCCCAAGATCCATGTCAGCACTGGAGAGGAATCCTCAGGTTCCGGCCCTGAGTTCACACAAGGTCTTAGGCCCGGCATCAGCGGGAGAGGAATTCCGAAAGGCCCCGAGGAACTCGCATGGGGACTGGCCTTTCCTGAGGCCACCAGAGCGGGTCCCTGAGGGCCCCGTCGTAAGTCGAGAGCACCTGCCGCAACTCGAGAAAATCCAGGAGGTTTTGCCCTCCAGGCGAGATGAGGCCCATTTCCGCTGAGGCTTCTCGAGGCTAATCACATCTAACCCTGGAACTTCCAAAGGGTCCTTCACACCCTTTCTGCAACTCAAGAAGTTCCCGACACACCCGTCTCCACTCGAGAGGAAGCAGGGTCCCGAACACATCCAGGGAGCCCGTTTCCGCCTCCGAGCTCGAGATGAGGATCCTTTCCCTGTTTCGTAGGGAAAGAATTCCCGGCGTTCCCGTCGCATCTCAAGAGGAGGCGCTCTCCACAGGAAAGGCGAGAGGAACTCCAGGGTCGTGCCACCATTCCAAGAGTCCCCAGATGTGTCAGTCCATTCCAGAGGAACCTGTTTTCCCTGCACTGCCTTGACGTTCAAGCCGAGGATCGACTCCCACCACGTGTGCACGTGGGACAGCCCTGTGGGAAAGCCTCGTGGGAAAGCCTCGTGGGAAAGACACGAGGAAAACCATAGATGCTTTGATCCACGGGGCGGACTGCGTGACACTGCTGCTACCGCTCTGGAGGAAAGCGCAAGTGCATGCCCGCATTCGAGACGAGGACTGACTCCCTGGGAGACTCCAGAAGTACCCCAAGATCCATGTCAGCACTGGAGAGGAATCCTCAGGTTCCGGCCCTGAGTTCACACAAGGTCTTAGGCCCGGCATCAGCGGGAGAGGAATCCGAAGGCCCCGAGGAACTCGCATGGGGACTGGCCTTTCCTGAGGCCACCAGAGCGGGTCCCTGAGGCCCCGTCGTAAGTCGAGAGCACCTGCCGCAACTCGAGAAAATCCAGGAGGTTTTGCCCTCCAGGCGAGATGAGGCCCATTTCCGCTGAGGCTTCTCGAGGCTAATCACATCTAACCCTGGAACTTCCAAAGGGTCCTTCACACCCTTTCTGCAACTCAAGAAGTTCCCGACACACCCGTCTCCACTCGAGAGGAAGCACGAGGTCCCGAACACATCCAGGGAGCCCGTTTCCGCCTCCGAGCTCGAGATGAGGATCCTTTCCCTGTTTCGTAGGGAAAGAATTCCCGGCGTTCCCGTCGCATCTCAAGAGGCGCTCTCCACAGGAAAGGCGAGAGGAACTCCAGGGTCGTGCCACCATTCCAAGAGTCCCCAGATGTGTCAGTCCATTCCAGAGGAACCTGTTTTCCCTGCACTGCCTTGACGTTCAAGCCGAGGATCGACTCCCACCACGTGTGCACGTGGGACAGCCCTGTGGGAAAGCCTCGTGGGAAAGCCTCGTGGGAAAGACACGAGGAAAACCATAGATGCTTTGATCCACGGGGCGGACTGCGTGACACTGCTGCTACCGCTCTGGAGGAAAGCGCAAGTGCATGCCCGCATTCGAGACGAGGACTGACTCCCTGGGAGACTCCAGAAGTACCCCAAGATCCATGTCAGCACTGGAGAGGAATCCTCAGGTTCCGGCCCTGAGTTCACACAAGGTCTTAGGCCCGGCATCAGCGGGAGAGGAATTCCGAAAGGCCCCGAGGAACTCGCATGGGGACTGGCCTTTCCTGAGGCCACCAGAGCGGGTCCCTGAGGGCCCCGTCGTAAGTCGAGAGCACCTGCCGCAACTCGAGAAAATCCAGGAGGTTTTGCCCTCCAGGCGAGATGAGGCCCATTTCCGCTGAGGCTTCTCGAGGCTAATCACATCTAACCCTGGAACTTCCAAAGGGTCCTTCACACCCTTTCTGCAACTCAAGAAGTTCCCGACACACCCGTCTCCACTCGAGAGGAAGCACGAGGTCCCGACACATCCAGGGAGCCCGTTTCCGCCTCCGAGCTCGAGATGAGGATCCTTTCCCTGTTTCGTAGGGAAAGAATTCCCGGCGTTCCGTCGCATCTCAAGAGGCGCTCTCCACAGGAAAGGCGAGAGGAACTCCAGGGTCGTGCCACCATTCCAAGAGTCCCCAGATGTGTCAGTCCATTCCAGAGGAACCTGTTTTCCCTGCACTGCCTTGACGTTCAAGCCGAGGATCGACTCCCACCACGTGTGCACGTGGGACAGCCCTGTGGGAAAGCCTCGTGGGAAAGCCTCGTGGGAAAGACACGAGGAAAACCATAGATGCTTTGATCCACGGCGGACTGCGTGACACTGCTGCTACCGCTCTGGAGGAAAGCGCAAGTGCATGCCCGCATTCGAGACGAGGACTGACTCCCTGGGAGACTCCAGAAGTACCCCAAGATCCATGTCAGCACTGGAGAGGAATCCTCAGGTTCCGGCCCTGAGTTCACACAAGGTCTTAGGCCCGGCATCAGCGGGAGAGGAATTCCGAAAGGCCCCGAGGAACTCGCATGGGGACTGGCCTTTCCTGAGGCCACCAGAGCGGGTCCCTGAGGCCCCGTCGTAAGTCGAGAGCACCTGCCGCAACTCGAGAAAATCCAGGAGGTTTTGCCCTCCAGGCGAGATGAGGCCCATTTCCGCTGAGGCTTCTCGAGGCTAATCACATCTAACCCTGGAACTTCCAAAGGGTCCTTCACACCCTTTCTGCAACTCAAGAAGTTCCCGACACACCCGTCTCCACTCGAGAGGAAGCACGAGGTCCCGAACACATCCAGGGAGCCCGTTTCCGCCTCCGAGCTCGAGATGAGGATCCTTTCCCTGTTTCGTAGGGAAAGAATTCCCGGCGTTCCGTCGCATCTCAAGAGGAGCGCTCTCCACAGGAAAGGCGAGAGGAACTCCAGGGTCGTGCCACCATTCCAAGAGTCCCCAGATGTGTCAGTCCATTCCAGAGGAACCTGTTTTCCCTGCACTGCCTTGACGTTCAAGCCGAGGATCGACTCCCACCACGTGTGCACGTGGGACAGCCCTGTGGGAAAGCCTCGTGGGAAAGCCTCGTGGGAAAGACACGAGGAAAACCATAGATGCTTTGATCCACGGGCGGACTGCGTGACACTGCTGCTACCGCTCTGGAGGAAAGCGCAAGTGCATGCCCGCATTCGAGACGAGGACTGACTCCCTGGGAGACTCCAGAAGTACCCCAAGATCCATGTCAGCACTGGAGAGGAATCCTCAGGTTCCGGCCCTGAGTTCACACAAGGTCTTAGGCCCGGCATCAGCGGGAGAGGAATTCCGAAGGCCCCGAGGAACTCGCATGGGGACTGGCCTTTCCTGAGGCCACCAGAGCGGGTCCCTGAGGGCCCCGTCGTAAGTCGAGAGCACCTGCCGCAACTCGAGAAAATCCAGGAGGTTTTGCCCTCCAGGCGAGATGAGGCCCATTTCCGCTGAGGCTTCTCGAGGCTAATCACATCTAACCCCTGGAACTTCCAAAGGGTCCTTCACACCCTTTCTGCAACTCAAGAAGTTCCCGACACCCGTCTCCACTCGAGAGGAAGCACGAGGTCCCGACACATCCAGGGAGCCCGTTTCCGCCTCCGAGCTCGAGATGAGGATCCTTTCCCTGTTTCGTAGGGAAAGAATTCCCGGCGTTCCGTCGCATCTCAAGAGGAGCGCTCTCCACAGGAAAGGCGAGAGGAACTCCAGGGTCGTGCCACCATTCCAAGAGTCCCCAGATGTGTCAGTCCATTCCAGAGGAACCTGTTTTCCCTGCACTGCCTTGACGTTCAAGCCGAGGATCGACTCCCACCACGTGTGCACGTGGGACAGCCCTGTGGGAAAGCCTCGTGGGAAAGCCTCGTGGGAAAGACACGAGGAAAACCATAGATGCTTTGATCCACGGGCGGACTGCGTGACACTGCTGCTACCGCTCTGGAGGAAAGCGCAAGTGCATGCCCGCATTCGAGACGAGGACTGACTCCCTGGGAGACTCCAGAAGTACCCCAAGATCCATGTCAGCACTGGAGAGGAATCCTCAGGTTCCGGCCCTGAGTTCACACAAGGTCTTAGGCCCGGCATCAGCGGGAGAGGAATTCCGAAAGGCCCCGAGGAACTCGCATGGGGACTGGCCTTTCCTGAGGCCACCAGAGCGGGTCCCTGAGGGCCCCGTCGTAAGTCGAGAGCACCTGCCGCAACTCGAGAAAATCCAGGAGGTTTTGCCCTCCAGGCGAGATGAGGCCCATTTCCGCTGAGGCTTCTCGAGGCTAATCACATCTAACCCTGGAACTTCCAAAGGGTCCTTCACACCCTTTCTGCAACTCAAGAAGTTCCCGACACACCCGTCTCCACTCGAGAGGAAGCACGGGTCCCACACATCCAGGGAGCCCGTTTCCGCCTCCGAGCTCGAGATGAGGATCCTTTCCCTGTTTCGTAGGGAAAGAATTCCCGGCGTTCCGTCGCATCTCAAGAGGAGGCGCTCTCCACAGGAAAGGCGAGAGGAACTCCAGGGTCGTGCCACCATTCCAAGAGTCCCCAGATGTGTCAGTCCATTCCAGAGGAACCTGTTTTCCCTGCACTGCCTTGACGTTCAAGCCGAGGATCGACTCCCACCACGTGTGCACGTGGGACAGCCCTGTGGGAAAGCCTCGTGGGAAAGCCTCGTGGGAAAGACACGAGGAAAACCATAGATGCTTTGATCCACGGGCGGACTGCGTGACACTGCTGCTACCGCTCTGGAGGAAAGCGCAAGTGCATGCCCGCATTCGAGACGAGGACTGACTCCCTGGGAGACTCCAGAAGTACCCCAAGATCCATGTCAGCACTGGAGAGGAATCCTCAGGTTCCGGCCCTGAGTTCACACAAGGTCTTAGGCCCGGCATCAGCGGGAGAGGAATTCCGAAAGGCCCCGAGGAACTCGCATGGGGACTGGCCTTTCCTGAGGCCACCAGAGCGGGTCCCTGAGGGCCCCGTCGTAAGTCGAGAGCACCTGCCGCAACTCGAGAAAATCCAGGAGGTTTTGCCCTCCAGGCGAGATGAGGCCCATTTCCGCTGAGGCTTCTCGAGGCTAATCACATCTAACCCTGGAACTTCCAAAGGGTCCTTCACACCCTTTCTGCAACTCAAGAAGTTCCCGACACCCGTCTCCACTCGAGAGGAAGCACGAGGTCCCGAACACATCCAGGGAGCCCGTTTCCGCCTCCGAGCTCGAGATGAGGATCCTTTCCCTGTTTCGTAGGGAAAGAATTCCCGGCGTTCCGTCGCATCTCAAGAGGCGCTCTCCACAGGAAAGGCGAGAGGAACTCCAGGGTCGTGCCACCATTCCAAGAGTCCCCAGATGTGTCAGTCCATTCCAGAGGAACCTGTTTTCCCTGCACTGCCTTGACGTTCAAGCCGAGGATCGACTCCCACCACGTGTGCACGTGGGACAGCCCTGTGGGAAAGCCTCGTGGGAAAGCCTCGTGGGAAAGACACGAGGAAAACCATAGATGCTTTGATCCACGGGCGGACTGCGTGACACTGCTGCTACCGCTCTGGAGGAAAGCGCAAGTGCATGCCCGCATTCGAGACGAGGACTGACTCCCTGGGAGACTCCAGAAGTACCCCAAGATCCATGTCAGCACTGGAGAGGAATCCTCAGGTTCCGGCCCTGAGTTCACACAAGGTCTTAGGCCCGGCATCAGCGGGAGAGGAATTCCGAAAGGCCCCGAGGAACTCGCATGGGGACTGGCCTTTCCTGAGGCCACCAGAGCGGGTCCCTGAGGCCCCGTCGTAAGTCGAGAGCACCTGCCGCAACTCGAGAAAATCCAGGAGGTTTTGCCCTCCAGGCGAGATGAGGCCCATTTCCGCTGAGGCTTCTCGAGGCTAATCACATCTAACCCTGGAACTTCCAAAGGGTCCTTCACACCCTTTCTGCAACTCAAGAAGTTCCCGACACACCCGTCTCCACTCGAGAGGAAGCACGAGGTCCCGACACATCCAGGGAGCCCGTTTCCGCCTCCGAGCTCGAGATGAGGATCCTTTCCCTGTTTCGTAGGGAAAGAATTCCCGGCGTTCCCGTCGCATCTCAAGAGGCGCTCTCCACAGGAAAGGCGAGAGGAACTCCAGGGTCGTGCCACCATTCCAAGAGTCCCCAGATGTGTCAGTCCATTCCAGAGGAACCTGTTTTCCCTGCACTGCCTTGACGTTCAAGCCGAGGATCGACTCCCACCACGTGTGCACGTGGGACAGCCCTGTGGGAAAGCCTCGTGGGAAAGCCTCGTGGGAAAGACACGAGGAAAACCATAGATGCTTTGATCCACGGGGCGGACTGCGTGACACTGCTGCTACCGCTCTGGAGGAAAGCGCAAGTGCATGCCCGCATTCGAGACGAGGACTGACTCCCTGGGAGACTCCAGAAGTACCCCAAGATCCATGTCAGCACTGGAGAGGAATCCTCAGGTTCCGGCCCTGAGTTCACACAAGGTCTTAGGCCCGGCATCAGCGGGAGAGGAATTCCGAAGGCCCCGAGGAACTCGCATGGGGACTGGCCTTTCCTGAGGCCACCAGAGCGGGTCCCTGAGGGCCCCGTCGTAAGTCGAGAGCACCTGCCGCAACTCGAGAAAATCCAGGAGGTTTTGCCCTCCAGGCGAGATGAGGCCCATTTCCGCTGAGGCTTCTCGAGGCTAATCACATCTAACCCTGGAACTTCCAAAGGGTCCTTCACACCCTTTCTGCAACTCAAGAAGTTCCCGACACCCGTCTCCACTCGAGAGGAAGCACGAGGGTCCCGACACATCCAGGGAGCCCGTTTCCGCCTCCGAGCTCGAGATGAGGATCCTTTCCCTGTTTCGTAGGAAAGAATTCCCGGCGTTCCGTCGCATCTCAAGAGGCGCTCTCCACAGGAAAGGCGAGAGGAACTCCAGGGTCGTGCCACCATTCCAAGAGTCCCCAGATGTGTCAGTCCATTCCAGAGGAACCTGTTTTCCCTGCACTGCCTTGACGTTCAAGCCGAGGATCGACTCCCACCACGTGTGCACGTGGGACAGCCCTGTGGGAAAGCCTCGTGGGAAAGCCTCGTGGGAAAGACACGAGGAAAACCATAGATGCTTTGATCCACGGGCGGACTGCGTGACACTGCTGCTACCGCTCTGGAGGAAAGCGCAAGTGCATGCCCGCATTCGAGACGAGGACTGACTCCCTGGGAGACTCCAGAAGTACCCCAAGATCCATGTCAGCACTGGAGAGGAATCCTCAGGTTCCGGCCCTGAGTTCACACAAGGTCTTAGGCCCGGCATCAGCGGGAGAGGAATTCGAAAGGCCCCGAGGAACTCGCATGGGGACTGGCCTTTCCTGAGGCCACCAGAGCGGGTCCCTGAGGGCCCCGTCGTAAGTCGAGAGCACCTGCCGCAACTCGAGAAAATCCAGGAGGTTTTGCCCTCCAGGCGAGATGAGGCCCATTTCCGCTGAGGCTTCTCGAGGCTAATCACATCTAACCCTGGAACTTCCAAAGGGTCCTTCACACCCTTTCTGCAACTCAAGAAGTTCCCGACACACCCGTCTCCACTCGAGAGGAAGCACGAGGGTCCCGACACATCCAGGGAGCCCGTTTCCGCCTCCGAGCTCGAGATGAGGATCCTTTCCCTGTTTCGTAGGGAAAGAATTCCCGGCGTTCCCGTCGCATCTCAAGAGGAGCGCTCTCCACAGGAAAGGCGAGAGGAACTCCAGGGTCGTGCCACCATTCCAAGAGTCCCCAGATGTGTCAGTCCATTCCAGAGGAACCTGTTTTCCCTGCACTGCCTTGACGTTCAAGCCGAGGATCGACTCCCACCACGTGTGCACGTGGGACAGCCCTGTGGGAAAGCCTCGTGGGAAAGCCTCGTGGGAAAGACACGAGGAAAACCATAGATGCTTTGATCCACGGGGCGGACTGCGTGACACTGCTGCTACCGCTCTGGAGGAAAGCGCAAGTGCATGCCCGCATTCGAGACGAGGACTGACTCCCTGGGAGACTCCAGAAGTACCCCAAGATCCATGTCAGCACTGGAGAGGAATCCTCAGGTTCCGGCCCTGAGTTCACACAAGGTCTTAGGCCCGGCATCAGCGGGAGAGGAATTCCGAAAGGCCCCGAGGAACTCGCATGGGGACTGGCCTTTCCTGAGGCCACCAGAGCGGGTCCCTGAGGGCCCCGTCGTAAGTCGAGAGCACCTGCCGCAACTCGAGAAAATCCAGGAGGTTTTGCCCTCCAGGCGAGATGAGGCCCATTTCCGCTGAGGCTTCTCGAGGCTAATCACATCTAACCCTGGAACTTCCAAAGGGTCCTTCACACCCTTTCTGCAACTCAAGAAGTTCCCGACACCCGTCTCCACTCGAGAGGAAGCACGAGGTCCCGACACATCCAGGAGCCCGTTTCCGCCTCCGAGCTCGAGATGAGGATCCTTTCCCTGTTTCGTAGGGAAAGAATTCCCGGCGTTCCGTCGCATCTCAAGAGGCGCTCTCCACAGGAAAGGCGAGAGGAACTCCAGGGTCGTGCCACCATTCCAAGAGTCCCCAGATGTGTCAGTCCATTCCAGAGGAACCTGTTTTCCCTGCACTGCCTTGACGTTCAAGCCGAGGATCGACTCCCACCACGTGTGCACGTGGGACAGCCCTGTGGGAAAGCCTCGTGGGAAAGCCTCGTGGGAAAGACACGAGGAAAACCATAGATGCTTTGATCCACGGGCGGACTGCGTGACACTGCTGCTACCGCTCTGGAGGAAAGCGCAAGTGCATGCCCGCATTCGAGACGAGGACTGACTCCCTGGGAGACTCCAGAAGTACCCCAAGATCCATGTCAGCACTGGAGAGGAATCCTCAGGTTCCGGCCCTGAGTTCACACAAGGTCTTAGGCCCGGCATCAGCGGGAGAGGAATTCGAAGGCCCCGAGGAACTCGCATGGGGACTGGCCTTTCCTGAGGCCACCAGAGCGGGTCCCTGAGGCCCCGTCGTAAGTCGAGAGCACCTGCCGCAACTCGAGAAAATCCAGGAGGTTTTGCCCTCCAGGCGAGATGAGGCCCATTTCCGCTGAGGCTTCTCGAGGCTAATCACATCTAACCCTGGAACTTCCAAAGGGTCCTTCACACCCTTTCTGCAACTCAAGAAGTTCCCGACACACCCGTCTCCACTCGAGAGGAAGCACGAGGTCCCGACACATCCAGGGAGCCCGTTTCCGCCTCCGAGCTCGAGATGAGGATCCTTTCCCTGTTTCGTAGGGAAAGAATTCCCGGCGTTCCCGTCGCATCTCAAGAGGGCGCTCTCCACAGGAAAGGCGAGAGGAACTCCAGGGTCGTGCCACCATTCCAAGAGTCCCCAGATGTGTCAGTCCATTCCAGAGGAACCTGTTTTCCCTGCACTGCCTTGACGTTCAAGCCGAGGATCGACTCCCACCACGTGTGCACGTGGGACAGCCCTGTGGGAAAGCCTCGTGGGAAAGCCTCGTGGGAAAGACACGAGGAAAACCATAGATGCTTTGATCCACGGGCGGACTGCGTGACACTGCTGCTACCGCTCTGGAGGAAAGCGCAAGTGCATGCCCGCATTCGAGACGAGGACTGACTCCCTGGGAGACTCCAGAAGTACCCCAAGATCCATGTCAGCACTGGAGAGGAATCCTCAGGTTCCGGCCCTGAGTTCACACAAGGTCTTAGGCCCGGCATCAGCGGGAGAGGAATCCGAAAGGCCCCGAGGAACTCGCATGGGGACTGGCCTTTCCTGAGGCCACCAGAGCGGGTCCCTGAGGGCCCCGTCGTAAGTCGAGAGCACCTGCCGCAACTCGAGAAAATCCAGGAGGTTTTGCCCTCCAGGCGAGATGAGGCCCATTTCCGCTGAGGCTTCTCGAGGCTAATCACATCTAACCCTGGAACTTCCAAAGGGTCCTTCACACCCTTTCTGCAACTCAAGAAGTTCCCGACACCCGTCTCCACTCGAGAGGAAGCAGGGTCCCGACACATCCAGGGAGCCCGTTTCCGCCTCCGAGCTCGAGATGAGGATCCTTTCCCTGTTTCGTAGGGAAAGAATTCCCGGCGTTCCCGTCGCATCTCAAGAGGAGGCGCTCTCCACAGGAAAGGCGAGAGGAACTCCAGGGTCGTGCCACCATTCCAAGAGTCCCCAGATGTGTCAGTCCATTCCAGAGGAACCTGTTTTCCCTGCACTGCCTTGACGTTCAAGCCGAGGATCGACTCCCACCACGTGTGCACGTGGGACAGCCCTGTGGGAAAGCCTCGTGGGAAAGCCTCGTGGGAAAGACACGAGGAAAACCATAGATGCTTTGATCCACGGGGCGGACTGCGTGACACTGCTGCTACCGCTCTGGAGGAAAGCGCAAGTGCATGCCCGCATTCGAGACGAGGACTGACTCCCTGGGAGACTCCAGAAGTACCCCAAGATCCATGTCAGCACTGGAGAGGAATCCTCAGGTTCCGGCCCTGAGTTCACACAAGGTCTTAGGCCCGGCATCAGCGGGAGAGGAATCCGAAAGGCCCCGAGGAACTCGCATGGGGACTGGCCTTTCCTGAGGCCACCAGAGCGGGTCCCTGAGGGCCCGTCGTAAGTCGAGAGCACCTGCCGCAACTCGAGAAAATCCAGGAGGTTTTGCCCTCCAGGCGAGATGAGGCCCATTTCCGCTGAGGCTTCTCGAGGCTAATCACATCTAACCCTGGAACTTCCAAAGGGTCCTTCACACCCTTTCTGCAACTCAAGAAGTTCCCGACACACCCGTCTCCACTCGAGAGGAAGCACGGGTCCCGACACATCCAGGGAGCCCGTTTCCGCCTCCGAGCTCGAGATGAGGATCCTTTCCCTGTTTCGTAGGGAAAGAATTCCCGGCGTTCCGTCGCATCTCAAGAGGCGCTCTCCACAGGAAAGGCGAGAGGAACTCCAGGGTCGTGCCACCATTCCAAGAGTCCCCAGATGTGTCAGTCCATTCCAGAGGAACCTGTTTCCCTGCACTGCCTTGACGTTCAAGCCGAGGATCGACTCCCACCACGTGTGCACGTGGGACAGCCCTGTGGGAAAGCCTCGTGGGAAAGCCTCGTGGGAAAGACACGAGGAAAACCATAGATGCTTTGATCCACGGGCGGACTGCGTGACACTGCTGCTACCGCTCTGGAGGAAAGCGCAAGTGCATGCCCGCATTCGAGACGAGGACTGACTCCCTGGGAGACTCCAGAAGTACCCCAAGATCCATGTCAGCACTGGAGAGGAATCCTCAGGTTCCGGCCCTGAGTTCACACAAGGTCTTAGGCCCGGCATCAGCGGAGAGGAATTCGAAGGCCCCGAGGAACTCGCATGGGGACTGGCCTTTCCTGAGGCCACCAGAGCGGGTCCCTGAGGGCCCCGTCGTAAGTCGAGAGCACCTGCCGCAACTCGAGAAAATCCAGGAGGTTTTGCCCTCCAGGCGAGATGAGGCCCATTTCCGCTGAGGCTTCTCGAGGCTAATCACATCTAACCCTGGAACTTCCAAAGGGTCCTTCACACCCTTTCTGCAACTCAAGAAGTTCCCGACACACCCGTCTCCACTCGAGAGGAAGCACGAGGTCCCGAACACATCCAGGGAGCCCGTTTCCGCCTCCGAGCTCGAGATGAGGATCCTTTCCCTGTTTCGTAGGGAAAGAATTCCCGGCGTTCCGTCGCATCTCAAGAGGCGCTCTCCACAGGAAAGGCGAGAGGAACTCCAGGGTCGTGCCACCATTCCAAGAGTCCCCAGATGTGTCAGTCCATTCCAGAGGAACCTGTTTTCCCTGCTTGACGTTCAAGCCGAGGATCGACTCCCACCACGTGTGCACGTGGGACAGCCCTGTGGGAAAGCCTCGTGGGAAAGCCTCGTGGGAAAGACACGAGGAAAACCATAGATGCTTTGATCCACGGGCGGACTGCGTGACACTGCTGCTACCGCTCTGGAGGAAAGCGCAAGTGCATGCCCGCATTCGAGACGAGGACTGACTCCCTGGGAGACTCCAGAAGTACCCCAAGATCCATGTCAGCACTGGAGAGGAATCCTCAGGTTCCGGCCCTGAGTTCACACAAGGTCTTAGGCCCGGCATCAGCGGGAGAGGAATTCCGAAAGGCCCCGAGGAACTCGCATGGGGACTGGCCTTTCCTGAGGCCACCAGAGCGGGTCCCTGAGGCCCCGTCGTAAGTCGAGAGCACCTGCCGCAACTCGAGAAAATCCAGGAGGTTTTGCCCTCCAGGCGAGATGAGGCCCATTTCCGCTGAGGCTTCTCGAGGCTAATCATCTAACCCCTGGAACTTCCAAGGGGTCCTTCACACCCTTTCTGCAACTCAAGAAGTTCCCGACACACCCGTCTCCACTCGAGAGGAAGCACGAGGTCCCGACACATCCAGGGAGCCCGTTTCCGCCTCCGAGCTCGAGATGAGGATCCTTTCCCTGTTTCGGGAAAGAATTCCCGGCGTTCCGTCGCATCTCAAGGAGGCGCTCTCCACAGGAAAGGCGAGAGGAACTCCAGGGTCGTGCCACCATTCCAAGAGTCCCCAGATGTGTCAGTCCATTCCAGAGGAACCTGTTTTCCCTGCACTGCCTTGACGTTCAAGCCGAGGATCGACTCCCACCACGTGTGCACGTGGGACAGCCCTGTGGGAAAGCCTCGTGGGAAAGCCTCGTGGGAAAGACACGAGGAAAACCATAGATGCTTTGATCCACGGGGCGGACTGCGTGACACTGCTGCTACCGCTCTGGAGGAAAGCGCAAGTGCATGCCCGCATTCGAGACGAGGACTGACTCCCTGGGAGACTCCAGAAGTACCCCAAGATCCATGTCAGCACTGGAGAGGAATCCTCAGGTTCCGGCCCTGAGTTCACACAAGGTCTTAGGCCCGGCATCAGCGGGAGAGGAATTCCGAAGGCCCCGAGGAACTCGCATGGGGACTGGCCTTTCCTGAGGCCACCAGAGCGGGTCCCTGAGGGCCCCGTCGTAAGTCGAGAGCACCTGCCGCAACTCGAGAAAATCCAGGAGGTTTTGCCCTCCAGGCGAGATGAGGCCCATTTCCGCTGAGGCTTCTCGAGGCTAATCACATCTAACCCCTGGAACTTCCAAAGGGTCCTTCACACCCTTTCTGCAACTCAAGAAGTTCCCGACACCCGTCTCCACTCGAGAGGAAGCACGAGGTCCCGAACACATCCAGGGAGCCCGTTTCCGCCTCCGAGCTCGAGATGAGGATCCTTTCCCTGTTTCGTAGGGAAAGAATTCCCGGCGTTCCGTCGCATCTCAAGAGGAGCGCTCTCCACAGGAAAGGCGAGAGGAACTCCAGGGTCGTGCCACCATTCCAAGAGTCCCCAGATGTGTCAGTCCATTCCAGAGGAACCTGTTTTCCCTGCACTGCCTTGACGTTCAAGCCGAGGATCGACTCCCACCACGTGTGCACGTGGGACAGCCCTGTGGGAAAGCCTCGTGGGAAAGCCTCGTGGGAAAGACACGAGGAAAACCATAGATGCTTTGATCCACGGGGCGGACTGCGTGACACTGCTGCTACCGCTCTGGAGGAAAGCGCAAGTGCATGCCCGCATTCGAGACGAGGACTGACTCCCTGGGAGACTCCAGAAGTACCCCAAGATCCATGTCAGCACTGGAGAGGAATCCTCAGGTTCCGGCCCTGAGTTCACACAAGGTCTTAGGCCCGGCATCAGCGGGAGAGGAATTCCGAGGCCCCGAGGAACTCGCATGGGGACTGGCCTTTCCTGAGGCCACCAGAGCGGGTCCCTGAGGCCCCGTCGTAAGTCGAGAGCACCTGCCGCAACTCGAGAAAATCCAGGAGGTTTTGCCCTCCAGGCGAGATGAGGCCCATTTCCGCTGAGGCTTCTCGAGGCTAATCACATCTAACCCTGGAACTTCCAAAGGGTCCTTCACACCCTTTCTGCAACTCAAGAAGTTCCCGACACACCCGTCTCCACTCGAGAGGAAGCACGAGGTCCCGACACATCCAGGGAGCCCGTTTCCGCCTCCGAGCTCGAGATGAGGATCCTTTCCCTGTTTCGTAGGGAAAGAATTCCCGGCGTTCCCGTCGCATCTCAAGAGGAGCGCTCTCCACAGGAAAGGCGAGAGGAACTCCAGGGTCGTGCCACCATTCCAAGAGTCCCCAGATGTGTCAGTCCATTCCAGAGGAACCTGTTTTCCCTGCACTGCCTTGACGTTCAAGCCGAGGATCGACTCCCACCACGTGTGCACGTGGGACAGCCCTGTGGGAAAGCCTCGTGGGAAAGCCTCGTGGGAAAGACACGAGGAAAACCATAGATGCTTTGATCCACGGGCGGACTGCGTGACACTGCTGCTACCGCTCTGGAGGAAAGCGCAAGTGCATGCCCGCATTCGAGACGAGGACTGACTCCCTGGGAGACTCCAGAAGTACCCCAAGATCCATGTCAGCACTGGAGAGGAATCCTCAGGTTCCGGCCCTGAGTTCACACAAGGTCTTAGGCCCGGCATCAGCGGGAGAGGAATTCGAAAGGCCCCGAGGAACTCGCATGGGGACTGGCCTTTCCTGAGGCCACCAGAGCGGGTCCCTGAGGCCCCGTCGTAAGTCGAGAGCACCTGCCGCAACTCGAGAAAATCCAGGAGGTTTTGCCCTCCAGGCGAGATGAGGCCCATTTCCGCTGAGGCTTCTCGAGGCTAATCACATCTAACCCTGGAACTTCCAAAGGGTCCTTCACACCCTTTCTGCAACTCAAGAAGTTCCCGACACACCCGTCTCCACTCGAGAGGAAGCACGAGGTCCCGACACATCCAGGGAGCCCGTTTCCGCCTCCGAGCTCGAGATGAGGATCCTTTCCCTGTTTAGGGAAAGAATTCCCGGCGTTCCGTCGCATCTCAAGAGGAGGCGCTCTCCACAGGAAAGGCGAGAGGAACTCCAGGGTCGTGCCACCATTCCAAGAGTCCCCAGATGTGTCAGTCCATTCCAGAGGAACCTGTTTTCCCTGCACTGCCTTGACGTTCAAGCCGAGGATCGACTCCCACCACGTGTGCACGTGGGACAGCCCTGTGGGAAAGCCTCGTGGGAAAGCCTCGTGGGAAAGACACGAGGAAAACCATAGATGCTTTGATCCACGGGCGGACTGCGTGACACTGCTGCTACCGCTCTGGAGGAAAGCGCAAGTGCATGCCCGCATTCGAGACGAGGACTGACTCCCTGGGAGACTCCAGAAGTACCCCAAGATCCATGTCAGCACTGGAGAGGAATCCTCAGGTTCCGGCCCTGAGTTCACACAAGGTCTTAGGCCCGGCATCAGCGGGAGAGGAATTCCGAAAGGCCCCGAGGAACTCGCATGGGGACTGGCCTTTCCTGAGGCCACCAGAGCGGGTCCCTGAGGGCCCGTCGTAAGAGAGCACCTGCCGCAACTCGAGAAAATCCAGGAGGTTTTGCCCTCCAGGCGAGATGAGGCCCATTTCCGCTGAGGCTTCTCGAGGCTAATCACATCTAACCCTGGAACTTCCAAAGGGTCCTTCACACCCTTTCTGCAACTCAAGAAGTTCCCGACACACCGTCTCCACTCGAGAGGAAGCACGAGGTCCCGAACACATCCAGGGAGCCCGTTTCCGCCTCCGAGCTCGAGATGAGGATCCTTTCCCTGTTTCGTAGGGAAAGAATTCCCGGCGTTCCGTCGCATCTCAAGAGGCGCTCTCCACAGGAAAGGCGAGAGGAACTCCAGGGTCGTGCCACCATTCCAAGAGTCCCCAGATGTGTCAGTCCATTCCAGAGGAACCTGTTTCCCTGCACTGCCTTGACGTTCAAGCCGAGGATCGACTCCCACCACGTGTGCACGTGGGACAGCCCTGTGGGAAAGCCTCGTGGGAAAGCCTCGTGGGAAAGACACGAGGAAAACCATAGATGCTTTGATCCACGGGCGGACTGCGTGACACTGCTGCTACCGCTCTGGAGGAAAGCGCAAGTGCATGCCCGCATTCGAGACGAGGACTGACTCCCTGGGAGACTCCAGAAGTACCCCAAGATCCATGTCAGCACTGGAGAGGAATCCTCAGGTTCCGGCCCTGAGTTCACACAAGGTCTTAGGCCCGGCATCAGCGGGAGAGGAATTCGAAAGGCCCCGAGGAACTCGCATGGGGACTGGCCTTTCCTGAGGCCACCAGAGCGGGTCCCTGAGGGCCCCGTCGTAAGTCGAGAGCACCTGCCGCAACTCGAGAAAATCCAGGAGGTTTTGCCCTCCAGGCGAGATGAGGCCCATTTCCGCTGAGGCTTCTCGAGGCTAATCACATCTAACCCTGGAACTTCCAAAGGGTCCTTCACACCCTTTCTGCAACTCAAGAAGTTCCCGACACCCGTCTCCACTCGAGAGGAAGCACGAGGTCCCGACACATCCAGGGGAGCCCGTTTCCGCCTCCGAGCTCGAGATGAGGATCCTTTCCCTGTTTCGTAGGGAAAGAATTCCCGGCCCGTCGCATCTCAAGAGGAGGCGCTCTCCACAGGAAAGGCGAGAGGAACTCCAGGGTCGTGCCACCATTCCAAGAGTCCCCAGATGTGTCAGTCCATTCCAGAGGAACCTGTTTTCCCTGCACTGCCTTGACGTTCAAGCCGAGGATCGACTCCCACCACGTGTGCACGTGGGACAGCCCTGTGGGAAAGCCTCGTGGGAAAGCCTCGTGGGAAAGACACGAGGAAAACCATAGATGCTTTGATCCACGGGCGGACTGCGTGACACTGCTGCTACCGCTCTGGAGGAAAGCGCAAGTGCATGCCCGCATTCGAGACGAGGACTGACTCCCTGGGAGACTCCAGAAGTACCCCAAGATCCATGTCAGCACTGGAGAGGAATCCTCAGGTTCCGGCCCTGAGTTCACACAAGGTCTTAGGCCCGGCATCAGCGGGAGAGGAATCCGAAGGCCCCGAGGAACTCGCATGGGGACTGGCCTTTCCTGAGGCCACCAGAGCGGGTCCCTGAGGGCCCCGTCGTAAGTCGAGAGCACCTGCCGCAACTCGAGAAAATCCAGGAGGTTTTGCCCTCCAGGCGAGATGAGGCCCATTTCCGCTGAGGCTTCTCGAGGCTAATCACATCTAACCCTGGAACTTCCAAAGGGTCCTTCACACCCTTTCTGCAACTCAAGAAGTTCCCGACACACCCGTCTCCACTCGAGAGGAAGCACGAGGTCCCGACACATCCAGGGAGCCCGTTTCCGCCTCCGAGCTCGAGATGAGGATCCTTTCCCTGTTTCGTAGGGAAAGAATTCCCGGCGTTCCGTCGCATCTCAAGAGGCGCTCTCCACAGGAAAGGCGAGAGGAACTCCAGGGTCGTGCCACCATTCCAAGAGTCCCCAGATGTGTCAGTCCATTCCAGAGGAACCTGTTTTCCCTGCACTGCCTTGACGTTCAAGCCGAGGATCGACTCCCACCACGTGTGCACGTGGGACAGCCCTGTGGGAAAGCCTCGTGGGAAAGCCTCGTGGGAAAGACACGAGGAAAACCATAGATGCTTTGATCCACGGGGCGGACTGCGTGACACTGCTGCTACCGCTCTGGAGGAAAGCGCAAGTGCATGCCCGCATTCGAGACGAGGACTGACTCCCTGGGAGACTCCAGAAGTACCCCAAGATCCATGTCAGCACTGGAGAGGAATCCTCAGGTTCCGGCCCTGAGTTCACACAAGGTCTTAGGCCCGGCATCAGCGGGAGAGGAATTCCGAGGCCCCGAGGAACTCGCATGGGGACTGGCCTTTCCTGAGGCCACCAGAGCGGGTCCCTGAGGGCCCCGTCGTAAGTCGAGAGCACCTGCCGCAACTCGAGAAAATCCAGGAGGTTTTGCCCTCCAGGCGAGATGAGGCCCATTTCCGCTGAGGCTTCTCGAGGCTAATCACATCTAACCCTGGAACTTCCAAAGGGTCCTTCACCCTTTCTGCAACTCAAGAAGTTCCCGACACACCCGTCTCCACTCGAGAGGAAGCACGAGGTCCCGACACATCCAGGGAGCCCGTTTCCGCCTCCGAGCTCGAGATGAGGATCCTTTCCCTGTTTCGTAGGAAAGAATTCCCGGCGTTCCCGTCGCATCTCAAGAGGCGCTCTCCACAGGAAAGGCGAGAGGAACTCCAGGGTCGTGCCACCATTCCAAGAGTCCCCAGATGTGTCAGTCCATTCCAGAGGAACCTGTTTTCCCTGCACTGCCTTGACGTTCAAGCCGAGGATCGACTCCCACCACGTGTGCACGTGGGACAGCCCTGTGGGAAAGCCTCGTGGGAAAGCCTCGTGGGAAAGACACGAGGAAAACCATAGATGCTTTGATCCACGGGGCGGACTGCGTGACACTGCTGCTACCGCTCTGGAGGAAAGCGCAAGTGCATGCCCGCATTCGAGACGAGGACTGACTCCCTGGGAGACTCCAGAAGTACCCCAAGATCCATGTCAGCACTGGAGAGGAATCCTCAGGTTCCGGCCCTGAGTTCACACAAGGTCTTAGGCCCGGCATCAGCGGGAGAGGAATTCGAAAGGCCCCGAGGAACTCGCATGGGGACTGGCCTTTCCTGAGGCCACCAGAGCGGGTCCCTGAGGCCCCGTCGTAAGTCGAGAGCACCTGCCGCAACTCGAGAAAATCCAGGAGGTTTTGCCCTCCAGGCGAGATGAGGCCCATTTCCGCTGAGGCTTCTCGAGGCTAATCACATCTAACCCTGGAACTTCCAAAGGGTCCTTCACACCCTTTCTGCAACTCAAGAAGTTCCCGACACACCCGTCTCCACTCGAGAGGAAGCACGAGGTCCCGACACATCCAGGGAGCCCGTTTCCGCCTCCGAGCTCGAGATGAGGATCCTTTCCCTGTTTCGTAGGGAAAGAATTCCCGGCGTTCCGTCGCATCTCAGAGGAGGCGCTCTCCACAGGAAAGGCGAGAGGAACTCCAGGGTCGTGCCACCATTCCAAGAGTCCCCAGATGTGTCAGTCCATTCCAGAGGAACCTGTTTTCCCTGCACTGCCTTGACGTTCAAGCCGAGGATCGACTCCCACCACGTGTGCACGTGGGACAGCCCTGTGGGAAAGCCTCGTGGGAAAGCCTCGTGGGAAAGACACGAGGAAAACCATAGATGCTTTGATCCACGGGGCGGACTGCGTGACACTGCTGCTACCGCTCTGGAGGAAAGCGCAAGTGCATGCCCGCATTCGAGACGAGGACTGACTCCCTGGGAGACTCCAGAAGTACCCCAAGATCCATGTCAGCACTGGAGAGGAATCCTCAGGTTCCGGCCCTGAGTTCACACAAGGTCTTAGGCCCGGCATCAGCGGGAGAGGAATTCCGAAAGGCCCCGAGGAACTCGCATGGGGACTGGCCTTTCCTGAGGCCACCAGAGCGGGTCCCTGAGGGCCCGTCGTAAGTCGAGAGCACCTGCCGCAACTCGAGAAAATCCAGGAGGTTTTGCCCTCCAGGCGAGATGAGGCCCATTTCCGCTGAGGCTTCTCGAGGCTAATCACATCTAACCCTGGAACTTCCAAAGGGTCCTTCACACCCTTTCTGCAACTCAAGAAGTTCCCGACACCCGTCTCCACTCGAGAGGAAGCACGAGGTCCCGACACATCCAGGGAGCCCGTTTCCGCCTCCGAGCTCGAGATGAGGATCCTTTCCCTGTTTCGTAGGGAAAGAATTCCCGGCGTTCCCGTCGCATCTCAAGAGGAGCGCTCTCCACAGGAAAGGCGAGAGGAACTCCAGGGTCGTGCCACCATTCCAAGAGTCCCCAGATGTGTCAGTCCATTCCAGAGGAACCTGTTTTCCCTGCACTGCCTTGACGTTCAAGCCGAGGATCGACTCCCACCACGTGTGCACGTGGGACAGCCCTGTGGGAAAGCCTCGTGGGAAAGCCTCGTGGGAAAGACACGAAAACCATAGATGCTTTGATCCACGGGGCGGACTGCGTGACACTGCTGCTACCGCTCTGGAGGAAAGCGCAAGTGCATGCCCGCATTCGAGACGAGGACTGACTCCCTGGGAGACTCCAGAAGTACCCCAAGATCCATGTCAGCACTGGAGAGGAATCCTCAGGTTCCGGCCCTGAGTTCACACAAGGTCTTAGGCCCGGCATCAGCGGGAGAGGAATTCCGAAAGGCCCCGAGGAACTCGCATGGGGACTGGCCTTTCCTGAGGCCACCAGAGCGGGTCCCTGAGGCCCCGTCGTAAGTCGAGAGCACCTGCCGCAACTCGAGAAAATCCAGGAGGTTTTGCCCTCCAGGCGAGATGAGGCCCATTTCCGCTGAGGCTTCTCGAGGCTAATCACATCTAACCCTGGAACTTCCAAAGGGTCCTTCACACCCTTTCTGCAACTCAAGAAGTTCCCGACACACCCGTCTCCACTCGAGAGGCACGAGGGTCCCGAACACATCCAGGAGCCCGTTTCCGCCTCCGAGCTCGAGATGAGGATCCTTTCCCTGTTTCGTAGGAAAGAATTCCCGGCGTTCCGTCGCATCTCAAGAGGAGCGCTCTCCACAGGAAAGGCGAGAGGAACTCCAGGGTCGTGCCACCATTCCAAGAGTCCCCAGATGTGTCAGTCCATTCCAGAGGAACCTGTTTTCCCTGCACTGCCTTGACGTTCAAGCCGAGGATCGACTCCCACCACGTGTGCACGTGGGACAGCCCTGTGGGAAAGCCTCGTGGGAAAGCCTCGTGGGAAAGACACGAGGAAAACCATAGATGCTTTGATCCACGGGGCGGACTGCGTGACACTGCTGCTACCGCTCTGGAGGAAAGCGCAAGTGCATGCCCGCATTCGAGACGAGGACTGACTCCCTGGGAGACTCCAGAAGTACCCCAAGATCCATGTCAGCACTGGAGAGGAATCCTCAGGTTCCGGCCCTGAGTTCACACAAGGTCTTAGGCCCGGCATCAGCGGGAGAGGAATTCCGAAAGGCCCCGAGGAACTCGCATGGGGACTGGCCTTTCCTGAGGCCACCAGAGCGGGTCCCTGAGGCCCCGTCGTAAGTCGAGAGCACCTGCCGCAACTCGAGAAAATCCAGGAGGTTTTGCCCTCCAGGCGAGATGAGGCCCATTTCCGCTGAGGCTTCTCGAGGCTAATCACATCTAACCCTGGAACTTCCAAAGGGTCCTTCACACCCTTTCTGCAACTCAAGAAGTTCCCGACACACCCGTCTCCACTCGAGAGGAAGCACGAGGTCCCGAACACATCCAGGGAGCCCGTTTCCGCCTCCGAGCTCGAGATGAGGATCCTTTCCCTGTTTCGTAGGAAAGAATTCCCGGCGTTCCCGTCGCATCTCAAGAGGCGCTCTCCACAGGAAAGGCGAGAGGAACTCCAGGGTCGTGCCACCATTCCAAGAGTCCCCAGATGTGTCAGTCCATTCCAGAGGAACCTGTTTTCCCTGCACTGCCTTGACGTTCAAGCCGAGGATCGACTCCCACCACGTGTGCACGTGGGACAGCCCTGTGGGAAAGCCTCGTGGGAAAGCCTCGTGGGAAAGACACGAGGAAAACCATAGATGCTTTGATCCACGGGCGGACTGCGTGACACTGCTGCTACCGCTCTGGAGGAAAGCGCAAGTGCATGCCCGCATTCGAGACGAGGACTGACTCCCTGGGAGACTCCAGAAGTACCCCAAGATCCATGTCAGCACTGGAGAGGAATCCTCAGGTTCCGGCCCTGAGTTCACACAAGGTCTTAGGCCCGGCATCAGCGGGAGAGGAATTCGAAGGCCCCGAGGAACTCGCATGGGGACTGGCCTTTCCTGAGGCCACCAGAGCGGGTCCCTGAGGCCCCGTCGTAAGTCGAGCACCTGCCGCAACTCGAGAAAATCCAGGAGGTTTTGCCCTCCAGGCGAGATGAGGCCCATTTCCGCTGAGGCTTCTCGAGGCTAATCACATCTAACCCTGGAACTTCCAAAGGGTCCTTCACCCTTTCTGCAACTCAAGAAGTTCCCGACACCCGTCTCCACTCGAGAGGAAGCACGAGGTCCCGACACATCCAGGAGCCCGTTTCCGCCTCCGAGCTCGAGATGAGGATCCTTTCCCTGTTTCGTAGGAAAGAATTCCCGGCGTTCCGTCGCATCTCAAGAGGCGCTCTCCACAGGAAAGGCGAGAGGAACTCCAGGGTCGTGCCACCATTCCAAGAGTCCCCAGATGTGTCAGTCCATTCCAGAGGAACCTGTTTTCCCTGCACTGCCTTGACGTTCAAGCCGAGGATCGACTCCCACGTGTGCACGTGGGACAGCCCTGTGGGAAAGCCTCGTGGGAAAGCCTCGTGGGAAAGACACGAGGAAAACCATAGATGCTTTGATCCACGGGGCGGACTGCGTGACACTGCTGCTACCGCTCTGGAGGAAAGCGCAAGTGCATGCCCGCATTCGAGACGAGGACTGACTCCCTGGGAGACTCCAGAAGTACCCCAAGATCCATGTCAGCACTGGAGAGGAATCCTCAGGTTCCGGCCCTGAGTTCACACAAGGTCTTAGGCCCGGCATCAGCGGGAGAGGAATTCCGAAAGGCCCCGAGGAACTCGCATGGGGACTGGCCTTTCCTGAGGCCACCAGAGCGGGTCCCTGAGGGCCCCGTCGTAAGTCGAGAGCACCTGCCGCAACTCGAGAAAATCCAGGAGGTTTTGCCCTCCAGGCGAGATGAGGCCCATTTCCGCTGAGGCTTCTCGAGGCTAATCACATCTAACCCTGGAACTTCCAAAGGGTCCTTCACACCCTTTCTGCAACTCAAGAAGTTCCCGACACACCGTCTCCACTCGAGAGGAAGCACGAGGTCCCGAACACATCCAGGGAGCCCGTTTCCGCCTCCGAGCTCGAGATGAGGATCCTTTCCCTGTTTCGTAGGAAAGAATTCCCGGCGTTCCCGTCGCATCTCAAGAGGCGCTCTCCACAGGAAAGGCGAGAGGAACTCCAGGGTCGTGCCACCATTCCAAGAGTCCCCAGATGTGTCAGTCCATTCCAGAGGAACCTGTTTTCCCTGCACTGCCTTGACGTTCAAGCCGAGGATCGACTCCCACCACGTGTGCACGTGGGACAGCCCTGTGGGAAAGCCTCGTGGGAAAGCCTCGTGGGAAAGACACGAGGAAAACCATAGATGCTTTGATCCACGGGCGGACTGCGTGACACTGCTGCTACCGCTCTGGAGGAAAGCGCAAGTGCATGCCCGCATTCGAGACGAGGACTGACTCCCTGGGAGACTCCAGAAGTACCCCAAGATCCATGTCAGCACTGGAGAGGAATCCTCAGGTTCCGGCCCTGAGTTCACACAAGGTCTTAGGCCCGGCATCAGCGGGAGAGGAATTCGAAAGGCCCCGAGGAACTCGCATGGGGACTGGCCTTTCCTGAGGCCACCAGAGCGGGTCCCTGAGGGCCCCGTCGTAAGTCGAGAGCACCTGCCGCAACTCGAGAAAATCCAGGAGGTTTTGCCCTCCAGGCGAGATGAGGCCCATTTCCGCTGAGGCTTCTCGAGGCTAATCACATCTAACCCTGGAACTTCCAAAGGGTCCTTCTGCAACTCAAGAAGTTCCCGACACCCGTCTCCACTCGAGAGGAAGCACGAGGTCCCGACACATCCAGGGAGCCCGTTTCCGCCTCCGAGCTCGAGATGAGGATCCTTTCCCTGTTTCGTAGGAAAGAATTCCCGCGTTCCGTCGCATCTCAAGAGGCGCTCTCCACAGGAAAGGCGAGAGGAACTCCAGGGTCGTGCCACCATTCCAAGAGTCCCCAGATGTGTCAGTCCATTCCAGAGGAACCTGTTTTCCCTGCACTGCCTTGACGTTCAAGCCGAGGATCGACTCCCACCACGTGTGCACGTGGGACAGCCCTGTGGGAAAGCCTCGTGGGAAAGCCTCGTGGGAAAGACACGAGGAAAACCATAGATGCTTTGATCCAGGGCGGACTGCGTGACACTGCTGCTACCGCTCTGGAGGAAAGCGCAAGTGCATGCCCGCATTCGAGACGAGGACTGACTCCCTGGGAGACTCCAGAAGTACCCCAAGATCCATGTCAGCACTGGAGAGGAATCCTCAGGTTCCGGCCCTGAGTTCACACAAGGTCTTAGGCCCGGCATCAGCGGGAGAGGAATTCGAAAGGCCCCGAGGAACTCGCATGGGGACTGGCCTTTCCTGAGGCCACCAGAGCGGGTCCCTGAGGGCCCCGTCGTAAGTCGAGAGCACCTGCCGCAACTCGAGAAAATCCAGGAGGTTTTGCCCTCCAGGCGAGATGAGGCCCATTTCCGCTGAGGCTTCTCGAGGCTAATCACATCTAACCCCTGGAACTTCCAAAGGGTCCTTCACACCCTTTCTGCAACTCAAGAAGTTCCCGACACACCCGTCTCCACTCGAGAGGAAGCACGAGGTCCCGACACATCCAGGGAGCCCGTTTCCGCCTCCGAGCTCGAGATGAGGATCCTTTCCCTGTTTCGTAGGAAAGAATTCCCGGCGTTCCGTCGCATCTCAAGAGGAGCGCTCTCCACAGGAAAGGCGAGAGGAACTCCAGGGTCGTGCCACCATTCCAAGAGTCCCCAGATGTGTCAGTCCATTCCAGAGGAACCTGTTTTCCCTGCACTGCCTTGACGTTCAAGCCGAGGATCGACTCCCACCACGTGTGCACGTGGGACAGCCCTGTGGGAAAGCCTCGTGGGAAAGCCTCGTGGGAAAGACACGAGGAAAACCATAGATGCTTTGATCCACGGGCGGACTGCGTGACACTGCTGCTACCGCTCTGGAGGAAAGCGCAAGTGCATGCCCGCATTCGAGACGAGGACTGACTCCCTGGGAGACTCCAGAAGTACCCCAAGATCCATGTCAGCACTGGAGAGGAATCCTCAGGTTCCGGCCCTGAGTTCACACAAGGTCTTAGGCCCGGCATCAGCGGGAGAGGAATTCGAAAGGCCCCGAGGAACTCGCATGGGGACTGGCCTTTCCTGAGGCCACCAGAGCGGGTCCCTGAGGGCCCGTCGTAAGTCGAGAGCACCTGCCGCAACTCGAGAAAATCCAGGAGGTTTTGCCCTCCAGGCGAGATGAGGCCCATTTCCGCTGAGGCTTCTCGAGGCTAATCACATCTAACCCCTGGAACTTCCAAAGGGTCCTTCACACCTTTCTGCAACTCAAGAAGTTCCCGACACACCCGTCTCCACTCGAGAGGAAGCACGAGGTCCCGACACATCCAGGAGCCCGTTTCCGCCTCCGAGCTCGAGATGAGGATCCTTTCCCTGTTTCGTAGGAAAGAATTGGCGTTCCGTCGCATCTCAAGAGGCGCTCTCCACAGGAAAGGCGAGAGGAACTCCAGGGTCGTGCCACCATTCCAAGAGTCCCCAGATGTGTCAGTCCATTCCAGAGGAACCTGTTTCCCTGCACTGCCTTGACGTTCAAGCCGAGGATCGACTCCCACCACGTGTGCACGTGGGACAGCCCTGTGGGAAAGCCTCGTGGGAAAGCCTCGTGGGAAAGACACGAGGAAAACCATAGATGCTTTGATCCACGGGGCGGACTGCGTGACACTGCTGCTACCGCTCTGGAGGAAAGCGCAAGTGCATGCCCGCATTCGAGACGAGGACTGACTCCCTGGGAGACTCCAGAAGTACCCCAAGATCCATGTCAGCACTGGAGAGGAATCCTCAGGTTCCGGCCCTGAGTTCACACAAGGTCTTAGGCCCGGCATCAGCGGGAGAGGAATTCCGAAAGGCCCCGAGGAACTCGCATGGGGACTGGCCTTTCCTGAGGCCACCAGAGCGGGTCCCTGAGGGCCCCGTCGTAAGTCGAGAGCACCTGCCGCAACTCGAGAAAATCCAGGAGGTTTTGCCCTCCAGGCGAGATGAGGCCCATTTCCGCTGAGGCTTCTCGAGGCTAATCACATCTAACCCTGGAACTTCCAAGGGTCCTTCACACCCTTTCTGCAACTCAAGAAGTTCCCGACACCCGTCTCCACTCGAGAGGAAGCACGAGGTCCCACACATCCAGGGAGCCCGTTTCCGCCTCCGAGCTCGAGATGAGGATCCTTTCCCTGTTTCGTAGGAAAGAATTCCCGGCGTTCCGTCGCATCTCAAGAGGAGGCGCTCTCCACAGGAAAGGCGAGAGGAACTCCAGGGTCGTGCCACCATTCCAAGAGTCCCCAGATGTGTCAGTCCATTCCAGAGGAACCTGTTTCCCTGCACTGCCTTGACGTTCAAGCCGAGGATCGACTCCCACCACGTGTGCACGTGGGACAGCCCTGTGGGAAAGCCTCGTGGGAAAGCCTCGTGGGAAAGACACGAGGAAAACCATAGATGCTTTGATCCACGGGCGGACTGCGTGACACTGCTGCTACCGCTCTGGAGGAAAGCGCAAGTGCATGCCCGCATTCGAGACGAGGACTGACTCCCTGGGGAGACTCCAGAAGTACCCCAAGATCCATGTCAGCACTGGAGAGGAATCCTCAGGTTCCGGCCCTGAGTTCACACAAGGTCTTAGGCCCGGCATCAGCGGGAGAGGAATTCCGAAAGGCCCCGAGGAACTCGCATGGGGACTGGCCTTTCCTGAGGCCACCAGAGCGGGTCCCTGAGGCCCCGTAAGTCGAGAGCACCTGCCGCAACTCGAGAAAATCCAGGAGGTTTTGCCCTCCAGGCGAGATGAGGCCCATTTCCGCTGAGGCTTCTCGAGGCTAATCACATCTAACCCCTGGAACTTCCAAAGGGTCCTTCACACCCTTTCTGCAACTCAAGAAGTTCCCGACACACCGTCTCCACTCGAGAGGAAGCACGAGGTCCCACACATCCAGGGAGCCCGTTTCCGCCTCCGAGCTCGAGATGAGGATCCTTTCCCTGTTTCGTAGGAAAGAATTCCCGGCGTTCCGTCGCATCTCAAGAGGCGCTCTCCACAAGAAAGGAGAGGAACTCCAGGGTCGTGCCACCATTCCAAGAGTCCCCCAGATGTGTCAGTCCATTCCAGAGGAACCTGTTTCCCTGCACTGCCTTGACGTTCAAGCCGAGGATCGACTCCCACCACGTGTGCACGTGGGACAGCCCTGTGGGAAAGCCTCGTGGGAAAGCCTCGTGGGAAGACACGAGGAAAACCATAGATGCTTTGATCCACGGGCGGACTGCGTGACACTGCTGCTACCGCTCTGGAGGAAAGCGCAAGTGCATGCCCGCATTCGAGACGAGGACTGACTCCCTGGGAGACTCCAGAAGTACCCCAAGATCCATGTCAGCACTGGAGAGGAATCCTCAGGTTCCGGCCCTGAGTTCACACAAGGTCTTAGGCCCGGCATCAGCGGGAGAGGAATTCCGAAAGGCCCCGAGGAACTCGCATGGGGACTGGCCTTTCCTGAGGCCACCAGAGCGGGTCCCTGAGGGCCCGTCGTAAGTCGAGAGCACCTGCCGCAACTCGAGAAAATCCAGGAGGTTTTGCCCTCCAGGCGAGATGAGGCCCATTTCCGCTGAGGCTTCTCGAGGCTAATCACATCTAACCCTGGAACTTCCAAAGGGTCCTTCACACCCTTTCTGCAACTCAAGAAGTTCCCGACACCCGTCTCCACTCGAGAGGAAGCACGAGGTCCCACACATCCAGGGAGCCCGTTTCCGCCTCCGAGCTCGAGATGAGGATCCTTTCCCTGTTTCGTAGGAAAGAATTCCCGCGTTCCCGTCGCATCTCAAGAGGAGGCGCTCTCCACAGGAAAGGCGAGAGGAACTCCAGGGTCGTGCCACCATTCCAAGAGTCCCCAGATGTGTCAGTCCATTCCAGAGGAACCTGTTTTCCCTGCACTGCCTTGACGTTCAAGCCGAGGATCGACTCCCACCACGTGTGCACGTGGGACAGCCCTGTGGGAAAGCCTCGTGGGAAAGCCTCGTGGGAAAGACACGAGGAAAACCATAGATGCTTTGATCCACGGGGCGGACTGCGTGACACTGCTGCTACCGCTCTGGAGGAAAGCGCAAGTGCATGCCCGCATTCGAGACGAGGACTGACTCCCTGGGAGACTCCAGAAGTACCCCAAGATCCATGTCAGCACTGGAGAGGAATCCTCAGGTTCCGGCCCTGAGTTCACACAAGGTCTTAGGCCCGGCATCAGCGGGAGAGGAATTCGAAGGCCCCGAGGAACTCGCATGGGGACTGGCCTTTCCTGAGGCCACCAGAGCGGGTCCCTGAGGGCCCGTCGTAAGTCGAGCACCTGCCGCAACTCGAGAAAATCCAGGAGGTTTTGCCCTCCAGGCGAGATGAGGCCCATTTCCGCTGAGGCTTCTCGAGGCTAATCACATCTAACCCTGGAACTTCAAAGGGTCCTTCACACCCTTTCTGCAACTCAAGAAGTTCCCGACACACCCGTCTCCACTCGAGAGGAAGCACGAGGTCCCGACACATCCAGGGAGCCCGTTTCCGCCTCCGAGCTCGAGATGAGGATCCTTTCCCTGTTTAGGGAAAGAATTCCCGGCGTTCCGTCGCATCTCAAGAGGAGCGCTCTCCACAGGAAAGGCGAGAGGAACTCCAGGGTCGTGCCACCATTCCAAGAGTCCCCAGATGTGTCAGTCCATTCCAGAGGAACCTGTTTTCCCTGCACTGCCTTGACGTTCAAGCCGAGGATCGACTCCCACCACGTGTGCACGTGGGACAGCCTGTGGGAAAGCCTCGTGGGAAAGACACGAGGAAAACCATAGATGCTTTGATCCACGGGGCGGACTGCGTGACACTGCTGCTACCGCTCTGGAGGAAGCGCAAGTGCATGCCCGCATTCGAGACGAGGACTGACTCCCTGGGAGACTCCAGAAGTACCCCAAGATCCATGTCAGCACTGGAGAGGAATCCTCAGGTTCCGGCCCTGAGTTCACACAAGGTCTTAGGCCCGGCATCAGCGGGAGAGGAATTCGAAAGGCCCCGAGGAACTCGCATGGGGACTGGCCTTTCCTGAGGCCACCAGAGCGGGTCCCTGAGGGCCCCGTAAGTCGAGAGCACCTGCCGCAACTCGAGAAAATCCAGGAGGTTTTGCCCTCCAGGCGAGATGAGGCCCATTTCCGCTGAGGCTTCTCGAGGCTAATCACATCTAACCCTGGAACTTCCAAAGGGTCCTTCACACCCTTTCTGCAACTCAAGAAGTTCCCGACACACCCGTCTCCACTCGAGAGGAAGCACGAGGTCCCGACACATCCAGGGAGCCCGTTTCCGCCTCCGAGCTCGAGATGAGGATCCTTTCCCTGTTTCGTAGGGAAAGAATTCCCGCGTTCCCGTCGCATCTCAAGAGGAGGCGCTCTCCACAGGAAAGGCGAGAGGAACTCCAGGGTCGTGCCACCATTCCAAGAGTCCCCAGATGTGTCAGTCCATTCCAGAGGAACCTGTTTTCCTGCACTGCCTTGACGTTCAAGCCGAGGATCGACTCCCACCACGTGTGCACGTGGGACAGCCCTGTGGGAAAGCCTCGTGGGAAAGCCTCGTGGGAAAGACACGAGGAAAACCATAGATGCTTTGATCCACGGGCGGACTGCGTGACACTGCTGCTACCGCTCTGGAGGAAAGCGCAAGTGCATGCCCGCATTCGAGACGAGGACTGACTCCCTGGGAGACTCCAGAAGTACCCCAAGATCCATGTCAGCACTGGAGAGGAATCCTCAGGTTCCGGCCCTGAGTTCACACAAGGTCTTAGGCCCGGCATCAGCGGGAGAGGAATTCGAAAGGCCCCGAGGAACTCGCATGGGGACTGGCCTTTCCTGAGGCCACCAGAGCGGGTCCCTGAGGCCCCGTCGTAAGTCGAGCACCTGCCGCAACTCGAGAAAATCCAGGAGGTTTTGCCCTCCAGGCGAGATGAGGCCCATTTCCGCTGAGGCTTCTCGAGGCTAATCACATCTAACCCCTGGAACTTCCAAAGGGTCCTTCACACCCTTTCTGCAACTCAAGAAGTTCCCGACACACCCGTCTCCACTCGAGAGGAAGCACGAGGTCCCGAACACATCCAGGGAGCCCGTTTCCGCCTCCGAGCTCGAGATGAGGATCCTTTCCCTGTTTCGTAGGAAAGAATTCCCGGCGTTCCCGTCGCATCTCAAGAGGAGGCGCTCTCCACAGGAAAGGCGAGAGGAACTCCAGGGTCGTGCCACCATTCCAAGAGTCCCCAGATGTGTCAGTCCATTCCAGAGGAACCTGTTTTCCCTGCACTGCCTTGACGTTCAAGCCGAGGATCGACTCCCACCACGTGTGCACGTGGGACAGCCCTGTGGGAAAGCCTCGTGGGAAAGCCTCGTGGGAAAGACACGAGGAAACCATAGATGCTTTGATCCACGGGGCGGACTGCGTGACACTGCTGCTACCGCTCTGGAGGAAAGCGCAAGTGCATGCCCGCATTCGAGACGAGGACTGACTCCCTGGGAGACTCCAGAAGTACCCCAAGATCCATGTCAGCACTGGAGAGGAATCCTCAGGTTCCGGCCCTGAGTTCACACAAGGTCTTAGGCCCCGGCATCAGCGGGAGAGGAATTCCGAAGGCCCCGAGGAACTCGCATGGGGACTGGCCTTTCCTGAGGCCACCAGAGCGGGTCCCTGAGGCCCGTCGTAAGTCGAGAGCACCTGCCGCAACTCGAGAAAATCCAGGAGGTTTTGCCCTCCAGGCGAGATGAGGCCCATTTCCGCTGAGGCTTCTCGAGGCTAATCACATCTAACCCTGGAACTTCCAAAGGGTCCTTCACACCCTTTCTGCAACTCAAGAAGTTCCCGACACACCCGTCTCCACTCGAGAGGAAGCACGAGGTCCGCACACATCCAGGGAGCCCGTTTCCGCCTCCGAGCTCGAGATGAGGATCCTTTCCCTGTTTCGTAGGAAAGAATTCCGGCGTTCCGTCGCATCTCAAGAGGAGCGCTCTCCACAGGAAAGGCGAGAGGAACTCCAGGGTCGTGCCACCATTCCAAGAGTCCCCCAGATGTGTCAGTCCATTCCAGAGGAACCTGTTTCCCTGCACTGCCTTGACGTTCAAGCCGAGGATCGACTCCCACCACGTGTGCACGTGGGACAGCCCTGTGGGAAAGCCTCGTGGGAAAGCCTCGTGGGAAAGACACGAGGAAAACCATAGATGCTTTGATCCACGGCGGACTGCGTGACACTGCTGCTACCGCTCTGGAGGAAAGCGCAAGTGCATGCCCGCATTCGAGACGAGGACTGACTCCCTGGGAGACTCCAGAAGTACCCCAAGATCCATGTCAGCACTGGAGAGGAATCCTCAGGTTCCGGCCCTGAGTTCACACAAGGTCTTAGGCCCGGCATCAGCGGGAGAGGAATTCCGAAAGGCCCCGAGGAACTCGCATGGGGACTGGCCTTTCCTGAGGCCACCAGAGCGGGTCCCTGAGGGCCCCGTCGTAAGTCGAGCACCTGCCGCAACTCGAGAAAATCCAGGAGGTTTTGCCCTCCAGGCGAGATGAGGCCCATTTCCGCTGAGGCTTCTCGAGGCTAATCACATCTAACCCCTGGAACTTCCAAAGGGTCCTTCACACCTTTCTGCAACTCAAGAAGTTCCCGACACCCGTCTCCACTCGAGAGGAAGCACGAGGTCCCGACACATCCAGGGAGCCCGTTTCCGCCTCCGAGCTCGAGATGAGGATCCTTTCCCTGTTTCGTAGGAAAGAATTCCCGCGTTCCCGTCGCATCTCAAGAGGAGGCGCTCTCCACAGGAAAGGCGAGAGGAACTCCAGGGTCGTGCCACCATTCCAAGAGTCCCCCAGATGTGTCAGTCCATTCCAGAGGAACCTGTTTTCCCTGCACTGCCTTGACGTTCAAGCCGAGGATCGACTCCCACCACGTGTGCACGTGGGACAGCCCTGTGGGAAAGCCTCGTGGGAAAGCCTCGTGGGAAAGACACGAGGAAAACCATAGATGCTTTGATCCACGGGCGGACTGCGTGACACTGCTGCTACCGCTCTGGAGGAAGCGCAAGTGCATGCCCGCATTCGAGACGAGGACTGACTCCCTGGGAGACTCCAGAAGTACCCCAAGATCCATGTCAGCACTGGAGAGGAATCCTCAGGTTCCGGCCCTGAGTTCACACAAGGTCTTAGGCCCCGGCATCAGCGGAGAGGAATTCCGAAAGGCCCCGAGGAACTCGCATGGGGACTGGCCTTTCCTGAGGCCACCAGAGCGGGTCCCTGAGGGCCCCGTCGTAAGTCGAGAGCACCTGCCGCAACTAGAGAAAATCCAGGAGGTTTTGCCCTCCAGGCGAGATGAGGCCCATTTCCGCTGAGGCTTCTCGAGGCTAATCACATCTAACCCCTGGAAATTCCAAGGGTCCTTCACACCCTTTCTGCAACTCAAGAAGTTCCCGACACCCGTCTCCACTCGAGAGGAAGCACGAGGTCCCGAACACATCCAGGGAGCCCGTTTCCGCCTCCGAGCTCGAGATGAGGATCCTTTCCCTGTTTCGTAGGAAAGAATTCCCGGCGTTCCCGTCTCAAGAGGAGCGCTCTCCACAGGAAAGGCGAGAGGAACTCCAGGGTCGTGCCACCATTCCAAGAGTCCCCCAGATGTGTCAGTCCATTCCAGAGGAACCTGTTTTCCCTGCACTGCCTTGACGTTCAAGCCGAGGATCGACTCCCACCACGTGTGCACGTGGGACAGCCCTGTGGGAAAGCCTCGTGGGAAAGCCTCGTGGGAAAGACACGAGGGAAAACCATAGATGCTTTGATCCACGGGGCGGACTGCGTGACACTGCTGCTACCGCTCTGGAGGAAAGCGCAAGTGCATGCCCGCATTCGAGACGAGGACTGACTCCCTGGGAGACTCCAGAAGTACCCCAAGATCCATGTCAGCACTGGAGAGGAATCCTCAGGTTCCGGCCCTGAGTTCACACAAGGTCTTAGGCCCGGCATCAGCGGAGAGGAATTCGAAAGGCCCCGAGGAACTCGCATGGGGACTGGCCTTTCCTGAGGCCACCAGAGCGGGTCCCTGAGGCCCGTCGTAAGTCGAGAGCACCTGCCGCAACTCGAGAAAATCCAGGAGGTTTTGCCCTCCAGGCGAGATGAGGCCCATTTCCGCTGAGGCTTCTCGAGGCTAATCACATCTAACCCTGGAACTTCCAAAGGTCCTTCACACCCTTTCTGCAACTCAAGAAGTTCCCGACACCCGTCTCCACTCGAGAGGAAGCACGAGGTCGCACACATCCAGGGAGCCCGTTTCCGCCTCCGAGCTCGAGATGAGGATCCTTTCCCTGTTTCGTAGGAAAGAATTCCCGCGTTCCCGTCGCATCTCAAGAGGAGGCGCTCTCCACAGGAAAGGCGAGAGGAACTCCAGGGTCGTGCCACCATTCCAAGAGTCCCCCAGATGTGTCAGTCCATTCCAGAGGAACCTGTTTTCCCTGCACTGCCTTGACGTTCAAGCCGAGGATCGACTCCCACCACGTGTGCACGTGGGACAGCCCTGTGGGAAAGCCTCGTGGGAAAGCCTCGTGGGAAAGACACGAGGAAAACCATAGATGCTTTTGATCCACGGGGCGGACTGCGTGACACTGCTGCTACCGCTCTGGAGGAAAGCGCAAGTGCATGCCCGCATTCGAGACGAGGACTGACTCCCTGGGGAGACTCCAGAAGTACCCCAAGATCCATGTCAGCACTGGAGAGGAATCCTCAGGTTCCGGCCCTGAGTTCACACAAGGTCTTAGGCCCCGGCATCAGCGGGAGAGGAATTCCGAAAGGCCCCGAGGAACTCGCATGGGGACTGGCCTTTCCTGAGGCCACCAGAGCGGGTCCCTGAGGGCCCGTCGTAAGTCGAGCACCTGCCGCAACTCGAGAAAATCCAGGAGGTTTTGCCCTCCAGGCGAGATGAGGCCCATTTCCGCTGAGGCTTCTCGAGGCTAATCACATCTAACCCTGGAACTTCCAAAGGGTCCTTCACACCTTTCTGCAACTCAAGAAGTTCCCGACACCCGTCTCCACTCGAGAGGAAGCACGAGGTCCCCGACACATCCAGGAGCCCGTTTCCGCCTCCGAGCTCGAGATGAGGATCCTTTCCCTTTCGTAGGAAAGAATTCCCGGCGTTCCGTCGCATCTCAAGAGGAGGCGCTCTCCACAGGAAAGGCGAGAGGAACTCCAGGGTCGTGCCACCATTCCAAGAGTCCCCAGATGTGTCAGTCCATTCCAGAGGAACCTGTTTTCCCTGCACTGCCTTGACGTTCAAGCCGAGGATCGACTCCCACCACGTGTGCACGTGGGACAGCCCTGTGGGAAAGCCTCGTGGGAAAGCCTCGTGGGAAAGACAGGGAAAACCATAGATGCTTTGATCCACGGGCGGACTGCGTGACACTGCTGCTACCGCTCTGGAGGAAAGCGCAAGTGCATGCCCGCATTCGAGACGAGGACTGACTCCCTGGGAGACTCCAGAAGTACCCCAAGATCCATGTCAGCACTGGAGAGGAATCCTCAGGTTCCGGCCCTGAGTTCACACAAGGTCTTAGGCCCGGCATCAGCGGAGAGGAATTCCGAAGGCCCCGAGGAACTCGCATGGGGACTGGCCTTTCCTGAGGCCACCAGAGCGGGGTCCCTGAGGGCCCCGTCGTAAGTCGAGAGCACCTGCCGCAACTCGAGAAAATCCAGGAGGTTTTGCCCTCCAGGCGAGATGAGGCCCATTTCCGCTGAGGCTTCTCGAGGCTAATCACATCTAACCCTGGAACTTCCAAGGGTCCTTCACACCCTTTCTGCAACTCAAGAAGTTCCCGACACACCCGTCTCCACTCGAGAGGAAGCACGAGGTCCCACACATCCAGGGGCCCCGTTTCCGCCTCCGAGCTCGAGATGAGGGATCCTTTCCCTGTTTCGTAGGAAAGAATTCCCGGCGTTCCCGTCGCATCTCAAGAGGAGGCTCTCCACAGGAAAGGCGAGAGGAACTCCAGGGTCGTGCCACCATTCCAAGAGTCCCCAGATGTGTCAGTCCATTCCAGAGGAACCTGTTTTCCCTGCACTGCCTTGACGTTCAAGCCGAGGATCGACTCCCACCACGTGTGCACGTGGGACAGCCCTGTGGGAAAGCCTCGTGGGAAAGCCTCGTGGGAAAGACACGAGGAAAACCATAGATGCTTTGATCCACGGGGCGGACTGCGTGACACTGCTGCTACCGCTCTGGAGGAAAGCGCAAGTGCATGCCCGCATTCGAGACGAGGACTGACTCCCTGGGGAGACTCCAGAAGTACCCCAAGATCCATGTCAGCACTGGAGAGGAATCCTCAGGTTCCGGCCCTGAGTTCACACAAGGTCTTAGGCCCGGCATCAGCGGGAGAGAATTCGAAAGGCCCCGAGGAACTCGCATGGGGACTGGCCTTTCCTGAGGCCACCAGAGCGGGTCCCTGAGGCCCCGTCGTAAGTCGAGCACCTGCCGCAACTCGAGAAAATCCAGGAGGTTTTGCCCTCCAGGCGAGATGAGGCCCATTTCCGCTGAGGCTTCTCGAGGCTAATCACATCTAACCCTGGAACTTCCAAAGGGTCCTTCACACCTTTCTGCAACTCAAGAAGTTCCCGACACACGTCTCCACTCGAGAGGAAGCACGAGGTCCCGCACATCCAGGGCCCGTTTCCGCCTCCGAGCTCGAGATGAGGATCCTTTCCCTGTTTCGTAGGGAAAGAATTCCCGGCGTTCCGTCGCATCTCAAGAGGAGGCGCTCTCCACAGGAAAGGCGAGAGGAACTCCAGGGTCGTGCCACCATTCCAAGAGTCCCCAGATGTGTCAGTCCATTCCAGAGGAACCGGTTTTCCCTGCACTGCCTTGACGTTCAAGCCGAGGATCGACTCCCACCACGTGTGCACGTGGGACAGCCCTGTGGGAAAGCCTCGTGGGAAAGCCTCGTGGGAAAGACACGAGGAAAACCATAGATGCTTTGATCCACGGGGGCGGACTGCGTGACACTGCTGCTACCGCTCTGGAGGAAGCGCAAGTGCATGCCCGCATTCGAGACGAGGACTGACTCCCTGGGAGACTCCAGAAGTACCCCAAGATCCATGTCAGCACTGGAGAGGAATCCTCAGGTTCCGGCCCTGAGTTCACACAAGGTCTTAGGCCCGGCATCAGCGGAGAGGAATTCCGAGGCCCCGAGGAACTCGCATGGGGACTGGCCTTTCCTGAGGCCACCAGAGCGGGTCCCTGAGGGCCCCGTCGTAAGTCGAGAGCACCTGCCGCAACTCGAGAAAATCCAGGAGGTTTTGCCCTCCAGGCGAGATGAGGCCCATCTCCGCTGAGGCTTCTCGAGGCTAATCACATCTAACCCTGGAACTTCCAAAGGGTCCTTCACACCTTTCTGCAACTCAAGAAGTTCCCGACACCCGTCTCCACTCGAGAGGAAGCACGAGGTCCCGACACATCCAGAGGCCCGTTTCCGCCTCCGAGCTCGAGATGAGGATCCTTTCCCTGTTTCGTAGGAAAGAATTCCCGGCGTTCCGTCGCATCTCAAGAGGAGGCGCTCTCCACAGAAAGGCGAGAGGAACTCCAGGGTCGTGCCACCATTCCAAGAGTCCCCCAGATGTGTCAGTCCATTCCAGAGGAACGGGTTTTCCCTGCACTGCCTTGACGTTCAAGCCGAGGATCGACTCCCACCACGTGTGCACGTGGGACAGCCCTGTGGGAAAGCCTCGTGGGAAAGCCTCGTGGGAAAGACACGAGGAAAACCATAGATGCTTTGATCCACGGGGCGGACTGCGTGACACTGCTGCTACCGCTCTGGAGGAAGCGCAAGTGCATGCCCGCATTCGAGACGAGGACTGACTCCCTGGGAGACTCCAGAAGTACCCCAAGATCCATGTCAGCACTGGAGAGGAATCCTCAGGTTCCGGCCCTGAGTTCACACAAGGTCTTAGGCCCGGCATCAGCGGGAGAGGAATTCCGAAAGGCCCCCGAGGAACTCGCATGGGGACTGGCCTTTCCTGAGGCCACCAGAGCGGGTCCCTGAGGGCCCCGTCGTAAGTCGAGAGCACCTGCCGCAACTCGAGAAAATCCAGGAGGTTTTGCCCTCCAGGCGAGATGAGGCCCATTTCCGCTGAGGCTTCTCGAGGCTAATCACATCTAACCCCTGGAACTTCCAAAGGGTCCTTCACACCCCTTTCTGCAACTCAAGAAGTTCCCGACACACCCGTCTCCACTCGAGAGGAAGCACGAGGTCCCGCACATCCAGGGGAGCCCGTTTCCGCCTCCGAGCTCGAGATGAGGATCCTTTCCCTGTTTCGTGGGAAAGAATTCCCGGCGTTCCCGTCGCATCTCAGAGGAGGCTCTCCACAGGAAAGGCGAGAGGAACTCCAGGGTCGTGCCACCATTCCAAGAGTCCCCCAGATGTGTCAGTCCATTCCAGAGGAACCTGTTTTCCCTGCACTGCCTTGACGTTCAAGCCGAGGATCGACCCCCACCACGTGTGCACGTGGGACAGCCCTGTGGGAAAGCCTCGTGGGAAGCCTCGTGGGAAAGACACGAGGAAAACCATAGATGCTTTGATCCACGGGCGGACTGCGTGACACTGCTGCTACCGCTCTGGAGGAAAGCGCAAGTGCATGCCCGCATTCGAGACGAGGACTGACTCCCTGGGAGACTCCAGAAGTACCCCAAGATCCATGTCAGCACTGGAGAGGAATCCTCAGGTTCCGGCCCTGAGTTCACACAGGTCTTAGGCCCGGCATCAGCGGAGAGGAATTCGAAAGGCCCCGAGGAACTCGCATGGGGACTGGCCTTTCCTGAGGCCACCAGAGCGGGTCCCTGAGGGCCCCGTCGTAAGTCGAGAGCACCTGCCGCAACTCGAGAAAATCCAGGAGGTTTTGCCCTCCAGGCGAGATGAGGCCCATTTCCGCTGAGGCTTCTCGAGGCTAATCACATCTAACCCCTGGAACTTCCAAAGGGTCCTTCACACCCTTTCTGCAACTCAAGAAGTTCCCGACACACCCGTCTCCACTCGAGAGGAAGCACGAGGGTCCCGAACACATCCAGGGAGCCCGTTTCCGCCTCCGAGCTCGAGATGAGGATCCTTTCCTGTTTCGTAGGGAAAGAATTCCCGCGTTCCGTCGCATCTCAAGAGGAGCGCTCTCCACAGGAAAGGCGAGAACTCCAGGGTCGTGCCACCATTCCAAGAGTCCCCCAGATGTGTCAGTCCATTCCAGAGGAACCTGTTTTGCACTGCCTTGACGTTCAAGCCGAGATCGACTCCACCACGTGCACGTGGGACAGCCCTGTGGGAAAGCCTCGTGGGAAAGCCTCGTGGGAAAGACACGAGGGAAAACCATAGATGCTTTGATCCACGGGGCGGACTGCGTGACACTGCTGCTACCGCTCTGGAGGAAAGCGCAAGTGCATGCCCGCATTCGAGACGGACTGACTCCCTGGGGAGACTCAGAAGTACCCCAAGATCCATGTCAGCACTGGAGAGGAATCCTCAGGTTCCGGCCTGAGTTCACACAAGGTCTTAGGCCCGGCATCAGCGGGAGAGGAATTCGAGGCCCCGAGGAACTCGCATGGGGACTGGCCTTTCCTGAGGCCACCAGAGCGGGTCCCTGAGGGCCCCGTCGTAAGTCGAGAGCACCTGCCGCAACTCGAGAAAATCCAGGAGGTTTTGCCCTCCAGGCGAGATGAGGCCCATTTCCGCTGAGGCTTCTCGAGGCTAATCACATCTAACCCTGGAACTTCCAAAGGGTCCTTCACACCCTTTCTGCAACTCAAGAAGTTCCCGACACACCGTCTCCACTCGAGAGGAAGCACGAGGTCCCGACACATCCAGGAGCCCGTTTCCGCCTCCGAGCTCGAGATGAGGATCCTTTCCCTGTTCGTAGGGAAGAATTCGGCGTTCCGTCGCATCTCAAGAGGAGGCGCTCTCCACAGGAAAGGCGAGAGGAACTCCAGGGTCGTGCCACCATTCCAAGAGTCCCCCAGATGTGTCAGTCCATTCCAGAGGAACCAGTTTTCCCTGCACTGCCTTGACGTTCAAGCCGAGATCGACTCCACCACGTGCACGTGGGCCCTGTGGAAAGCCTCGTGGGAAGCCTCGGGAAAGACACGAGGAAAACCATAGATGCTTTGATCCACGGGCGGACTGCGTGACACTGCTGCTACCGCTCTGGAGGAAAGCGCAAGTGCATGCCCGCATTCGAGGCGAGGACTGACTCCCTGGGGAGACAGAAGTACCCCAAGATCCATGTCAGCACTGGAGGAATCCTCAGGTTCCGGCCCTGAGTTCACACAAGGTCTTAGGCCCGGCATCAGCGGGAGAGGAATTCCGAAAGGCCCCGAGGAACTCGCATGGGGACTGGCCTTTCCTGAGGCCACCAGAGCGGGTCCCTGAGGGCCCGTCGTAAGTCGAGCACCTGCCGCAACTCGAGAAAATCCAGGAGGTTTTGCCCTCCAGGCGAGATGAGGCCCATTTCCGCTGAGGCTTCTCGAGGCTAATCACATCTAACCCCTGGAACTTCCAAGGTCCTTCACACCCTTTCTGCAACTCAAGAAGTTCCCGACACCCGTCTCCACTCGAGAGGAAGCACGAGGGTCCCGAACACATCCAGGGAGCCCCGTTTCCGCCTCCGAGCTCGAGATGAGGATCCTTTCCCTGTTTAGTAGAGAAGAATTCGGCGTTCCACGCATCTCAAGAGGAGCGCTCCACAGGAAAGGCGAGAGGAACTCCAGGGTCGTGCCACCATTCCAAGAGTCCCCCAGATGTGTCAGTCCATTCCAGAGGAACCTGTTTCCTGCACTGCCTGACGTTCAAGCCGAGATCGACTCCCACCACGTGTGCACGTGGGACAGCCCTGTGGGAAAGCCTCGTGGAAAGCCTCGTGGGAAAGACAGGAAACCATAGATGCTTTGATCCACGGGCGGACTGCGTGACACTGCTGCTACCGCTCTGGAGGAAAGCGCAGTGCATGCGGGCAGAGGACTGACTCCCTGGGAGACTCAGTACCCAAGATCCATGTCAGCACTGGGAGGAATCCCTCAGGTTCCCGGCCCTGAAGTTCACACAAGGTCTTAGGCCCGGCATCAGCGGAGAGGAATTCCCGAAGGCCCCGAGGAACTCGCATGGGGACTGGCCTTTCCTGAGGCCACCAAGACGGGTCCCTGAGGCCCGTCGTAAGTCGAGAGCACCTGCCGCAACTCGAGAAAATCCAGGAGGTTGCCCTCCAGGCGAGATGAGGCCCATTTCGCTGAGGCTTCTCGAGGCTAATCATCTAACCTGGAACTTAGGGTCCTTCACCTTTCTGCAACTCAAGAAGTTCCCGACACACCGTCTCCACTCGAGAGGAAGCGAGGTCCAGACACATGGGGAGCCCTTTCCGCCTCCGAGCTCGAGATGAGGATCCTTTCCTTTTAGGGAAAGAATTCGGCGTTCCGTCGCATCTCAAGAGCGCTCTCCACAGGAAAGGCGAGAGGAACTCCAGGGTCGTGCCACCATTCCAAGAGTCCCCAGATGTGTCAGTCCATTCCAGAGGAACCTGTTTTCCCTGCACTGCCTTGACGTTCAAGCCGAGGATCGACTCCCACCGTGTGCACGTGGGACAGCCCTGTGGAAAGCCTCGTGGAGAAAGCCTCGTGGGGAAAGGCAGAGGAATCCATCGATCACTTTGGTCCACGAGGCGGACTGCGTGACACTTTCGCTCTGGAGGGAAAGCGGTGCATGCCCGCATTCGAGACGAGGACTGACTCCCTGGGGAGACTCCAGAAGTACCAAGATCCATGTCAGTGCTGGAGAGGAATCCTCAGGTTCCGCCCTAGATTCCACACAAGGTCTTAGGCCCCATCAACGGAGAGGATTCGGTAGAGGCCCCCGAGGAACTCATGGGACTGGCCTTTCCTGAGGCCACCAGAGCGGGTCCTGAGGGCCCCGTCGTAAGTCGAGAGCACCTGCCTTTCGAGAAAATCAGGAGGTTTTGCCCTCAGGCGAGATGAGGCCCATTTCCTTGAGGCTCTCGAGGCTAATCACATCTAACCACTGGAACTTCCAGGGTCCTTCACACTTTCTGCAACTCCAAAGTTCCAAACACCCGTCTCCACTCGAGAGGAAGCCGAGGGTCCCGAACATCCAGGGAGCCCGTTTCCGCCTCCAGAGCTGAGATGAGGATCCTTTCCCTGTTTCAGTAGGGAAAGAATTCCCGGCGTTCCCGTCATCTCAAGAGGAGGCGCTCTCCAGGAAAGGCGAGAGGGACTCAGGGTCGTGCCACCATTCCAAGAGTCCCCCAGATGTGTCAGTCCATTCCAGAGAAACCTGTTTTCCCTGCACTGCCTTGACGTTCAAGCCGAGGATCGACTCCACCACGTGTGCACGTGGGACAGCCCTGGGAAAGCCTCGTGGAAAGCCTCTGTGGGAAAGCACGAGAAACCATAGATGCTTTGATCCTGGG